>NW_017728886.1:67956212-67986700 GCF_001723895.1 Crocodylus porosus | reverse complement strand
ATCTTGCAGGGGCCCCACATTACCCGGTGCTTTCTTCATCCTCCCTATATATTTGAAAAAGGACTTCTTATTAACTTTGATTTTGGACGTAAGTCCTAGTTCTACGTCCGCCTTAACTTTCCTGACAGCCCCCCTACAGGCCCGAGCAGAGGAGGTATACTTCTCTTTGGAGACAGCACCCCCCTTCCACTGGGTGTATGCTGCCTTTTTGGCAATCAAGCATTTCCGTACACCCTTGGTGAGCTAGGGGGGCTTTTGGGCACTCCTGCCCCCCTTGCTTTTTGTTGGGATGGTCACCCCTTGGGCTCCCAGTATCGTCACCTTAAGGAACGACTACTCATCTTGGACACTCAGTTGCCCTGCCCTCGAGAACCCCAGTGCCTCTCCCACTAATCTCCTCAACTTGTTGAAATTGGCCCTCTCAAAGTCTAGGGCTACCGCCTTGCTGCAGGCCCTTGACACCCTGCGCTGGATGGTGAATTCCAGCAAGTGATGATCACTATCACCCAGGTGGTCAAGGGCCCTGGCCCTGGCCCCTTACAGGTCGTTGCCTGTGGCTAGGACCAGGTCCAACAGGGCCTGCTGGATATCCCTTATTGATATCCAAGGGAGCCAAAAAACAGCATCTAAAACCCATGATGAACCTCAAACCATTCAAAACATTTCTAAAAGTTCTACCCTCTTATTCATGACCTCAGCTAAATATAAATATGTCACAAACCACAGCCATGAAGTTACTGAAGTACCAAGAAGATGCCAAGTATTACAAAACGTGCTGTGCAAACACAAGAGTTGGCTCCAGTGCTACCTGCTATTGTATCATAATGAAAGCTGGAGATGAGGCTGGAAGGATGAGAAGAGGCCTGGCAGTTAGTTAGAAAATTACTGGTTTAAAAAAAAGGAAGGAAAATGATTCTGATCAGCTCTCAGTGGGGAGGAGCGAGGGTGAAAGTTCTGGCAAGAAAAGGTTTGTTGCCTGGACAGACAAGGTTCTTTGTGTAAATCCCATATCTTTTATTAGATCAGCTTAATAAAAGGTATCAGATTCACCCAAAGAACCTTGTCTGCCTATGTCCTTAGACCGGCACGGCTACAACCTACACCCTTGTTGCCTAGAGACTTTCTATGCATGTTTCAGCTTTAGTGTCTTGGGTAAGTTGACTGGACACAGGTGAGGACTCCTTGTGGAGGCGGGGTCCATCTACTGACCCAGTGGGCATGTGCACGTGGTCCTGTGGCAAGGTCATTGAACCATAAAAATGTCAGGCCCAAAAGGACCTCTGGAGGTCAGCTAGTTCAGCCAGCTGCTTGAGACAGGATCCTCTGTATCCAAAGCATCCCAAGCAAATCCTTGTCTAACCTATTACTAAAACTATACCAGCAACTTGTCATGCAACCACAAGGCATGCACCCTAACCTGCCACAGGTAAAGCTGCGGAGCAAGTGTAGCCAAATACACTCAAAAGTCATTCCCTCAACTACAGACAAAGGCAAAAAACTTCACAGTCCATACCAGTCTGGCCATGGGGTAAAATTCCTTCCTGACCCCAAATACAGTGATCAGTCTGACCTTGAGCAGAGGAGCAAGATACTCTAGCCAGGAGCCCCTTTAGGTTTTAGTCCCAGCAGGAACATTGCACACCCCAGTCAAAATCTCCAGCCTTGATTGCAGCCAGAACCCAATGCTTCTGAGGCAGGCAAAAAAAACCCCAACCTGCACGATGTGTAGCAACAGGAGGGGGAAAAAATTCTTTCTCAGCCCCATGTGGCAACCAGCAAAACCCAGAAGCATGGGAAATACCCAAAGCATATCATAGGCATAGCTGCTGACCAGTGCTTATCTGGCTTCTGATGGTCAGCTGCCAGTGTGACTTGACGTAGATGTTACCAGAAAGGCTGTCATCCTGCTGTACTAAGTACTAGCTCAGGGAGAAACAGAAAGACACAACTAGAAAAAGATTGAAGCAGAGAGCCTTGCAGATGTTGCATTTGATCAGCAAACTAGCCAAACAGCCACACTCACTGAGCATGAGCCTTGAACAGGAACAAGAGCAGGAACCTCCTAAGGTGACAGAAAATAAAAGGGACACTAAAATGTAGCAAATGTGCACTATGAAGGTGTGAAAGATAATGGCAGTAGCATAAGAAGGGGTGGGTGACTAGGGCACCAGACATGGATACCCGCTTAGAGGTGGTGCCCACTGGATTCCCACATGGAGCACAACTGCTGCAGCCACCACATCTGGCCCAGCCCCTACCCCTGACCCTGCTACCCAGGGTACCTCTCTGGTACATGGGACACTTGGAGGTGAGACAATATACCTGAAACCTCAGGTTAGAAACCTGACACTGGAATCATTAATTAGGTAAGACAGACAAAGATACATGAGAACTTCTTTTGCAGGCTAAAGCTGTACAGGCCCCATCCCCAACTTTGGCTGCAGGGCTGCCACAGAGGTAATTAAGTGAGTCAACTAAGGGTCTAGGTGCAGCTAGGAGCAAGTGTACCCACACAGCCCCTTGGTGTTCATATGAGAAGATAAAATTACTGGTAAAGCTGTAAGAGGCAAGGATTTCTTAGGGTGATATCTTTTATTGGACCAGCTATGTATCTGGGATAAAATTAGACATGGTTTCTAATGCAACACATTTTTCCTCAAGTGCAAAGGCTGCTAATGGCACCTAATGAATCTCGCTGGCACTTGTGCTTGTGTCCTCCTCCATTACATTATGGAGAGAAGTCGTGATTTACAAACACACTGATATACCCGCCACCAGGGTTTGAGCACAGCTAATTGACATGTCTTTAACCATGGCTGGATACATTATGCACAAAGTCCTAATTAAATGTTAAGACAAAGCCTTTCTTCCAGGGCCCACAGCCATAGTAACAAACAGTATTCTGATGTGAAAAAAGTAGAGGGAGATGTAAAAGTTCCTGAACTCTCCAGGCCTTTTTTCCTTCTCTGCCTTCCCCATCTCTCTGCACTGCTAAACCTCTTTGGGGGGCTCCTCCCCTCCCCTGCCATGCTGCTGTTTATAGAAGCATCTGGATTGCATCTCTCAGGATTAATACTATACCATGGTCATTCATGAGAGCATTAGCAATGCTACCATTACACTGCAAGCCTTCAGGTAGCTGGTATTTTCCTTGAAGTCCCAGTTCCCAGAACCATGTATTCATTGGAGAAAGCTGGCTCCTGTTCAAAAAGAAAGGTCGAACTGTCGAGCCCTTGTGGTTGAAGAGAACGGGTCAAAAGCATTAATTTAATAGGCAAAAAAAGCATATGGAAAATTACCAGGGGGTACTTTTTATTTCTTAAAAGCTTACGATTTTGTGAGAGAGTCTCAAACTGCTGTTCTGCAACTGTGCGCTTGACACTTAGTACTGTGTCCATAGCAGTGCTTCCTGCTTCCCCCCTAGACATGAGGTAGTGAGAATACTCTAGGAGCACCCATCACTACTCCGTTTCAGGGGTGGGGGGGCAGAGGCTCCCCTGGAGTGCCTTTGGTGCCACCTTTCTGGGTATGGAGCATAAAGAGTGGGAGTACATGGAGAGAGCTTATTTTTTAGCAGAAGTCTCAGGAGTGGCATGTCTTTCTAATTCTACCTATTTACATTTTCACTGACATCCTGCCACACTTTTAGCTTCTTTCATTTCTTGGAGTCTCGGAGCAGCAGGGACTCCCCATGCCTGAGGAAGGGTGACTGTGTCTGAAAGCTTGCCAAAAATTTTTTTCCAACTACTTAGTTGGTCTAATAAAAGATATCACATCTACTCAAAGAACCTTGCCTGCCTTTGGAGTCAGTGTATCTCTAATGCAGTAGTCCTCAACCAGGGTGCCATGGCACCATAGGGTACTTTGAGATCCTTTCAGGGGTCCCATGGGGTGCCAATGTTAGCATGGTTAGGTGTGCAAGCATGATTTACAAGATAAACCCGGAGATTTCAATTAGGAATCCAGAGCGTCCAGAACTGTCTGACCTCTTCTGGTCTTTCTGAGGTTCTTTGCAACAGAAGAATTGCTCTATTATTTTTCCAACATCAAAAAACAAGTGAAAACTAAGATGACATTTTCCAAGGGGTATCTTGAGTCTAATGCAGAGTACCTTGAGACTAAAAAGGTTAAGAACCACTGCTCTAATGTAGCCCATAAGCCCAGGGTCATAAGCCATGTACAAGTTCTGGCCACAGGTTCATCCCTAGTGGCTCCCACTAGCTATAGAGCCCCAGATGTCCATGTTTATATGGAAGAATTTCAGGGGGCATGGAGAATATTTGTTTTTTTTTTTACCTGGGGGCAGGTCTACTGTCATGAGACTCAGGTCTGTTTAGCATGCCCTGCAATATCAAAGCCTACAAGTCCAGTAAGAAATGGATGTCTTACTGATCAGTTGGAGCCAGTTTGTCCCAGAATCTGGCAGCTGTGCTGAACTCTGAATGCTTATGGGTAGCTACAATTTTTCTGAGCTCTATTTTTGTTTTATTATTTTCATTTTGTGCAGTGCTCTGCCACTCTTCCCAGGGACCCTCTTCAAGAGTTGTGCAGTCTAGGCTAATTGCTCCTCTTCAGGATGTGTTTAATTTTTTATCAGCTCTTTTTTTTCCCCCTTCCTTCCTCCTTTTGATTGTGAGCTTATGTCATTCTCATTTGCCCTGACATTTCTGTAAATGCACTGCTGCATTATCTTTGTCCCTAGAGCTTCAGTTGATCTGTCTCAAAGCTGGATGTAAACAGTTTTTTTTTTTTCCTAATAGCTTCCGTTTTGGGTTGAGAAACAAGCATTATCAGAAAATGTCCTTGCTCCCATAAATTGTTCTGATGACATTCCTGGTGCTGGAGTGCCCCCTTGTAGAGATATCTGAAAACAACAGCTCTCTGCCTGTCAGCTAAAAACGAAGTTTTTCAGAATAAGGAAATAGAAAATAATCTTTGGCTTGAGCCTGTGATGTATTAGGTCCCCTGTGCGGAGATAAGTTTTCACAAGAGGCACCTTTCTCTCTCTGTGTCTCCCATGCATGCAAATGCTGGCTTGTTAAATCTCTCCTACTTTTCAAGTACTAACTGCTGGATGCCTAGTGGATAGAAGAATCGTTCTCAGCCAGGGTGTTGGGGAACCCAGAAGTATTGCAAGATCCTTTGAAGGGTCCATCTTGGTGTGAGGAGATACACAGATAAGTACAGACCCAGGCTCTTCCCTTCCTGGTCTTTCCCCATCTCCACTGCCTGGACCCTCTGCAAGGAGGTAAGTACTATAATAAATAGGTTAGTCTCTAAAATGGGGTGCTGCTCAATTCCCAAGTTATGGAGGGGTGCCTTGCCTGTAATGAGAGGGTGTCTTGAGTCTACAAAGTCTGAGAAGCACAGAGATAAAGTGTAGCATATGGACATAGGCAGTGGGCCATATCTGTGTATTTGGGAGAAATAGTTCCTTCTTTAGCAACAGCTTGAAAAAATCTGCATGAAGAGATGGTTGGCCCCAACTGTGGGGAAAAATGTTTACGCTTTTGTAAGGATTTGTTAGGTTCTTTGAGGGGGTCATTGTTTAAGTTAAACTCATCCAGCTGCCAGATCAGGGATGCTGGGGAAGGAGGAAGGAGAGGGGACAGGGGTGCGAGGAAGGGCGTCTGTAGGCCTGTTTCAGTCCATAGACTGGCTGCATATCATGGGTGCAAGCTGTGCCCCGTCTGGGTCTGATCAGACCCAGGGACAGCACTGGGGCTGCAGGGGTTGAATCCAGCCCATGGGCCATATGTTTGACAAGGGCCCCTAGTCTAGGTGCTTGGTCCAAACTTTAACATACTGTCCTGTAAAATTGATTGATTCCCATCAGACTGAGAACTTGAGTTCCAGCGGGATCTGTAACTTCTGTCATTGCTCTGAGAAACGTGCTCTACCCAGAGCTTTGTTTGAAACGCTAACCTCCTGGAAGCTTACAAAACAGGCCGTGAGCCAACCATGCGAAGTAGAACAGCTGCTCAACACTTGGGAGAACAGGGAAGGGCTGCAATAAGAGGTAATATGAATCAGCTGGATCCTAAAGCCAATGAACTGGTGTTGCTAGTACCTGCATGGCACTCTGGCTAGGTTGAACATTATAGAGTGTGTTTTCTTTAATGTTGTGCTTAATGAGGCTTTTAATGTGTGAGAATAGTTCTTGTGGGCTGGCTGTTTCATGAGCTCTGTCGAACTCCTGTCACCTTCTCAAATAGGTTGATCTAGTGGGGTCACACATGCTATTCCCTACTCATTTCAGGTTGTTAGGGAACAGTCAGTTAGTCAGGTTACAGTCCCCCCATTGTACACCAAAAATGTCACATGTGTACAGTACCTGCTGTCCCAGGCTCTTGAAGTGCTTTATACATGCTCCTAAATGAAGTTTCATGATGTCCCCGGGAGCAGTAGTGTAACTACAGCATATGTCAGTCCCGCCACAACCCCCACCGCTGACTTGGGTGGGGAGGGCACAGAAAGAGCGGCCCCAGTGCTGCTGGCCTGGTCACTGCTGTTACTGTCTGCAGATGTCACCTAGGTTGTGAAATCACCCAGCTATGCCTCTGCCTGCGAGGCATCCCCCCTGCTGTAGAAGCAGAGAAACTGAGGGACAGCAAGATTACGCGTAAGTGATTTTGCTTGACATTGTACAGCAAATCGGTGGTAGGGCCAGGAGTGAAATTTGTATCTTTTGCTTCAGGCCTGGTGTTCATTGCAGTTTGTGTCCTGTGTCTAAGGCCCTCTGAGAATAACGAAGACTGAAATGTAGATGCTGAAGATACAAAATAATACATGCACTATATCATGTTGAGCATGGACCTTGTGGGAGCATGATACCTACATCAATTTTAGTTTGATTTTAGGTTGAAACAGTAAAATTCTGGGTCTCCCAAGCCAGTGGTCCTCAACCTGGTACCTTTTTTTGTATCAGGACCCATTGTAAACATCAATGCCCAGTCCTGACCCCAGTAAAGTAGAAAACAGCCCCCTGGCCATGCCGGTGCCCCTCACTCCTGACCTGTTGCCCCTCCTCCCCGTGTATGGGGCAGGGAGTAAGTATGTGGGGAAGGGGGGGCAGGCCAAGCAGCCCCTTGCAGGCTGGAACTCTGCCAGCCTGCAAGGGAAAAGCCATTGTTTCTTACATTTTTCTCCCTTAAAGAAGAATCAATGTTTAAAGTTTGTTCATGACCCATGAATGATGCGTGCCCCTGGAGGTGTGGAGGCGGGGCGGGACAGGGTGACCACCCACAGGCTGCAGTGGCAGTGTTGGCGGTGGGAGCATGGCAGTGGTGAGCAGGGACCTCCTGCAGGCGGCTGTGGCAGTGTCGGCAGTGGGTCAGTGACCACCTGCAGACGCCGCTGGCAGTGTCAGTGGCGAGGGGAGGGGGTGGTGAGGGGTGACCACCCACAAGCGTTGCCAGCAGTTTCAGCGGCACATCTTTCAGGGGGTGCACCGCCAATCTCAGGGAGTGCACGTGCTCCCGTGTGCACCCCTATGCGTCGCCAGTGTCACGACCTTTTCATATATTTTTGGGACTCACTTTTGGGTCTCAACCCACGGGTTGAGAAATGCTGCACTAAGCTAACTTGATCATTGAAATAAGCTTGACAACACTGGGTGAATGTGGCTTGGGCTTTTTAAGGGTAGAGCTATGTATATGTAGCACGTGTAGCAATCGGCAGGGTAGATTTGCAGACTATGACAGCTAACCACCTCTTTCTGCTCATGGATAGCAATTGTCAGCAATTGTGTGCTCAATTAAATGCCAGAAACACTGTAGCCAAAGGCCTAATGCGCTGAAATTTTCTTTGGACTATTTTAAGTCATTTTCTTTGGACTATGTAAGCCCAGATTTCAAAGATGATTAGCTGGGTTTATTTATCAATTTCCTAGGAGAGTGGAAGGGGAAATATGGAAACTGATTTGGAGCTGTTGAGTCAGTAACTGCCTGGGCTTGCTTTTGTTTGACTCATCTCCTTGTTTCCTCCACGCCCTCGACTTCCCTCCTATTCTCGATACACTCCCTAGTTCCTTTTGTTGCACTTGTACAGTAAACTCCTAGGAGTGCGTGCAGTGCTTCCTTGTATGACTGAACAGCTGCACAACAAGGCTTCCAGGTTAGCTGGGGCTGTCAGACGATACTACAGTGCTGATCAGGAGCTATCAAAGAGCTCAGACAGAAGTGACCGTTTCTGCCTGATCTGGCCCCTGAAAGTGCTCTACAGCTGTGACCAAACAGAAGTGCACTTGAAAATGGCCCAATCCCACAAAAATCTGAACCCTCATTAGATTCAGATGAAGGGTGGAGATGAAGACCCTCAGACGGAGTTCCCTCCCTCCCTTCCCTGCCCCCACGCTGAAAACAGCTGGGAGGCTGGGTTATGGGTTACAGCAGGGAGCTGCTCTTCTGTCTGGCCCAAACTGTCTCCTGATCCCAACAGGCCAGCTCCAGGAAATTTGTGCTGTTGTAAGAGTAGGGTGCAGGGGCAGCTAGAACAGAAGTAGAGCTCTGTGCTGATGCTTGTGACTTCTTGCTGATGCTTGGGATTCACAGACTTTGGTTGTCGCACCAGAGATCTGCACTTGTCTGCAGGAAGCAACACTTGGCCCCTGACAATAACTGAGGTGAAAACTACAGGAGAAATCTTTCATAATGAATCCCCTTCTAGCCCCCCTTGCAATCAGTTTGCACGGCCAGGGTTCAGCCTGCTGGCCTCTTCTGATACAGACAGTGCCCATCACATCTGGTACTGGGATTGTGCAGCGCAGCACTGAGTGGAGCACCAGAGAAGCTAGTTCTTCCCAACTGAAGTATGGTTTAGATTGTGATGGTGGTGACGGTGTATCAGCTGCTGTCCAGCTGCAACAGCAAACTCAGTCCCTGCTCTGAAAAGCATGCAAACATCAAGTAAAATGGCATGACATCAGTTTGCCCTTCCACATGCTTCAGAAGCTGCCAAACTGACAATGAGCCACTGCCCACACTGAAGTACACATACAAGCATGAGGTGCCATAAGACCCTATTACTTCAGTACAGCAAGTTTGCTAGGGGATAGCAAAGTGTTATAAATGTTACGCTATTTTGCAGTTGTGGAGTAGAGGAGGGATGTAGGATTCACTTTATGTCTCCCTGCTCACTCAGCAATAACACTGACTAGTGTAGCAGTGGACCTTCCTGTGGCAGGTGCAAACTTATGTCCATGTGACAAGCTGGCCACCAGAGGGTGCTCATATAGGCCAGTGAATAATTCAAGGGGCTCAAAGGGATAGAGCAGTGATTCTTAACCAGGGTCCCCTGAAATCTTTTCAAGGGTGCTGCAGGGTGCCACACAATGTGAGCATTGCTAGATGTGCAAACATGATTCACAAGATAAAGCTCACGCCGAGATTTCAAATAGGAATCCATAGCGTTAAAAACTTTCTGACCTGCTGTGATCGTTCTGAGTTCTTTGCAACAGAAAAAAAAAAAATCACTCTAGTATTTTTCTGTAGACAGAAAAAGGGAGTGAGAAGCCAGGAGCGGGCATTTTCTTAAGGGTGCCTTGAGTCTAATGCAATTTAGACCCACTGGTGTAGAGTGAGAAAAGCAGCCAGGGGGACAGACTGAGCAGCACTTTGCCTGGATTATATAACGGATTTAATCCAAGAGAAAGGTAGAGAAACGGGTGTGAGAGTAGTAGGAAGAAAGGAGAAAAGCTAACAGGGAAAAGAACCACAAGTACAAAGCCACGAGGTAAGGAGAAGGGATGAGCACGTGTGCAAGGCAGAAAGATAGGCATCCAAAGGTGGAATGAACAGGGGCAGAGGTGGAAAGACTACTAGGCTGCGGCATGTGACCACAATGTGCACAGTAAAAGATGGAAGCATCCCAGCCAGGAGGGTCTGCCTAACATGATCCAGCTTGGGCACTGGAAAATACAGCCTTGTTAAGACCATTCTGTTTGTATCTGTTGTTTGATACCATGGTGTTCAAAAGAGCACGTGCAACACCTGTTTATGCAGGCTTTCTTAGGCCTCTCTCTCTCCTATGTATCAACATAGAACAAGCTTTACCATATTTAGGTCAGTGTTCACCTGTGCATCTATCTGAACTGCCATGTTCTTCTGGGCTGATTATGAGGGACTGTGATCCTGCACTTGAAGGTAGGGGGCCTTTACACCATCTCTCTTCTCCTTATATTTTGGGGTCATACAGGCTAGGTACAGACAGTCAAAAAGCCCAAGGCTGAATTGATTCAGTTCCTCCTCAGGTTAGTCTTAGCTGCAGAGACTGATTTCATAAGCAAGTGAACAGACATTCACTTTTGATGCCAGAAATGCAGCCACATGTCTGCAGTGACTCAGGCCAGAAGCAGAAGGGTTAGGGGCACTAAAGCACACCTCCTTGCTCAGCTGGAGCAAACAGCTGGGGCCAAGGCTAGCCTGCTCACCCTGTGGGGATAGGAGGTGGGGGAAGAGAGAGGTGCAAAGCATCCTGGGGAACTGAGAGTTAACTTGAATCTGAAGGGGTTCTGGGACAGAAGTTCAATAAACCCTTTAACCTAAATCAGTTAAGCCTGATACTATACATATCCAGAGTTATCTTAAACTGGTTTTGGCTATTTTGAAAGCAGTTTATGTGCACTGAACTTTTGTTGTTGTGCAGCTGTGAACTGGTTTCGGATCACTTATATCAGTTTATGCATAATTTTCTGTCCCTAGCCGACAGAGGCCTCCCTAGCTCTAGAACAACTTCAGGCTACCTATGTTCAACTTCCTTTCATTCTTGGAAAACAAGGAATAGCTATTCTGACCGCATTCCAGTCTGCCCAGTATGCTAGAGACTGGGAGTGGGGCCAGTACCTATCCTGGTTATTATCTAATAAGTATATCAAGAAAAATATATATTAATTACCCTGCCTAGCAGCATAATCTGTGTTATGCTTAGAGAGTATTCTTGAAAAATGAAGGCAAATTGCAGTTTCCTTCTCCCTCCTCCCCCCATTTGTAGTAGTCCGGAGTTTGTAACACATTTCATTTGCTTCTCTGCCTCTTCACCTTAGGAGTGAAACCTAGTAATGTTCATTAAGAATGATGTAATTATTAAGGTTCAGAACGCAGAGGCGAGTCACCGTCACTATTTACTTCAGTCTTAAAACAGGCATTTGAAAACTAGAAAAAACAGTTTGCTCTACTCTTCAGGGGAAAAGACGACCTTTCCTATACCGTTTACTTCTGGTTTAGTTAATCTTTATCTCTGCCCACACCTGAGTATAGTTTTCAGACTTCTGTTCAGAAACATAGGTTAAAATACCGCCTGTGCTTTCTTCAGCTTATGTGTTGATAAACTGTACCCCTATCTTGGCTACAATATACGTGGTTTCCTTATACAACGTACCATTTATTTGTATTGGAGCAAAGAGGGCAAGGTCTTAATTTAAAATGGCAGCATCAAGCTCAACATCTAATCACTTAGTGTAGACAGACCTAACATATGACGTGCTGCAAAGCGTGAGCCAGACTGCTGTACAGGCACTTTGAAGTGCTCCAAAAATGGTGGAAGCATGCCAAAGCTAACTTTAAAGGAAATGAGAACTGTTTAGAAGCCTCATTTAAATGGTGCACTTCCTGTTATGTATATACACTCTACTTCTGGCTCCTCCAGTCTCCCAAAGTGCTCCTTTCCCCTGCCTCCCCAGGGAAAAGGGGAGAACAGGGCACCGTACCAGTGAACACTCTACTGTTGACTCCATTGTGGGCATAGAATCCAGCCCCCTGCTCAAGGATCATCTCTGATTAGACCATCCCAGCCCATCTAACCTACTCTGAAAAATGTTCAGGGATACCACAACTTCTGTAGGTAGCCAGGAAGTTCCTTATCTCCAATACAAGTTTCCTTTGCTGCAGCTTAAGGCCATTGCTTAGTCCCGTCCCCTACGGCTACAGAAAAAAAAGTCTTGTACTGGTGTGCAGATTGATGTCTGTGGCTGAAACGCTCCATCTTTGAAGTGCTTCAAAGTATAGCTGCTCTTCGAAACACTTCAAATGTTACATCTGTCCCTACCTGGTATTACCAAATGCGTTAGCCTTGTCCATCCAAAGGGATTTGCAAATCCCATTTCAATTGTTTTTTTCGTTTCTCTTCCTTTGATGCTGTGAGAATGGGCAGACTGCCTCAGGCCTGTGCACAACTGCAATGCCTAAAACTGTGGCTCTGCAAGGAGCATCACAGAGGTCCACATTAAGAACCAGTACAAATTAGGGTAATGTGAAGCTCACTCAGGATCATGGCCTCATAGACCAACAGCAGCTGCACAGGGATGAGTGCGATGAGGCACAATATAAACAGCAAAACATTTTTCTCTATTTTCTTTCCATCCTGATGGCCTAAATACTGGTTTCTTTTAAAGCAGCAAATTCAAAACTGTCAGAGGACAGGGCCTTGGTGTGTTTGATCCCAGAACCCCACACTTTCTCTTTCTTTTCAAGCTCAAAACTAAAAAGGGCCTGGGAAATCAATTCTGTTTGCCTTTGTGTTCATGTCAACCTTGCTTTGAAACCGTACTTGCAGAAAATGAAACCATACCCCTTAGGATTAACAAGGTCATGTCCTAGAAAGGCAGTGAGATTTTAAGTTAGATTTCCCTCATTTAAATATTAATTATATCCTGTTCATGATCACCTTCATCAAAACAACCATTAATCCACTTTGCAAGAAAAAAATATCATTATCTTGTGAAGTCTCTTCACGAGTCATTGTCAGTCACTCTAGCTTCATTCCTCAGCATATCCTGTTCCCCATCTAAATGATGTATAGACATACATAACAGCATGGAAGCAGTTTAGTTTGCTGATGTAATGCCCATATTTAATCTTTTCAAACATGTAAAATCAGAGTAAAAATTTCATTTGTCATACAGTACATTATATTAATCTTTTAGCAATGACCCATCTACAGTACTTGAACATCTGGCATGAAGTCTATTATCTCACCATTTAACAAGTGTATAACCAGTGACACAGTAAAATAATGAGCTCACAATACATGGCTGTGATTATTCAGCTGGGGGGGGCGTTGTTTCTATAATTTTTTGTAGCTCAGTGAACATTTGTGATGTGTGGGTCATTTTAAACATTTCCTTTTAAACCATCTGTTTTTTTCATCAGAGTTCTTTTTCCATTATGTACAGGAAGATTTCATTGAAATGGCACAAGTCAGAATATCTATCTATATGCATATATATTGCACCTAACTAAAATTTCAATAAGCGGTAGTTACGCAGTCCTGGTTATACATTCCTAAAGGCTTAATAATAAAAATCTGAAAAGAAAAAAAATACATGTATGTGTGGTAATGAAGCCTCTGTAAGAGGCCAAAATTCCAGGGTCAATTTTTATCTTCCATTTTTTAAAATAAGGTCTCCAAAGCAGCCACCTGAACTCCAAGATGCAACAAAATATAATGTAGTTGTGTCCTTTCAAAATCTGATCTGTTGGATAAAAGTTCGGTGGTGCTGTAAAGCTAGTAATACTGGTGGAATGCAGCCTGCTACATGATGCAAGAGCCTTGGAAGTGTAATCTGGGTGAAAAGGTTATTCAAGAGGGGCCATTATCCCATGAGTAATAAAATTGGAAATTGAAGGGTAGCTTTTGCAGCACCACACCAGCTGAAGGAGGTGAGGGAGTGCTAGGAGAGAGCTGTGCCCTCTGCTTTTTAGCAATGCAAGTGTGTACTTACCCTCCTGGCCATGTTCTGCTCGTGCTTTTTTGAGCAGTGCCATTGGGAATTCTGCTTTGTATGGTACATGCTACAATGAGGCCTGCAATAGAAGTATATAGTGGCAGGGTTCCTGTTGACTTGTGTGATGCAGAAGTGGATTTATAGGGCCATACCCTAAACCCAGTACCATGATTTGGGAAGACACAGTGACTTCAATCAGCTTTGAATCAGGTTCATGGCCACTTGAGATTTGACCCTGCCAGCTTAATAGGAATTCTACAAATCAGAAGGCTTTCCGGTTTGTGCCCTTATTACATCACATGAACAACAAGAGAGGGGACTAGCTATTAACAGAGCACTTAGTGTTACAAAATTCTAACACCTTAGAGGATCAAAGTTTGACATGAGCCCATTTAAACAAAGGTAACAGAACATTTTCCTTTGATATTATGTGACAGCAACAAGACTACCTAGAACTTTACTGCTTTGGCTTTTTAAACTACATTCTGTGGCATCTATTCTTGCAGCGACTGGAAAAAACTCAGTCTCAAAGAATCACTTTTGGAGACTGCAAACTATCAGAGTATAAAGTAGACCCTCAACATTTGGGAATTTTTGTTACTTACATACATTTGAAAAAAAGCCTTTTATAGGTGGTGCAGGGGGTAGGGAATCAGAAAATCCAGTGGAACTTTTTCTACACAAAATAAAACATACAGATCTAATATTGAACACACAAATGAAGGAGGAAAAACCCAGACTATGAAAAGATGAAGGGATGTCTCACATTCCAGAATTCAAATTTCATTTAGCGGGCAAGCAGCAAAATGGTGTAGTGTAAGAAACAAAGAGTCACAGAGCACACTAAATAATGCAATCCAGGTAATTAGATGGATATACTTTTCCTGAAATCTTCCTCCAGGAGGAATCAATAGAGTCTATTACTCATCTAATAATTTCCTTTTGGCTGTCCTGAACAGTTTGAATAGTGTCCAGCAGCTTAACCATTATCATACCATAAGAACTTAGTGGCAAAGAATAATCAGTCTAACTAGTACCATGAACAATTTCCTTTGACTTCTGTGTGACATTATAAAGTCTAAACCTGACCCTGTGCATTTAGTGCCACAGTTTTTCTTAAATCAACAAATACAGCATTTCAATGCAAATTTGATGTTTTCTAAAAATTAGAAATGGTCAGATATTTAGCAATACACAAAGTGCATCCATTTGGTTTTGCCATAAATCACCATCTTTTGTAGGTTTAACTCCTTCACAGTTTAAAATATTGTGAAGAAATTATATGTACATATATATATACTTTTATATAGAACTATTTATATACATACATGTATATACATATAACTCTGTACTTTATATGGTCATAAACACCCACTATGTCTCTATTTATATTATATACATATGGCATGTGTGCGTACTTAATAAGGGTTGGTCTAGACTGAAATCATTCCATCAAATTTCATGGAGCAAGAACAGTGAAACCATGAGTGAACCAAGAGCTTTCCTCAAGTCCATAAATCAGATGCAGGAAAAAACAAATAAATCTCTCGTTTCCTTGGCAGTGCAGGATTGTTTCCACCCAATTCCATGTTCCAACACAGCCATTACGTATTGGGTCTACATCAGAGGGAGCTGAATTTTTTATTTTTGTTGAGTGAGGAAAACAAAAAAAATCCTCAGTCAACATCTATTCAGTAAACTCTCCAGCAGAACTGCGACAGATTATTTCAGATATGTTGGAGGACTCTGAATGGTGTGCTGCTAGCGGCTGAACGTTCTCACTCTGGCGTATTATTGCATTGTTACGGAACATCTAATAATCATTCAGAATCAACGAAGCCTCTCTCTCTCCAACAAGTTGTACAAATATATAAATATCTGAGCACGAAATAGTTTAATACGAGGCAAGTCCTTGTACCAACAAGAGCTGAAGGCCTAGGGGTGAACTTTGAAGGCCAAGAGTTCCTCAGAGTGCATGTTGTTTAAGGAACGCAAGTCAGGTAATTTCAAAAGCAGTTTTGTAAAAATAGAGGCTTCATTTGGATGGTTTTTCATAATTAAGGTCCGCAGCGCTCGAATTAATGTTTCCTGCAGTGCCTCCACGGAGTTGACGTTTTCTATTCCAGATCGATCTAAATCGGGGGGGAGACAGATATGGCTTGTAACTTAAAACCAGTTAGTGTCCAAATCAGCTAGGAGAGAAAGTAGTAGTATAAACACCTGAGTCAAGATGTTCAAAACCGGGTGCCTGCAGCAAGCTGTCTGTAAAGAAGACTGGTTCAGCCTTATGGACTCTGGGTCAACAACATTCTCACACGCATTCAACCTGCAGGGCGTCAATCACGTTATGTTTCAACACATTTGCTTACGTGCTTGGTTTAATAGGGGTGGACTTAAGCATGTGCTTAAATCCCTGCCGAATCAGAGCTTCTAGTACCTAAATGAAAGAAGCTTCTCTCTCAGAAATGGGGAGGCACCGGGCAGTGTCTACTGACCAACGGGGATCAGGAGTGCTCAACACTTGTAACTCCTTACTTAAAGTCCCTGCCTCTCAGGACCCCAGTTTTAGGGTCTGACTTTAGAAAACTCTCTCTTTGTGGAACCTATGAATAGGTACAGGCGAGGCAGAACTCCTGCCACGTCTCTCATTCTCTTGGAGGCGCATGGCATTCCAAGGCGTCTGTACAGGGAAACAGGGCTACAACTCCATCTTTCCTTATATATTGTGGGGAAAAAGCTAATGCGCTTCTGAACGGGCACATTAGCTGGGGCGCAGCTTCACCATGCTTGGGAATTCATGTAGTACACATGGCTTTGTTCTGTTTTCCTAAATAAGCTTATTACAGCAACAACACTATAAAATGTTTAAAGTTTTAGCTGCTTTTTTATGATTCCCAAGTCAAATCAACTTAGTGTTTAACTACAGAGTATACAGGTGATTGACATGAATGCCCCAATTCAGGAAAACATCTTTAGCTAAGAAGAGGGCTTAAAGATGTACTTAACTTGCAACTACTCCAGCTGTTCCTGTTGAAGCTGGGCCCCTGGGATGCCAAGACAGGGAAATATGTGAGGCCAGGAAATAAATAAATAAATAAATAAAACAAGCATGGCTCAGTAAGGGGGACAGAGCTCAGGCCCTGGGTTCCCTGGCCTGAATTCTTGCTCTCAAAGGGGAAAAAGCCTTCCCCACTGCTTTCTACCCATCTTATCCAAACAATGTCAAATACTAAGTGCAGTGACACAGCTTCGAAAGGAAGGCCGGAAACTGGATAATGCTTAACTTGTGGCCTGGTGGCTATGGCGCTGTGCTGGAAAGATGGGAGAGACAGCATCAAACCCCCTCTGAATCAGGACAACCTACAGCCTTAAGTTTCCCACTTCCTCAGCAAATGCCCTACCCACCCAGCTATTGAGCAAAAATAGGCCGCCTCCCACTTTATCTTTGCCTGGCTACAATTTGGGGATTTATGTGCACACAGAGCTGTGCACCCTGGGCAAAGCACAGCCTACTGCATGTGCCCAGTAGCTTTGTTCATGGTTTAACTGAACCACTGGTTCATGGTTTAAACTAAACACTGCTTCCAATACAGATTCAGATTAAGACTGAAATGTTAGGCAACTAAAATACCTAGTGGTCTCCGAAATCAGTACTTCAAAGGTATCTGATTCTCCCATTACTTGCACTGGTACAAGTACCTTTACTGGCATCATTTTGTAAAACTAATATGATGAGAGGGAAATCATTAGACCCACTGTTTCCACTGTGGATGCTACTTCTTGTTTGCCAGGAAGAATACATTAATATAATACAGTAAACTCTCTGGTAACTGGCACCTTACAAGCTGGCATGCTCTGTTAACCAGCACGCTGGATTGTAAGGAAAAGTGAAACCGGAAAAGTGCCCACCACAGCACTTCCAGTTTCTCCGAGCCCCCACGGCCCAGGGGAAAGCAGCCCATGCTGCCGAGCCCCCGGGGACACAACAGGCTGCATGGAGCTGTGAGGGGCCTGCATCCCTGTCCCGCCGGGCCTGCGGGAGGGGTGGTGGGACATGGCGGAAGAAGCGGCAGCCGGGGTCGCTCATTTAACTGGTATATTTTGTTATCCAGCATCCCCCACTCCCGGGGGATGCCAAATAACAGAGCTTTTACCGTAGTGAGATAATTTTGTTTGTAAAGTGATAGTGATCTTTTTTTTGTACAGGAAAAAGGCTAAATATTTTTCTTCTTCTTAATGGAAATTTGGATTCCACAGTAAAAAGAAGGGCTCTCTAAACATCTGTGAATCAGCAGTGATTTTTACATAAGCTGTCTGAATATCAGAGGTATAAAAGCTTGTACTGCAGGCTACTAGGAATTTACATAAGGCCCATTAAGTTGATCTATAGGGATTCTGTTAGGCTTGACATAATTATATACATTTTCTAGAAGCCTTTTCTCTAACAGAGAATTGCTTCAAGTTTTGGCACAGATGCAGACTCATTTTGTATCCTTACCTGCAGATACCAAGACAACTGCTGTAAACAAACTCATTTCCTCATCACTAAGCTGCAGGGCATTTAGCTTCTCGCTAAATTCAAACATGGAATTGAGCAGATCACTGGCTCCCATCAAATGCAATTCATCCACGCTGTACTTCTTTCCACTAAGAAAGGTGACAGTACGTTCCTTTGCGTCAAACAGAGATGCAAACCGTACCATTAAAACCTGGTAAAAAGAGCAGAACAAAAAGGACATGGATTTGTGGAAAATCTAAGAAGAAATTAACTCAATGAGTTCGTTAGATTACTCTTATTGCCTACACAAGTATCTTGTGTGGAAATTGACAATAACCCAGTTAGCTATATGGAATAATGCAAGCTATAGCCCAGAATTAGACAGAATAAAGAAGTGGGCATTATTATAAGCAGGCCAGAGGGAACACAATAAAATTCAAACCTCTGCCTAAGCCACAGAATTAAAAAAACAAACACTCTTCACAAACATGCCACTGTGAAGGCTTGTGTCTGGACAGCCCAAAGTGTTTGTAGTATTGAAGACTTTTTCTTTTGGTGCTAGTAGGAAGGAAAGGTTCAAGCTGAAGCATCATTTGATGTAAACTGCAGTTTCTCCACTGAAATAACTCCGGAGTGACGCCAGCTACTGATCTGACTCATCATGTGATATTTGTAAAAAATACCATGCCATGCCTGTCTTTTCACAGACTGTCGTGAAAAGAAACAGTCCGTGGATTTTGGAAAGGTTAAGGAAGCAGAACTTAAAATTGTATTTTGTTTGTAGTTACCACAAGGAATGTACTTCTGGTATAGGCACCTACTTTTGAGTATTTACAGTCTACCTATTAGGCTGAAATGTCTCTTGTTCTCAGCTCCATTGTGATTTTTTTTCTTGCAGAACAGCTAGTAAAGTTGCATTTCCTCATGTCTGATCAACCTTATTGATATGTTTTCCAAATGTACACACCTGCCTTTTCTCTGTGTAATCTAAAACCAGCTTCATCTTAAAACTTCAGATTTACTGTATTCTGTTTTGATTTCCGTCTCGCTCGCCCTGTGTAAACGCATTAATTTTAAAAGGATTTTACCATTGTCCAAGAGGAATTCTGGGTTTTCGAAGTGTTTCTTTTCACACGCTTGAAAAAAATACAGGTCCGAAGAATGTGTCTGGAAATGTCATCTCATCTATGCACAATGTGTGACCTGCAGCTAAATTTAAACTGCACAGCCAGATGCAGTAACCTGGTAAGAGGTGTGGACGCTATGCTTGATAGTTTCACTTTCTGCATCCAAGCAATGTGTCCTGTGGTGGATCCTACTGTGAAGAGGCCTATGTACCACTGAATCCCTCAAAATAGAAATAAAAATGAGACTTCTGGGGGCACATAACTCTTAATTAAAGCCGTGTGGCTTGTTCTCACAAGGTGCTGTGTACCTTTCACCTACATCATTTTCCATAGAAACTGAAAATGCATGGTACTTCATGGGATTGGGCTCTACATGTATGGAGTCACTAGCCAAAAATTACACTTGTTAATTTTTAGGAGAGCACTGCACTTATTCTGATCTTCAGAATACAGCAGCTGAGGACTCTGCTATGCAAGTCACAGGAACTAGGGCTGGAAGCAACTTTGCCAGGTCATCTAGTCCTAACCTCAAGGTATTATAAACCTAAACCATTCTTTGTAGAAACCAGTCCCAGACACTGTTTTTAACTACCTTTGATGCTACCAACTCCCTATATAATCTGTTTTAGTGTTTAACTATCCTTACAGTTAGACTTTTTCTAGTATCTAACCTATACCCACTTTGTTGTTAGAAGTCCATTTAATCCCATTATAAATTTACCTATTCCCAATGGACAGTTCAGCCTGCAAGGGGCTGCTTGGGCCCTCCCTGTCCCATGTTCCACATACACCCACCTCCTGCCCCACACACTGGGGGGGGCTAGGGCCTGGGGGTGGTGGGCAGTGGGTTAGGAGCCAGATACACTGGGTTGGGATGGCCATTGACATTTCCAAATGGGTCCTGGTACAAAAGATTGAGAACCACTACCCTGGCCCTGCCAATCTGAAAATGGAAATATATGGAAAATGTTTACTGATTGTTCTTGTAACTGGCATTAAAAGCAGATGAATGAGGCTTCCTATTCAGTCATGGAGACTCCAAGAAAGATTTAATTGGAAAAGATGGTTGTTTTAAGTAATTCCATCTCCCCATTTGGGGTCTCATTTTGGGATAACCTGGGTATAGCCACATGTAGAATATTTCACCAAGAAGAATGTGTTTTTGTATAAAACTAAGAAGGAGTTTAAAAGCTACTGAAGAAGTGTTTGGGAAAAGAACCTAAAAACAGCATCCTTAGCTGGGAAACAGTTCATTTTACAGCTATTGTAGGCAAGAATCAATATGTTATCAGAAGTGTAAGTGCACTGGAAGGAGGAACAGTCTAAAGCAAAGATACTAAAAACCAGGGACATCAGAAGCTGGGCCCAAGTGTTACAGTTAACACGTACCTCAACCCAACAATAATCCATTCCAAAACTATGCTACATAAATATAAGATAAATAAACCCAACACATTTCAGAAGAATTATTTGTCCAGTGTAGCGCTTCCAACTAACTAAAAAGTGATATGGAAACCAGACCTGTCCACAGCAGTGACTTTGGATTTTACAGGGTCAAGTCTCTTATGATCATGCAAACTTAACTCTACTGGCAACAGTGTGCATCATACATACACGCAGGTAGGGGTACATCAACAGAGATTTTCTGGGTCGATACCGATGGCCAATTTTTAAAAGAGCCATACTGGCCAATACCAACCTGACTGCCAATATGTGGCCCAGCAGCTTAGACAGCAGTGTCTCGCCGGTAGGTCTGCTGTCGGGGAAGGGGCAAAGGTAGAGGGAAGGGGCATGGTGGGGAACATATCAAGGGCCCTGTGGTGAGGGAGGGAGTAGGGCTGGGGCAGGCACTGCCCAGCTGGAGGTGGGCTCAGGACAGAGCCGTGACTGATCTGGAGGCACAGAAGCAGCTCCCACAGCTGCATGCAACCCGGGAGGGCATGGGGGGTGGGATGTGCCCTAGGTCTATGTACAGGGCGAAGGTGGGGTGCTGCTGCAGGTGGGGGCAGCAGCGGGCTCCTCCCAATGGGAGGGATGGGCTGCACTTGGGGCAGCTGCAGCCCTTCCCCACTGCCCCCCTTCCAGTGCTGCCACTGCCCGCCCCGAGTGCAAGCCCATCCCAGCCCTTACACCAGGAAGAGCCTCCAGCCCACAGCAGCAGCCCACCCTCACCCTGTGCCTAGATCTGGGGGCATACATCCATGTCCTTCTGGGGTGCATGCAACACCAGGAGTCACTTGCCTCCCAGACGAACTGCTCACAGTTCCACCCTGCCCCAGCTGTGCAGTGCGGGCCAGACGCCTTACCAGCTGGACGCTGTTCTCCATGCTGCAGGGGTACGCTCCTGTCCGCCTGTGTCCTGCACTGAGGCTGCATGCATGCTAGGGCATTTATCGGCAACATTATCAGCCATATCAGCCAAAAAAACTTGACTGCTGGATAATATCAATTTTCCTTACATCGATGCTGATGCGATATAGGACTGATGTATTATGTACCTCTATACACAGGCACACAAGGTAACAGGCCTTTTAATGAAGGACACAAATCATAATGCAATATCAAGTATTGTGGATTTGTGCACCAATTTAAAGTTACCAATTACACACAATACTTCAGTACTGACCATAAACAAGATAATTAGAAGGTAAAATATAATTATAGTGAGTAGGGCAAAGGACCTTCTATAAGGATCCAAGTAACAGCCATAATGTGGGCACTACACAGTATTTATAGTTTAGCAACTGCACTGTTGACTATCTGAAACAACTAAGACTTCTGTGACTATTATACCATAGTAACTACTGGGATGACATCTGGTAGGGATGGAAGCACTCTGACACAGGCTGGCATCCCTGCAGAAAAGTGCCCTTAGGAAGCAGAGGGGCCAGGGGCAGACCTCTTCTGCAGGGCTACTAATTCAGATTAGATCTCAAAAGCAAAGCTACTGCCGCAGACACAGTCTCTCCCTACTACCCTTGCTTCTCTCTAGGCCAAGCAACTTGTTATAAAAACCGCAACAAGGATGATTTCCTAAGCCTTGGGACTTAAGGAGGAGTGTTGTGGGCTGTATTTCTGGTTGATCAACTGGCTGAGGCAGAACAAAACCATGAACACTCCTGGACTTGGCAGAAGTTCACTCCCAGAACTTACCAACAAGGCTCTCCGCTGTTATAATTTGGCATAGCTCCGCTGATGCCCATTAGTGCCATGCCAGTTTATGCCAGCTGAAGGTTTAGCCCTTTTCTCTAAGACAGCAATATGGCACTCCTCTGTCATCATGTGTGGAGAAGTCCAGTGCTAGATCCAGACACACTCATCTCTATAATGGACAAGACTGTTGCACAGCCTCTCAAGTCAAGATAAGAAGCTTGAAGGAAGTTCACAAGGCACTGCAATTCTCACCTCAAAGGTTCCAGCCTTTAGAAGGTTGACCTGGTCATGCTGGGAAAGATCTCGGAACCCCGGGACACGCTTTGCAAACTCCACAACTTCTTTCACTGCAGGAGTAAAGCTCATGGAAAATTCTTCCCAAACTTCATGGCCAGACTTAGTTGGATCCACATAGGGAGTCTTGCTCATTGGACAAACCTAGGATTTCCACACACACCAAATCTTAAATCTATTTAAAAAATTTTACCAAATGTTTGAAAGAGACTCTCTCACACTTTAGAAAAGCACCACACTAATAACTTAACAGATAAAATGTGTGTTCCTCCATTAACTAATTGGTTAAACAAGAGGGGCTTTTATGCAGGTCCACTAACTACTGTGCTTTAAAAAATTGCTATGTTGTCGGTTCCGGTAATTCATATGGCGAAAGACTGTACCATGCAGGGGATCCATAGTTAAGTGCCCCCCTCCAATCTCTTTTACTTTAATTTAACATCTAAATTTTTATTGTAGGTACTCGTATCATCTCCACCATTGCCGTATATAAGCATTTTACAATCATAAATGTATTTTGCTTCAGGTGGTCCTTGCAGGGCAAGGAAGTGCTAGTCCCATTTTACAGATGGAAAAACTAACATGTAGGAAAACTCAGTACTGTGATTTTAGCCCAAAACTTTCTTTGGTTACCTTTTTACAGTTGTATTTTAAGACAGACACACTAACTTCATAAACCTTTAAAAGTTCTCCCTAAACAAGGGTTTGATTAATTTACTGGATTTCAAATAAACAATAAGGTGGAAAAGTGAGTTTTATTAAAGAAGCCTTTGATACGTCTGGCTGCCAAATAGCCTATGTCCAATCATATCTTTTGTAGGTTTTGGCTGAAAACAGGTTATTCAGCAGCCAAAAATATTACTAGAAAAAAAGCCAACACCTGTCTGATTTCAAATCCCACACACAACTTAAAGCATTAATCTCTCTTTGGTAATTCTCTGTCACTACACTGTTCCTCTCCAAGTCCCAGCTATAACCCAAAATGATCCATGTTCAACCTCACTGACTAAACGTGTACATTTTGGCCCATCTATATTAACAGTTCATTAAAATGGAAGCAGAGGAATACAATTGAACCCTTCACTTAAGTCAAGGTGAGCAAGAATAATTGACATCACTATACCAGATGCATTCTCCCGCCAGTGTTGCATGAGTAACCATTCATGTTCTCATTTGGAGAAAAGCCATCTTCTGGAATCCTATCACATATTCTTTGAGTATAACTGTTGGTAAAGTTCATACAGTGGCCATTTGTCAAACAAATGGTGTGCCCATTTGGATAATGCATTACGTTTCTCCCTTTGTACTGTCCACTGAGATAGTGCTCACTTTCGGTACAATGGATGCCATTAAGCCCGCTGCTGCAATGGTCGCTATTCAAACTATACTGTTCAGTGCTCTTTGGAATTCTCTCCCCAGTGTGTGGCTGCACGGCCTCAACTGGGTTTTGTGACTGTTCCTGGTTGTACATGAAGGTATCTTTGTGGGCTCGGGTCACCATACCAATCACTTCTTCCTTGGCAATGTCGGAGGGAGGAGGAGGAGGTGGTGGAGGCGGAGGAGGAGAAGGACTTTTGATATTCTCCTGCTCTTGTTGGGGTTTGGATGCGAGCTCTTCAGGCGCTTGCTCTTGATGTTCGGATAATGCTTCATTTGACAAGTGGCCGCTGAATTGGCTGTTCATCATGGTCTTCATGGCACTTTGCATTTCAATCAGCATTCTCTGTTTTTCACGTTTAGGAATGCGGCCAAACCTAACAGCTAATGAAGAAGAAAAAAACAACAGCACTTTTAGCGCTACACAATCATACCAAGTTCAATGGTATGATACCAAGTTCAATGGACTACTACTAAAAGAAAAGTGGGCACTAATCCTCATTTCATTTAAATATGTCAGAAGTTAACTTCCCACACATTTTCCTAAAATAAAGCCAGTACGAAATCAGAACTGGGTCCAAAGCCATCTTGTTATATGTGGCTATTTTTAGGTCAATAACAAAAGCAACTAAAAGTATGCTAGAATTGTTTGCATTGCTTTTTTCTTAGTTTTCCAAACTTGGGCACAGAATATGCACAGAGTCACTGGCTTAAGCAAAGATGCAATTAAAACCCACTGTAGTTCAATCAGTGCATCAGGGGCTGCAAACCGATTCAAACTCAATATATATCAGATTACTTTATGTTTACAGGGGCAAGCTAAAGAGAGATAGCTAGTTTTAAGGCAGCCTAAGTGTGTTTGCCCAGGAGTCCACATTAAATAAAGAAGCTTAAATAGATTAATCAGGTGTAACTCTGTGCACAGACTAGCCCATGAGGACTAAATTTCATCAAATAGAGTGATAACCAGGGATCCTGGTTTTCCCAAATTTAAAAAAAATCCCCAATTTTCGGTTAAAAAAGTAACCCCAAATTCACATTGTTCCATGATTAAAACGAAACGCCACTATATATATGTCTACATATTAGTGGTGTTTCATTTAACTCACAAAAAAATGTGGATTTGTGGTTTGTTTGTTTTTTTAACTGAAAATTGAGGGGTTTTTTAAATCAGAAAAAACCAGGATCCCTGGCGATAACCAAGAACTTTATTCAAAGGAACCGTTCTAATTCTACCCCCACCTCTACACCTCTATACTTCTGAAATGACTGTTACAGCAAAGTTTATTGTTAAAGCAAGATTTATGTTCTGAAGGAAAAATGAAGTCAAACAAAATACACTTTCATCACTTTATTAAAAAATGTGGCCAGGGTGAGATTTTCAGTGGTGTAAATAAAGACTTAACTGATCATTCATGAAAGCTATGCAACCCTGCTTGTTTCCTATGCCAAAAACCTCCTCCTTAAGCTCCACGCATTTAGCCAAGTTGATTATAATAAAAATACTATGCACTAACGACCCCTAGTAAAAGACCTTCTGCAAGAGCTTCACTGGGCAGTATTTCCTTCTGTTTAAAAAGAAAATCTAACACACATATTCCATACACAGGACACCAAGGGCTCCTACCCCATTAGCATTTTAGCTATGCTACTGTAATTCAATTACCTGCCCTATAGTCAAACTGAGTCTCTGACATATTTCAGTTGGGACACAGCCCAGGGTTAGGCACGTATACCTTGCAAAGATGAGCTTAATTTTTTGAACAGCTGCACCCAATGCGACTCTACATGAGGCCTTATCAAACTCCTAAGCAGCCATGAGTCTCCCTCCTTCCCCTCACAGCTAGTAGCCCATGAAGGAATGGCAGGTCTTGGGACCCATCTCACAACAAAAGCTCAAAGACCCAGTTACTGTAGGGATATGAAACCATTCTACTTTGAGCATATGTCAGCATAAATCCCAGTGCAGGTAAGTGGCAAGCAGCATTCTCTTACGACACTGGAAGGGAATAACAACTGCATTAGTCCAAAGGTTAGAAAAATGCACCATTCCTCCAAACTTGTCACTTGATCTGGCAGCTAAGTTTAGCACATAATGCCTGGCAAGTAGAGAAGAGTGGTTTCATACAGCATAATTTCAGATGTCGGCACAGTTAATGGCAGACCGAAGACAACTCTGGTAAATTAAACCTTAATTGCAATGAGAGAGGTACACTGCCCAACTGGTAATCCATTATGCTCCACATCTTGATGGCCTTTACAGTGAAGCAACCTAGCTCTTGAAACAGACAAGTAAGGCTACAGTACATTGACTATGGGTACAGTCTGGAACATTGGTGGGCGTCATTGCAATATCTAGATGGAGCTAGAGAGTGCAGCTTTTCCCCAATGTAGGGCACACTTTTGAGAAAAGCACAGGTAAGCTAGCTAATTGTTTTAAGTGGGTAAGCACATTTTATCTGTAGGTGTCCTAGGTAAGTCCATTACTAATGCCTTTGGTGGAGCAGTTTGGGATCTATGGTGTAATCACAACTGCAGCTCCATGAGGCACTTGAGGATTAGTCAAGACAAGCTGTCAGGCTGGTATCTGAGCGCCAACCCATCAATACTGTAAACCCATGCGCTTGACCCTAAATATCAGTGCAGACACCCTCAGTTCCATGGAGACTTTGAAAAGCAGAACTTGGTCCCATCATAAATCTCAGGCAAACTGTGTAGACCAGCGTTTTTCAACTGGTGGGTCACAACACAAAAAGTGGGTTGCAGAAATATTTGAGAGGGTTGCAAGCGGGTCCCCAGAAAACCCCGTGAAAGCATGGGCTTCCCTTTGTGGGCTGGCAGCATTCCAGCCTGCAAGTGGCTGCCTGGGACGATTGGAAGCAGTGGGTGCATGCAAGTCTGTGCAGGAAGACGCTTGTGGCCAGCACAGAGCGAGGCCGGGTCATGGGAGAAGGTCCAGCTGCAGGTAAATAGGGGGATGGAAGTCCAAGGGATGGCCCTGAAGGCTGCAGTGCTGTGCACATGCATGTGCCTACCTACTGGTGCTGAGGAAGGCGGCCAGGCACAGAGCTGGGACAGGGGGAGCAAGGGGAAAAGGCACTTGGCCCTTCAGTGGGGGAGAGGCAGTGGGACGGGCCCAGAACACAGAGGGACCCACACTCACTGCTCATGCTTTGGCTCGAGTGAAACAGAGGCATCTGGGGGCCCCCTTTGGCAAGGCTGGAGGGGCAGGGGACCACAGATTGGGAGTGATGGGCACCAGCATGGCCAGGAGGTGCGGGTCAGGACAAGCCATCCATCCTGGCAAATGCGTTTCAGTATGAAAAAGGTTGAGAACTACTAGTGTAGACTATGTTGATGACAGCATGAAAGCAGTATGGACCTTCAAGTCAAGAATCATATACCAGGCCAGAGTCTGACATGATAGAGGCAGGTGTTACTGTCCTGAATCTGCAGCAGTATAGGTATTTGCTCACAGAACCCTTTCTTTGAAATAGGAAAATATCCACTGATGTCTAGAAAAGAGAAGAATCCTTCTTGGCTAATATTACCACCCATATGGAGCTGGTAAAAATGTAGGAGAATCATACAGTGAGATAAAATGATCCAAATGCAAGAGACAGCATCACTGTCAGGGTACAACCACCCGTCTTTACATAAGCTTTATCATTCACTTTTGAGCTGAGCAACAAAAGCAGCATCACTGATTTTAAGACTGTCATTATTCAACATAGGACCGTACCATCTCTCGACATTCCAACAGACAGACATTTTTTGAAGCGGCACTGCTGGCATCTGTTCCTATTCATTCTCATTATAGAGCAGTTGTTATTCTTCAAGCATTTCTTATATTGGATGTTTTGCTGAATACTTCTTCTGAAAAAGCCCTGAAAACAAACACAGAAAAAGAACCTCTTACTATAGATGTCAAATCCATCTGTTAGCAGATACGCATAACGTATGTACGGACTCATATACCCCTTTCAGAATCATCTGCCGTATATATCACTAGCAGCACTTTTACAACTTCTCATGATTGTTTTTTCCCCGCTGGCTGTTCTGCATGTACAAAGAAGTATAATTATATGTATGCATGTATAATGCAACAGTTAGTATTTATAATTATAATACATTCCAAAAGCTTCCCCACATTCAACACTAAAATCCTTTTACAACAGAGAAAATGAGGGGTTAAGTGACTTGCCAAAGGTTGCAGAGATTGCTGGAAACTGAATCCAGATCTCCTGACTCACAGCTGTATATTTTAGCTACTAGGCCATTCTCTTGCACTGCATCTAAACAACTTTCCCATTCCCAACCTGACTCTTTTCCATGTAATAACTTCCTTTACATCCTTGGGGATCCTGTATCTAAGAGAGCTTTTATTCCTCTGTAAATGTGGAGGCATGCAGTTTAGGTGTTTCCATGGAAAAGGACTGCACCTATCCAAGCATCAACTTTTAAAAGAAGTTTGTGCATATCTTAAAATGTTGAAGATTAGCCCTTATTAGGTTAGTACAGCTACCTGTTCAATGTCACTTTTTTTTTTTTTGAATGTTCAGTTCCTGCACAATACCAGTTATTAAGCAGCGAGTGATCCAAAAACTAGTATTTCTACAGCAGAAAGGAGAGTGTTATGACTCACCTTACAGCCCTCACAAGCATGAACCCCATAATGGAATCCTGAAGCAACGTCTCCACAGACTTTACACAGAAGGACCATGCCACTGAATTCTAGAAACAGAACAGAGGAAGGGGCATGAGAAACCAATGACAACTTCCCCCTGTAAATACATATTCCCTTTTTATTTTTTAAAAACCATTCAGTGAGTAAGTTCAACGTTCATAAAACAAAGGGGACAAAACAAACAAAACTGTTCATCAGTTATTACTGCACAAAATGTCATTGGATAAAGTGGAGAGAACACATATACACTGGGCTTACAGTCAACATTGTATTCAATAGTAGAAAAAATAAAGTCTGCTTACATTTACGAAATGCTAAAAGGATCATTTAGGAAACTAGGTCACCAAAGTTTGGGTTCAATCTGTCTTCAGGACAAGGAAGACAATATAAATGTTGCAGTTTCCCCAACTGAGAATAAAGATATTTTCTTAAAAACAGAAAAATTAAAGGACACTGTTAACTTAAAAACCATGCATTGCAAACAAATCTTTTACTTTAGTTATTTATTAACACAAGCTTAGATCCCACCCTTTAACTGAATCTATATGGGTGGATCTGTGTATTTGCATAGGCTGCTTACACGCACAAAAAAAATCCCCAGAACCCTCAGTGCATTACTTTAAACTTGTCACGCACCTGCACCAAGCCCAGCACATGCCCAGAACAGACCTCACATAAACTTGACCTGGCGCACCCTGCATCTGTATAGATCAGGCACTTCAGCAGGCATTTTGGGGCTTTTATCCAACACCTTATTCAATCAGCTCTTAGATAAAAGTGCCAACAAGCCCTGCTGAAGTGCCTGATCTATACAGACGCTGCCAACCCAGGTCCAACTAATATGCTGCTTCTTTTGGTAAAGTGATTTTTTTTCCCCCATGTAGCCACAGTGCTCGCCCATTTGAGTGTGATTGTAGACTAGGGCTATACATTATAAAAGGTGAAATAATTATGCAAGTCCAATTTGCTTGTCACTCTTTATCCTCCGATTATATTTTGAATGTTTTATTTCAGCAAAATGAATGAAAATATTTTGTGCTATTTTTGTATTTTATGTATGCATTTTAACAGTGACTAGTGGGGAAGCTGAGCTCAACAGAGGCTGAGTGACACAGGTGGTCAGGAACGCTTCAATGAAACAGTTTTCCCTCAGAGAATGCAGTTCAATTGAATTTCAGGTTTTGTTCTGATGTGGAAGAAAAGACATGTCAAAAATCTCAAGCTCCTTTGTGAAAGAAATCTCCATATTCTGCACAGCTTTACTAAGCATTTAAAAACTCCCACGTCAATTTTCTTTATAGAGTCAGTTTTACTCCGGAGTTCTCATGCCTTGATCTCCCAAACGCATATGCATGTGACTAGATTTCAATGTACGAGTAATCCCATTGAGCATTTCAGTGTGTGCCAAACCACTGAAAACAACAGAATAGGGGATAGTTCTTGCAAAGATCCAGGAGATGGGAATTATTTTTTTACAATCAAGTGGAAGGATTTTTAAAGTAACATGATCAGACTTAAGTGCTGGCTTTATAGTGCCTCCAAATCATAAAATAAAAGGTTGTTTTCCAAAGGAATTCTGTAACTTTCAAACATAATTTTGCCTCAGAAAGAAATTTAAAAGCTGCTTTCAAA
>NW_017728886.1:67950973-67955482 GCF_001723895.1 Crocodylus porosus | reverse complement strand
CAGGTCTCAGTTAAAACGGGTCACATTTTGAACTATTTTTTTCTGCGCAAACCTAAACCAGGCTCATGGATTGCCTCCTGGTTCTGTTTTTGTACCACATGTAGCACCATGGGCTCCTGGGTCATGGCTAGGGTGCTGAACTGCTATATTCATATCAGTAAGGAATAAGAATGAGCTGTTTCAATGAAAGGGGCACAGCTTGGAACACTTGTATCATTTCCCAATTGCTAGGATCAGAAGTGAATGGTAATATCTAGAATGTGCAGAAGTTGCTCTTATTCCAAATGAAACCAGCTGTCAGTTTGAGTCAGGAGAGTATGACAGTATCCGTGTGCTTGCATGGTTGGGGGTGAGGTGGGACGGATGGTAGAATGCAGGTTACTACTAAACATACTTGTGACACTACTGTGGCCCTTGGTCAATCCAGCAACATTAGACTGGTTTGTTTTAATGGCATCATCTAGTTGATCGTTCTTTGGCGAGCTGTCGGAGCTCTCGCTGCTCCTGCTGTTACAGCTGCTCTCAGAGGAGGAACTGTTTGGTGAAGATGGTACAGGCGAAGAGGATGACTGGAAACCACTGTCTGAACTCTCGCTGTGACAAGAGGCTGGACTAGATGCTGAGCTGGAGGAGCTGATGTAAGCTATCACACCACCTGGAGGAAGAAAAAGAAAAGAACATAGTGACACACATGTACACAGCCGACCTAAGAACCTGATCCAGCACCTCACGAGTTCGCACATGTGCTTCCCTCCTCCACAGTCATTCCTCTCTATTAGCTTTCAACCTGACCTCCACTTCTGTGGTCCAATCTACTTCCGCCCTCACAGTGACCTCCAAAACAGAAAATGAGATTAGATAAAGGGGAGCAAGAAGGGGGGAAAACTACATGCAGAAGTAAGAAGTTTGCATCTGACAGAGCGGATGACAGAGAGTCAGTGAAGGGACTGAAGGGGGGCTGTAACATGACCAGACTCAGCAGCAGTGCTTCAAAACACACTTGAGCCTTAACATGCATGCTAGACAAAGAAGCAAGCTGTGATGTTAGAGACATAAGTGGAAATCATCTGCATTAGTGTTAGAGAGGAAAGGCAAAGGGTCAGGTTATGACCCTGAGATACGGAGAATGTCAGAGGTGTGTCTGGCAATGGAGAAAGATGAGGTGGGGTGGAAACAAAAGATAAGGAAGTGATTCCTACCCTACTTTTTTTCTAGCAAGGACCATTTGTGATATTAATAATCCATGTCATGTTTTTAAATATGACTATATGTGGCTTGTCAGGGCAGCCATTTATAAAGCTCAGTGGTTTTGCTTGTGCGAGAGAGCTTGTTCATGGTCTTAAGCTCTTGAGATTCATTTGGTGAAGCAACTTCTTGTATTCTTCCAAACATACAAGTAGCTTTGCTATTTTTGAAGGCCTTCCTTTTCTACATTGTATGCTGAAGAAATGACCCCTTGGGGGCCATAACCAAAGAACCATTAAAAGTTTACACTATTTTTTTTTTTTTTGAGACTCCACCTATTATCTCTAGGATCTAATATTTTAAGAGCCATTACAAGACATTTGCTATTGGATATTGATTAAAAAAAAATAAAATAAATACATTAAAAAAACAAAAAACAAAAACAGTAAATGTAAAAGTTCACTATAAAAAGCCAACCTGAATTTAAAATGTATATTTAATTCTTTCTCTTCTTCTCTGTTATTGTTTTGCTTCTTGTGGAAGGTCTCTGCACATATGACTTAATTACTTCCCAGACTAAACTAATACATATGCTATAAATCAAAGAAGTTTCAAAACTGACAGGTGACAGTATTTTTTTTAATGATTTTGTCTGTGGAATACTTGCTTGACAGATTAAGTGGGTAAAGCTGTTCCTGGGCCATGCTACTTTACATTAATTATAACTTATTTGAGAGTGATGGCTGCCATTCCGTCCTGCTATGACATTACATAATTCCAAGACCAATACTGTACTAGTATTACTTTCCATGAAAGTCAAACAGATACTAACTTCTAAGTATCAGTGCTTTTGTAACTCTAAACAATCCTCTTAACATTTAATGTCTTAAAACGTTAGATTTTGCTTTTTAATAAAGGTATTAAAGACATTACAGTACATTAAAATTTAAATTTCTCATTGACACTCTAGCTTTTTACTTCTGACTGCCTAACCAGCAAAATTTATCAAGAAGAAAAAGGTTATGTGAATGAATAGGGACCTTACAAAGATCACTTTTCCTAAGCCTGTACATTGTGCATTCCTATACAGTTTTTAGTAACCACCAAAATCCAGCCAGGATTCATAACCATCCAGAATATGTGAAATTTATGTGAAGGAGCTGTGCTGAATATACAAGTCATGTTTTCAATAATAGGAGTTGTGCACCAAAATCTAGCAAAAAAAAAAAAAGGCACTGCACTAAAGTATTACATAATTCTTAATCATCAACCTTGTACTAACCACTAGGGGCACAGGGCTGTGCATTTGCCAGGGCAGACCAAGTATTTCCCATGGTATCATAAATACTGCTGCAGCAGCTGATTAATGACAGCACTAAGCTTGTAAAGGAAAAAACACTCTGTTCTACCTGGGCTCCAACAGAGGGAAGTGAAATCCCAAACTGGACACATGCCATATAACAGCAATAAGGAACACTAAACAACTATACCCAGTAGTATTTCTCCAGTTGGAAAAGAGACTCTCTCTGTTCCAAAGGACAGAGAAACCTGAGATGCACCTCCTTCCCTGACTGTGATATGAAAGACAGGAACCAATTTAAGAATGTTTATACAGAAAGTTACCTTTAATTTTACCTTCCCCCTCACTTTGAAAAGGAGCGGTCCCATTGGTTATCCTGAATACTCCTGCACACTGAAAATGTCTTGGACACTTGTCACATTACTATGGAGATCTATTAATAAAAAAAAGTATCTTAGGAGACTCTTTAGCTCCCTAGGAGTCCATTGGTCAGGACTCTTATTTCTTTGCATTTCATTAAATACATGGTACACGTGAAGTTAGCATTTCTTAGCATAGGATTTGCTAACAGATAGAAAGCAAATCGATGTTATTCATGCTGAACAGAATTGTTGAGGATATGATGTGAAACTGGTTCCAGACACTTGTTTTAATCAACTAGATAAAAGAAATATGAAAGGAAGTTGGTACCCTATATTCACCACTGTATATGGACATGTGTATTCAGAAGGAAATTATGCAACATACTAGAGACTTCCTGGCTATTTAATTTCAACAGTGACTTTGAGGGTACAGTTTCAATACTGCCTGCTGGAAGGATGCTGTTTGGTTACTTTTTAATCCATTTTAAACTGTTACAAGGATTCACATTATTTTCTTCTATATTTGTCCCTTCCCATTTCATTTCCACTCTCTTCATTTGTAAAACTTCTTATGCCAAACAGAACTTTAATCAAGAAAAAAAAATGTTAAGGGCTGTTTCTCCTGCACATTTTTCTAAATGTTAATGATCACCACTACACAGTTTAATGCACCGACAAAGCGAGCAAGAGAAATTCTTCAAAAACACTCAAACTGGCAAATTTTTAAATTCTACATTCTTCCTCGAATAGTTTCTAGATTTCCAGCCGGAGTATGTTCTAAGCAACTACCGGCAATGCAAATCCCTCCATCCTCACTGAATGCAACTGTGCTTCAAGCATCCTGGAATGGGAGAGCGAGCTAACTAGACAGACAACCTCTGTTTTATTAGAGCCATTTCACTTACATTTGCTGCGTGCGTGAGAGGAGAGAGAGGGACAGCGCATCTTTATATAAAGTCACTTTCCGGAGAGCAGCTGTTCTCTACTCAAGCAAAGCTCCCTCCAACTTCCACACTGCTTGGATAAAGGATGAAATCATTCTAATTCCCACACTCCCTGCAATGCTCAACATCCTGTTATGTAACACATTAAAAACCCCATCGGTGTCCAACCAGCTGACATGCTGCACTGCTTCTGTCAGCTGAAGCATCACCGAGGGCGTGTCTACCTCCCTTTTTCAACTTAAGATCTCTGCTGCTGCAAAAGTCCATACACGTGAGAGGACTACAGAGCCATCTGCGTGTTTTCGGCACATGTACCGCCCCTGATCACCAAGCCACAATGCAACAATCAAACGCAGCTGCCAAGTCCTCATGATCAGTCACATGTAGCGGTCAGCATCTTTAAGGCACCAGAGGAAATATCAACTGTTCAAATTGGGGAGTAACAGGCATCACCGTCACAGCTGGCCCCATTCTCTCCCCCGGCCCCCTTCCATGCTGCAGAACGGGGGCAGCCGCAGCAGCTGCTCCCCTTGCGGCCGGAGAAAGGCTGAGGCCTGCTGCACTGCAGCACGGCCCCGCGCTCACCTCTGCGGAAACTGGAACCGCGCCCCCTTGGAACGCTGGCGACCGTTCTAACCCCGCCCCCGGCGGAGCGCTCTGCCCGCCCCCGCGCCGCAAGGCGAGGCCGTGGGGCAGCGCGGGGGCGGGCGCTCTAGCC
>NW_017728886.1:67937028-67950569 GCF_001723895.1 Crocodylus porosus | reverse complement strand
CCCGGCTGCGCCGCCGCCGCCGCTGCCCTTCACAACAAAAGCCAGCGAGACTCGCGGAGAGTGCGGCAAGGACCATGTGACTCCCCCGGCCGCTCCCGCCCCTGCTTCCCCGGCCGGCTCCTCCCCCGCCGCGGCCCCGCCCCTTTCACCCAGTGACACACTTTCCTGCCATGCGGAAAGCGGGTGCGCACGTGCACCTCAGCGTGCCGCTCCCCTTCCGCCTTACGCATCTTTTCGGTTGGGAAGCCCAGGGCTGCAAGGAGCCTGCAGGGTCTCTCAGTCCAGCCCCCAGCGCTGTCTGCTCGCTAACCATCCCGGGCAAATAGAGCCATAGAGAAGTGGAGCTGGAAGGGCTCTTCAGAGGTCGTGTAGTCCCGTTTTTAACGTTTGTTTGTCACCCTGCCGTATACTTTTGCAACCCACTTCCGGACCGTGACCCATGGGTTGAGAAACAGTCCAACCCAGGGGGCCTGAGGCAGGATCATCCCTATCTAAGTCACCCTGTTAAACCATTATCTCAACCCTGCATATAAGACCTTACCCTCAACCCGATCACACCAGAGACCTAACCCCCTAGCACTGCAAGCGTCGGGCAAAGGAGATGCTACTGCTCCTCTGTGTAATGTGTTCCCCCTATCAGGCACTTTTTAAATACCCAGTCCCATGTGAGAACTGGGGGCAAAGAGGAGACCCTGCACTGAAGACTTCAGGCAGCAGGGAATGGAGAGGAGAGTGCAGAACAGTTTGGGAGAATAACCACCTTGGACAGGAGACACAGAGCACTGGCTTTCCTGCCCTTACTCATGGCAATGGTGCATTGAACCAGTGTTTCATGTCAGTTTTCCTTTTTGATGCAACAAAAAAATAAAAATCTCGCCTTTAAAAAAAAATCAAATCCATTCTAGAAAAAAAATCTCAAATTGCTTCACTTGAAAGAGCAGGAAAACATGGCAAGGATTACAAGCTGAGTTGGCTCTTCCCTCTTGTCTGAGTCAGCCCATCCAATTAGAGCCCTGACCCACACCTTTGCAAGGAGTTGCGATAGTGTCTTCTCTCCATCAGAGCATGCTGATGTTGCAACTAGCATTGCAATACTCTACCTCATCTCTAACGCAGGACGTGGCCACTGAGGCATGATGACTGCACTTCTAAGCAACTATCATCTGCCACCCTGTCCTTGTGCCAGTGCCTCACTATAGTGTAGACAGGAAATGTAAGCATTAATTGGAAAAGTGCATTTAATTCCTCCAGTTCTAGTCTTACCATCATTATCGGCACGAACGACACATGCCTCTGGAGGCTGGGGGGGCATGGCAACTGCCCGCAGGCAGTGGTGGCAATGGCGGGGTGTGGCAGTGGTAGGCAGGGAGCTCCAGCAGGCAGTCGCGGCGGTGTCAGTGGCGGGGGGCTGGTGAGCAGCAACTGCCCACAGGAGCTGCCAGCAATGTCGGTGGTGCTTCTTTCAGGGGCACACTGCCAATCTCAGGGGGTGCACATGCACCCCTTACATGTTGCCAATGATTATCTGATAAGGCTGATAGCTCAGAGCACAAGTTTTCTTTCACCAAATCATTCATTCACTCACTACATGTCAAGGGAATAAGAACAGTTTTCCCTGTTAAAATGTAACCAGCTACTTACTCCCAAGTAAATCCATTTACTTTTCTCCCCAGACAACCCATGCTCTTCATCGCCTCTGTTCCACTTCAGGAGTGTGTACCCCATGAGGCTTCTTTGCACTATATGGGGGAGTAGGGACTTGGGGGGAGTAGGTATTGTGATCAGTTTAGACCTGGGTTACTTCCCTCTGAGAAGGACTCAAAAAAGACAAAACACAAAACAAAAAACCCAAGAAAAATATTAAAGGAAAAAAATACCTGTATAAATACCCCATCCCTCTTGCGTACTATATCTGCAAAGCATGCAAGTAAACAGAACCTACAATTTGCCACAGGCAAAGAACAAGAGAAACCATGTCTTGGCCATGGTAGGAATTTGTAGCTCCAATATTCTTAGCTGATTTTAGAAAGTAGACCATGCTCCACACTACAAAAAAAAAGGTCTTTGGCAATCTAACCCAAGGGAAGTTTCTTTCCTGACCCTGGATCTGGCGATTGCTTTGACCCTGAGCATGTGAGCAATATCTAGCAGTTGGACACGTAAAAGATTTCTCAAAGCTATTTGGGAGCACCAGTGTAAACATGCCAAACTCCAATTTGTAGCCATGTCAAGCATCCAATGCTTCTAAGAAAGGCAAACAAAATAAAACAACTCCCTAAAAGCCATTGCATTCAGAAAGGAAAAGCATTATGTCATGGCCTCAGTAGACAATCAGCAGAAGCCATGAAACATAGAATTACCAGACACCTCTCATGTATGTAGGCAACCTATATAGAAGTCAAATGTCCTCCTAACCCCTTCATGGGGATACCAAACGCACAGTACCACGTAGCACATGCACTCTGAGTGCTGGTATTACTTCAAGAACATCTCTTTCCAGTCATACTGTCCCTTCCATAAACTTGTCAAGCTCTATATCAAATATATTTAGATTCCTTCCCCTTCCACCCCACTACTACTTTGTTCGTAAGATCATTCCAGAGCTTACTTCTCTAATGGTTAGAAATCTTATTCTAATTTCCAGTTTAAATTCTTTCATGTTCAATTTGATATTGAGCTAATAGCTCTTCCCCTTCCCCAACAGGCACCTCAGAATGTATTTATATAGAGTAATCAGACCCCTTCTTAACCTTCATTTTGCTAAGTTAAACAAGCCAAGCACTCTTAATTTCCATCATAAAATGAACTCTTCATTACCTTAATCACCCTAATAGACCTGTTCCAATTTAAATTCATCTTGAAAATAGGTGATCAGAACGATACCTTCTTTTACAAATGGGTCTGACCTGGGCCTCATACAACGGTGCTAAAACTACTGATTCTACTGAGAACATCCTAGAATCATATTAGCCTTTTCCACAGCCACAGCCACACTGCAGCTACAGCCACACAGAAGCCATGAATAACTAGTATACCCAGATCCCTCTTTTCCTCCATCACCTCCAAACTACAAGCCCCAATTTTATAGCAAAAGTTATTAGTCCATAATTACAACTTTTTATTATTTAATTTATAGTTTTTTATGATATTATACATTTATTAATATATAACATATATTACTCTGAATAGATACTATATATATTAAATGTACAATATATTACTGTATAGTTTCTATTACTGTATACTGTTACTGACTGAGGTCAGACCACCCTGAGCTCAATCACTGGGTTCCAGGAAGCTGATGATGCTGTAGTGTTGTGCTCACTTGGAAGCAGACCATCAGGCAATCATCAATGTCTTTACTAAGGCATACAAGAAAATAGGACCGACATTTAACATTCAGATTAAGGTCTTCCACCAACAAGCTCCTCCCCAGCTCTGGTAATCCACACCTAGTGAGTCTCTGGAGAACATTGAGTATTTCCCATACATCAGAAGCCATTTTACAGAAGGTTGACATTAACAAGGAAATCCAAAATTGCCTCAAATATGCAAGTGCAGCCTTTGGACTCCTGAGGAAACAGGTGTTTAAAGGTTGTGACATCAGATCCGAAACCAGGCTCATGGTTTATCAAGCAGCCATGTTCCCTACCTTGCTGTATGGAGCTGAGATACGGACAATGCACAGGAGACATCCGAAGTTGTTGGAGAAGTACCATCAACGCTGCCTGCGGAAGAGCCTCCGAATCCAGTGGGTAGGCATATGCACCAACGTTAGCGTCCTCATGCAAGCAAACACCATGAGTATTGAGGTGATGATCATCCAACATCAACTTTGTTGGGGCAGCCATGTCATCCAGAGGTCAGGCTCCAGACACCCAAAGCAGGTTTTATTCTCCCAGCTCAGCCAAGGCATATACTCAAGAGGAGGGAAGAGAAAGTACTTCAGGGATGACCTCAAGGCCAGTTTAAAAGAATAAAGCATTGATGTCAACTCATGGGAGACTGGTGTCCAGGACTGCCCCAAATCAAGCAAGAGTCTGCTGCAGGAATCTCAGTACTTTGAAACCTGACAACAACAGGAGGTGGAAAAGCGGGAGTGGCAGGAACATTGTGTTGTGGGCCAAATCAAGAATCCAGCACCACCCACCCCACACAGAAATACACATCTGAGTTGCAGTAGAGTCAGTCAATCCCGGGTAGGCCTCATCAGCCATCTTTGGACACACAGATAAAACAATCATGCAAGACAATCATCCTTGACTGTGAGAGATTGCTGAAGGAAAAATAGTTTCTCTTACTCCTTCCACAAGATTATCTATTCCTCCTGCATGAAAAACCAGTCCTCATCCTCCCAACTTTGTGTTATCTACAAATTCTTAAGCATACACAGAGTTCTTGTACTAAGGTAGTTAATAAAACCATTAAACAGAGTAGATCACAAGACCAGTCCCTGGTAAATACCACTACTATTCTCTCTCCAGTTAGATAATTATTCTTTCAACATAGCCCATTGTAATATCCCTATAGCTAGTTCCTTATCTACTTTACAGTAGGAGTGTGCATCAATCCTCATCTTCCATTTTAGCTAATAATTTCCTGTGATGTTATAGTATATATTCTGGCCTTCAATCCAATGTCTAGTCTGAAAGAGTGCGGTGGGCACACTCTATTTTTCACCAATATGTTTGTAAATGTGAGGGTGTGATACTGTCCCTTCTTTCAGTGTAGATTCTGTAGAGAAAAATAGTAGAGTAAGCCAATAATGGAGAGTAAGTGCCTACCCCTCCCCCAACAAAACCCATTCTGTACCACACACGGTGGGCACTTCTCAAGAGGGAATTATTTGCATACAAACTGTGGGTAAGAAGATTTTCTGGTGTAAACTGGTGGTTTGTAACTGGTGGGGGGGGGGTTGCAGCAGGTAGATTGGATTCAACCTTGACTCAATATTCCAGTGGTCCTGAGCAGCTGATAGCTGTTCTACCTGTGACCCTTGTCCAATGTGTACTGTAGGTTGCTAAATCATACTTTTAGCTCTGGAGGTTCCTGGTTCAAGCCTGAAGTGTTGACTTAAATGGTGGCCATCAGGCTTGCAGGGAACGTTGAATATGGATTTGGGGCTCCAAAAACAAGATGACTGACAAATGAACCGTGCAGTTGCAGATCTGCACCTCTTCAAGCACATCTGCGTAATCCTTTAGTGTACATGAAGTAAAAAAAAAAAAAAGCAAAGACTTTATTCCTAGAGTTCTTTTCTTTAAAAAAATGAGTCTGTTTCAGATTATTTTCAGTTATCAACTTAAATACTGTCTGTTATAAGTCATATATTGACAGGAACCAATACACCCAAACCATAACCTCTTTCCTAAAATTAAGTTTATAGGTAAATGCCAGTTAAGGACTGTATCCAAATGTCCAGTTAATTCAGTGGAATATTTCCACTGACTACAGTGGGCTTTGGGTCAAGAATGCTCTATTTCTGCTTACCTTAATATGCCATGTCTGATCTGTTAAAAAATATTGCAGCTTCTCTTTGTACTGAAATGAATCCTTAAACTGTAGGATCCTGTGTTCTTGAGCAGTTGATCCTTTATGTTTCCAGAGTGCATTAACAAGAGGGATGAGAAAAACAGAACATGCATAATTATAATGGAAACACATAGCTAGGCTTCCTGACAACTAGCTCAGTTTCCTGTTTTTCATAGTGTCAACTATGGATGCTTAGAAAAAAGTGTAAAACCCTTTTTAATATGCCTGTAAGGTAGCTTCTTAATCCAGATGGTTAGGTGTTGGTTTATAACCCTTATACATTTGTATCCTTTAGTGTATCATTATGGATGTTCTTGTTATTCAAATAATTGTCCAATATAAGTAGCCTCACTGGGCCAGTCAAAATTAAGGGAACCAAGCATTTTATATTGTAGATAAAGTATGATGGGATTGTCATTATTACAATAAGATAACTCATGTACCTTCACCAAAACTAGACAAGTAGTCTCAGCTACCCTTGAAGACTTTAAATTCTGGGTTGTTGTAGACATTATATATATTATAGGCTTATATTATTTACACGTATGTTATAAAATCAATGTTATCACTGCCCACTTTTTTTAATCAGCAACATCTTTTAGACCATTTTAATAAATTACTTAGCCTCTAGACTGGATTATTGCCTTGTAAAATAGAAATACTGCTACCATTGCTTAATTATGCTCAGTGTGATGTATTGAGGAGCAGGAACGTGGATTACACAAACACAGTAACTGTGGTTGACTTTATCTACAATACTACTGCACCAAGACTTCCATTTCTTGAAACAGTTGATTTCTGACCATAAATTTTACTATTTCTAAGAAAAATCAAAAGAGTTTTATGGAGTCACACAGTCAATACGCAAACATGCTGCTGCTGCTGCTTTGTCTGCAGTGCAGCTGCAGGAGCTGCCTTTCTTTCTCCTCCTCTACTGAATCCTCTCTAGGGAGGGCCCTTTCAGTTAATCTGCTTGACCATGTAATTCATTTTGTAACAAGATAGCGTCTCCTAATATCATTTTTGCCTCTGACTTTTTTCTAGACTTTTATGGGACCATCTGATGATGAAACTATTAAATTTAACCAGTGAGATATGCCACTAAGTCACAGAAACCATGCCTCTGCACCGAATGGGTATTCACACAGCACTCACTGGAACTCTCAAAGTTTGTTTCCAATGTGGACCTGGGCTTAGTAGAAAAATCTGGAGCAAAAACCTTAGCAGAAAAACCTGCAGGATTTTAAACGAGGTGATTAAAATGAATGTTTCTGGCCAGGATGGTAGAAGAGGATATTTCTGACATGATACTTCTGTTTTCACAGGATTAAATTATTCATAGATTTATAGATTAGAAAGTCAGAAGGGACCCAATGGATCACTGTGTCCGACCCCCTGCTCCTGGCAGGAAAGAGGACCGAGGTCAGACGACCCCAGCCAGGTGACTGTCAAGCTTCCTCCTGAAGACCTCCAAGTTAGGTGACAGCACCATCCCTCTTGGCAGCCCGTTTCAGACTCTGGCCACCCTTACTGTAAAAAATGTCTTCCTAATGTCTAACCTAAATCTACTCTCCACTAGTTTGCACCCATTATTCCTAGTTACTCCCTACAGTGCATCACCAATTCCCTGCTGTCCTCCCTTGATAAACTTATAGGAGGCTACAAGGTCACCCCTCATCCATCTTTTGTAAAGGATGAAGAGATCCAGATCTCTCAACCTCCCCTCGTAGGGTCTTTCACGGGGGCCACTAGTCATGCAAGTGGCCCTCCTCTGAACCCTCTCCAGATTCTCCGTGTCCCTCTTGAAGTGCAGCACAGAAAACTGGACACAGTACTCCAACTGCGGCCTGACTGATGCTGCATAGAGGGGGAGTATCACCTCCCTCGATGTGTTGGTCATGCATCTGCTAATACACGACTAGGTGCAATTGGCTTTGTTGATGGCCTTATTGCACTGCTGGCTCATGTTCATCTTGGAGTCAACTATGACTCCAAGATCTCTCTCAGCCTCTGAGCTGCTGAGGAGGTCATCCCCCAACCTGTAGGTGTGCTGGGGATTCCTCCTCCCTAGGCGGAGTACCTTAGATTTATCTTTGTTGAATTGCATCCTATTTCATTCTGCCTATTGATCCAACCTGTCCAGGTCAGGGTGCATCTGCTTCATGACCTCTGGTGTGTTAACTTTGCCCCATAACTTAGTATCATCTGCAGACTTGGAGAAGGTGCTCTCCACACCCTCGTCCAAATTGCTGATGAAGATATTAAATAACACCAGTCCAAGGACCGAACCCTGCGGGACCTCACTGCCCACCTCCTTCCAGGCCAAGAACAACCCGTCCACCACCACTTCCTTGGTGCGGTGCCTAAGCCAGTTAGCTGCCCACCTGACTGTGTAGGCGTCCACTCCACAGCCCATTAGCTTCCCTATGAGAATAGGATGCAAAACTGTGTCGCTGGCCAGTGACTGTCATCCTTCCCTGAGGTCCCTTCCAGTCCCAGTGCTCTGGGGGAGGGATGGAAAAACAGCATAAAAGGCAGCATTGTTTCAACTGCCTTGCTTTCTGCCTTGGTGTCACTTACTGAGCTGTGTGTTCCAGCAGCTCAGCATCAGACAACTACAGCTAGCACTGATCTTCTTCTAAAGGATTCCCTACTTGCTAGGCTAGGCTATCCTAGCAAGAGGGATTTCAGAATACATTTTTCTTCTAGGTGCTTCTATTTTATTATTATATTCATTGATTTATTCTTTTGAATTTTATAGTTATATTGGATACGATTACTATAGAATTCTGGCACACTGCAACCTGCCAGACATCGAACTCCCCAGGTACTTCTGCCCTTTTATGTGAGCTGCTACATCCACCTCCACCCACCCCCCATACCCTAGCCTGTCCTTCACCCCCTGATGCCTCCATTTCCATTTTCACTGACTGTCTTTCTTGCCTGCATTGCATGCCAGGCCAGCCTCTGGCTTCCTTACTATTCCTTCAGTCCAGGACCAGGAGACATACAGACCAAATACAGGTGCTTCCTTAGCCTGACAAAGGGTTTTCAACCCAAACACTTGCTAAGATACATTTCTCTAACTGTACAGTTGGCCTACTAAAAGACACCAGATTGTCTTACCTATTGCCATTGAAAGTGATGGACTGAGCTGAGGCTGTAGGCGAGGAGGATGTCTCATGGGGACATGCTACCATATTGCGTAGCAGCCACGGTGCCAGTGAGGGCGCACCTTAACACACACATAGAGTCACCCATGTCATGAGTTTTGCCTGTCAGCAGCCTGAGGTGTAGAGCTCCAGATCCCAGAGCTCTCCTGCACTTATCTCCTTGAAAACTGGCAGGATTCATGGTCATAGCAAGGCCTAGCAGGCCTGCAGTTTTCACCCCCCAGTGCCCTAACACAGGCACAATCACAAAAGTACCCATGTCATGAGTTTTGCCTGTCAGCAGCCTGAGGTGCAGGGTCCCAGAACCCAGAAGCCCCTGCACCCATCTCCTTGAAAGCTGGCAGGCTTTGTGCCCTCAGCAGGGGCCACCATCCCTGCAGTTTTCACCTCCCTGTGCCTTAACACACACACAGTGTCACCCATGTCACGAGTTTTGCTTATCAGCAGTATGAGGTGCAGTTCCCCAGAAACCCCTCAGCAGGAGCTACCATCACCCCCCTGTGGCTTAACACATCCACATCACAAGTTTTGTTTTCAAGATTTTGAGGTGCAGTTTCCCAGAAACTCCTGCACCTATCTCCTTGAAACTTGGCAGGCTCCATGGTGTCAGAAGGGGCTACCATCCCTGCACGTTTCATTTGAATCAGGCAAGAAATTACAAAGTTATAGGCTGTTTCATGCTTCCCTATTATAGCCTATGGGTGAAACATTGAAGCAGAGAAACTGTTTTGACAAAACAAAACGGAACAGCCATTTCAAAATGAAACAGAATTTGAAATGAAACACTGTTCTGTCAAAACGTTGCAACGCAAGTTGAAATGGAAAGGTGCCATTTTGCACAGCCCTATAAAATGGTATAGGAGTGAACAGATTCAGTTTCTTAGCATTCTTTGACATTTTCAGTCTAACTCTCTCCTGCATGCGGAGTGCTGATAGATGTGCAGGGCCTTGCTCGAACTCATGATGCTTTACATAAACCTGTTGAGTCAAGGGAGCGGGATCAAGCCTGCCTGCAGGAGCCCAAGGAGCCTTCCTACAGCGGAGGCGCTGTCCCTTTCCCCCAGCTCCCCCGCCCCCAGCTCTGGGGCTCTCAGCAGAAAGGAAGGAAGGGAGGGGGAGCAAGCTACCAGCTGGTGTTTGCCTGGCCTGAGATGGAGGGGAGGGGGGCAGACCACAAGGCATGGGGCTCTAATCCCCCTCACCTCTCCAGCTCAGGCCAGGAAAACTTCAGCCAGTAGCTTGCTCCTCCTCCCTGCTCCCTTCCTGTTGACAGCCCCGGAGGTGGGGTTGGGCTACATAAGCCCAGCCCCAGTTGGGTGACAAATTAACCATAAGGAACACAAGTTCCTTAGGGCAGTATTTCTCAACCCCTGGTACTAGGGGTATGCGAGACACGGGCAGGGGGTATGCAGGTGCTGCATTTTGAGTTTGGCCCACCCGGCGGGTTGGAGGAGTCTTTGGCTGTTTGGGCTGGAAGTTCCAGCTGCTGCCCCCCCCCGCGTCTGGTGCACCAGGGCTTTCGCTCCCCAGTGTCAGTGTGCTGGGGGACAGGGAGGGAGGCTCCATGCAGGCTGCTTTGCCTTGGGCTGTGGTCTGCGAGGGAAAAGTGGGACTCTGCTTGCGGTGGCGAAACCAGAAGTGCCACAGTGTGTCTTCCGGTTTTGCTTTTGTCACCTCTATCGGCAGGGTGTATGTAAGGTACCAGAGGTTGAGAACCGTTGCCCTGGGTATCAGATGAGGTATCAGATTAAGGTGTCCTCCTTTAATTTTTCATGCATTCAGCCCCTTTAAAAGTGCTCTGTAGTTATGGCATGGGTGTAGAGTGCTTTCAGGAAGCTGATCACCTGAAAAACAACTTCTGCCTGTGCCCTATGGTTATACTGAAAAGAGATAGTCAAATGAGAAAAAGGGATTTAAGGCCTTATGCTTCAAGGGTGCCGAGGGCCACAGAATTTGAAAATGCGTAATACTTGACTGATGATATTCAGCCCTTAAGAACATTGAGTCTTACTGATGAAGCTAGCCCCCAAGGTATGTATTTGGTTTGCTCTATCCTGATAAGAAGGTTCAAAGAGTTAAAAATATTAATGTACTCTATTTCTTCTGAGTAAAATGCATTAGAAATAAAATATGCTTTAGGATAAATCTATTAAATGGATAAAAATCCCATTACCAGTGGTAAAAGATGATTGTGTGACCTTTCAAATAAATAAGCCTGCTATGTACCAAATTGTGTCAGATAATAAGTTTTATACATGATAAAGTCATGCAGCAGGTCTGAAATCTTCAGTTGTCTAATAAAATATTCTCCAGTCATGAAGCGCCTCTGAAATGTTATATTAAAGAAAATTGCTCCCAGCTATCAATCCTTATTATTAAAACAATAAAAGCACGTACAAGACTATTGGTGCGAGACAAAGCTTGTTAGACTAACACTTAGCTAAGTAAACTATTTTGCAACCGCGGAGTCTGATTCTGATCTTATTTGGGCTAGTGCAAGTCAGGAGCAGCTCCACTAAAAATCAATGGCTTTACAGTGGTCTAAAAATTATTGGGAGATCAGAAGCATGCTCACAGGGCCTGCAAAACACATTTTTTGGGCTCCCTGTATATGATCTTCAAAAGCAGGTTTAAGTTCAAACGAATCCCAGGCTATAATTCTGAGTCACAAGTGTCATAAATGTTCCATCCACCAAGAGAGCAGTTCATCACTTTCACCTGCTTGATGCAGTCCTTCAGGTTACATCTCACCATCTACTTTGATATACAGTAAAATTTCTGTTATCTGGCATTTAATTAACCAGAATACTTTATTAACCCGAATTTCAGTGGCGGAATGCACAGAGTGCCACATCACACTGTGCCACTTTACTGCCTGCTGTGCCCCTCCGAGGGTACCCACACAGGGTATCTGAACGCGCGTGCCCTTTCCTCCTGCTGCAGCAGCCTGTGACCAGCCTGCCCTGGCATTTGGTGTCACTGGCTATTATGTCATTTTTATTTGTATACTATTTTATTCTTTAGACTGTATGTAATGCATAGGCAAGTCATAGGGGGACATGGAAGGGCAAGCCCCCTGAGACTGGCCACTGGCTTCTGCAGGCAGTTGCCACTCGCAACCTTCCTCTTCCCTCCCCCCCCAACCACTGCCATCTGCCAGCTGTCAGTTGCCACTCACCACCCTGCTGCCAATGCTGCTGCCCACAAATTGTGCCCCACCCCCCAACCTTGGGAGGCACCAGTTGTTCATGCTGTAAACTAATTCTTTGAAAATTTACAAGTATGCCATTTTCTTCCTTGAGTGTAACTGTCAGATAACTGGAATTTTTAGATAACTGGCAACCTCCATTCCCCATTCATGCCAGATAACAGAGATTTTACTGTATATGGATTAACATTAATCGGCTTATGGCTCCATATAACATTATGAATACTGTTATTCCAGATATGTGATGTGATGGAAACAGAGCCGAATACCATCAGCTTCCTAAATATACAATGCCGTTTCCCACTACCTCTCTAAAAGCCTTACTTATCCTCTTCTTTTCTCTCAGGTTCTCAAGCACGGTAAACTGTAGGACAAAAATAAAGAGCAAGGCGTTTGCTACATTTGTAGCAAAGAAAAAACATAATCATTGATAGAATGGCCTCTGGTTGGCCAAAACCCTTGTAAACAGCCATCTGGAAAGCCTCTGGTCCAGGTTCCAGAGACAAACCATCCAAGCAGGTAGCATGTCCACTAAATGGGAAAAAGTTACTCGGGCCCTGCACTGCAGGAGACATTGGTTAGGAACAACACTGTTTCTTCAACTACCTTCAAAATCCATCCCAAATACTTCTAACCAGTATGGCTACTTGTGAGTTGAGTCAAATATCACAGGCAATGAATCAAGCCGGTTGCCTCACAGCTGTTCTAGGTTATCACCAGCTATATAGGTGCTTGAAAGCATTAACAGTGATGATCATCATAAAACACACTTCCAGTGAGGTACTTGTCAGCTCAGCTATGTCTTTTTGGTGCTTGTAGGCACAAAGAGAATATACTCAGCTAGTACTGAGCTCAGGCTATCAAGCAATAAACTTGCATTGGACAACATGGCACAGAATTGGGCCTGCAATATTGTGACTCTTGTTACTCTGCTGCTCTTTGGATATAATGAAAGCAATGGAAACAAAATTAAATAATTCAGTTTTGTTTTTCACTTTAAAAAAAAGAAGACTCATCCATAGTTGTTTGATGGACACATCCCAGTCACCGCAGGTGTCAAATCACCCAGATTGCCATTTCCTCAATATAAGACAGCATTGGTTGTTACCCAAAGGACCACAGTTAAGTGCTTGAAAACGCATAATATGTGACACTAAGGCAATTGGGTATACACAAAACTCACCTCATTTCAGTGTTATTGTTATCAGGAAAATATTCTAGACTTCTCATCCACATATCTATATGGTAATAGCTTTTGTCTAAAAAGTAGCTCAAACTCATTAGTGTGATTCAAAGGTTCTCATTTATATACACTTAAATGATTTTTTCCTTTCAAATGAACTTTTAGAACTTATGCAGTTTGCCAGAACAGTTCTTATTCAAAGGGGAAGTGTACTATTATACATGTGCTTTACTAAAGTAGAAGTCATGCCAGTACAAAATTTGTTATGCTCTTTGCCAAAGTGCCTCAGCCCTGACCTAGACTGATGGAATGGGTCTTTTGGTCTCCATACCTGCATAATCCTGGCCTCTCTATTGAGATACCTAATGGCAGTACTAGTTATGGCCATATTTGTCATGTTATCAAACATGAGAAAGAGTGTTTCAGTTGCAAAAGGTAGGTTGGT
>NW_017728886.1:67886702-67936338 GCF_001723895.1 Crocodylus porosus | reverse complement strand
ATTACTATAAGGCTTCCTCTTAAGCTCATTTTACTGTACAGTAAATTATCAGAGATTGCTAACCAAGGACCTGTGAACAGCAAAGCAGCTGCTAAAATTGTACTTGCTCTTCTCTTATGAAGTGCAGGTTTTTATGAAGTTATATAAAGATTACATCCGAAAAAAATCTGTGTGAAGATTATATAATTCAACTGGCTAATGATGCACTGGTGTATCATAGCAGAAGCTAAGCTGTTCATACCACGATGAAACAAGAACTCATTAGTCACAGAAAAAGCAATAGTGGAAGAGATAAACAGGTCTATCAATGAATGAGTACTTGACTAATATATGTTACTTCCTATGTATACACACACACGTGAGCATAAATTTTAACTGAAGCCCTGAGGTGCTACTGATGTACAATTATAAATACCCAGAAGTTTTAAGATATGAGTAAACATAAATTACTACCAATAAGATATTGTTCAGGCATATATTTCACAGAACTGATATTTAGATTCTTTTGTTTTGCTTTATCTTCAATTTAGTTTAGAGCAGAATCAGACCACCCATTAGGTTGTCTTTAGCTGGATTCTTCTCCATTTCCATAAGACTAACACCTCTTAGTAAGAGTCCTTAAGTTTCAGAGCTGTCCAATTTCTGACATGGTAGGAGCAACACAGGCTGGGCAGACCCAATGTCCGCATGAGCAATCACTGACTCCAGGGACAGAGGCTGGATGTAGAAGCTGAAGGACAGAGGGGGAAACCGGGGACTCCAGCAACAGTAACAGGAGGAATGGAGGCCAGGGAGGAGCCTAGTGGCCAGGTGATAGCCCCTTGTGGACCACTAGTTGGACAGTCCTGAATTACACAATCACCACCATTTTTTACATGGCCTCATGCCTCATTCAGTGCAGAGAGCAGTAAGAGACAGCAACAACATTTTTATTTATTTATTTATTTAAAGGCACCAAGCTAAGGCCCTGAAGAACAGGGCTCTATTCCTAGTTTTTCATAGAATCGTAGAAGTCGGGTTGGAAGGGACCTTGTAGATCAAGTCTGACCCCCTGCCTGGGCAGGAGAAAAAACTGGGCTCAAATGATCCCAGCTAGGAAGGCATCAAACCTCTTCTTAAGGACCCCCAGGGTAGGAGCCAGCACCACTTCCCTTGGAAGTTGGTTCCAGATCCTAGCCGCCCTGATCGTGAAGTAGTTCTTACGGATGTCTAATCTAAACCTACTCTCCAACAACTTGTGGCTGTTATTCCTTGTTATGCCATGGGGCACTAGGGGAAACAAGGCCTCTCCCAAACCCTTCTGGTCCCTCCTAGTGAGTTTATAGACGGTCACCAGGTCCCTCCTCAGCCTTCTCTTGTGAAGGCTGAACAGGTTCAGGTCCCACAGGCTCTCATTGTAGGGTCTGCCCTATTGTCCCTGGATCATGCGGGTGGCCCTCCTCTGGACCCTCTCAATGTTGTCCACATGCCTCCTGAAGTGGGACGCACAGAACTGGACGCAGTACTCCAGCTGTGGCCTGACCAGTGTCACGTAGAGGGGGAGGATCGCCTCCTTGGCCCTGCTTGAGATGCAGCTGTGGATGCACGATAAGGTGCGGTTAGCCCTGCCAACTGTGACCTCGCCTTGTCGGCCCATGTTCATCTTGGAGTCAATAATGACTCCAAGATCCCTTTCCGCCTCCGTGCTCTCAAAAAGTGCGTTTCCCATCTTATAAGTGTGCTGCTGGTTCCTACTGCCCAAGTGCAGCACCCTGCACTTGTCCGTATTGAAGCGCATCCTGTTTTTGCTAGCCTACCCCTATAACCTATCCAGGTCTTGCTGCATGCAGTCTTTCCCTCCCTACTAGTGTGCTCACCTCACCCCAAATTTTGGTATCATCGGCAAATTTAAACAGAGTGCTTTTCGCCCTGTCGTCCAAATCGCTGATAAAGAAATTGAACAGCCCGGGCCCAAGAACCAAGCCCTGGTGGACGCCACTGCCCACTTCTCCCCAGGTCGAATATGACCCATCCACCACCACCTTACGTACTTCTTCGGTGATGCTAGGCAAGACGATGATAAATATACAAGAAGAATGAACCAGATTGCTTTTGGAACATATTTCAGATGTTTCTTAACTTCTGAGCATCTAACTTTATAAATGCATACACATTATGGTTGCAAAGTTACATACACATTATGAGGAGAGGCTACAGGATCTTAACCCGTTCAGCCTTCACAAGAGAAGGGGGACCTGGTGGCTGTCTATGAACTTACTAAGGGGGACCAGTGGGGTTTGGGAAAGACCTTGTTCTCCCAAGCACCTCCCAGACTCCCACAAGGAATAACAGCCGTAAGTTGTTAAGAGAGTAGGTTTAGACTAGACATCAGAAGACACTATTTCACAGTCAGGGCGGCTAGGATCTGGAACCAACTTCCAAGGGAAGTGGTTTTTGCTCCTACCCTGGGGATCTTTAAGAGGAGGCTTGACATTTACCTGGCTGGGGTCATTTGAGCCCAGTTCTCTCTCCTGCCTTGGGCAGGGGGTTGGACTACAAGGTTTCTTCCAACCCTACTCCTATGAATAAATTGAAGCTCAGTAAGAGGTGAAAAACAGCCTATATAATTGTGGATTTCTCTATTTAAAAAAAAAAAAAAAAAAAAAAAAAAGATTTTTCAAATAGTGGTGGGAAGATGGCCCAAATAGCTCGTTTAAAGTACCCAGATGAATCCATCAATTCAGACCCAAGGGGGTTCGGTTTTTTTATGTTTGTGGACTTGATGCGAGTTTCTAAAGAATTAGATGTTTCAGGTTGACAGTTGGAGAATTATAGCTGCTGACTGTGTAAGAGAAAAATTATTGCATGAAGACTGAAAGATATTCCCTTCCATTCTGGTAAAAGAGCAAACACAACTAAAGACAGTCAAGCATTTAAAATAGCAAATCAAAAGCTTTTTTGATTCATCAGATGAGTAGACTGGAACAATTACAAGCTGTTGTTTTTTCTCAGTTGCAGTAAACAAAAATAATGCAAGAGTCATTGTTTGTTAAGGACAAAAGTGACAGACAGGTTGGGATAGTTCTCTGCAACACAGGAAATTGCCTTACCTTGGCTTAAGTATAACAGTGACAGACTTCCATAATCTCCACTTCCAAAAGTCAAATTCTGTGCCTAGCAGCTATGCGTAATATTTATATAATCCTGTTTTCATTCCTCAAGGGATCAAGTCCTTTGACTCTAGACTCTCAGCAATTGTATCTCTATCAGCCTTACTTTATATACAACAGTCCAGAAAGGCTTTTGCCAATTAGAAAATATGTAAATATGATTACTTAAAACTCACCATTGATTAGTATGGCATATACTTTTCAGGTCAGCTAGCACTGCCAAGTAATGAGAACATCCATTGCTACAGGGAAGCTAACCAACTCTTAGCTCATGTGCTCTGAACAAGGTAAGTTATACCATTTAATCAATTTTTACAGTCTTTTACACTTATCATCCTTAGGGAGGATATTAAAATCTGAACCTATGGTTCAGAGTACACTGCATGACAGGCATTCACTTTTATGTTAAGTGGATGGTGACTGCACAACGATTAAAATACAGTTAAAAGTAGAATACATAAAATAGTAAAAACTTAGTCAGCTACTTCTGCTGACATTTGGCATTAGACTGACATGGGTTTTTAATATTAAGCCCTTTTTCCCCTGGAGTTCAATTGCTATAATCATTTGCTCTAAAAAGTGAGTTTGTTCTCATTTATAATTAAAGGGAAAAAAATGCTCAGACAGATGAAAAAAACAAAACCCCTCTGGTCTCTCTCCTTCTTAAGGGATCCCTGTGATTTAATGTGTTATTAGTGCAATTAGAGAGAAAAGGCCCATCTTAAATCTACTTTTGCCCCTCCACCTGCCCCCCTAGCATATGTACTATTTTTTGTTTTTAAATTCAAGACATTTATTTCATACTAGACACATTTCTGCTGGGATGAAACTATCGTCATGGCAGACCTAGGATAAACAAGTTCCCAATCTCCCACTTGAAACGTAGTTGTCTCTCCCACAAAACAATTTAGCTGAATTTGCGAAGGCACTCTTTTTCCAGCCACAGAACACTGCAGAATCATAGTTTACACGTGCTTTTTGTTAGTGAATTTCCAACAGCTTTATAAAGAGGATCAGATCACTCCTCTTGTATAGATAGAATGGGGAAGGGGAGAGAAATTAGGTAATGGGACTTACCCAAGTCATCCAGTAGACAATCAGCAGAACCAGATGAGTCCTAATCCTGTACTCTATCCACCTACACCATTTCGTCGTCATACTCCCAAAAGGTCATCTCCTTCTGCAAGCTGTTACCAGAAATGCCTAGGCCTGTTCTGATTCTCCCTATTCAACCTTACAAGTTAAGCAAAGGTCACAGAAGACAAGCAGCTGCATGGCTCCATTCCCTGCAGCCAGTCATTTCCATGGTAAGGAAAGTTCTCATCCATCCTGTAATTCAAGATCAGTTCTAGGCCATTTCCTAGAAATTTTATTTTTGGTGCCTTTCTCACCCCCCCAATGAGGAACAGTCCACCTTTGAAAGGGCTGACATAACTTTTTGACATTAAGATCAGGTCCATCTAGCCCAGTATCCTGTCTCAGTAGCAGGAACGGATGCTTTCGAGCAGGAGGCCAACCTGTGGCACATGCAGCACAGTGGCAGACATGTAGCACATTTGCCAAAAATATTTGCCGCCACTGCCTTCGAGGTAGACTACATGAATGAGGTGTTTGTTTTTTTGTGTCATTTTTATCAGATTAAATTATTGAAGATCTTTGATCTTTTTTATAGTTAATAGCCATCAAGCCTATCTATAGCACCAATAATGGACTTAAAATGTGTGGTTTAAATGCACTTGTTAGTATGTTTGTACATGTTTGCATATATGACAAGATCAAAGTATGGAAAGTAATCCCCTTATTTCAGGTCCCAAAGTCTGAAAAATACTAAGTAAAAATTTAAAAACTTGGTCCCACTCATACTTATGAACTTACATATTAAAGCTCCACTCAAAAACAGAAGTAACTTTTATTGTACCACTTGATGGCTTACAATGCTTCCAAGTGGAGTACCAAACAGGCATGGAGAAAAGGTATGTGTTCAAGCCTCATGGTAAGTGAGAAGCTTGCCCTGCTTACGTGTAATTAAGAGTTCAATGCCTGAAATGTCATTCTAACACACAATCACCAAGTTAATTTCTCTTTTTAAATAAAAAAAGCACAGTTAGGTCCTTGCTGAAAATACAACCACACAGAGACCCTCTCTCATGGGCTTTATTCAAGATCCCTTTTCACAGGCTTTATTACATTGTGAAATTTACAAGCACAAAGATTAACGATAACGGTGGAGCTGCAGGGTATTGCGTCTTCTCCAGGCAGCACGGCGAGAGCCACCAATAGTGTGATGGAATTTGTGGCCCTTGCCAAGACCACGACTCTTTCTGCCAGCTGATGTCAGCCCACGCATCTCTCTGTGTTTGTGGACTGGTTTGGTGATCCATTGGGTATCAGGGTTGCGTCTGATGGCCTTATGGAATGGATCAATCAGGATAACCTCAAAGAATTTATAGGTGGAATCTTCACCCACCCAGTAGGAGTTCAATACTCTCAGAGCTCCACAGTGGCGGCCAGCCCGTTCCTAGAAAGATAAAAACAAGAGTTCAAGAGATGACTAGCAAGAAGGATAGCGAATATGAGTGCTACAGACAAGTTGAAAGTCATCTCACTAAATAACAGGCTCAGTAAACAGAATATGAACTTGAGACAGGAAGCCAGTGCCAGATTTTAAGCCAGGGGATTAAAATGAATGTCACAATTGCTGGAGATGCACTAGGTTGCTGAACAGTCTCCCAAAGAAAGCGAAGGAAGCTTCATTGATCTGAACACTACTGCTTTACCAGAAGATTCACAAAATGCACTACAGGGAATAAACTGGCATTTCATAAATCTTTCTCCGTTTTCCAAAATCCCATGGTTGTCCGATGCCTCCTCTGTTTAGAGTACAAGGTCCTCTCATTTAATGTAGGATTGAAAGAGCTGGAGCTCAGGTTCAAACAAAACAAAAAACACACAACTTACTGGGTCACATGAATTCCCCCAAGCTCTTTTACAGCACAGAATCATCCTATATTTGACTTTCCTTTTAAAACTGAACATGAGCAAGCATGCCAAACCAAAGCAATCCTGTCATTACTTTGGGAGACTATTCTACAGGTCAAAAGATCTATGATATTGTCTTCAAAATCGTCCCACTCCAGTTCTACAGTCCTCTGTCAAGTGGAGACCTAGCATTACTAATATAAACAGAACTAGAAAAGTATTTAGATTTTGGTTTTCTTAAGACAAGATAGCAATAAAGAGACACTCAGTTTACAATAAATACACTAGTCATGCCCTTACTACATTTATGAGAAGTCAGAACAATAGATAAACCTTGGTAATGGAAAACTGAACAAATGGTCTATGCCAAGAAATATACAAAACTAAAGTAAATTAAACTGAAGTGCCTGAGACAAGTGGGGGAAAAAACTGGAGAGCCTCTAAAAGCAATCAGAATTATGGTGCCTTGTAGAAGAAAGGCCAAGAGCCTTTCTTCTTTAAAAAAAAAATTAAACATTGACTTGTTCTAAAAAGAAAAAGCTTTTTTGTCTACCAGTTTCAGTATCTCAATGTTAATACATCCTTTGCTCAAAGGAATAACCAATCTGACCAGCATTTAAAGTATCTGAGAACCATGAGCTGAAAATGAGAACAGGCTTGCATTTTGGAAAGAACATACGTTAAGTGAAAAAAGCTACTTAGAAAGTAATTCTGCAAAGAAACAAATCTAATTTGTTCTCTCTGATGCCATCTCATTGGTTCATATTCAACCTAGCACCTGAAGTTCTAGTCAGGCAACATTCTACCTGAAAATGTGAGCTACAAAGTAATTATGTTATGTTCCACTCACTTATGCCTTCATTGTAAAACAAAGGTAGTCTCAGGTACTACCATGCAAAAAGGACCGAGCAGCACTCAGTTTCAGCTTCCTACATAATACCCTTAAAGCCTCACAAAAGTTGCTAGGAAGGAAGTGGCCCAGGATGCTTCCTGACACTCAGAAATATTTCTCAGATTACAAACAAAACACAACAGGATTTTTTTTTTTCTGGCCTACAAAAATCTCCTTTTTAAAAAAAAAAAGGAAAAAAAAAAAAACCCCCAAACAAACACACACAAAAACCACAGCCTACAAATCAGGAAAAACACATAGTCCCCTAGAGAAACTACAGGTCTAGTGTCAGCCAAACAGTGGAAAGGGGAAAGCACTAGGCTCTCTGCATCTAAAACGGTATTTTATTTGCTGGCACGACCTTGCTACAGAAAGGCAGTTGTCCCTTCTCATCAGTTATACTACACAATGTGGAGTTAAAGCTGATTTTTAAAATGTGGTTGTATAGATGTCACACCTCAGTCATGCATGTTACGCAGAGGGCATGCCAAGAACATACAATAAGCAGAAATGCTTCTTCTACCTCTAGTAGAAGCCCTCATGATTTTTTCCCCCCACTTTATGGAATATGGAAAGAGCCCCTGCCCCAAACTACTTTCTATACATATCTGACAATATAATACAACAGTAGGAAATACTAACAAAGGGGAAGGTGGTTTGTAAGTCCTAAATTTAAGGACAGACTTTTCAGCCTATTTGCTTTTTCCTGTACTCTGGGATTCTCTACCTCCCAAAGATACCTTTGTGTTGTTGGATGAAACTAATTAGAATTATGTTAATTTCATGTGGTTAATTTTTACTTCTTGTCAAATCCTGTATGCAGAGACAGGTCAATTGCAATTCTCTGCCAAGGAATTAAGATTACAGAACAAATATCACAGCATATAAAATTTAAAAAGTTAAAAAAAAAAAAAAAAGTCAGGACTCTTGTATTGGATTATATAAAGCAAAATGATCAATAAAGTCATGAATTACACTGTGTCCAAAGCCTAACTTTTGCTTTTAACACTTTTTTTTTTTTTTTTTTACAAGAGATAAAAAAAAAAAATGCTAATACTATATATGCTTTGGTCTACCATGTCACTGCAACCAGTGAAAGTGCATCAGAACATAAAACTGAACGACAAGTCATACTCCTAGTCCAATTAACCTGGAGCATTAATTTTACCAAGTCACTTGAACTCTCCACATTAGTTTCCCCAAACATACAAGAATACCATTTACTCAGCTTAATAAGCCCCTTGAGGCACATGGGTACGAAGGTCTCTCAAGTGCCCTGTTAGCGTCAGTAGTCATGACTTTTAGGTCCCTGAAGGAATTCTGTGGTTTTGAATAGTGCCCTCCCTCCATCAGTAGAACAAGACTCCCAAAAAACTTTCTACTGGAGAAAGGCATTTACCTCTGCTACAGACTGCAGGCTGCGGGCAAACTTCAGCTGATTGACACCATGATGCACAGGTTTACCATATGTTGCACCCTTTGGGACTGGGCGTTTACGACCGCCACGCCGAACACGAATACGGTAGATCACGTAACCTTAAAAAAAGTGTGTTTTTAAAAAAAGTTACTTGTTAAAGATTATGAGAGTTCTGAATTTCATTAGGCATCAGTTACTGTGGCTTTATTTTTCCCCTCACATTAATACTCTTCCCCTCAAGACTTCTAGTTCCACTCCTACTGCAGAAGCTGCTTTTAGGAGCATCTTCAATGTAGATAAGCTTTGTACTGGAAAATTTGGTGAAGTGCTCCTGCTTTATACTGTAACACTTAACACAGCCAAAATTCCCCCTATATGTATATCACTGCATTATACACCATAGGTCACTTCAGTACCGAAACCAAAATAAGCGATATGGTACAACACACCTTAATAGTGGTGTAAATGAGATTACATGTGGGTTGCTGACAGTATAATTTTCCAATTATAAAAATTATTTAAGCCAACAGTAAAGTGTAAGTGCAGATGAGCCACAGGGCAGGTGGAGAACTTTGTAACTATTAGAAACTAGAAAGGTTAAGTAGCATTTTTGGTCTTGCTTTCTTTTTTCAAGTGTGAAAATGCTTCTAAGATTGCAAGCTGACAGTCTTTTTCCACAGTGCCTTGCAAATACATCTCAGTCCTGTCCACTTCTGAGGATACTATTATTTTATCTTCACTGGAGTTAGCTTGGATTCTTAGCCAGGCATTTCACATAAGAGTTTTGAGTGTGGACTAGAGGCACTCTCATCTTTCCACCCAGCTAGATGTTGTGGCTTGCAGCATGTGCCAGATCCTGGATCCACTCCCATCTGGGATAAGAACCTCCAACTTTGCAGAAGAAAACCAGAGAAGTTCAATTCAAGAACAAGGGGAATTCAGTCTCTGTATTTACTTAATTATCTGGATACTTAATTATCCGGTTTTGCCAAAATTCTTTCCTTAGATGCTAATTAAGCATGAATTATAGCACTATCCTTTTTCTGTGGACAGTCGTATTGCTATGTTACTACCTGCGTAATACCAAACCCAGTTTTTCATGGTGTTATTCAACTCTTACCGAAGAGCATACACACCTAGCATGCTGCCAGTCACATGTACCCCTTGCTGCTCAGTTAGGAGAGAGTCTAACAAGTACTGTGATGTGACACCCCAGTGGTAAAATGTCAGCTGCAAACCTCCTCAGGCCTAGTTACCTTGCTTGGCTTTGTATCCCAGCCTGCGGGCTCTGTCTGGCCGGGTAGGTCTGGGAGCTCGATGCAGAGCAGACAACTGGCGATACTGCCAACAGCGGACACGCAAGAGGAAACGCATCACGTCTGACTGCTTCTTCCTCCATAGCTCTTGGATGTACTTGTAAGCGCCCATGCTTGTTTACCTGTTTAATCAGAGATCTGTGTAAGTTTACAATCAAGTCTTTATCCCACTTCGAGACTCTCCCACAGGAAACCCATGTGCAAAGGGGATACCATTAACAGGCTGCACCACACTGAAACACAAGGGGCTTAAACACAGGGCAGCCATCGTGCCAAAAATGCCCTCACATCTCTTCCTGCTTTTATGCGAGCTGAACTCTTGAAAGAGAAACCGCTTTTTCGTGAGGATGCCTGGCAGACCCCAGCTACTGCCACATACCAAATAGTGGCTTCACGCAGATCGCAGCGGATCCCCTGCCGAGTTTACGGAGGAACTTTGGGGAAGTCACCGCTTCTCAGCAGCTTCTTCCCCGGAGGCCTGGCCTAACTCCTGCACCATGAAGAGCTTTTCCCTGGCCGGCACCCAGGGCCGCTGAGCGCGTCCGTATTGGTGTAAGGACACAGGCCGCCCCGGGTACCCGGGACCTCCCCAGGCAACTCCCGCTCGCCCCCGCCGGGCCGCACCCAGAACCGCAGACCGGGCCGGAGCCGCGCCGGGGCCTGCCCCACGCTCGGAGGCGGCGATGGCAACGGATAGAAGCAACGGCCGAGACGAACCCGACCCTCACCTTATGGCGCCCAAAGCCGGAAAGGAAGAAGCCGCGCTCCCACAACCCTTTGCGACCCCACCTCCCTTCCGCCGCCTCGCCCCGGGGGCTGCTGGGAAATGTAGTCCACCCCCCCCCTCAGCCCGGGGCCGGCTGGGAAATGTAGTCCGGAGTTCGGAGGGGGCGAGCCCCGCCCCGGAGCCTGCTGGGAAGTGTAGTTCGGAGGGGCCCGCCTCCGCCTCCCGCTTCCCGGTGCGCCCCGCGCGGCCCCAGCATGGGGAAGGGCTACAAGGTGGTTGTGAGCGGCGCGCCCGGCGTGGGCAAGACGGCTGTGCTGGAGCAGCTGCTGTACGGGCACCGCGCGGCCGGTGAGCGCGGGGGGGTTGGGGGCGGCGGGTCTCGGCCTCCTTGGAGCCGCCCCAGCCCTGTTACACGTTACCTGTATTGCACACTCGCCGCCAAGGAATCGCCGCCACCTTGGCTGGTGAATCGCGCCGTAACTGTGGACTGAGCACAGGTGCGGAGGGGCCGCTCGCCAGTCGTGCCACAAACGTAGTCCAACCGCAGGTGCGGAGGGATCGCCCACGAGTTGTGCCATAAATGTACACCGTGCCGAGCCATCGCCACGCGCCTAAAATGTGGTGCCCAGCTAGCCAAGGAGCTGGGCAGTCGCCACACACTGCTTGAAACCGCGTGGCAGTCCTCTTGCTGGTTTCTCCCCAGCTTCAATTTGAAACGTGCAGCTGGGCCCTCGGGGTTGCCAAGTCCCCCCCCCCCGTCTCCAACCTCCGTGTCCCTGGCTGCTGTTTCAGGCCATTGCTCCTTCTCATCTCCTGCCATCCCATTTCTGCCCTCTCCAGCGTTGGCAGTAAAGAGGTGCTGGCGGGAGGCTCTGGATGGGCAGGGGTAATGGGAGGTGGCTGGGGGCAGAGGTGCCCCGGTGGGAGGGCAGGGGGTGCTGTCACTTGGGCCGGTTGAGACAACTTGGGCAGGTGGGCATTTGCAATTTGAAAACTGTGGACTAATGAGTTTCGTTCCTCAAAAGCAGAAGGCCTCTGTCCTTGCTGGCTGGGGATGCTGCTCAGCAGGGCAGGAGCATCGTGCTAACCAGGGTGTCTCCTCTAGAGCTGTAGTGATACGTGTACTGAGCGCTGCTGCTTGGCCTAACTGGGAGCTGCTGCAGGAGAGCAAGGGGCCCAGTGAGCTCAATGGCAAGGAAAAGGTTTCGCTTTGTTCATTTCCCATCTCACTTGCTCTGAATGAGCTGATTAGCACCAGTGTCTGAACAGGATGGCTACGACGGTGATGCTTATTGTACTGCTGTTAATTACTTCCTGTTCTTAGCTGCTGTTAGTAACTGAGGCAGGAAGAAAGTCAAGAGCAGCTGATGAGAGCTATTTATGGAGCTACTCGTTAAATGCTTATGTAACAGCAGGGACTTTGTCTAAGATGCACCTCCTTTATTTTTAATAAATGCTCTTTAATTTAATCTCACTGGATTTACAAATAATACTTTTTAACATAGTAGAAAATCCCTCATCCACCCCTGGGCCAAATCACAGGCTCTTTTTTCAGCTATCATTTGTGACAGCTGACAGGAGAAAACAGGTGACAGGAGTTCAATTCCCAGATCTGCACCACAGCCAGGTTTTGTACTGTTCCTCCGCCTGCTTGTCCATTGTGTATGGAAGTGGGAAAGGGTCAGTCTGTTTTCCTCTCTCCTCAGCTTTGTTCCCAGCTCCCTTTCTGCTTGAGGCAGCAAACACTTCTCCCAAGAGGCAGTAGGTAGAGAGTGAATTACACATCACCTGGTGCTCCTCATCCTGACTTACCTTGAGAGAGCAAATGGGAAAGTTGACTGCTGGATTTCTCCAAATGGGACAGCTGGAAAGTTTTTTTGTTTTTTTGTTTTTAAATGACTTCTCTGTGAATTGATGGCTTAGCCAGAAATCATTCCTGTACCTAGAAATGCTTGTGGTGCCTCTGTCTCTGCCACAGCTTACTGCCTATGAGAACTGAAATGCTCATCCTTTCTTCTGCTGACAATTCTGCTTTCCTTATCTCTGCCTTTTGACTACAGAAGAAACCCCACCGTGCTCAGGATGTCAAATTTCCAGTGAAGGCCCTGGAAAACTATTGCAACTGAACCTCTAATTAGACAGAACCTTCCTGGATTTGTCTTCAGACTTGAAACTTAAGTTTCAAGCACCAAGGATGGTTTTTTGATTTCAGTTAGGAAGCATGGCAAACCTTAAGTGTGCAGAGAGTGAATATCTATGAGTTATTGTATCTGGCTTGTGCAATGTTTGCTCTGTTTTTAACACAGAACTGTTGCCTTTTGGACAAAGCTGTGACCATTCTTCCAGTCTAATGACAAAAATTGTTTGAAATGCATGTAACTGAGGGTTACAATATTAGACCAAATCAGTGAGGATAGTACTCCTGTGGCCTTTGTTTGCTTCTACTTGATCCTGCAACCCTGGATTGAGTTGAACCAAATCCAGCGAAGGGCATTCCAGCTCAGTGCATGCTCTGGGATTCCCCAGTGCGCAGTCATTTCATCTTAATCTAAATTAATAAAAATCATTAACATCAAACTCCAGCAGCCTTAGCCATGCAGTGGATGAAATTTGCCCCCATTGTTCTTGTATGATCCCAGCGATGTAGTTCGTCCTTGCCTAAAATTTAAGCCAAGTAACTAATGCCTTTCCGTTCTCTCATAATTTTTAGTGCTGGTTGGTACACACCGTACAAGGGGATAGAACTAACAGCAACTGTGAACACTGTTAGCAACATGGTTTCCACTGTATTATCAGAGGTGAATTACTTTAACCTGATGAAATCCCTTTCCCTGTCTGAACAGTCAGCATGAAGCTTATTTGCCATTTAAGTGCTCTGTATGAGCAGCATGTAGGGTGCCACTTGCACACTGGATATGTTTAGCCCATTGCTGCCCCTAGTGATATGTAAATTCCTATTACCAAAAGAGATCCTTATTCCATGTCCATGTACACTTGATCCCACAGTCCTAACCTTCCACCATAAAACTTTATTTTGTATGTCTTCATTCTCTCCCTTTGCCATTCTGTATGTTAGCCCAGGTATGTCCTATTGCTGCTTTGATGGCTGGGAGAAATTTCCATAGAAGCATGTGAATGTTTTCAAGACCTATGTATCGAAGTATAGCATCAAGGTGATAGTAAATTGGATGCTTATCTTGCTGGGATCCTATGACCCCAGCTGAGTTCCTGCCCTTTGGGCAGGGGGCTGGACTCGATGATCTCCCGAGGTCCCTTCTAGCCCTAATGTCTATGAAATCACCTGTGTAAACTATCATAGTAGAGAACTTTAAGATGAGCTTCCTTACTTTTTTTTTTAAAGAGATTTTAACTGTTAAGGTCTTTTCCTTTTTGCTGGTATAACAATTAGCGAGGCTAAATCTTATGTACATCTCTGTACAATGAGACTGGAGACAGAGAGCAAGAGAACCATTACTGTTCAGCTGTATTTAAAAATGCCTGCAATATCTTTAGCTACTACTTTTCTGAATCAGATCTACATCTTTATTTTACACTTTCCCTCTTTATTCACATTTTTCCAGTCTTCCCTATTATTAGTTTTGTGCCTTCAGCATGGCTATATTTGGAGGCAAGATAAATTAGTCTGGTCAGAGTTTGCCATGAACCTAATGGGAGTTTGATTTATGAAGACTACAAGGGGGAAGGAGGATGAGGTGGAGGGAGATGAAATGCAGGCAAGGAAAGCTAGTAGTATTTCTTCTCTGCAAACTAATGTTGCATGCATCTAAGGAAATAACCAGCATATGTGGGGGTGGAATCCTTCAGCTTTTCAGTCTGAAGTGTTTTGAATAGTGTCGCTGAATATTGTAAAATCCTTATTTTCACAGTCCAGACAGTCCTGAGTGTTTTCTGAAACAATGTGTCAATATTGTCTGCCTTAAAAATAAACAAAGCCAGTACCCATGAGGACTAACACTATACAAACAAAAAAAGTGCATATACCTAATTGTTCAAGGGAGACAAAAATGTAAGTGGTAAAAGGTTTGTTTGACAACTTGAAGCTGGTTCTAAAAGCAAGAAACTAGATTCCCCTCTCTCCTCAACTTACATAGTGTTCAGGCTTAAGCATTCCTCAACCTTGTTACTTGTAGTATCATGTGTCCCCGTTCCACCTGTTGGCTGGTAACCCCGCATGTAGTCCCACTGACTTCAAGCATGCTTCTCTGTGCCTGCCACTTGTGGATTAATGTACAACTGTATAGGCTGAAGGATGCTAGGCTTTGATGCCAGAGGGAGCTTGGTTACAGTGCCTGAAGACAGATGCTGGCTCCTCTGCCGCAAGGCCAGCACATGACACACTTAGCTCAGTTTTTATGTAGTGGGTGGGCATGATTTGAGAAACCTGTGGGACGGTCATGCAAGCTACGCCATCATAAATTTATGGCCATGAAAAGTCATAGCATACAATCACACACATTCATATCCTGGATACGTGTGGTTTTTTTGTAAATATCCATACTGTTTGTCCATGAATAAAATCTTGATTGAGGGTACAAAAAGGTCTGAATTCAAAGTCTGGTCAATTCATCCAAAAACAATATTTACAAGAGATTGAAATGCACTACTGAAAGTCATAAACATGAATGGTTTTACTGCAATATGGCTAAATATTTATGCTATTACTTTACAGATTTTAGCCTAAGCAATAACTCCTCTTTGTTAAAACAACAGGCCTGGAAGAGGGTGCAACACTGGAAGATGTATATTTGGCTTCAGTTGAAACAGATCGAGGAGTAAAGGAACAATTACGTCTTTACGACACTAGAGGTCTGGAAGAAGAAGTAGAACTGCCAAAGCATTACATCTCTGTTGCTGATGGCTTTGTTCTTGTGTACGCTGTGAACAGCCTTGAATCCTTCCAGAGAGTAGAACTACTCAAAAGAGAGATTGATGCGTTTAGAGACAAAAAAGAGGTAAAAGCTTGATGTCTTAATAATTTCTTGGCTATGTCTACTAGGAACTTAAGTTATGAAACAAAACTAGCATACAAGAAAAGCAAATTGTCTCACAATCTTGGATAATCTGTGCAGGAAAACTTCGTTTTGGGAAAATCTCATGTGCTATTTAACTTGCACAAAAGGGATATTTTGTCCTAACTTCTGAGTAAGAACTAAACAGTTGAAGGGAGGCCCTGCTTAATGATACTTTACTTTACTTTACTTTAATGGATAGTAGCATAATTTATAAATAGTTTTGGTATTCATACAAAAATTAAAGCACACAGTAACAAAATGTAAACAATTTTTGTTTTTAACTGTACTCCTGAGTTTACCAAATGCTGTAATTGACAGTGGGTCTCCTAGACATTAGTTAATTCCCAGGGAGGCTCTAATGTATTTTGATGCATCTGTAAAATTGGTTCTGCTGTGTGAAGTGACTGCTGTGTTTTCCCTTTAGGAAACAGCTAGTGTTCTCAGCTGATAAATTGTTTCAGCACCACTAGCCAAAAATCATCTGCACAGGGCACTAATGTTTACCATTTTCTTCCCTGCTAAACAGCTTTATAGGACACTAAAACAAAATTTCAGTCATTTTAAAAAATGTATGTGGGAAGTTAATTGAATAACACTAAGTAGCTGTCATACTAGTGAATGCAAAACAGCTTATTTAATACTTAAATCATAATGGGGGTAGGGGAGGACAGGCTAATAGCTTGACAGGTTGCAGTGATAGTCCAGGAAATGCATCAGAAGCAAGGGTTTTTGATGATTTTTTTTGGACACACTATAGTTGGGAAAGGTGCTAGACGAGCTGGAGTACTTTGTGCCCAAGAGCTTACCTAATCTCTCTCCCAACTATGCAGTTAGTCCAATAAATGCTCTCTATACATTCCTCAAACAAACCCTTGCTTCTCACATAATGGCTTGATGACATGCAGTGACAGACCCATTGACCATTGCTGAGTATTTTATTTCCTGAGTGGGTTGCAGAAGATGTTAAATAAGGGCATTGTAATCTGTGTTTTTGTATTCCCTCTCCTCCATTTTCTGGGCTGATAAAACCGCATATTAGCTGCTTTTGCTTTAACTCTATAAGCGATGAAAGATTGTGATCTTGGCTAAGAATTACACAGATGAACTAGTGACCCCCACAATAAAAGTTAAAAGAATGCTATGTCTACATAGTGTACAGCATGCTAGGGAGAGGTGCCTTCAGATGTTGCTCCTCTCAGATAAGCAGTGTGGAGGTGGCTTTGGAAGGGATAAATGGTAGTCTCACTTAGCAATGCCAGTTAGCTTGCTAACAGCACTTGTGTGAATGCAGATGCACTGCTTCCGGTCCAGGAGGCAGCGTGGGTAGAGCAGAGGCATGTCTGAGGGCCCTGACACATACTGCCTGGCACCATACTGTGAACAGTAGTTGTCTTTTTTTGCTGATAAAGCAGCAGCCTTGATGTTGTCAAAAAGGAATGTCTGAGGAACAGAGTGTAAGGCAAGAAAACTTCTGTTCTGAGAAACTGAAGAGTCAGCCTGGGAAGGGGACAGTATAGTTGGGCCTGGCTACACTGAAAACTGCTGGTGATGGGAGGAGGAATGCAAAAATAAAGCATCAGGAGAGGGTTAGAATTAAGGGGTTGTAGTAGGAGGCTTGAGTTGGGGCCACAGAGAGCATCTAGCAGGGACTAGAGTGCTTAGTGTAAGAGCAGACAGACTTCCTTGCTTGGTACTAAAACGTAAAAATTATTCAAGTGAACGACTTAATGTTTTTAGGCTTATATGTACAAGTTTAAACAGCAGTAGTAATTTGAAGTAGTCATTTCTGCTTTCAGCCTTCCCTGCCCTAACACTATGTTTAGACTGCAAAACATTGCAAGAGCATGATCTAAATTCCACTGAAACTATAGTGGTCTTCGCATAGAAGCAAGACTTGCAGGAACTACGCTTCTGAAGAGTGCTAATGCCTGTAATAACATCAACCAGTAACATGTTTCCTTGTGCTCCCTTTATTTGGGACTCAAAAGCAGGAGGCTGCACTGCTCTCTGCTGCATGACACCATCTGTTGTTACTCACCTGAGTGGATATAAAATTGCTGTTCTGATTTGGGGAGTATGAATGACAAATCTCAAATCCCAAACAAAGATTTGAGCTGTATGTTTTTCCCTTGGGCAACATGTAGCGTTTGACTTGGCCTGGGTGTGGATGCATGACAGTTGCTATGGAAGTAATTTATTCCCCACTTCTCATCTTACTCCAAAGCAAGGAGCAGACACATAGCCAGCTGCCCCAAATAGGCTGCCTGCTGGGCAGCCCTTGGCAACTGGGTGACAGTGTAACTAGTTTGCATTAGGTGAAGGTAAAAATGAAGAGAGGAGTAGACTCATAACAGGTATGCTTGTGGAACTCAGATGTGTGTAGACTTGGGTTGAGTAACGCATTATGAATGCCCAGAGTGAGACCCAGGTTTGAATTTTCTACTTCAAATTGAACAACATTAACAAGAACAGATGCTGAACTGAATAACTGTTACATATTGTTTAACATTTTTTGTTGTAGAATGACTATTTTAATATAATTTTATTTCCTATTTTTGCTTCCTTCTAGGTGACAATTGTCGTCTTAGGAAACAAAACTGACCTCACAGAGCAAAGACAAGTAGAAACAGAAGTAGCACAGCAGTGGGCAAAGGCTGAGAAAGTGAGACTGTGGGAAGTGACTGTGACAGATCGGAGAACGCTGATTGAGCCTTTCACTTTTTTAACCAGCAAACTCTCCCAATCCCAGAACAAATCAGCATTTCCCCTGCCTGGGAGGAAGAGCAAAGGCAATAACTCTGATAACTAAAAACCGTTCTTCCAGGAAAGGCTGTTTGAATTGTCCACTGCTGATAGTCATGACCAGGACCTATTCAGGCATTTGTTTCTCATGGTTTTTCTGAAGCAATATTAAAAAATCAGCAAGCTCCTGGACAGAAGGGTTTTTTCTTTAAAATATTTTCCTGGAAAACAGCTGCTGGCTCGGGTTTTAAAAACACAGAGTGGCTTTGTGAAAATGGTGCAGTGGTCACTGTGGAGGTTTCTGTATAAGAGGAAGCTCTGTTTAAAGCACACTTCAGCAGCAAAATGCACAACGTTGGTGACTGTTCCCAAAGTGCAGTCATTTCATGGCCTGTCTGTTAGGTTAACAAGCTTACAATTATACTTCCTGGCCAGCATGCAGCTGTAAGTTTGCTTGCCTTCCTCTGGTTAGAAGTGCTCCAGACTGCAACAAAAGACAAAGGGGTTTGGGACGAAAATCTGTGGTATTGGTCCAGCTCCTGTTTTTCACTTTTTAGCACGCAGTCATAGACAGCAGCGATGTTTCAGGAAGTTGGGGCCAGAGCAGCCCTGCAAGAGAGGGAAGAGACTTGAAGCTACAAATACCAAACTTTGTTTGGCCATTGAGAATATTCCTACCAGCATGTGGAGGCAGTGGCATTTCTTTAGAGATCTTAGACTAGGTCTGGCTTGACGCTAATGCTCAAAGGCTGAAAATGCATACTTCCATGTGTGGCCTCCATAAGCTTGACCCAATGCAGGAAGTGATCTTTATGCTTTGAACAAAGCAGGAAGGCTTGAGCAGCAGTTACACATTCCATCCATTGCTGTGGAGAACAGTATGGCCATCGCTGTGTTCCCCTTCTATTGTGGCCATTAACTGAAGCAAAAACTGACTTAATGTCAGCACATACTGGTCATGTTTATGATGCTGACACCTTCACTGACAGAATATGTGGTATAACAAGGCTTAAACTTCTGGAAGGGCTGCAATCCACTATAGTGAAATTTCAGTAGCTCACATTCTGAGTGCAGTGAAAGAGCCCAGAAAAAGAACAGTATTTTCTGGCAAGGGAATAAGGAGTATAAGATCCGCTCATTCTAGCCAGACATCTAGACGCAAACTGCTCACCGGAAGGGCTCTGCAAAGCCCTTGGCCATAAGCAGGTGCACATCATCCTGAATGTGACCCTCCAAGTGGACCAGCCTGTGCTGCAGCAGTCTTCTCATCCATTTGCATCTGTCACCAATAGGAACAATTGAAAATAGCGAAAAAGAGCTAAACTACACCAGAAAGGTCATTTACATAGAGACAAAAAAATCAAGAGGTCTTTGATTCTGATCATACAAACTGATACTCTTTGTGTATGGAAAACAAATAAACTGGAGAGCAAGGTTTGCCACTCTTCCAGTAGTCTTACATGATAATTTAAGCAGCACAATGTCAAATCATGGTAGTACAATGAGACTAATCAGTATTTTGACATGTTAAAACTAGCTAGCTGCATTAAACATCCAAACTGGGTGTCTTCAGCACTGCTCTTTTGCTATGAAATGGTATCAACATAAGGCAGAGTCTGAATGATGTCACAGTTAGTAATGAAAGAACAATTTACCAAATGATGCAAGTCTTTTTACAGTGCAGTTAGATCAACCTGCTCTTCCCCTTGCTCAACTTGGTTGTTCAGGCTCACTGTCTCAAGAACTATGACAGGAGAAACAATCATTTGCTATTCCTTTTAAATGAGCAAGTTCCTGCAATTTTCTTAGAAGCTGGCAATGGTTTCTATTGCAACACTAGTAGTTTGATAAGAACTATGGCACTACCTCCTCAAGCCTAGCCAGTTACTTTGCAAGGAAGCAATAGAACACTGCTCCTCAGTTTCCTGCTGATTGCACATGAACTCAGTGCATCTCCCTGCACAGAGGGCTACCAAACTCTGTAGTCTATTCAGGATAGGGACATGACTTGTTGCTCTATAACAGTGATTCTCACTTTTTTTCCATACTGTAGCTCTGTGTTAATTGTGCAGTTACCTGGAGACAAGCAACACGTGCAAAGTAGTTATCATGCCATAAAAAGCTCCAACTAGCTATAAAGTTAGACCTCAAAAATGTGTACTAACTTTATAGCTGGTTTCTAGTGAGCTTCAATTTGCATGTGCAGCAGCACCTCCCCTGCTGCTGGGAGCCCTGACACAGGGCTCCCAGTCACAGGGGTGTGCCTTACCCAGCAAAAAACCCTTGAGCCCTAGGGATCATAGCAGCTGTGATCCCCAGGGGTTTTCTGCACCCTCAATCCCTAAGGCTCAGGGGTATGGGAAACTCCTGGGGCTGGAGGATTGCTGTAGGGGAGATTCTCCAGCCATAGGGGTTTCCCTGCACACCCAAGGTGGGAGATTTTTGTAGCAGGGTGTGTGGGATGCCTCTGCAGCTGAGAGCCCCTCAGTTGGGGTGTGGTACTCCTAAGTATAGGAGCCTGCTTCCTGCCAGTGCAGGGGGAGCCTGAGAGCAGGTTCCCTCTGCACCGGCAATAAGGTGCAGTGGGATGTAATGTGCAGTCCCAGTCATGCCTCTTGCCACGTACTCATGGCATAGCAGGAGGCATGATTATGTGAATTGGGTATTAGATCCCATTGTGCCTTTACCTGCACCTGTAGAAGGGGGCTCAGTCTCACCCTGTGCCCCAGTTTGGATTTGGATCACAGGTCATCTTGTGGGATAGATCTAACATAGGGTGATTTGCAGGGCTGGCAACAGCAGCAGTATGGGCTGGCAGCAGGAGGCAAGCAGCCACTTACTGTGGTGGTGGTGGCAATGTGGCAAGCAGCTGATGGGCAGGCAAGGCTATGTCACTGAAGGCCATGTCTGCCTTTTCATCACAAAAGTCTGGTGTCCTTTCTAAATACCACAGTCCCATGCCCAGTTACCTAGTCATGTAACTGACACAGACAACAGCTGGTATTGGGTGAGAGCAAAGTTTGCAGTGCATGTCCCATCTCTGCTTTATCATAGACTCAAAAGGGAAGTCCAGTTCCTCTATTGCAGCTATTAATCTCTTTGCTGCTCAAATTACAGCACTGCGGTGAGGGGAGGGGATGTAGTTCCATCCTGTGAGCAAATGAGCCTTGTATCAGTTCCCACCAGCCAGAGGCTAGTTGCGCATATGGTGGGAAGAAGGAGGAGGTGAACTTGCTGTCTGACTCAGTGCAGAGGAAGAACTGCATTTAAGAGTCACTTCCTTGCAGAGCTTCTGAAATAGTGTCAATGTGCACTGCCACTTTCCAGGCTGAACCTAAAGGTTGGCTTCAAGTCTGTGTGGGTTGAGTCTTAATTAGTATCTAAACCTGATTTCTGTGTGGATGTAATGTAATAGCCACAATACTAACAAATGTAGGTTCTGGAGCCTAAGTTAAGTTCATCATAATTTAAGAGTTTAAAACATTACCAATTAAAAGTATGGTAATGAAGCCTGAAAGATAGATAAATATTCAATTGCATGTTAAGCAATGTAGGAATATTGCAGTTCATATTAAAAAAAATAATCTTAACTCTACCATCCCTATTCATCCACCTTGCTCTCAGTGAGTGGCTAAGAATGAAGGATCCATAATTTCAGGTGGCATTGCTGAATATTTAACAGTGTCCAGTGCCAGGAATGAATCTGAAGCTCTTTTTAGTCTCCCCCACTCGCTTCACAAGTTTCATGTTTTTTGTTCTTCCTTTGTTTTATGATACCATCCTCTCTCTCCCTCAGTCTGCTCTTCTCCCTTCAACTAGGAGCACAGCTGTTACCCATTACTGTTGCTGCAGATGGATAACTCTCCTAATCTGCTGCCCTTCCTTAGTATCCCACACCTTTCCAAGTGTAGACGCTGCTTATCCAGTTAAACAGCAGAGCTCCAAAACCAATGTTGCAGGAAAACTGAAAGATAAAAGGAATGGAAGATTCAGGAGTGTGGGGGGACAGAGATGCCATGGGACCATTTTAGGTTTACCGTATACAGCCAGAAAATTCCTGTGGTATCAGAACATACCCATCTAGAAATGCCTCCCCAAAATGGAAATGGTAGGTGGCCTCCTCCCTTCTGCTCCCTTCCCTGATTCCTCTGGTTTAGGTAACATGACAAAACAGATGACTCAGCTGAAGTCATTTTTTTACATTTTTTATTAGCACAGTAACAAATGCAGACTTAAGTAGCCCACAACATACAACCAATCCACTGAGTGACTCCTACTCCACGCCTTACAGTTAAACAGCTTAAGGTATTTCACTACAGGTTGCCATAAGACCCGATTAAAATCTTTATTCTTTTCACAAAGGTAGATTGGCTTATAAAATAATACATTAACTACTTCTCATTTCCTATATGAGGCCATATATTCACTCCTCCATATCACATCATGAGATGACAGTCTTTTAAAAGGATTTTGTTAAATACCAACGTGCCCTCCCGAGGGGACATAATCCCCACATCTTTTTACAAATAAAAAAAAAAAGTGTAGAGTCTTGAAAGAACTTTTACATAAATGTCAACATATGTACCTGTACAAAATTAAGCTGTTTTAATCTTATACATATCTTAAGCAACTGAACCAAAAGATGTCTAAGAAGTTTACATTCTTCTCGGTACTATATGTGAGCTAATATTGCTGAACTAATGACAGTCTTAAAATATGCTATTCCCAATTCTAGCTGTCTACTGTAGCAAGATACCTTAAGTTACAACAACAAAATCTTAGGAAATAAAAGACTGAATAAAATCTGTTATAGAAATACCCTACTCTTTACCAGCACCCACCCCTGCCCCCCACCCATTCAAAATCATAAGCAGCTCTTTCCATCACAGACAAATAATGTAAGAGTTTGACAAAAATCCAATTTATGTAGCATATCTCTTGGTCCACTGTCTGGCCATTCTGTCGTGCTCTGCTCTGTTTGTCATATACTGAGTGGCAATACTTCCAACCAGGGGGTCAGCTGGAAAAGGAAAAAAAAAAAATACTGCTTAAAAAATGCCCAGAGTGTTATTTTATTTATTACATGTGCTCCAGGTGGTGGGCATGCTTTAGAGCAGCTCAGAGCTGCTCTAATTAAAAGTGCTTGCAGCATCTCATGGGCAACTAGTGCTGCGTTACTGGGCGGGGGGGGCACATGCCCCCACAGCAACCATTCAGTGACCAGAGGCGGGGGCAGGGTGTCTCCCCGTGGCCAATCTCATTGACTAGGGGGATCCCCCTGCAGCTGATCGTGAGGCAGCCGACCACTGCAGACGCTTCTGGGAGCACCATGGTGCTCCCACTCCCTGGCTGGCACTTGCAGGGGGGCACCAGCACTCCCGCCTGGCCCCCCCCCCGCCCATCACCTAAGTGGCAAGCATGGCCAGTCAGGGAGCGCACCGGCACTCTGAGGGGGTGCATGTGCACCCTCTACACATTGTCATTGCACTTCAAAACAGTGGCAGGGGTGCTTTAACTAAACCTCGTTAAACAAGCATTAGTTAAAGCACCTCTGCCACCATTTTGAAGTGCAGGGACTACACGAGATGTAGAGGCTGCTGGAGCACAGTAATATACATATTTGCTTTATCTATATCCATGTTCCTGAATAACACTGTATAAATCTGAACTGAATCCTGCAAGTAAGCTGCTGGCCCCATTTAATTTTCATAATTTTTTATTCTGGAAGATTTTTTTTTTTAGATATCTAAATTCATTATCAATTTGCTGTAACTCAAGATGCCTGTATTAGTGCTGACCATTAAAAACACTATTCCTTGCAAAGTATCAAACAAACTTCTATTATCTGCTGAAGGCAACAGAGTACTCAGGTGACCTTGAGCATACAGAAATTCTAAATCACCAGCTTGATGCTACTATGCGCAATGCAGTAAACGCCAAAGTTCCTTTCAACTCTAACAGTTCAGAATGAGGGCCCGAGCTATTAAAGTGCTGGGTGAGCAATAACATTACAAATGTTATCTGTCAGGCTGCAACAGACTTACCAGGGTTGCAATCTGTGAGAAGTGAGCAGATGGAGAGAAGAACTTTAGAAATAGTTAGTGCTGGGCTCCAGTTGTCTTTTAAAATGTCCAGGCAAATCACTCCTTGGCTGTTAATATTACAGTGATAGATTCTTGTCCGAAACGTAACCTAAAAAAAATAATAATAATTTGAGTAGTTTGACACATCTAGCAGTCTAAGCAGCTACACTAATAAATGTAATCCATTTAAAATCATAGAAGAGGAATGTGAAATTAACACTTTAAAGCCAACCCATAAACTTATATTTACATCATATTCAGCTTTAATTTATATTTCTAGAGTGTTAAATACTAACTTTATTACCAGATTTATAAGAATAAACATAAAAATGAGGGGGGTTTCTACGTTCCTGGTGAGCTGCTGCCCTCTTGTGTCAGCTGTTTGTATTAAAATACTTTAAAATCAGCCTTTAAAACCACAGGTTGATTACTATTCATAGAATCATAGGAAGGGACCTCAGATCATAGAAAATGAGTGTTGGAAGGGACCGCAGGAGGTCATCTAGTCCAATCCCCTGCTCAAAGCAGGACCAGCCCCAACTAGCTCATCCGTCATAATCTTTCTTCTATTTTTTCTTTCATAAGATGAGCCACCTTCAGGTATAATTCATTTGTAGGACAAAAGTATGAAGCAAAAGTTCAATTCATTTTTAGCTTACAATGTACTAGAAAATAGGTCTTAAAAATAAAAAAAAGTTTAGAAATAATTTATCCTATAATCTGTAAACACAAATAATACGAATGGAAAAATGAATTCTTGATGCTTCACGTAAGTGGAGGAAGAACTGGTGGAGGAACTGGTATGGTCACTTTCTATGCCAAACTTGCCCCAAATTGCTGCCAAAAACTGATCATACTGTGTTACAGAAATCTTTCTAATTCTAAATTGCAAATAGTATTTCAGCTAGACACCAGCTCATTTCCCTCCCAAATGTACTACTTAGGAGAGTGCCAGACTGAAAACTGAAGTCTGCCATTTAAATGCCCATGGAGACCAACAGCACATTTGGCCAATACCTGTACTGAATTCACTTTGAATCACCAATGTCAGAAGGATGCTGTCCTTCTGGAGTTCCCTTAGAATTCAAGGGCTGTGGAATCTCTCAAAAAAGTAAAAAACATAAGCCATGCAGTGGACCCCTCCCCCCCCCTTTACTTTTCCAGTCAACCAGGAAAGACCAGTTCCTAATCTAGAAGGACAGCTCACTCTCCATGCTCATATCCTTGGTCTCCATTCTAAGAGGGACTGTGAGCGTTGTGGTTTGTACAGTATGGATACACATCCTCTAGCCCAGCAGCTGGCAACCTTTTCTGGCTGTGGGCTGAAATTTGGGTTGGAGGTGGGCACTCAGGTGCATGCTAAGACCTGGCTTCAGCCATTGCTGTTTTTTTTCCCTATCTGCAACACTGCAAGGAAAGCTCCAGCAGCCACCGCTTCTCTCTGCAGTGGCACAAGGAGACTTCCCACAGCCACTGCTTTTCCCCCACAGTGGCACTGGGATAAAGCAATCACTGCCAAAAACCACCAGAGCCCCATGTCCATGGGCTGCATCCAGCTAACAAGCCCGTAGGTTGCCAATCTCTGCTCTTAATGTAGCAAGGCAACTACATTCATTTCAGGGGTAGACCATCAGGTGATAGCTTCTGGTCACGACCAAGATGTCAACATTGTCATTGTATTTCACAGTAGCTCAGAACAGAAGAACACTTTTTCAATGCCCTTCTTTTTCAGTATTCTCAGATCTTGTGATAGCTGAAGCTCCAGCTTCTGTAAACAAGTCATTTACTTTAATTAAAAAAATAGCCCTCAAAGTTCCAGAAAAAAAAAAAAAAAAAAAAAAAGTGATAATCTGAATTGAGTATTCTCTAAAAACCTGAGGGCTTTTTAAAATAACCCCAATTAAATCAAAACCAAATATGATTTTTGAACATTTTAGGATTATATGCCGTTTCTAATATCCTAGAATAGATTTGGATTATTTGGACTAAGAGCCAGGGTTCTTCACTGCTCATACTACCTAAATCCACAGAATTTATATAAACATTATACTTTCCTTTTTGAAGATGAGACTAACATGCAGAGTGACTTGGTGAAGGCTATACAGCAGCTCAACACAGTTTTACTGTGCATTAATTCATATAAAAAAAACACATGGTCAAAGTTTTCAAACTTGGATACATAGAGTTAGTGTGAGAACTAACACACACGCGCACCTTCTTCCTCACAGTAGCATTTATAGCCCAATGCTTTAACATCAGACACCAAGTTCTCTTTCCCAATGGCTCTCAAACCTATGTAAAGCCACCAGATTATTCAAAGGTTCAGTGCAACTACAGCTTGTATTGACTTCAAAAAATTCAGCACTTCTGAAAGTCAGACCACTATTATTTAGGAGTCTAAATAATACCAAACATGAAATTTAGAAGCTTAACTTCGGACAGCCAGATTTGAAACAAGGTCACCTAGATCCACCCAACAAAAAGCAGAACCCCAGCCCCATGTTCTGGAGGATATATAGCACAGGCTGCAAAGAAGCCTTCGTGGTCTTGTCCTGAAATCCTCTCTCATTCGGTGAGTAATCCCCTTGAAGCCAGTGGAACAGCTTGCATGAATAAGGGCTACAGGGATCATGGCCTAAATCCCCAGAATTCACCAGCTATCTACACATTTTATTGTTTGTTTAACAGTCACAAGGGTATTTGTGAACTGCACATTCAGTAGGTACGTGGGATGATGACAAGAGTGCACCAGTGTTTTTTCTGGGATTAGGCCCACACACTACATTTGCCCATCTACCCTTATAGCTGCTGCACTCCCTTCTTGGAGCCTGCAAACTTTCAGCAATGCAAAAGTGCTGGCCATGACTTTCCCTCTCAGTCTCTGAGTACAAAACATGGGTGCGACACATGCAGCTACAAAACTGCAATGCCTCTTGTTTCTGTGTACTGCATCTTTAAGTTTCCAAGAACACTCCTCATGTGCAGGAGGAGCCAAGGCTATTTTTGTTCCTTGAATTGCAGTAGCTTGTCACACCAGACACCCACACTATGCTGTCTTGCAGAGACCTTACACTTCATTCCTTATAAATTATTTTGATTTAGGTTTCTGATTTTTTTTTTTAAAAGGAAGTGCCTGCTTTTGCATATTACAGTATATTGAATATCAAAACAAAGACTGAGAGAATGGTCTGCCCTCTGTTTAAGACTTAACTTTGAGGGGAACAAAGAACACAGCTGCTGAAATTGGCACAGTGAACCTTAAAAGGTGAACTATACAGAACATGGAAAAACATCTCTCCATTTTTTAACTCCATGCACCCTGATGAGGAACATAGCAACTATTCTGTTCCTGAGGCATGACACGCGTATTAGGCAAAAAAGATACCCATCTTGGTGATACAGGTGCTAACATAGTCAGTTTTAGATGTGTCGGGTAAATTAAAAGGCAAGTTCAGTTCTTGGTCATGGCTTTGCCCTGAGTTTCCAAGCAGTCTCTAAGGGTAGGGACAGAAGTTACACATAAACCGGTTTAAGTCATCAGAAACTGGTTTAAACCTGTAACAGAACATATGTTCAGTGCACATAAACCATATTCAAAATGGCTGAGATGAGTTTAAGGTAAGCCTGCTGGAATGCGGTATGAGACATAACTGATTTGGGTCAAACCAGTTTATGCAACTGGTCCCAGAACCCTTCCTAGTTCAAACTAACTCAGACCCTCAGCATCCCAGGATGCTTTGCAGCCCTGGGCTGGGCTGAGCTGGGGAAGCTGGGCTGAGCTGGGGAAGCAGGGTTGGCCGCATCCCTCTCCTCCCTAGCCAGAACACTATCACTGCTCTGGCTGGCTGAGAAGGGGGTGGGGGTAGAACGAGTGGTGGAGTGAAGTGGTGGAGTTAAAATCAGAGTCCTACAGCCTCCCAGCATGCTTTGCAATACAGCAGGGCTACGTCCACCCCTCTGCTCCCTAGCTGGAGCAGTGAGAGCTGGCTGACAAAGGTAGGGGGCAAACCTGGTTGTGGATCCAGCTCAATATACATGGGGGGGGGGGGGGTGAGTACTGACCCCACCCATGCAAGCCCCTGCTGGGGTCTGGGGCCAGGGAGAAGGAGGGGGTTTAAATACCTCTTCCCCCACTCAAACTTACTGCAGGCTGCAACTGTTGACTACAAATCCCAGAGGCACCTGGAAGGAGGAAGAAGTGATGAGCAACCTTGCAGAGTCCTGCTGCTGTAATTCTGGACTGCAAATCCCAGAGACCTTGGGGGCAGCAGGAAGAGGAAGTGAACACACAGCCAGAGAGCTGTGCTCCAGCACCTTCCCCCTGCCCAGGCTTCTGGCCTGAGCCACTGGAGGCATGTGGCTGCATTTCTTGAATCCAAGGTAAATGTCTGTTCACTTCTGTTTCAATTTAATCTGTGCATCTTACATTAACTTGCAAAGACTGAATCAATTCAGCCTCGGGCTTTTTGACTACCTGTACTTAGCCCTACAGATCTGATCACTTTCCTGAACTGCTAGCAGGTTAGCATTCAGAAGTCAGTTTGTTAAAAGCCATCATAAATCTATTCACATAGGTAACTACGAGTAGGCTGACACCCAGAAGTTCAAACTAACAGAGAACTGAAGAATTCTAATTTACAAAGACAGAAATGCCAACCCTGGCTTGTGCACAGCACGCAAACTGGGAAACTGAGAAAACAGACTGTTTCTCAGAATAGTAGACTGCTACCAAAGCATGATCCAGGTTTATTACTACAAGAACAAGGAAGGAAAAACAAACAAACAAAAACTTCTCATATACTGGCAGGTACAGGTTGGCAAAAATTTAAGGAGGTAGGCTAAGGCACAAGAGTGGTTTTCTCCATTGAAATGAGCTCTCTCTAACTGCGGGAAAGGATCTAAACTTTCCACTTAAGTGGAAACTCAGACTTCTGGGATGGTTCTAATCTACATATAGTCCAGCTGTTCACCATTTGCCATTTTTGCTGATGGTACAAAAGCCAGTGGTGTAGACAACTTCAAGTTAAAAATAAAATGTGGACCTATTTATTATTGTATATTATATAATAAATAATATTAAATGGGTCCACATTTTGTTTTTAACTTGAAGTTGTCTACATACACACACACTTTAATAAGTTTAGTGTTCTTTTTTAAACAAATGCTGCAGTGATGCCAAGAGAAAAATCAGCACAAACCAGAGCTAGAAGACACAGATATTTAGATACTACAGAGAGGCACTTAAGGGAAGAGAACACTAAGCCACATGGAAAAGCAAAAAAAATATAATGAAACTGAACCACGGTCTGGAAAGGTCCCACCTGAAACAGCTCCGTTTCAGTCACTGCATTAATGTGAAGCACAGCTGCAGCATTTGAAAAAATACAATGAAGCTGATCCCATGACTTACACAGATAAGTGATAAGCAAGGCTAATTTATACAACCAGCAAAGTGGGAGTTGGGGGAAGGAAGTGGTTAGAGGTTTTAATGCAAGTGATCAAAGCACAGATCAGGTCAACCTAAGCTACTCTTTTCACCTCAACACAAATAACATCCACAATTACTCTGATGCTACTCTTGGGAACCAGCAAAACTGTGTGGTGCAACACTGCAGAAGAACAGCCTAAAATCTTAAGAACTATGTAAGATTCTAGGACCCAGGAGCTCTTAAATTCAGGTCTTGGCCCCACCACTTCTTTGTGGCAACTCGCTTAAGTCCCCAATTCAGTTGCAAGGGCCTAATGGCCTTCACCATACATTCTTAATCTCTTTCATCTGCAAAGTGAGGGTAACACTTAATGCCTTATAAGAATGCCCAAAACATAAGTGTTTACAAAGCGATCTAAAAATATAAAATATAATTTCACTGTGCATGCTTAGAACATAGAGACAAGTTATCTGGTACCAGCTGTATGTTTCTATGAGTAAGTTTCTTGTACTGGGTGACCAGTTTTAAAAACCAGAATCTTCAACACTTCCATTTTCCAATTTCAGATCTACTAACGCAGAGTAAGGACTATTGTCTTCCCATCTGTACATAGGCAAGGTGCAGCAGCAACAGCAACCAAGCCTTTAGCACCATAAGACCCACATTACACCTTGTTTTGGTCTCAAGTCCCATGAGTTCAGGAGTGAACCGTTTTGGCAACATTTTAGCTTGATCTGAAGCAATGCAAAAACAACAAACAAAAACACACTGCTGAACATATCACTTCCCATTTGATAAGGATTCTCCTTACTAACATCTCCAACAGGGACAAAAAATACTAAATGCAAGGAAAACTGCAGTATTTCCCTTCTTAACAGACTTCTCAAGAATTCCCACACGGTACAGTGGAGCTAAGCCAATTTTATAACAGAGGATCTGGTCCGCTGAGCGCAATTCTGCTAAACCTCTCTTAAGCACCGAGCTCATTTATGACAGATTTCAAGTACTTGGCTCTTTACAAGCACCAAGCTCTATCACACTCCCCTGTGGGAAACAAAGAAAAGAATACGGCCACACACGACAGAGAAAGAAGGAAAGAAGGTGGTGTGTAAGTCAGGTATGCTTTCTCCTTCTCTGTAAACAGAAGGAAGATTTCTTGTGAGCCCATTTGCAGTCAGTGGTCATTCAATAAATGTTTTTAAACTTTTTCTTCCAGACTTCTAACTAAGAAGGCAAACAAACAGCAGGGAGTGCAGAGGCACCTGATAGTGGTTAGGCTCAACTGACACTAAGTTACAAGCCGAGCAAGCTTTCAAGTAGTGCGTAATGGTAAAGGTCTCAGTGGATTAGTGTGAAAACGAAGTTGACTATGCATAACACGAGAAGCTTTTGCAATAGAACAGCAAATGCATAGTATGCCTGTCAGTCGTCCTCCTCCACTATACATAAAGACAGCCTCACTTCAAAGAGATTCTTTGCCAAGTCAGTTAGAAACCAGAGGAGTCTCATTCATAACGCATGTGTGGTCAGGGCTCTTCTAGGAGGTGCCACTTCCTCTGCTTGCCTCAACCCTCCTCTACTTGAGACTATCCAAATCCTCAACAATTAGACCTCTGTGTCCTTGTTTTATAATTATTTCCTGATACAGCACAGGCCTCCTTGCATTTGTCAGTGGTTGGGAAACCCTCACTACCTCCTTCCTCTCACTTGCATGGTGATGGACTGGCAATTTGACAGGATTATCATGATCTTGTTCTTTCAAGTGTGCTGCCTCTTGACCAAGCTCTGAAAAATGTTTCACAATAGGCACTTTGCCCTAGGGAAGCCTTAAATCAACCTGTCCCTTCAAGAATTAAAACAGGTATCTAAAGGGTGTAGAAGTTCTTTTCCAACTATGCTTTGAAGACGTCCCAAGGAAGATTCAAAGGGAACTGGTCCAATCACATTCTAGTCAGTTTACTTCTTCCAAGGATAAGGCTTTTAAAAGTGTCCTTCAGTCATTCCACTGCTTCAGCATGTGTCATCATAATGGTACAACCAGTTCTGTTTCACCTGGTACAGGATATTATTCGCTTCTTGTCCTACTCTACTGGTATCATGCTGCTGCACGCTGTTAAGCCATTTCCGTGTTTTATATCCAATCCCAGGGCATTTCAGTGCCAAATGAAGCACCGCATATTTTATAAACCAGCTTGGGATTCTGTTGGTAATAAAATGCAATTCTATTACATATAGGGCATAAATGGATGTTGTATTTGGAGTGACTTTAGTTGAGCCGAGATGTATTCTGGCAGAGCCGTTCTGCTTTATTCTACAGTCTACAGATGTCACCCAGGGCTACTGTCCCACAGGGTCAGGCTCTTGCTACTTCCAGGGCTTTGGGGGATCTGATCCTGCAGGATGACAGCCCTGGGTGCTGTGCCCCAAGCTGGAGAGCAGCAGCATGGATGTGTGTGGTGCAGACTCCTGGGCAGGCACAGAGGGGGGAACCCCCTCCGCACTTGCAGGCAGCACCTGGAGTGAGGCATTGTGAAACGCACGCCCAGGGAATCCCTTGCAGGCTGTCATGGCCTGCATCTGCCATCACCTGCAGACATGCAACCTGTGAATCCCTCTGCAGGATTGGGCCCCTCTGCACCCGCGGACACATGCCCTGGGAATTCCTCTGAAGGTACAAAGTGGGGAACCCAGCTTCCACACCTCTGCACTGGCAGGTGTATTCCCAAGGTGCTCATCTGCAAGTGCAGAGTAGGGAAGGCAATGGGCTTTTCCACTTAACACATGCAGATACACACCCCAGGTTGGTGTGAGGTGCCCACAGCCACCATCTTACAGGACTGAACCGCTCTAGTCCTAGGAGTGTCTGCCCATTGCTGCTAAACCATGCTCTCCCACCATAAATGAAAAGATGACTGTCAGAAAAGGCATTTTTGCTATTTGTGGCATCACCCAGGTTTTGTGTTGCCATAACAAAAAAAAGTATGGTAGCACAGGGGCAATGCCTGTTTGCAGCCACAGTGATGCCTCTCTGAAGTAACTTCACACAATTAAAAATGTGGGGGTTTATTTTTAATGCTACGAAAAGAATTCAGACTGGCACCCATTATGATGAACTGCAGACTGACCTTCAGAAAAGTCACTGGGGAGCACATCCCTGCAGCCCCTAATAGTTCTCTCCCCCACATTCTTGAATTGAGTCATTTTAGCAGAACTGCAAGGTAAAAGGTAGATGGGCAGGTAGCACAAATACACTGAGGTGACTGTCAAAGGATATAAGGCTACTGATAACCCCTTCCCTGCCCCCCCCCCCCCCAAAAAACTGCCAAAAATGTCTTTTGAGTAAAAGAGCCCCTGTACATGCCTTCTTGTGGGAGATTAGCATGCTAGACTTCACTGGAAGGACAGTAGGTGCTCAGTTCTTAAGTAAATATGGATTTTAGTAGAGGTGTGCAAAACAGGCCATATTCGATTTGGATTTGGCCTGAATCAGGGACTGTGATTTGATTTATTGATTTGGATCACTGTCCCCAGTTCGATTCAGCCAAATCCAAATCTGGAGATTTGATGCTGATTTGGAGAATCAGTGATTCGGTCATAGACACAGCTTTAAATGAATGTTTTTCTACATACCTTGATGTACCAGGGGCAGCTTGTAAATGCTGCAATGGTGGGGCAGAAGAAACATCCTACCAGAGTGTGTGGGGGTCCCCCCCCCCGTGTGCTTGGTGGTGAACCTGGAAGTACTTCTGGTCCATTTCTGGGTCTGCTGGGGAGTGTGCTGCCCCCACCCCCTTGCGCCCCCCTGGCTCGGCAGTCAGCTGCAGGGGGACCCCAGGTGCCCTCCTATCTGCCCCAGCATTCTCAAGCCACCTGGTATTTTGAGACATGCAGAAAAAATGTTTAAAGCTGTCTGAATTGCCAAATCTTTTCAAATTGATTCAGAGGGTTCTGATTCAATTTGGAGAGATTAAAGGGTCTCTTGATTTTATCTGGATTCAGAGATTCGGCCACCGAATTGAATCGGGGACCAAGGCTTCACACAGCCCTGGATTATAGCATGGCTTTCCCAAATGGGTCAGTAAAGTACAATTCAAAAATCCAAGGAGTACTGACAGCTGCAGGTATGCTCTAAACTCCAAATTGCTACAAATCTCCACTGAAGTAATTTGACTGAGGCATGCCAAGAGTGCATTGGTGGTTCTCATGGAAAGGGAAGAGTCACTAAACCATGGATACTGGTCTTCTACCTTAAAAAAAAAATTCAATAATCTTCTAATGCAGTGATAGGCACAACTTGTATCCAGTTGCTACTAGATATCCTCCACAGTAGAAATGCCATTCAGTTCTGCATAAGTCCATCCCAACATCCTATTACTTCCTGATCTCAAAAAAGAACAATGGCCCAAGACCCACCTCAGAAACTTTCACCATTTCAAAAGACTCTTCAAGTTCTGGATGTTCAGTCTAAACAATACCATTAACTCCTTATGCCAGGGAGGTCGCAATCCATAAAATATGATGATTTTGTTGCGACAAATCGCAGTCACATTGAGAACTGATGTTCTGAACCACTGTTGCCACTTGCGCACCACTCAGGACCAGTCTTATCTGTATGGGTGCAGCTCCATGCCTACTCAGTCTGCTTGGGCTAAAGATACTGAGGGTATAGACACAAAAAAAAAATGAACAATCCTTGCTTCAGCAAGCTTACCATCTAGACAACGTCTGAGACTTGTGCCAATATAGTAACGTTGCTTAGGAGAATGGGTTTGTTTGTTTATTTTTTAACTACATTTTTATAGTAAAGCCAAGCCCTACTGAAAAAGTAGCTATAGAAGGGTTCGGTTTATTTTGTTTGGGGAACTAGTATAAACCAGACCAGCAAAAGCAGCAAGTCATGTCCACATTAGGAAAGACTGATAGTAAACCTATGTTGGTATAGCTAAATTGACACAACTTTTTAGCACAGGCTAGCTCTCAGGCTAAGCTCCCCTCACTTATGTATTTGCTTACTCGTCACTGGGACTACTCATGTATAAAGATAAGCAAATGCAAGTGTTTGCAAATTTGAGGTAAACATGCAACTTAAATACAACTAACTGTACTTGCAACCCAACTGTTTTTTTTAGGTTTTTTTTTTTTAAGAGTTCAACTGCATGAACAATAAAACAATATTTACTCACAATGATATACTGCTAGAACACAAGAGGCTTTCTAATTATAATCTGCACCCAGAAACCACCAAAGCGATGGCCACCATACAATGTAAATCAACAATAAGCAAACTCCTAACAGAACCCTGGAAACTTAAATTACCCTGCTATCTTATTTCTTTTAAATTATCATCATTACTATTGTTACAAAAACACCCATGTTTACCACAGAGATTAGAAAAATCAGATATTTTCTCTGCTTTCTGTTCTTATTCTGTGCATTTCACAGCACATTGTACATAGTAAGTTTATAAGCTGTTTGTTTCCCTTCTTTGCGTAGGATTTTTCCATCATTCCCTGAAGTGGAGGGAAGGCAGGCAATTGAAAAAGCTATCAAAACTGGCCAGGAAATACAGACATAGTACTTGAAGTTAATCTATCTTGGCTTTTTTTTTTTTTTTTTCGCTTTTTTTTTTTTAAACTGACCAGATTTCAAATGCACCGAGTGTCCGGTCAGTACTGAGTACTACTCGCTAATTGGTAGAATATTTGCAGCATAAAACAGTAGGCTAATTCTTTCTTACCTTTGGAGGCTTAAATGGATATTCTGGTGTAAATGTGATGTCAAGGAAGAAAACTCCACCCTCATATACTGAGCCTGGAGGTCCTAGAATAGTCGACCTCCATTCATAGATGTTATCACCTTTGGGGCCCGCACTGTGAAGCAAAAATAAATACAATTTGAAGGCAAAGCTATGACTTAAATATGATCTAATATATTTCCACAATATAGCTGAATCTCAGCAACATGATATTTATTGTACCACGAAGATGTTAGGACTGTAACAAAGAACAAAATTAAAATCCTATATGGACACCTCAACTACTGGTGAACTTTAACTGGTACATTGTGTATGGCAGAGGTCTAAGGAAAAAGGGAATGCGATTCTAGGGGCTTAAAAATTCTGCCTCTATCAGCACCATTAAATACATATCCCATGATTCCTTACGAAATACTTCAAGAAGCCCCAGTTCAACACAAGAAATGTCACTAGTATTATTCTAAACAGCTTCAAAAGATGAAATTCTTACTGTTGCAGAAAGGACTCAGTATTAATACAACTGTATTAAAGGGATCCCAGGAGCGAAGCCTTAAGAATTTGAAGCTTGCTTAATGTTTCTTTATTAAACAAGTAAGAGAATGGAGAAAAATATTCTTATTGTACTTATGTGGTATTTTTTATTTAAATTTAATGTAACTAAGGGCATTTTTGTTATTGCTTTTTTTTAAGTGTCCTACATTATTACTGAATGGTATTTTATTCGCCATAATTAAGTGGATAAAAAATAAGTAGATCACGATAGTTTATGGTGTCAAAAATTATTCATACCTGGCTATCGTACATTTTGCATGTAATAATTTCTAACATGAAGCCAAATGGATTCTTCCTCATGTTGCTGTCCATCTATCTTACAGAGCTATTTTTCATATACTCAAATAAAATGTAGTGTTAAATCACAATCAAACTCTCTCAAATCATCATCTAATTTTACACTGTTAAGATTTACAAATGTTAGTCGTACTTTCCGAGAACTTTCACCACCCATGTTCCAATCATCTACAAGGTGTCTCTGAATATTTCTAAGGAAAGCTCAAGCTCAAAAGGCCCAAATGATTTGAAATCAGTCACCCAAGAATTTCATCTAAGAATTGTGTATGCATGTGAGTGTGTGTAAATGCAACAAATGTACTCAGATGACATGCTAGAATTGATGCTCCCTTTGGTGAAGTGGCAGACAGCTGATAGGGCATTCACCATAAAAATCACCTTGATTTTGGAATTAATTTCTCCCCTTCCTTTACAAAGGAAAGTGGATTTCACTGTCCTGATACCATCCAAAGAAGCCTGATGTGTTGGTGGAAGATAAATGAAAACTTTTTTACTCATTATACTAAACTAACCCTAACTCGCTGCCCGATCAAGGCACATGGGGCTAGTATTAGGTCCAATACTAGCATGCAGGGGTGATGTGGGGCCTCAGGGCCCCTCTCAGTGAGTGGTGCTGGTGTAGAACCTGGGAGCCCAGTCTCAATGCACAGAGTCCCATCTGCTCCATGAACCAGCCCTGCACCACTCATCTGGCTTGTAGTACCAAAAGGTGAAGCACCACTGCCATAATACTTGCATAATTAACTCCTGATAGAGAAGCTACTACTATGAGAATATTTGGGGTGGAAGGCAGAGAAGGGGAGACAAATCTATTACATTTTGTAAATCCTGCAAAGATGTTACACACTGCACGGTGGTCAAAAGATTTTTCCTCATCAAAACACAAAGCTTTACATGGTTTGGCACTTGAAGCAAAACCCATTCTATCCTCAGCACCTTGAAGGATGTGACATCCTTTTTTCCCCATACAGATCTATACTTTTGATACCTAGCTCTACAGTTACTCTCTACAGTGGAATAGGATGAAACTACTGTATTTCTACAAGATGCCCTGGCTCTTGACAGGTACCAGTTTAACTGTGCAAACTTATTGAAAAAGACTCTCTTGGGTCTCCTTAACTACCACTCCAAGGAATTACCACTGAGAGGTATTATCAACCTGCTGAAACACTATCATTACTCCAAGTTGCACCAGCTAACCTCCTTAAGATGGAACTACTGAATGGAACAGGAACTAGTTTGTTAATAGCAATTTACTGTTGTAATTCAAAAAGCAAAAGCTGTCAATTGGGAGTACTTCAATGTTCAAAAAACATGATATGTGATTAGCACTAACCATGGTCCTCTGAACCAATAAGAAATGTTTCAATATTTTATTTTGCATTTTATTTCTAGTTTGAACCCAAAGGACACTCAGTAAAGAACTGCTGACTTCAAACAGTGTTTGAAATCTTTTATACCCCATTAGAGTTTCAATTAGAATAAATCGCTATAGTCAAGTTGCAATTATTTCCACATATGAAGCAATATGCTCCTAGAACTTTGTATATCCCTTACATCTTTATAAAACAGATTTTTTCCCAGATATTTTAATCAAAGCGATGTACAGAAGCTTACCTTTCAAACCTTTCATTTCAATTAACCCTGTGGAATAGCCATAGAATTTCAATTTTTAAGTAGCATCATTGATTTTGTATAAAGAGCAGACTGAAAGGGGGAGGCATGAGTCAGTTACAGAATGCAGTATTACTTGGTTTTAAATTAGGATTAGGTAATATCCAAGCAGCTCAGTACCAAGTGCTTAATAGAAAAGTGATGATACTGGAATGTAGCTTAAGTGCAATGGCATTAACATTAGCAGAGATACAAAAAGAGAAGTGAAAGGTGAGGGATTACATTCTCTGTTTGAAATCCTTTGCAATTATCTTTTTCAACAGAACTCATCAATACGTAGATGTACAGTTCATAAGCAAAAAACTGACACCTCCGCTGAACTGCATGACCAATATACTTAAGTATCTACAACATACTAATACAAACACTTTCCAGCTGTCCAATCCTAGCCCTTCTGAAGGCAACTTAAAAAAAATATAAACAGATTCCATTACAAGCAGACAATATGAGGTTACAACATACTTCATTAAATCCATAAATAGAGTGTTGCAAGGAAGGAAAAACTGTTAATATAGTTTCAAAGAACGTTATTTCTCCTCCTTCCCACCCCCCCACCCCCAATCATCTCAGCCTATCTAGATGCCATGCATTTTGTTAAAGCGTATCTGACAATAACTTCCCGTGAAGTACAGGGCAAAGTACGCTCACTGAAGTTTTACTCTGTCCTTTTACACAACTGTTCCAATTACATCACTTTCTATGTCACACTTTGGCTATCATGAGGCTGACATTCTTAGTAAACTGGCTGGCACCAAGGTGACTTTTACTCAAGGACTGGCACGCTTCCTATGTTTGGAGAAAATGCTTAGTAAGTTCTATGAAGGGAGAATCTGTGTATAGCTACATTCAGACTTCTGTTTGCATAAAGTACCAGTTGGCCTTGACCTGCTCTGCCAAGAACCTTTCCCTCTAGCCTGCGTTGCCAAATTATCATATTTTCTCAGCCTTGGAAATAAGCCGATCGAGATACCTGCACCAGGGGCTGAAAAGAGGAAAAAGCTGGTATGAAACCCAGATAGGCTTATTAGCTTTCTGACACCGAGGAAGAAAAGCAACCAATAATGCATATATGCAGAGTCCACTTGGGAGGGGTTTAAACATGAGAAGTAGAATGGTTCTGTGCTTAGATACCAGGCAGGGACTTGAGACCCAGGTTCATCCCTTCCTCTGCCACTGACTTCCTGGGTGACCTTGGACAAGTCACTTAGGCTGTGTCTACATTAGAAATTACTGAAATTGACTGTGTTAGCTAATAGGTGCTAAAACCCTGGTGTGAATAAATAGCTGTTATTCACACAATTACTAGTAGGTCAGTCTAAATACAAGCAGGTAGCCCAAGGTTCTCAAGTGCGTTATCACTTATCAGGCTGACGTACACTACAAATGGCTTTGTGCTTTCTAGGATTTTACTAGCTAAGACCTGTTGGCAACTCTGTGATACCACACACCATTTCTTTGAATTAAGGTGGATGATAGTTCCTCTGTGTCTCAGTTTGTCTTATGTTAAATGCAGATAGTAGTATTTCCCTACCTCACAGTGGTATTATTGTAAGAAGTAAATTAAAAAAATTGTGCAGCACTCAAATACAATGGTAATGAGGGTTAGATAAATAAGTCAGACTGGATAGTGAGAAGGCGTATATTCATTCTAAGGGTTAAGAGAGTCACTTAAAATGCTATAGACAGCCTTAGGTCAACCTGTCAGGATGATGTGAGCAAGGACAATTTCATTAGTCACAATTCACTTCAGCAGTCCATGGAAAACTAGCAAGTATTTCAAAGGAGCTATACCACCGCTAGCTCCTGCTACAATCCCTGATCATGGTTTCTATTCTAGATCCTAGTTCTGGTTCTAACAGGAAGAACCTAAACCAAACCAGAAGGGCTGCCTTGATGCAACATCCCTCTGGAGAAGGAAGATGACAACAAAAATCCTGCAGAAACTACTCATTTCAGAGGGCTCAAACCCACCCACAAAAAATGCTGAAAACAAATTAGGAATTTCTAAGCAGAACAGAATCTAAATGATTTCTGCTCTGTAACAGCAGCAGGCTTACTTAAAAAAAAAAAAAAAGCAAACAGGAGGCATAAAACTGAAACATGATTTTTTTTTGCATTTGCATAAAAATGAAAGTGGCAAAATTTATTTCAGTAAAACTCTATGATCTGACAGTGTAGTTTTATAGAATTTACATACAAAAATCTTCCATCCAGCGTAATACTTGAATCATACAGACTAAAAAGTAAGAATTTTGAAATGACACACCCTCCCAGAAACTTTTTATTTTTTTCTCATAGTAAAACAATGGTGGCAACAACAACATTGGTGCCTGAATAAGGACTTGTGTATAAAAAGCTATACAGTTATCACATTATTAAACTGCTATTAAAGTAAAAAAATGGAGCCTCAACTGTGCCTATTAGTAAGAGGATTCAAAGTACTTAATTTGCTACATAATGTCAAACAGACTGTATTTCCCTTAAAACAGATCCAACAGCAAAATACTCTACAAGCAGACAAATCAACTTTGGGCATTCAATATGAAAAGAGCAAAACATTCAGTAGAGCCCCTTATTCATGGGATCCAGGATCTGACCTTGTATTTACCTATTGTTAAAACTCTACCCAGGAGAACAAACGGAATACATGGTGCAGATCCCAACCTTTAATCACAAAGATAAGGGGAGGAGGTAGAGAGAGTCAGACACAGATACACAAAGTCCTGCTCTTTTGTAGAAGATGAGGGGCTTCTGGTCAGTCTGCAGAGACAAGAAGACACTAGGTGGAAAGTGGGGTGCAGTCTTAACATGGTTGGTGAGAGTTTAATAAATCATTTAAACATACAAAGCTAGGAAATTCTGTACTAAGCATGCTTGTTCCCCCTCCTCCAGGAATTTTGTATTACATGGTATTCCATTTCAAAAGTATTAAAAAAATGGGAACATCAAAGTATATTTAGAAAAAAAATTCTTCCTTTAGTCATGATCTCATTTTTAAGACATACAGAAATGAGCAACTATAAATTTTAGAAATAATTACCTCCCACACACATTTCAGCTGCTAGAAATATGATTATCCTTCATTATTTGTATTAGTGCCTTAGAGTCCAAGTCATAGATCAGGACCTTGCTATGTTGAGCCCTGTACAAATACAAACAATAAGACATCCCTACCTCCACCAACAAGCTGCACAAAATGGCCATTCTGACCTACAGCGGTGGGCTGGATGAGTGGTGTGGGGCTGGTTCATAGGCTGGATCTACTGTGGGGCCAATTCACAGACTAGATCCAGCTTGTGAAGCCATGCCATCTACCTTATGGGGGTTCCTATGGGTCTCAAAATGTGGTGGCAGGGTGAGCAGTGGCAGCATTAATTGTTGCAGCTCTGGTAGTTAACGCTATTGCCACCCTCCTGCCACCAAATTTCTGGACCTGTGGGGAGTCCTGTGAGCTGGATGACATGGCTCCATGGGTTAGATTCAGCCTGCAGGCTATACCTGGGTTGCCCCTGGTCTACAATGCAAACATGTAATAATACTGTTACTAAACACTTGATGAGTAAGGGCTTCAGGGTAGCAGGCAGCTGCATCCCTGCCACTCTCCTCCTTCCCAGGAGAGAAGAAAACCTACTTGGTACGTGCCCTGCTTTCTACAACAATTTCATTTCATATGTTTTGTAAGCTTTTGACATTGCACAAGTTAGTGTCCTTCTACAGTTGTCTAAGTAAGCACCAAAAGATCAAAAAAAGTTACTGGGAAAGGAATCTGTCCAGCCAAGACTGAAGTTAAGATGACACCATTGGTCATTCACATAAAAATATTTCATTGAAAACAATTATAATAAGCTGGAATCTTTCTTCTTCAGTCTCATTTTAGATCAAAGGGGGTGGGGGGGGAAAGGAAAAGATTATAAAAAGGGAAGGCGAGAACCATCCCAAAATAATGACATACTGCCACAGCCCCTTCTGGGCAACTCTGGCAGTTTAAATGGTAAAGCACTGAATTATGACACGACCAAATCAATCCAAACAGTATTTCTACCCACTTTCATTAGAGACAGCCACAAACTGCTCTGTGGTGTCAGAACTAACTACAAATGATGGACTGACCAAGGAGAAAATGCCTACAAGCAGCACGAGGGGTGGGAGAAAAAGAGAGCAGGGGTGAGACCGACTGGCACCTTAAAGGAGCCAGCAGGGAAGGCAAGATAGGAAAGATAGTATATGTCCTACTGTTAGTGATGTCACCTGAAAATGGTGATAATGAGACTTAATTCCCTTTGTAAAGCACTGTGAGTGCACAGTTTTAAAGCATTAAGTTGTAACCAAATATGTTTCTTGAAGTTCTCCGTATTTTCTGTCTAAATTTAAAGTGGCAGTCACATTAATCGCACAAATACCTGTAAATACCTTACAAATCCTACTGTATTCCCAAGAGGAGAGAGGCAGCACACACAGCTTTTCTTTTTAGTGTTCCAAACAATTGTCTTAAATCCAATTAGTTCTTTAGCTAACTAAAAGGGAGTTTTGAGGGAAAAGATACATGCAAGAAAATTTGGTCTGCCCAAGCTGAAAATTAAACAGCAACATATTCCATTTTGAAGAGCTTAAAACAAGTACTGAAAGCAGTATTTACTCCCAGAGGAAGCACCTACCACCTTTCCTCACCAGGACAAGGTGGATTGTGCCCAAGAGAGCTCACAGGACCATGACTTGCTATTTTTATTCCCAGCAATACACAGTTTTGAAACTGCTAGGAAGCTACTTGAAAAGGTTTATGAAAAGGCAAAATGTTTGCTGTGCTGCAAAGTTTGATTTTTGAATTCTACTCTGAGCTTAAAAAAAGAGAAGCTCAGTGGTTGGGGAGGTTAGGAAGAGATGTAGAGTATTCCCAAGGGTGCGCTGAAGTTCTATTTAGTTTAACAGTAATCACTTCAATTTAGAAGCAAGTCCTAGTAAGAAGGTTCAGGAGAAATTATCCATTTAATGCTGGTTCCAAAATTCAAAATAAATCTGAACTGCTCCACGCCCCAAGGCCTTCCGTTTTCCCCAGCAATGGCTTCTCCTTCCTAGGCTTCCTTTGGCACCGCTCTTTGGAGGCTTGTCCTACCGTGAGCAGGAATGGTTGCTAAGCTTCCAATCCCACTACAGAAAGGGTGACTGTTTTCAGAAGCCCATGGTTACATTACATGCCTCTATTTAAGTATGCAAGTACATGAAATGCCATATTTTGAAATGTCAGTGGAATTACTCTTATCCTATGCAAATCTGTTTTCATTTTCTCTGCAAAATGATATTTCAAATACATAGGGAAAAGGGAGAGGACAAACTCGCTTACATTTGACCTTCCCTTTCCCGTTAAATGATAACCTGCACAGGAAACAATAAGACAAATCAGAAAGAGTGGAAAGAAATCTGACTTGCCTAACAATTAGTAATGGCTTATTTAAAATGACAGAAAGATGTGATGGTTAAAGCCATGTTCTGCCAACTTAACCTTGTGTTATTTTTACTGTCACCGTTTCCTTCCTGCCATTTGTCAATTGGACTATTAGCTGCTGATGGGGAGGAGGGAACCCTTCAGAAAAATCAGAGCTCGTTTCCAAATTTAGTATGTATTACATAGGTGCATAACATCTACAATCTGTAGGGAATACTAAGTAGTCTCATAAACGGAGTATTTCTGTATTTTAGCCACTTAGTGTCCTTTCTGTTTTCAGCCTGCTTCTGGGAGCTAACACCCAAACAGAAGCAGTAAATACATCAGGTACTATAACTGTCAAGAGTCAGAGGAACCTTTAAACTCATTTCCCTACATCAAATGACAGTTCCATATTTAAGGACTGAAAAGAGAATACAATCTCATTCAAGAAATGGTACATCATTATTACTAACAAAATCCCAATCAAAGCACACAATCATCTCAGCTGTAGTGAATATCTCAAGAAACAAAACATGCTGTCTTGTGGTCCACTGCCTGCTCTCAACCTTGGAGAGACAGCAGGGGTATAAACATATCTTCTTAATATTGGAAGCAAACCTCCACATTCTCCAACTTCAAAAAGAACACCAGATGCTCCCCTAAATCCTGTTTTCCACCCTCTTGGAAAAAAAAGAAAAAGAAACAAACTAAACATAAGCTGGTACTACAGAAACAAAAATCAGTTTACAAAAAAGAGGCTACTCTAGGACAAACTGACGAAAAATTCTAGCATCTCTAGCCACCCATCTGGAGATTTTGCAAGTGGTATATACCACATTAGCAAACTCATGCAGAATTAGATGAGTTGGGGATGTATTTGTTCAGTCAAAGCCAATTAAAAATTCCACATGCATTGTTTTTGGACTCTAAAAAACCTCAAACTATTGAATAAACTTATCTGTCCCATACATTGATAACTCAATAAGCTCCTGGATAGCCACCCTATTATTACTCCTTTGCTTGACTGCCGATTTAATTAGTAGTTCACACCCATCATTTCATAAAATCAAAAGAAAGGCAACATCTGGCTAAGAGTAAAGTTCAGTGATAGTTATGAACATGCTTGCAGAAACTGGCACCCAAAAAGTTAGTAATTATGTGCAACACTTGGCTAGAGGTGTTGCTAGGCTGAAAACTTGACAGCTCATGAAGACTCCAACTTCCTCAAGCTAATAAAGACTGGATTCCTGTGGCTGTAACCAACTGCTTTTTCAAGCCAACATTCATATTTCCATACAAACACTCTTTTCTAAAGCAGGGGGAAAAATGTCCTTAAACTAGAAACATAGTGTAATCACTCTTTTACCCACCAAAAAGATACTACAAAAAGGTTTATACTTCAGGACATCTACACTACTCTCCTTTGGTTTCTTACAATGTTTATAATAATTAAGGCCAAGTTTGTGCAACTTAACATTTAACATGGGGATGTGACAAAAAGGGCATTGTGGATCCTCTGGGCAGGGCGCAAACCTTAGCCCCCCGACTTGGATAGTACTTTGTCTAACCATCTTTGCCTATTCCAAAAAACACATTCCAAATTACAACAAACTCACCATACCAACTAATAAACACTGGCAACCTAGTCAGCTTAGAGAAAGGAAAAGTATCATCCCTGTTAAATACGGGTAGCTAGATCTAAAGACCCACTCCCTTGATAGCTTCCAGTTGGCATTACAAGGATGCTAGTAATAAAGTGAGATTAACAACATTACATCATTAGCTCATCTTGTTATGTGACGTGCACTGATTTTAGGACTTGTCTTCATGCTGTATGAAACTATGTCACATCAGAAAGATCTGTTTCACTTCCACTTCACTTAAAATTATCTTCTCTTAGCTACAGTCTTCTTGTTTTAGCCACTCAATTAAAGAAAATAAATTAAAAAAAAAAATCAAGATAACTGCAATGATATTGATTGATTTCACTGAAGGGAAACTATGTTTGAAGGAGGTTAGGGCAATAATGCCTGCACAAAACTTTCTAATCCTCATTGCAAAGAGAAGACATATTACTGCATACTATGATGCATTACTACAAACTATTTTTACTGCTTACAGAGGATTGTAAAGCAACTACAAATTGCATACCATAAGAGTAATAATAAAATGATATTTCCTTTGAAAGTTTTTGGTTGTAGCCATGTTGGTCTAAGGACATAGGCAGGCAAAGTTCTTTGGGTAGGTGTGATATCTTTTATTAGACCAACTAATAACTAACAGTTGGTCCTAACCAAAAACCCTTGCCTGCCTATTTCCTTTGAAATTCATTTCGGGACTGTCCAACTGAAAAGTCTGGGATGAGAATTTCCTACTGTATGCTAATCTGCTAGCATAACAATCACCACTAATATTATGTATGCCAGAGCTGTCAGACAATCACATATTAGCTATTAAAAGCATTTAAGTAGAATGGTAAGATGGTCTCATTAATAGATAAGAGTTCCTAGCATGACCTACATGTCACTGGAGTTAATCAGGGTTTAGCATCATGGCAATGAAAGTAGTTGCTATTTCAGAGTCAACAATTTAGTTTTAAAAGTAAAAAAGTTTTATTTAAAAGTACTGGGCCTGTGCCCTTTTATTACTATTTGGGATGTATAATGGATAACTAAATGTGCATGCTTTTTTTTTTTTTAATGCTTGAAAGATCAGGAATGTCAAGTCTGATTTTCTTTGGTTTTGTACAGACTTAGAGGAGATCATAAGGATATGCCTGGTCAGCCTTCACACCATGCCTCAAAGAAATACTTCACATGCATCTTAGGCATCTTTATTCCAGAAAGTTAGTCACTGAATTTAAGTAAGCACTGCCACAAAAAAAAGCTTTAACATTGATATAGACTCCCTTTTTCTCACTCTTGAATCTTGTAATTATGTCATCATTTCACTATCTCTTCAACTACCAGGAAGCTAAGCACATGAGAAAATCTTATTGTGTTAAAGTCAACTCAGCAGAGGCTTTGAAGCTTTTGCTATCATTAGGGCCATAACATTATAAAGGGCATAATAAAACATATAATCTATACACTGACATAAAAGTCAGCTTATTTATCAGCTCATGCCCCCTCTGGGTTTCCACTTTAAAAATAAAGGTCATCAATCTGCACATGAACAGCGAAGATTTATTGGCAAGTTAAATATGCTGGTAATGAGACATCAAAATATAGCATTACATTCTGCCTGGTGCATGATGAAGAGGGGGGGAGAGACAGAAGAGGGCATGTTAAAAGGAGCTAAGAGAGAGAGCACAAAGAGCTCAGGAGTTCCTCTCATTTACCACTTCTACCACTCAAAGCTTAGAAAAGCCTCCCCCTTCAGTTTGAAACACCTCCCACCCCCATGATGTCAACCTGTAATTTTGTTTTTAAAAAGGTAAGTCATGCTACGTACCAGTGTTTACTAGGAAAAAAACACCTCTGAAGTTAAATGGCACTTCTAGTAGGAACTCTCAGAATTTAGTTAACTTTTCAAAGAACAGGAACATATATTTCCTCATAAATGTCCTAAACTTTGGATAATATTTGCAACAACAAAAAAAGAAGAAGTATTTCTATGGCATTTAGCAGAACTCGTGGGTTTCTGTATTAATGTCATATTGCTTGGCCTAATTACCACAACACTTAAATTTGTACCAGTTTGTAATTCAGGATACATGATTGATAAGGAAAACAGGATCCATATACAAACAATTTTAAGGAATAGCAGCTCACACGTTTTTGCTATTAAATCTACTATTGTTATACTTAGCAACTTATAATATTTCTAGAAGGAAAAAAAAAATTTTATTCTGTCGTCTTTGCATATTTGATGGGTTTGTGTCAGCTTCGTTGGTCAAGGCAAAAGGCCCAAGGCTGCATAGATTCAGTCTTTGCAATTTGGTCTAAGCTGCAGAGATTAAATTGAGAAACAACTGGACAGACATTCACTTTTGATTCAGGAAATGCAGCCACATGCCTACAGCAGCTTTGGCCAAGGGGCACTAGAAGCCGGGGGCACTAGAGCACAGCTCTCTGGCAGAGTTGGCATGGACTGTGTTTGCTTCTTCTTCATGCTGTCCCTGAGGTCTCTGGGATTTGCAGTCCACAATCACTGCACCAGGACTCTGCAGAGTTGCTCATCACTTTGTCTTCCTGCGTCCAGGTGCCTTTGGGATTTGTAGTCCACAGCTGCAGCCAGCGGTAAGTTTTTAAACAGGGTGGGCAATTCTGTACTCAGGGAAAGGGAAATTTAATCCCCCTCCCTGGCCCCAACCGGGGTTTGCCAGAGAAGGGGCAGTCTCTGTCTCCCCTCCTGACCTGCCAGCCCTTCTCTGCTGGAGTAGGCAGCTCAGCCCAGAGCTAGAAAGCATGCTGGGGGACTCTGATTTAAAAACTTAAACCAGGAGGGGGTCTGGGATAGAAGTTTCATAAACTGGTTTGACCCAAATCAGTTATATCTGATACTATATTCAACCAGGTTTATCTCAAACCAGTTTCAGCCATTTTAAAACTGGTTTATATGCAATGAATTTCGGTTCCGTTACAGGATGAAACCAGTTTTTGATGACAAACTAGTTGATGTGCAACTTCTGTCCCTATCTCTAATGTTCTAAAAGTTTTTTCACACCGGTGAGAAAAGAAAACTTTAAAAAACAAACAGATACAGGTGAGAAAATACAGTTTAAAAATTAATAAAATAGGATTTTAAATTTAAAAAACCCTGATAGACACTGTGGGCAGATGTAGAACCTGAATGTTGTTTTACACAAAAACATCGGGAGGAGGGGTGGCTAGAGGATGAACTAATTAGTTAGAAAGCCTTCTTAAAATAAAAGGATTTCAAACAACCATATCATACACCACAGCATGATGAAACCTCTGGCAGGTCTGAGAACCTTAATCCCCGTGTGATGTAATTTTGTACATGCATCAACACAAACCAGAAGTAAAGCTGTTTTTAATTCACAATATTTTTTTCTGTTAGAAATGGGGGGGGAGGATCACATGTTAAGAAGGTTAGAAAAAAAACAAAAAAACATCCACTTCAGCATAACTATAACTTGTATGTTCATTTCCTTTCAACCTTTTGCTAAGAGGGCAAACATAGGTTAAACTGTTACTTTCAATGAAACAATTAAGTAGTCCAGAAATCAATGTATATACCATTTCAACCTTAGTTTAGCTTTAAGGTCTAACTCACAATTTAAAAAATAAAATAATGACAGAGTCAAACATGATTCTTAACTCATAAGCCTTAAAAGGTTCTTGTGTCATGGTCTCATGATTGGCAGGATCAGCAAACTGTCAAGGAACTTGCATGCATGTAGCATTCTTAGAAATAGAAATATACAGATTCCAGTGTCAGCTGGTATTCCCTTAATCAAACAAATAGTTTCCTAATCAACTTTTTAAAAAATAACTGATTTTTTAAAATAAAATGACCTAGCAAAAGCTCTGATACAGCAGCCTTTCCAAGCTGATACAAACTAATGTATAGATTGTTTTATTCTCCAGAGCTTTTATTAGATACAAAAGTCTTAGGAACTCTAACATACTTGTTTAGCAAGAAATTGTACAACTAGATCAGTGATTCTTGACTAGGGTCCCAGGGCACCCTGGGGTGCTATGAGAACTTTTGAAGGGTGCCATGAGGTGCTAAGAGATCAAGGCAGGCTCAGGATCATTCCTGCCTAGCCACTGCCTTGCCCCCAATACCCAGCCCCTCTGCAAGGAAGCATGTTCTGTAATAAATACATTAGTTTTTGAAATGGGGTGCTGCTCAGTTCAGGTTCCCCTTCAAAACTTTTATGGAGCCAAACAAGGGGTGCCTCAAGTCTAAAAAGGTTGAGAGCCAATGAACTAGATGTTAGAACTGCAGGGAGCAAACCAGAAAAGCCAAGGCTGCAACTGAACTCCAAGAAGCTTTGAGCATCAAGGACAATAAAAAGTCCTTTTTCAGATATGTGGGGAGCCAGAGGAAAAGCAAGGGCAACATTGGACCCCTGCTAAACCAGACAGGACAACTGATGCCCAGGAAAAAGCCAACCTATTAAATGGGTACTTTGCGTAGGTCTTTCATCAGTCCCATGGGATGCCCGTGCCCGCTACAGGACAGGGAGGTCCGAGTG
>NW_017728886.1:67863608-67885821 GCF_001723895.1 Crocodylus porosus | reverse complement strand
TAGCACTACGGAAGAAAGAGACTTGGCCGTCATCACTGACCACAAGATGAACATGAGCCTGCAATGCGATGCTGCCGCTAGTAAAGCGATCAAAATGCTGGTTTGCATCCATAGATGCTTCTCAAGCAAATCCCCGGATGTCATTCTCCCCTTGTACTCGGCCTTGGTGAGGCCACAGCTGGAGTACTGCGTCCAGATTTGGGCTCCACAATTCAAAAAGGATGTGGAGAAGCTTGAAAGAGTCCAGAGGAGAGCCACGCGCATGATCATAAGGTCTGTTTTCCTGACCTCTGACGACAGGCTGAGAGCCATGGGACTCTTTAGCCTGGAAAAGCGCGGGCTCAGGGGTGATCTGATGGCCACCTATAAAGTTGATCGGGGTGACCAGCAGTATCTAGGGGAACAGTTGTTCACCAGAACACCCCAAGGGATGACAAGGTCGAACGGTCATAAACTACTGCAAGACCATTTCAGGCTGGTCCCTTTGAGCCCCAATGTCTATGAAAAGTCTATGAAATCTAAATAAATGGGCACCTGACTGGCATTACCATTTTGTATGGGCAGCTGCATTTTTTACACATATTTTATGCTTCTGCCCCGTATACATAACTTCGGGGAACAGATTATGTTCTGCTTCTTGGTAATTTAAAGTGCCTTGGTAATTCCTGTGTCCTTTGAAGTGCTCAACTTCCCTGAAAAGCAAAGCTGTTGATGTTACTGCCACTGAAGTGTCAGGGGTCCAGGCCACAGCCTGATGAAGGGTTTTTAAACCTGAAAGCTTGCTTAAATTTTTTTTCCCACTATTTAAGTTGGTCTAATAAAAGATATCAGATTCACCCAAAGAATACTGTCTGTCTACTGAAGTGCCAGGGGTAAAGTCCTGAGTTTGTTTGTTTTTTGTTGAAGTTGATGGAAATTTTCCTATTGACTTTAGCAGGACCAAGATGTGCATCCGCTGTACTTCTAATTTAACTTCTTTTGAAAAGGTTTCGCCAATTGAATTATCTGCTAATTGAACTGGTACTAGGAAGATTCCCCATTGGTTCGAACTAATTGTTTCATACCTGGTGTATTAAAACTAGAGGATGATTGCCATGTTTTTGGGCAACAAGTGTAGTGCAGTATGGGTGGGCAGATGAGGATCATGAAATTATGCAAAGAGTATTACAATGCATTCGTATAAATTAGTGCCTCAGCAGTGCCTTTATATAAATCACTAACTGAGATTTAGCATGAAACTACTGGAGAAAGAGGTCACATCTAGCTTCTGGGGATGTTATGCTTTCCCCTGAAGTATCTGATGTTGGTCATTGTCAGTTAAAAGCAACCAGACTGACCTTAGGTCTGATATACAGCACAGCAGTTCCCTTGTTCTTTGTGTTGGGTCCAGAAGCAAACTACAGGCCCAACATGTGGATTTAAGCTGGGATTCAAGTCCCATGCTATAACAGTAGTAGTAGTAATAGTAATATTCGTTCTTACTTGACTGATCTGGTTAGGCTTTTCTTATTATATTTAAGTGTTTACAGAAGAAAACAGTATTCACAAACTACCTTATTTACATAAGCTACGATACAGGGGAATTATATTACAAGCAATCTTTATGACAAAACCACTTCTTAGCGCACTGCCCAACCAGAGTCGTCTTAATCTACTCATTTGAATTTATACTTGCCTCAGCTTTTCAGTTTTCAATTTTAATACTGAAATGTACAAACACTAATGTCTCTCTCGCTCCAATACTTTTTCTTAACTGTGACTCCGCTTGGTCAAGATCCAGAATTGAGATTTCATTAGTTGGCATCTTGAAAGAAATGTATAAATATATGAAACTACATTTTTTTTGTACTAAAAAATTCAAAATTTCCAGTCTCATTATTTTGATGCAGAGTATCATTCCTATTCATGTCAATGTTTCATAGATTTCATAGACATTAGGGCTGGAAAGAACCTCAGAAGATCGAGTCCAACCCCCCGCCCGAAGGGCAGGAAGTCAGCTGGGGTCATTGGATCCCAGCAAGATAAGCATCCAATTTGCTCTTGAAGGTGTTCAATGTAGGTGCTTGAACCACCTCCGGTGGCAGGCTGTTCCAGACCTTGGGGGCTCGGACAGTAAAGAAATTCTTCCTTATGTCCAGCCTGAAATGGATTTGCAAGCAATCAAGTCCAGTCCCCTGTGTTTGCAGATGTTTACCCCTTCTGTATACTGTGCTGGGGTCTGCAACCTATGGTGCCCAAGGTGAGTCATTCCAACTCACTGCTAAAAAAAAATGTTACTGACCACTGTCCTACATGATACATGAAAGGAAACCTAGAAGGCACAATGAAACCATAAGCTGCATTACCTGCTTCTTATAGTGGCTTGATTTCACCACACTCACCACAGTGAGTAATCAGGGTATAACCTACTAGTGCTACTTGCAACAAAGTTTTCTACCTCATTTTAAAAGGTTAGAGTTTTGTGTTCTTTTCAGAATTTTGAAAATTAAAGATCTAAAATCTTATGGAGCTATTTCATGGTTCTTCCTTTTAAAAAATTACATAAATTTATTCTAATAGCTTTTCTTAATTTCAAAATTAAGGAATGCGAAAACAATTAATATCTTGGCTAAGTTGCTAGAATTTCTAAAAGTTACTTTTATAACTAATAATAGTTGAATTAGTAACTCCATTTTTCTCAACTCCGTTTTTCATTGAGGTAAAAACCTTAGGCCATAAAGACAAGAAGAGACATCCTCTCTTCTGTCTCCAATACATAGGAGCCGTACAGCTTAAAACCCCTCTGAGATCCATTGACGTAAATATCAACCACAATAGTCAAACCTTTTAACATATTTACTGCTTCACCCCTTATTTTTTCCGCTCTATAGAACTAATTCCATAATTTAAATAAAGTATCACCTGGTAAAATGCCAAAACACGACAGTTATCTACTGTAAAGTACATCCCATACGTGTTGTTTCCTGTTCAGAAATACAGCATAATGGGTGACATCGCTACATGTTAAGTTTAACCACCATCGTGGCCCTTTCTTTGGGCCGTTACTAATCCTCCAAAAATGTTAGGGTTCTAATCATCACTTTGCATGTCATATTTACATGACTGTATATGCAATATGCTCAGAAATGCTGGGTGCACCCGCCTGGCTTCGAACGCCCGCTTGCGTGTGGCCTTGGCCTGGGCTGTAGAGGACGCATGCTCTCCGGCTTCATGGGTACCCTGAGGTGGGCTTCGGTTGTCCCTCTGGCCTCCTTGAACTCACCTGCCATGTCTTTGAATGTTACTTTAGTGGGGGGGAGGGGGATAGCCTCAAAAGTCCCCTCAGGGACGACCGCTCCACTTATGGGATGTTTGTGGGGCTCCACCTCTCCTACACCCCACCCTTACACCAACCTCTGGCAGGGCACCAGGTCTTAACATGGCCACCTCCCTTCAGTGGATGTTCCTTGTGCCTGATTGTGTTCTTCTCTCTTCCTTGAGGAAGGATCTTTGGTTCTTTCCGGCCCGAGGCCCCTTTGAGCCTGTCAGCTCTATTCCTGGGGTCGGCACGGGTTCCCCCGTCAAGCAGGGGTAACGAAATAAAGAAAAGAAAAGAAAAAGAAAAGGAAAAAGAAAAAGAAAAAGAGAATCCCAAAAAGGTCTTCCTGTCCGGTGTTCTATCGGCTCGTTCTTCCCACACTCCTGCCTATGCTTGGCAGTACTCCCCTGATGCTGGTCCTGTGGGGTCTGTCTCCACTTTTTGCTCCCAGCCCAGCTCCCCTGTCCCAGTACTTGGGAGTGTTCAGTGAAAAACCTTCTGCTTCCTCGAGCTAGGTCTCAACTGGTTCTTCTGGGTCACTGCGCTGGTTGTTCCATTGTCCAGATCCACTGCCACAGAACCTCTTTGGAGGCACGAGGGGAAAGTCACCCTCGACACTCCTCCCGTCCCAGGGTCCTGCCTCAGTCCCCTTGGCGCAAGGAAGCCTTGTTGCCCCAGCTGTTGCCTGTTGTCTGGGTGTTCCCTGTTCATGCCAGCTCTGCCCATTGCCGGCACAGAGAGCCTCCGCCGCCTCCTCACTTGCTCCCTCTGCCTCACTGCCAGCAGCCGCTTTTAACCCTGCCAACCGGCATGTCTCCGTGACATCACCCGCTGGCTTTAATTGTACAAAAACACGGCTTGTGAACCGTGTGGGCTCTTCTCCTCATCTTTCTGGCCTTGGTTCCCCTGCAGGTAAGTGGTTTTTGTGCGCTCCCTTCTTTATTTCACTATTTTTTTCTGTGCCATGCCTCTCAGGTGGGGCTTCCTGATTCCTTTTCTGTCACCCCAGGACACTGGGTAATAATCCTTCTCTGGGAAGGACAAAAATCAGTCAGAGGGGGAAGGACAGGGAACAAACATTTAGGGATGCACAAGCCCACAGAGGCAGAAAAAAAGTAGCCAATTTATATACAGAATACAAGTACGCTCTAGTCTTCTTCAGTTCCCAGTTTAACATAAGGAGGTATAACAAGAATTAGCTGTTCTTTTAAAGATAAGTTAGATCAAGCCCAGTAGCATAAAGTTAAATATCCTTTCCACAACAATCAGCATAATTAATTATGACAACTTTGGATAGTCATGATATCCATGACTGCCCATTTTCATTGTAAGTCTTGTTAATCTTGGCTTCAATGACATCCTGTGACAGTGAGTTTAAGTTTAATTACATGTGTGAAGAAATTTCTCTTTTTATCAGTTTTACATTTGCCACCTTTTAATTTGAGATGAACATCCCTTTTACTCTAGTGTTATGAAACTGGGAAAACAGAAGTTCCAATTTATATTATTCATTATTTTATATACTTTTTCCCCACCCGTGTTACTTTGATTTCTTTGCAAAGGGATACAACTTTGGTCTTTTCAGTCCCTTTATAAAACAGAATTTTTTACATCTCATCATTTCTCACTCATTAAAAACCCTTTATTTTAGGCCTTCCAAATGCTCAAAAGCATTGTCACATGGTGTTTTTATGTCTGTCACCACCCCCCAAAACAAACAAACAAAAAACCAACAAAAGATCAATTGGCAATTGTGCTAAAGGCAAAGATGTGAACTCATTAAAAAAAAAAAAATCACAACCTTCTTATATAAATGTCATTGCCTTCAATATAGCCCAAAGCAAATACTTTAAATAAACAATTGATATATTCCACAAGACAGATTTTAAAAACTTGCCAGTCCACTACTAGAATTTGCAAATAAGAAATTAGGGGAAAATAAGAAGAATTAAAATGTTTAAAAGCTAACGGCAAGATGTTTCACCAAATCTGAGAACCAGGTAACAATGGTTACAAACACACACAGTGGGAATAACTGATTTCTTCTTAAAAGCTAGTGATTCTACATCTGAGAGGAATACAGAAATTAGTGTTCTTCTTGCTGAAGATGCTATTCAAGAACATAAAGAACATAAAGGCGGCTCCTCCCATTTACAGAGACATCCTAACCTTTTGATATGCAAGTGTTCAGCATGCTATTTAAACCTCATTATGAAAGCAGTAGTTCTAAATTATGATGTGAAAATTCAAAAATACTTAGAACCTACCACCCCTTATGTCTGACTGACTGGAAAAGATTGATGACCTTTTTAAAAATGACATATGATAGAATACAGAGACGATTGTGACTGAATTATGATAGGTATATATGCAAATACAAAGTAGAAAGTTCTGCCAAGCACAATTTGGACCAAAATGCAGCAAGCTTTTCTTACAGCGAGGAAAAGCCACCGAAGGAGGTTTCAGGGAGACTTGACAGATTACAGGTTAATGACACTAGGATTACAGGCTCAGTGTAAATCTAGGTATCAAAGAAACAGAATGACAAAAGAACAAAATAGGAAAAAGAAACCCTAGAGATGCTATAGAAACTTTCCATTCCCTTTACCAACATGCTTAATCCCAAATATAAGAAGTTATAGTTAAGAGTCAACACAAAAACTAGAGGCTGAACTGTGGTTTATAGAACACAATCCCAAATTCTTTCCTTCTCTTCTAGTATCTAAAATACAAGACCCAGATTTCTATTCTAAATCCGTCTTTGAAAGAATATCACATTTTAATTTCTCCCATCACTATAGCAATACATTTTGGAAGTAGAAACATGGGAGACATAGTTCTGTCACCAGCACTCCTATCCAACACTAATCATGCACACTTGGATTAGTATAACTGTAACAGACTATGATGCTGTTGGTTTTTCAGTACCTAAAGTAAAGACAATTAAAACTGGGCCTAGATATTTAGTATACGGACAATTTAATGTCATTGTGTTCTAGCATTTAAAATCATAAAAATACAAGCTCTTCCTTTTGAAAAATACAGTCCTTTTATGCTTGGGTAAAGAAGTATACTCAGAGTATATTTGATGGAACTTTCAACTTGATTATGATACCTTTGTGGTATTTTTCATCTCTTTTTATCCCCACAGGATAGTGTGAGTGTGACTGAGTGTGAGTGCACATGTGCATACATGGGGAAACACAGAAGCCTGCTCTTAATACTGTCATAAATACTGTTTAAACTAATCTGTAAAAGAAATTTGCAAAAATTAAATTTTCTAAATAGCAAAGTTTCTCTGAGATGAGAAGATGCTCTTATAACTAGCAAACTATTGGCACAATTTACACACAGATATATTTCAAGTCTTGACACAGAGCTTGCTGGAATGGAGGGCTTTCTTGTCATTTAGACCTGTTTATTCTGGGTGCTCTTTAAATAGTGAAATAAATTCCACAAATAGATTGTTTTCTAACACAGTTGCACAGTTAAGGCTATTCATTTTTAAATAGACAACTGAGAACTAGCTGAGCCCAAAGGAAAGCCACCACTCTTATTGGCACATGTTGCCAGGGGCACAAGAGCAGCAACTCAATTTTCCCCATTGACAGAAGGACTGCAAGAAACGGAGAGGACAAGAAAGCCCCAGGAGGTAAAACAGAGAAAGAGCTATGTAAGCAAGTGGGCTATCATTTGGATCACTTGTCCTAAAATACCATACATCTTTAATCAAACTTGGGTATAAATGTACAATTCTACACAGCACAGATGTTACATGCACGTATGCTTATAAGGATACACAAACAGCTATATCTTGACATAGCTCATTGCTATTTAAAATGAGCAGCTGCTGCTTCAGTATAGCAATACAGTGAGAGGGGGCAGAAAGGCCATCCAAGACTGGTAAGCAGGTAAGTGTTAGCCAATTCTGGTCATTTTGCTTATAGCATTTATTCAGAACACACATGCACTCATTTAGTCTTCCACAGTGGCAGACCTATAATAACTTTATCTTCCTAGCAAATTACACTACCAAATGATGACAGAATGTACATCATGGCACTGATCATGGTTTACAGCTTTAGTTCTCAGTGATGACAGCATGTTTGGCCTTAACATTTATACTCTGGGATTAAGTGCAGCAAGTCAGCATTACCCTGAGTCTGTTTTCCCTGTAATAAAGAGACTTTCCCACAGTCTCTCTCTTGGATGATGTAATGTTTAATTTTTATTTATTTATTTATTTTTATATACAATGTCAAATGTCAGTAAGTACAATGTCAAAGAAAACAAAAACTGACCTTATAACAGGTTTTTTTATTACTATCTCTTTTGTGCATATTTGGAAAGGGGGACAATGACAAAAGAAAATCCGTGTTCTAAAAATATTTAGTATCTTCAATGCGTTTAACATACTGCATATAGCAATTCTTATAAAACTATACTAATACATCATTGCTGAAGAATGAATCAGATTTAAAAACTTCTTTAGAAATGCAGAAGATCTAAAGTTTATTGAATTTAATCTGTGACTGTTATTAATCAAGTTGAAGAATGTAACAAGACAATGAAAAGCTAAACTCAAATCTATTGTCCCCATTTCAAAAATTGACATTTCATAAGTGACTATACTGTATGGAATTTCCTTCCATTTTTATTTTTCATGCTCTTCCCTCCTTTCCCTACTCCCTCACAATGCATATGTATGACTAAAATAAAACAAAGCAACATTTAAAGCTTCACATACTGCATATAGGACTATTTGCTACCTGTGGTCTATTTACAAAATCTAAACAGTAGCCACTAAAGATATTCCCTTTAGTGAACAACGATTTCATTTTTCATACTATTTCTTTAAGCCATTTACATCTGACCCTAAAAATACTTACACCTCCACAGTTCCATTAACCTCAGCAGGAAAGGCAACACTAGTGATGGGGCAAGAGTTCAGAACAGTATTAGGAAGCAGGAAATGCCCATGCACAGACTGCTTCAGCCAAAACACAACAGAACAGCTGAAAGCAGTACCAAACATTTATTTTAAATGGTTTAACAATAACGACACATATTGAAAAGAGTTGTGGGAGGGAGAAGGTGATGACAGAGCCATCCTGGTGATTGTTCCATTCTTCCTGAACTTATTCCATGAGGTCTAAGAAGGATCGCAATTCTCCTTTTCAGCAAGTGTCCTTACTGAAAAACAACTCTTAGGGCGCATCCAGATGAACGCGCATGTGCCTCTTGCTGCGTCTGAAAGCAGTTTGAGACACAGCAAGAGGCACACTGGGAACAACCCCCCAACAAAAACAAACATTCCTGCACTGCATATTTGCAACGTGGGCTCAAAATTTGATACCTGGATATCCAAGTATCAAACCCCTCCTCCCCCAGAAAAAAAAACCAGGGCAGGAAGCAACCAGAGACTTGGGTCCTCCAAAGAGATGCTCTGGTAGCTGGTTAGAGCATCTCCATGCCTACCTCTTGCCTTGCTGCTACAGCACGCTGCCTCTGCATGCAGGGCAGAGAGCAATGCAGGCTGCAGCAATCTGGACCAAGACTCCATTCCAGGTAAGTAGGGGGTAGGGGAGTTAAGGGGGGAGGGGCAGTGAGGGTGCGGGGGACCAAAGGGGGGGCAAGCTCCAGAGGGGTAGGTCCCTCGGCCACCCCCCACGTGCCTCCACACAGCCCACAGCTCACTGGCAGTAGCAATGGACATCGGGGCACTTAAGGCCTCCTGGCACAGTCCCCCCCACATGGCAGGGGGCAGTGTGGCTCAGTCCCGGCTGCCTGGCACCCAGCGTTGCCTTTTCCATATCACGTGGGCCCCACCCAGCTAGACACAGTGCAGTGTGGGGGCCATGTGGACCATGGGGGGGCTCTGGCCCCTGTAAGATGCTGAGGCTGTGGGGGGGCATGTGGGCCTTGCAAGGGGGGGGGGGAGACAGTCTATGTGCAGTGTGGGGGATCTGTGCCCTGGGGTGGGGAAGGGGACCCACACCTCCCACACACCCCACACCCCTTCCCCCTCATGCATACCCCACAGCCCCTCCCCCTTCATCACATATCCATAATGCCCAGCTGCCAGACAGGATGAAACCTACTGGCAGGAGCTGTGGCTGCAGGGGCAGCTGTCCCCACATCCTAGTTACTGAAAGGGCCAGGGGGAGCTCTAATGGTTGTATGATAAGAAAGCCAAAAGCAAACATTAAAACATAGATATTTAAGATTTATTTTATTACGATGAGAGAGACACTGGTAGGCTTCCAAACTGTTTTAATATTGTAAATATAATTAATAAACATTGTCCAACTGATCAATCTCTCTTGCTCTCTCTCCCTATATATAGTGGTCTTTTGTTTTAATCGTGGAAGAACATGACTTTTGGGGTAATTTAAAGAGTGAATTTGGGATTTTTTTTTTAAAATCAGAGATTTTGCAGTTTTTAAAACAGGGAACACCAGAATTCCTGCTAGCGAAGCTTGTGGCAGGACCCAGGCAGAGAAGCTTGCTCAGGGCTAGCACTCAGGACCCAACTGGAGGTGGCTGACCTCCTGGCCACTTGACAGTTCAAAGCAGGCCACGACACTGAGAACATCCTCTGGGCGATAGCTGCCTAGCTGGCAGGGCGGTGGCACACATGGGAATAGTGCCGCACAAAGTCCAACTGTGTTGCCACAGCCTGCTGGTGCCCAGAGGTGCAGATGCCTCTACTACAGCCGTGCAGTCCTTATCTGGGTCTGGTAGGCATGCAACCTTGGAGTCACATGCTGTCACAGGTAGCAGCAGGTCATAGCTAGGCAATAGCACACACTGCCAGACTGCTGCAGTGGATAGAGGGTGCAGGAAACTCTCAGGGCTGCTTCAGCAGCCCAGTTGGCACAAGGGGGTAGTGTCCCCAGATACAAACTGGCCAGGCCCTGAAGCTTCTGTCTATTTGTACCTTTCAGTGGACATAGTTAACTAATAGCCCCCACAGTATGGGGCCAAAGAGTGAAAGATACAACTAGTAATTTTTTTTTAAAAATTTTTCTGGAGGGGAGGGGGAACAACTAAGGAAAAAACGAGACAGGAGTGACCACACCAGAGCTGACCCAAGGAAGGTGCAGGCCCCAGGATGGGGGCGGGTCCCTGTATGAGCTTATTTGCCCCAGGCCTGCCTGCTGCTGGCCCAAGGTGGTAGCACCAGCCTCCTATGATCCAGGAGGCAGACTGGGGGCCTGCACTCCCAGGAGCAGTCCAGCACAGCCCCCGCAGCCCTCCCAGGGGTGCAGTCAAGTCTCCAAGATGCCTGCTGGACGACAGGAAGCTGGTGCTGCTGACTAGATGCAGCCTGCAGTGGGGAAAAAAAATTGGTGTTGCCACTGGCCGCAGCCAGCAGCACCAGCCTCCTGTAAACCATGGAGGTAGATTTGGGGCCTGTACCACCGGGAGCAGTTCGGCACAGCCCCACAGCCCACCTGGGGGTGTGGGCAAGCCCCCGATCTGCCTACTGGATGGCAGGAGGCTGGTGCTGCCTGGGACCGGCACAGAAGCCAGGTAAGCCTGGCTCCAAAACATTTTGCATGCCCTTGTTTCATTTCAAAGCTGTTTAGTTTCTATTTCACTGTTTTGAGCTCGAAACACATCAAAACAGCTTTGAAACAGAAACACCAGGCGAAATTTCACATAGCCCTAGTCACTAACAATGATTTCAAATTCCTGTACATAACAACCTGGTTTTCTTTACTGGATACTCAGGCACAAACAAATGTAATATACCTTCTTCAGTTTTTAATAAAGTAGACCATCCTATTAAATTTGTACAACATAAAGGCACTAATCACAAGTTATATCTTTGGGGGGAAAAAATAAACATTTTATTAGCACCACTGTGTTCGTGAACCAGATGGGCCCCAATTATGGGGCGAAGTGAAACACCAGATCCACACAGATCTGGACAGGTTGGAAAAATAGGCAAAATGAAATAGGATGCAGTTCAACAAAGACAAGTGCAACATGCTGCACCTGGGCAAAAAATAACCACCAACACACTTACAGGCTGGGGGATGACTTGCTCAGCAGCGGAAAGGGATCTTGGAGTCATAGGTGACTCCAAGATGAACACGAGTCAATGTGGCAAAGTGATCAACAAGGCTAAACGCACTTTATCATGCATTAGCAGATGCATGATGAACAGGTCCAGGGAGGTGATGCTTCCCCTCTGTGTAGCACTGGTCAGGCTGCAGTTGGAGTACTGCATCTAGGTTTGGGCGCCACACTTCAAGAAGGATGCGGAGAATCTTGAGAGGGTTCAGAGGAGGGGTGCACGTACGGTCAGAGGCCTGCAAGTAAGGCCCTAAGAGGAGAGACTGAGGAACTTAGATCTCTTCAGCCTTTGCAAGAGAAGACTGAGAGGTGATCTTGTGACTGCCTATAAAATTTATCAGGGGAGGGCAGCAAGGAATAGGAGATGCTCTATTTACTAGGGCACCCCCTGGAGTACCTAGGAGCAATAGTCACAAATTGACAGAGAGCAGATTTAGGTTGGACATTAGAAAGAACTTCTTCACAGTAAGGGTTGCCAGAATCTGGAATGGGCTTCCAAGGGAAGTGGTGCTCTCTCCCTTACCATGTGGGTCTTCAAGAGGAGACTGGACAAGCACCTAGCTGGGGTCATCTAACCCCAGCCCTCTTTCCAGCCGAGAGCAGGGGGTCGACTTGATAACCTACTGAGGTCCCTTCCAACCCTAACATCTATGAATCAAAGAGAAAGGCCAAGAAAGAGGAATTTTGCTCCTTTTGATTCAAAAGGGATCACATAATTGGCCATCAGGAACAGTTCGTTCTCTATGCTTTTCAAGATAATCCTCTACTAGAAACTAAGTCTATAAACTAAATAAGACATTTAAAGAGGAGGCCTTTACTTTAGAAAAAAAAAATTAAGTTACAATGCTTCAACATGACATCTGATACTAATTTAAAAAAGAAACAATTCCTACATTCCCTTGTGTATGTACTAGGTAGGATGAAGAAACAAAAAATAAAGCACTGGCTTGGTATAATTCAGGAAGTTATTTAAAGAGTTCAGTAAATAAGCCTGTCATTTAAAAAAAAGATGAGCAGAATATTTCAAATATCAGAATGCACTAGTATATTGTAGCAAGTACCTTGTTGAACTCTCTCAACAGTAACATACTTTTTTGTTCCTACAATACAGTTCTTACATTATCTACACCAAGGGATGAATTATTACGCATTATCAAGGTATGGAAGTCTCTGAAGGAACATCTAATGGAATGATACAGTCAAACTGTACAATTCCATTGTTTATGACTCTAAAAATGAAAATATACTCTAAGTTATATAAAGAGACTCTGCCTTTATTTTAGATACATGTGCATGTGAAAGAGATATTAGTTTATTAACACTGATACAAGCACAAACATATATCATATATTATAATCCCAAATTTAAGCCTGTACTTAGCACAAGTGACTAAGAACCTTTTACAAAGGTAACCCATCTCCACTATTACTTAAAATTTGCCATATTAACAAGGATGCCAAGTTTGAATTCCTTACATGTATTTCATACTTAAAGCAACCTAATTGATACATCTCTGCACTTTAAAAATGCTCCTTTTCAAATTGCCTAAGGTACTCTCATGCATTTTTCAAACTTTTGACTTAATGATTGGAATACTTAAATACTTCAAAATCCATGTACAGCTTCATTTTAAAAGACAGTCTTTTGCAAATAAATGAATAAAAGTAAACATTTTTATTCAGCATAATGATTTGCTTTTGTTACAGGGACTTGTGGGAGAACATCTCTGCTATACTTATTATAACAATAGGAGACTCACATAGGCAACAGGTATAGGTCAATATAGACAGCTCATTGTGGTCAAAATAAGGTTCTCAAGAGCAGCTTAGTGCACCAAGAGAAGCATAAGGACAGACTACGGCATTTCCTCACCTCTCCAGCCCACAAAAAACTTTTAATGCAAGAAGCAGGCCCAATGACATGAGTCTGAACAGTAGTATTGCAGCACTTTTGCAGAAATGATTACTACCATGGCTACAGCCAGGCCATGAGTGGGCCAGTACCAGAGAGAAGTATGCAGAGAGCCCCAAAATACGAGGTGTTATTTTCTTTTGCAACAGTCTTGCAATAGGGCCAAAGAATCAGCCAGTGCTTTCCTTTTCTTGCCTTCTCCAGATTTTCTTGCCTTCTCCAGAGCACCACTCCTAGTCCCTTAAATACAATGGACTCCCCCTCCCCCGCCATTAAGTAGCAGTCCTTTCAATCCCATATTCAAGTTTCATCTCTAACAACTAAGGCAGCTTCTTTTCCACACAACTCCACCACCAAGCGCTCCCATTCCCACCTGAACTAGTGTAGACTCTCAGAACATAACAGTCCTGGTTGACATAATTGCACCAGCTGTCCTTTACTCAAGATACAGATCCAGAGTCAGCCACCAATCTCCCTAGCTTTATTCAAACACCGAGTCCCATTCTGCTCCCTTCACCCATCCAGTCAATCCTGACCTGGCTCCAAGGGAGCTGTTGTTCCGCATGCCTCACTTGCCTCTCGACCCCTGGGCTCAAATTGGTCTATGCCAAAATACTGCATGTTAAGCGTTACCAACTCAACGCCATCCTTGCAGAATTTTATATCCATTTTATGGTCTTCCAACAACCCACACTTTGTCCTTCTTCCAGCCCAAAATGCTAACGGTGTCATTAGCTGGCCATTTTATTTAGTGATTAGAGTGATAGGAAATATACACAAAACTCCATGTTAAATTAACCAGGATCTTTACAGAGTATATGATTATATAAAATAGCGTATGATGGAACTTATAAAGAAAAGTCATGTTTCATATAGCTTTTAATAAACAACCCACACTTAACTAAAAGCTATTTGTTTTAATCTTTACTGGAAAAAAATATCTACAAGTAAAATACAACTGACACTACAAAAACTCATGTAACAGAATGTTTATAGAGTCATTAGAAGTTACACACACACAAATATGTTAAATTGTTTTACCCAACTCATACAATAACTATCCATTTTAACTAACGTTTGCGTAACAAATGGTCTCAGTCCCTCCAGTTATTGAAGTGTAAGGTGAAGTAGGACAAAATACAGCAAAAGAAAAAGATAAGCTATTGGACACCTTTATTATTTCCTTGGGTACCATCTAGAATAAAAGTATTATATCTCAAAACACATTATCCTATTACAATGTAGTAGTATCACAAAGCAGCAGCTGTGATAACCCTGATGTGCATAAAACCGGAAAATAACCAAATCACATATTCAAGACACTACAATGGCTACTGAAAAAAAGCAACTCACTTATTTACTTTGATCAGATAAAAATGCAGTGTCACAAGAGTAAGCAGAGCTTTAAACATCTGAGACACACTGACCAGCCCAAGGACTAAAACTATTTTGTTATTACAGGACATTTTATATAGGGCTGTAAATTTACACAGCACTTTACAAACACAGATAATAAGGCAGGTCGCCTGCCCTGCAGACTTTACAGTCTAAATAAGGCAAGACAAACATGTACAGATTAGCACTTCAGAAAAGTGAGGATCAGAGGACAAGTGATGAAAACTGAGGAGGGATTGCTTCTAAAAAAGCAAAGGTGAAGGAGGAAGAGACAGGGTGTGCTGGTACGCACATGAAGCAGAGGAAACACATAAGGAGCTCCGGGTGGAAAGGCATAGAGCTGAGCATAAAGGAGCAAAAAAAGGACTGGAATAAAAAGTCAGTGTGAGAGGAGAACAGGGAAAAGGAGGGCAGAAAAACAGGTGATAAGAGATTTTGTTCCCTTGATTGAAAGCTAGCCTCTTCTCCCATGAAATCTAAGGACAGTGATGTCTTTGGTTAAGCTGATGTCCACCTTGAACTAAACCGTCCTTTTTTTTTTTTTTTTTTACCTCCTTGTCCCACTTCCTTGTCTCCGTCTCCATTGGTCCCTAGCTGACTAGGGACAGAAATTACACATAAACCAGTGTAAATGATCGGAAACAGGTTCAAATTTGTAACACAACAGAAGTTCACTGCACATACACTGCTTTCAAACTGGTCAAAACTTGTTTAAGATAAACCCGGATGGATGTAGTATCAGACTTAACTGATTTAGGTTAAGTTGGCTTACTGAACTTCTGTCCCAGACCCCCTCCAGATTCAAGTCAACTTACAGTCTCCCAGCATCACAGGACACTTTGTACCTGCTCCCCAGCCATCCCCCTTCTCACATAGTGGGTGGGTTAGCCCTGCCCAAGATGTCTGCTTCAGCTGAGAAAGGAGGTGTGCTCTAATCCCCCACAACGTCTGGTCTGGGCCACTGCAGGCATGTGGCTGCATTTCCAGAATCAAACGTGAATGTCTGTTCAGTTGCTTATTGGTTCACTCTACTCAGCTTAGACTAACGTGCAAAGAGTGAATAAAAAAAATCAGTCTTGGGCTTTTTGACTGTCTATATTTAGCCCAAACAGCCATATCCCTTTTTGTCTCAATGTATGTCTTGGTCATTTCCCATTTTGTTTTTGCCCTCTTTTCCATTCTCCATATTGCTCGTCATATAATGTCCTTTTCTTCTCCTTGCTATGGCAACAAAGAGAAACAAACACTGTGGGGCAGGGAGAGAAGATCCTTATCACTTCCATTCCTTTCACTCCAAATTTGCCACAGCCTACTCTACAGATCTTGTATCTCTAGTTCCCTTTTATAATCACTTACATCTATCAGCATCTCTTTGCAATCTTGCTACTAACAGTACAAGAGGTTCCTGCTCAAATGTTGGCTTATTCAGAATCACTTTATGCATCTCTCCACCTAAACAACTGCATCTTATTTAAAAATCACACAATGACAATGCTTTTATTTCCTTGTCTGTAACTCTCTTAAACCAGAATGGTTGGAGATGATGGTAAGATTATCTCAAGTGCTGGTAGATCCAATTTAACTGAAAGATGCTAGAGCAAAACAAAAAAACTATGATATTGCATTAGAACAGTGATTCTCAACCACAGTGCAGTGGTTCCCTGGGGTACCTTGTGATCATTTAAAGGGTGCTGTTAAATGTGAAAACATTTTCCACAAGATAGACCCAAATATTTCAAATAGGAATACATTGTTTTTAAGACATTTTGACCTGTTGTGGGTTTTTTGATTTGGTCTCCTGCATCTAATGATGGGTGCCTTAGGCCTAAAAAGGTTAAGAACAATTGCGTTAGAGGCCTAAAACTTGGGATCTATTTGATCAGTCCCCTATGCATGTAAAAAGGGCAAGAACTGGGGTTTGCACATAAAACACTAAATTTCCTGACGCAAGTGGCCAGTTACAAGTAACCTACTCAAGTTGTGCCAGTAGCCATTCTGGCAGCTCATACAATCCTCTACTCTAAATACCTGGAACCTTGGGGCATTTATACACGTGCTCCAGGAGTGTGCACGTGTTGGGGGGGGCGGGGGGGCAGGGAGCTTTAGAGCAGCTTTGAGAGCCGCTCTAATTAAAGCACCTGGAGCGTCTTGTATAAGCATCCTCATGCTGAAAAATGGCAGTGGGGGTGCTTCAACTAAAGCTTGTTGAATGAGTTTTAGTTAAAGCACCCCTACCACCATTTTTTAGCACGGGGATGCTGATACATGAGAAACTGGAGTCTGCTGGAGCATGGTAATTGCCATGCTCCAGCAGACTCAATTAACCAAGCAGCCTTGCTGCTCGTGTATAGACGCTCATAGTAATCAAGTCTAATTTGTGCTAGGAAGAGCAGCAGAAAACAGATGAATGCAGTGGAGAATTGGAGCCAGAATCACAACATCTCTAACTTGAATTTAATCAAGGAAACTTATATTTCATTATTTAAAGCAGAATGTGTAGAAAGCTATTTTTTGTTTGCTAGTAAAATATTCTTCGCCTCTTAATTTTGCTATCCCAAAGGAAGTAGATGAATAACACTGCTGTCAAGAAACAAATAAATGTAAAATACAGATATGTTTGCAAAATTAAAATTATCCTACTGAAAACAAAGCCAGCCAGTTCTCACCAATGAATACATTTATAAATAGAAGTCAAGGAGTATAAATGTAAATGTCTCCATGCCTCACAAAACATCTGCTTTAGAAAGGTTACCAGGACATACAGGAAATAATTAATGTGCAAATTTAACATTATAACTGCTAGTTTGATAGATCAGAAACTTCTGATGAAATGACCCCTTGTGGTATACTATAGTATTGATATAATTGCTTTAAACTGTATGTTATTACAACTGTATGCATTTTAGCAATCTTTCAAAACCATCTGCAACATTTAAACACTGTTTTAATTAAAATATACTGCAATTTCTCTTCAGTTTATAGGCCATTTCTCAAAGCAGCCCAAATCTATGCTTGTTCAGAATACCAAGTAATACATTAAAACTTCCTAGAAATTGTCCACTTGAAAAGTTTAAAATGTATACATGTTCATAATAACAATCCTCAAATTCAGTACTTTAATGCTTGAGCTGAGATATTCAATCTGTTGATAAATACTTTCTACTGTTAACTTGTACTGTTCTTTTTGATGTGATAATCACTGTTTCTTACGTCTTGTAACAAATTTGACAAAGTTCTCCAAGTCCAGACTACAGGCAGGTTTTTTTTGTGGTTTTTTTTTTTTTTTTTTTTAAATATTCATTGATTTATCTGTCATGGAAAACCACCTTTGCCTTCAGACTTAATGTTTAATGTCCAATTTTTTCCCCCTTGTGGGTGATTGTTGGTAGAAATCTTTACACCATTTTCTTCCCTGCTTTCCCTTTAACAGATGAGGGAATTTGTTGCATTGGGAAAAATCTACTGTTTAGCTACCCATTTGCAGAAACAGAATCAAATATCAGCAGCCCAATTACTGCAGTAATACCTCTATCACAGCAGTTTACTTTTATGAGAACTTCTAAAAAAAACCACAAAACCCCCCCCAAAAACTCAGAACCAATGATAATCTACTCTTCCAATACGAGCCAAATTACTCCAGAGGGAGAAATCAGAGGTTTAGTTCTCCAAATCCTTATACAGTACCCTGTATAGTCATTTACACAATTCAAAAAGTGGGTGTAAAACATTATTGCTTGCCATTCTGATTGAGTTTATATTCACTTTTAAACCTGGCTTCATTACAGACTGCCCCACAAAAATATAGAACCAGAGAGATTTAATAGCACTTTGCATCACTGTATACTCTATTAGTTTCTCTACTAAATAAATTAGTGCCATAATTTAACATAGTCCCACTTTTTAACACCCAGACTTAGTCCTTCCTGGTCTACAAGTTGTGAAATCGAAGGAATAAAGAGTTATCTGCTACAGGTCACTATCCTTTGGATCCTCACTTCTATGAAGGACATCTGTACCCATTTGTCATTGTATAACTTACTCTTAAATATAAATATTTGCAGGATGTTGTGCAAATATCAATTTATATTTCATGCACAGAAGGTATTTATATATACATGCACACACACACGATAGAACCTTTATAATTTGCACTTCTGTCTCAAAGGCAAGTTAGTGAAATTGGCAAGGAAATGAACTAAACAAACAAACAAACAAACAAACAAACAAGTTTTCCAAAATGTAGTGCCTATTTTGACAGTTGTATTTTAAAGTACTTTAAAACGTATTAAATGCTCTGCAGTCTATGTCTAAAGTCATAAAGTCAGAAATTAGATTTGAATTTTAGAACTTTGCTGCTAAATAAGTATAAATTATTTGATTTGAGTAAAGTGTAAGATTTGACTGCAATCACATCATTAACTTAGTTTTGTTAGAGTTGTTCAGTAAATTGGTAAAAGAAGAGTAAATATCCAACTTTAGATATTTCCAACTTGGCCTGGATTCAAATCCTTAAAAAGGCAAGAAGCTACACATAACATTATTAGTCCCCTTAATCATCCTGTCCCAAATGAAGAGGGGAATAATGATAAATTATCACTAGCTCCTGTATAAAGACTTTGCAGAACTGAATCCTTAAACTATAAGGAGTTAGGATGTTGACAATGTTTTTTTAATTTCTACAAAGTACTGTGCCCGTCTGTAACAAAACTAACAAAATAGAACCCCACACACAGACATACACAACATTTTCACATTAAAAAAAAATATATATATTAATAAAATGAAATAAAAAATAAAGTATTTCAAAGTGTAAAACTGAAAGCCACCACACTGATTAATGAGTAAATCTAAAATAACATCATTTTTGTTGGATAAAATACACAGGCAGCATAGTTATAGTTCCATGGTGTCCTTTAAGGATAACAAAGATGAAAGTAAAATAATAAAAATTAAGCACTGTACAAAAAGGTTCATGGAGAGGGGACTCGAATCCTCTTTGTTCTTAGCCATGATACACTTTCACAGCCGCTCAAGATTCATCATTCTGATATTTGGCATGCAAGAGCACAAAACATAGTCCATTTGGGAATTAACGAGCCAAGATATGCCAAATAAAATCTACCACAGAATCAGCCTAGCTATTGCCACAGGATCTTAGAAACTCTGCCACTAAAATGCTTCTAACTTTTAAAGGGAACTGACTAAAACTGCTTACTAGCTTTAGAAACAAGAATTCCTGTAATATTAACTAATCAATCTACAGTAAAGAGGCTGCTACCATGTAGCTTTTGTCTGAATACATCAGGCAGATGACTTAGCCTGCAGTAACTGCGACATATACTTGGAATTTACTAAGTATATAAATGGCACTTATTTTTATGGTTTGCAAGATAGACCATGCACAGCTGGTGAGGATCACTAAATTAGTTAATACACTGTTTCAAAAAGGAAGAGTTATTTTTCCATGGATTCTATGCCAAAACAGAGGGGAAGAGAGGGAGACCACTGGGAGTTTATATGACAAAAAATATTTTTCCAACTACACATAACACATTATGAAGGTTTTTCCCATTTGAAACTTAGCACACAACATATCATACTTATATTTCAGAGTAAAGTAATAAAATGTGCTACAAACACTTTGGCAATCCAGGTATTTTAATATAATGCAAAACATATTTTAGTCATCAGAGAATCACAAATGCACACAGCTTTTACAAAGGAATAAAATCCTGATATCTTTGTCATTCTAATTATATACATTTTTTGGTCAATGCTGGATTTCTCTGTATACAAGATGACCCTGAATGCAAGACAACCCCTCAATAATTAGATTCTACACATGGAAAATGTATAAGTTTATTTTAATTTTCCATGTATGGAATTTAATTATTGGAGGGGTTGTCTTGCATTCAGGGTCATCTTGTATTCAGATAAATCCAGCATTGACCAAAATGTTTCCTCCCCTCACTGCAGCAGATGGTTGGGGGGGGGCGGGGAGAGAAGAAGCGATAAGGGGGGCAGTAGGAAGGCACGTGGTAGGGCAGGCAGCAGGCAGCAATTGGAGGCAGGTGACAGGCAGCATGGAAGTGGTGGGGCAGACAGCTTGATCCCTGCTGCCTATCCCCCACTATTTACCCCCTCCATTGTGCCTGCCTCCCTGCAGCCTTCTCTTTCCCCTGTTCCCCACCTTCTTCCCCTCCACACCATTTCTGTCACTCATAGCCCTCAGGTCCCTACCTACCCCTTCTTCCTTTCTCCCCCGACTGCCCTCCCCCACCCCCTCCTCCCAGTTGGAGCCAGAGCCGCAGCAACTGCCTGTATCTCCTCCCCCATTGCCTTGTGCTCAGTTGTAAGGCAAGGGGCTCCCCCCCCTCCCCATGTTAAGAGAAAAAACCCTCATCTTCTATTCAAGTAAATATGGTACTGTAAGGGAGTGGGGCCTAGGAGCAGCTGTGAACTCCCTAGCGCCCCCTACCGTCACGTTAGAGTGGACTCAGCACCCTCAAAATCTCGCCCGCCACGACTTTGATGACAAATAAGTTATATGGGAGGCTGCCTCTGTTCCCCTAGTTAACGGTACCGATGTTCCTGCCCCTACTCCGAAATGGGGTATCTCTATGCGCCCCGCCTTAAGGGCTATGCGTGCCTCCAAACCTCCCCTTCAGCATGCCCCAAGCCTCGCAGCTGTTCCGTGGGACGTTGTGCAGTCCCTCGCCCCTCTGGTGCTCTCTCTCTCTCTCCTTGTCAGGCACCCTGGGCTCCTCGCCCGTCTGCCGCCCTGCTACCGGCGCCCTTTGGGCCTGGCTCGAAGCCGCCGCCCTGCTACCGGCGCCCTGCCCCCTCTGGGGCCGATACCGCGTGCCTCGCGCTCTCTGTCTGCCCCGCTCTGGGTCCTGTTACTGCCGCCCTCTCTGGGGCCACTACCGCACTCTCTCTCTGCCCCGCTCTGGGGCCTTGCCCTCTCAGAGGCTGCTACTGCCCTCCGCATGCTAGGGGCACAGGCGACCACCGCCGTGCCTGTCCCCTTTACTCTTCTCTGGGTCCGGTTGCCCCCACCGGGCAAAACACTGCCCTTATGGGCTGGGGTCTGCAACCCCGCACACCGCACCTCCCTGGCGCAATACGGTGCCTCTCCGGCACAGACAATAGTGCTCCGCTGGCACTGTGCCCCTACTGGGCACCGGGAACCCCCAAGCTGCTGGGGAGCCCCCGTGAGGCCTTCTCACTCCCCTACAGCCTCACCCGGTCCTCCGGTGCAAACTGTAACATAAGCTCAAGCCACCCGGCTGTAACATAAACTACACAGAGTCTCCGTGCTCCAAACATAAACACAAGCCCCCACCAAGGCTCTCAAGCCTACCTCCCTTTAGGGCGCTCTTGTCCCCCGCATCATCACGGCCGGTTAGTGTGGTAAGGCTGCGACTACTAACTCAGGCCACTCAGCTCAGCCGCAGGGCTCCTGCTCCTGCGGCAGCCAGAAGGGAACTGCTAGGCAGGCTCCGGCCTAAGCTGTTTATAAAG
>NW_017728886.1:67853535-67863498 GCF_001723895.1 Crocodylus porosus | reverse complement strand
GGAAGTCAGCTGGGGTCATAGGATCCCAGCAAGATAAGCATCCAATTTACTCTTGAAGGTGTTCAATGTAGGCGCTTGAACCACCTCCGCTGGCAGACTGTTCCAGACCTTGGGGGCTTGGACAGTAAAGAAATTCTTCCTTATGTCCAAAGGCCTGGCCCTGCCCCCTTCTGGCCACCTGACCCACCTGGTCGCGCTGGTAACCGGCACCTGAGCTGCCCGGGTGATTGGCAGCTCTGCCAATCACACTCACAGTCACGGGGCACTTACATGACTCCGTGACCAGGTACATATGAAAAAACCTGGAAATATCTTAACTTCAGTCCAGATACATTCAGAATTCAATTATATAAAATTCATATAAAAATGACTATATTCAGGAAGGTCTTTCTAGCATGCAATTAAAAAAATAAATTATATTTACTGTACTGTGGTTTAAAAATTACAGTATTTTCTTAGATAACGCGTTACATTTTGAAGCAAGACCAGTTAAACATTAATCCAAGTTAAAGCTATTTAGAAAGTGTATTCATATAAAATTCTCAGAAATATAAAAACAACTGTAGTCAAAACAAGTGCTACACTTCTGAGTATGCAAGTGAAGTGCATTAATTAAAATAAGAGGGTTCAAAACAGCATTTGAACCACAAATATTCTGCAGACTTCACATTAGTCTGCAAATCTTAATTCCTCACTGTAGAGTTTTTAAAATGATGGCTTTTCCACCCCCACAATTTGGAAGTGTAGGGCTTCTTACCAACCTACAGTCTGAGATATGTATATTAAGAGCTGCCTTTTTACTCACACAATAGCCTCAAAGAGAGTGATGGTTGTCCTAGGAATTTAAGAGAACTCGACAGGAAGAATCAGGTAACAATGCTATGTCTTTTATTTTATTTTATTTAAATAGTGGAAAGGTGACAGGATGTTCCCTGCTAAAGGTCATTGCTTCTGGACCTTGCAGAAGGCAGCTTTTTACGTGATAAATTTGAAAAGTAATATAACATGTTATTTCTGCCTAAGTTATAGAAAATTAGAGTTGGAAGCATGAATGCTGCATGCACCCCGAGGCTGGGGAGGGAGGGGGGGCACAGCAACTGCCCTCAGGCAGCGGTGGCAATGGTGTGGCAGTGAACGCCCACAGGCAGCTGTGACCATGGCGGCAGCAAGAGGGGGGTGGCACATGGAGACTACCTGCAGGCACCGCCGGCAGCAATCAGTGGCGCTTTTTGCAGGGGGTGCACCGCCAAGCTCAGGGGGTGCATGTGCACCCCCTACATGTTGCCAGTGGTTGGAAGGGACCTCAGGAGGTCATCTAGTTCAGTATTTCTCAACCTGTGGGTCGTGATTCAAAAGTGGGTTGCAGGAATATATGAAAGGATCATGAACAAAAACTTTAAAAATGGATTCTCCTTTAAAGGAGAAAAATGTAGGAAACAGTGTTTTTTCCTTTGCAGGCTGGCAGAGTTCCCGCCTGTGAGGGGCTATTTGGAACTTCCCCCCTGCCCCACACTCCCACTGCCCCACACACTGGGGGACTGGGGCCTGGAGCCAGGGGGCAGTGGGTCAGGACTGGCCATTGATGTTTACAAATGCATCCTGGTACAAAAAAAGGTTAAGAACCACTGATCTAGGCCAAACCCCTGCTCAAAGCAGAACAAACCATCCCCAACTAGATCATTCCAGCCAGGGCTTTGTTGAACTGGGCCTTAAAAACCTCTAAGGATGGAGATTCCACCACCTGTCCAGGTAACTCAATCCAGTGCTTCACCACCCTTCTAGTGAGAGTTTTCCTAATATCCAACCTGAACTTCCCAGTTGCGGCAACTTGAGACCCTTGCTCCTTGTTCTGTCATCTGCCACCACCATGGGTGTCTGGTTCCTCTTGAGTCGGGGGGGCACGTGCCCCCCCTTGACACGAGTCAGCAACCGGGGGTGGGGTCCACAGGCAGCCAATCATGCTGGCTGGAGGGGCTCTGATCTCATTCACTGCAAAAGCGGTTGCACTGCTTCTGGAGCTCCACAGCCATTTCCAGAAGCACCGCGGCTGCATTTGCTGGCGGCCCTGCTCCCTGTTCAGCGCTTGCAAGGGGGGCACTGGTGCTCCTGCCTGCCCCCCCTGCCACACAGGGAGCGTGGCCTGACAAGGGGTGCACCGGTTCTCTCAGGGGGTGTACTTGCACCCCCTATGTGTCGCCTCTGGCCACCACTGAGAACAGTCTAGTTCTGTCCTCTTTGTAACCACTCTTCAGGTAGTTGAAGGCTGCTATCAAATCCCCCCTCAGTCTTCTCTTCTGCAAACTGAAGAAACCCAGTTCCCTCAACCTCTCTTCATTAAGTTATGTGCCATATGCCAAGAGCATGCTCCAGCCTCTTATTTTATCAGATACCAGACAGTCTTCTTTGGTACACATACTGACTGATGAACTCTCACCTGCCCTCCACTATTGTTACTGCTTAGCAAAGAGCTGAAAGTTTAAAATGGACATTAGTAAGTTTTAATTAATATACATTTTGATCCCTCTATACAGAGAGAAAAAAAATAGATAGAATTAAATGATCAGGCTTAAATTCTGTCAATTCCTTATGGCTCCCTCTGAACGTCAGATCTAAAGCATGAACTATACAGTTCCAGAGAAATTGGGAGGGTGTTTGTCTGGAACACAGAAGACCTTGGTTCAGTTCCTGCTTTGCCATAGACTTCCTGTGTGACCCTGGGCAAGTTACTTGGTCTCTCCCTGCCTTCACTGTTCATCAGAAAATTGGGAATAAATATTTACTTCACAGGGCTCCACAGATTTCAGATTGTGAGATGCCCATATATACTGCTGCTCAAATATATGAAGACATGCAGTAACAAATCTAGACAGTCATTTATACTACTGTTCCTGCTAACACTTTGGAAACCCTGTAAGAGCAGTACCAAGGTTGTCATGATATTCCTGAACACAATTAGACAGTTAACCCTGTTTAAATGGCAAGCTAGAATCATATTTTAACATTTGAAGTAAAGTTAGAGAATGCCACTTCCATGATACCCTTGAATTTGTAATATAAAGAGGTGCTGAGATAGCACTATTAACAGCATCCACATATAATAACAAAGAACAAGAATCTCAACATATTCTTCTTTGAGTTCTCTTAATAAGTTAGTTTGTTTTGATAAAATGAAAGGCCTAATATTTAGAAAGAGAAATGAAATTTAATTATGTCTGATGTAAATGTGCACTATTTAAAGCCTATGAAGTTAATCGCAATGTCACAAAATGATCATCTTTTGGATTTGAAAGTTGGGGCTAGCTTTTCTAACCTGACATCCCCAATCAAAAAACAGATTCTCTACCTCTCATCACCAGTGTCAGAGGCCAAACCATCTCATTAAAGGACAAAAGGAAATTAAAGCTTTTCAGCCCTTTTCTCTCTCTCAGTCTCGTCAAGTAAAATGTTAATATACATGAGATGAGAGAAAAACAAGACTCACTTAAAATTAGCCACCTACATTTAAGAGAACACAAACTCTCTCCAACAGAAATCAGCAAATATCCAAGTATTATTTTAAATATACTGCCAACAGAAAGGCTTCAGCAGGCAAAAAGTCTATTTTTTTTTGAGTAAAGGCTGAACATACATTTGTAACCCTACAAAAAAAAATCAAAATAAAACTCCTGACTTTCAAAGCCTCCTATATGGCTTTGAAAAAGCCATTAAAAAATTAAATAAATCAAGCAACAGAGTTTCTAGTCTAAGATCGTGGTAATTCAGAAGGAACTCAGCATGTTGAATGTTTTGAACTCCTGCTGACTTCAGTGGCAATTTAAGGTGCTCAGCAAGCAGGCCCTAAATTAAGACCCTGAAAACAAGAAGGAGCTGGCAAGCAGAAGGAGATGTCACCTTCCTCTCTTGCCAAGGCATTCCAGACAACAGTGATGGTGAATACAAAAGGTCAAGTAGTTGGCTGAGGAAGCTGTTAGCCTTCAGAATGACACTGAATTAGTTTTATATTAATGAGACAAAAGGTAAATATTTCTAGAGCAGCTAAATTTTCAAAAGTGACTTAGATACCTAGGAACCTAAGTCTCATTGGAAGTCCACAGGGTTTAGGTCCCTTTACACCACATCTTACAGGGTTCCTCCTAAGAACTGAGCTTTGAGATAAGCCTTAAAGAATGGAATGGAGGAATAAAGGAGCCCCCATCCTACATACAGAGTAGCATAGAGTACATATAGGGAATGCACAGAAGCGTACGAGAAAAGACACAAAGGGAGCAATGAGATGAAAGGCTTGAGCAGTGGGGGTTGGGGAAGGGTGGGATAAGCGATTTTTTTAGCATTATGAAGTCTTTTAAAAGTAACGAATAGATAAGACTTAAAATTAAGCTCAGAAACCAACTTTAGTCACTCCCTCACAGTGAAAAGTTCAGAGAAAAAAAAAAGGAATAATTGAAGGCAGTGGTACTAATGTAGGGCTTCCCCACAACAGTCTTACAGCCTTAACACAGCAACTTGAGCATCTCAATTGCATAATCTCTTCACACTCCTAATTTGACTACTTCCATGGGACATAAGCACTCCACATATCTTTAGTAGCTGGAATTCATCTCACCATTGTGGCAATCAGCATCTGCCTACACTTTTACAAGTCTGTTGTTTACAGCATCAAGCCTATGGCATTTCAGGAAATCTAAGGCATTTGCCATTTTAAACTTAACAGACCCACTCACTTATTCTCAATAAGAAATATGAAAATTTAGTTCTACATCAAGACTAGCAGACCTGCTTTCACAAAGAAAAGTACAGATTTTTTTTCCTTTATCAACATACTTAAGGTTAAATATTGTTATAAAAAAGTGTTTGCTAAATAGAACTGCCAACTTCCACTCATTCATCTGAAGACCAGAAAGAATGCAGGACATCAGCTTGCTATTATTATAACTATTTGCACAGTGAACTAATTTCCACCATTAAAACCATTCATAAAGGCTGAAACAGTGCAAACTTGTCTATAGGTGCCTCAAAATATATAACTGCCAATGAACTACATTATGTTAGTAAGAAAACACTTTTATGGCTACATAATATACATTTTGAAAAAACTCATATGGTAACTAATCTTGACCCAGGAAAAGCAACAAGTAGATAAAAGAACATTAGGATTTTGACATCATTTATAGGAGGCTCTGCATGAAAGCTGCAACCTGATTTCTTTATAAAGAAACATAGGAGGTGCCCCTCACAACAGTTCCTGGGCACAATAACACCATTAAAGCAATTTAGCAGTATCTGAAGAGTACAAAACTCATTAGCTATTTTTCAAATGCTACACACCTTACTATTACATAAAAAGCATTCCTTGCCTATTAACCACCGAACTATTTCAATTCATCTAGTCAAATTTTAAGCCATCTTAAAAATATATTTTTATTAAAAAAAACAAAAATGTAAAAATATGACAATCTCCTTTTTTCTTTGGTGTATCACCCATCAGTACAGTTGCTGATTTTTGGCAACAAGGGCCAGAGGTGTCTTTTAGCTGAACCTTTAAATAAAGGTAAACTTTCTTTCACTCTAGATCTGCCTTGTTCTTGCATACTGTCTTCCCATCCCCAGATACTGCAGTTAAGGCCTGAGAAAGGGGTCCTGAAAAGGCTATTCAGGACCCCTTCACCTAACTCCAATGCTAATGTCTCCCTGCTGACCAAAACAGGAGAGTAAGAAACTTCAAAGTGCTAACACTATAAAAGTGAGTGGAAAATCCACTCCGAATAACTAAGAGACCAATTCTGAATTGTTAAATGGCATTTTTCTTTTAATTGCTGTCATGACTGACATCAAAAGCTTCAGACCTGGCTCAGCAGTAGCAGGAAGATCTGAGCAGTCAGATAAAGAACTAAAGAAGCTCTTTGGAAATAGGTCTACAGCAACTGAAGTGGACAGAGACCAGGCTGAAAGCAGTCTTTCTGTTCAACAGAAACAACCAAAGGCTGTTTCATCCCCAAATGCTGAGTGGCATCAGGGAAGCCAAGACAACTCAGAGAGGAACAAAATAACATTTTGTAGGTATATTGAACAAAGTGTTTACATCTTTAAAATATAGTTCAAATAACCATTTTATAGAGGCCAAGAGCATGCTCCAGTCTCTTATTTTATTAGATGCCAGACTGTCTTCTTTGGTACACATACTGACTGATGAACTCACACCTCCCCTCCACCCTTGTTACTGCTTAGCAAAAAGCTGAAAAGAACCCATAGTCTTTTACTATTCTTTGCTTTTTTGGCAGTACTCTTATATAAATAAGATTAACACAGTCAAGTGTTAGATTTTTAAACCAGAGGGAAAAAAACCCAACAAGGGGCAAGTTTTCACACACTTTCTTACTGACCAGTTTCAGAACCATATGCATGGGCAGTGTGACAAATTCTAATGCAATTATGAAAAAACAAAACAAACAGAAAATTCATGTCAAAACACATGCAATCTCTTGAGCTTTCCCCCACAGGGGGAGTATTTTATGTCATCCAAGAATTCATGAAAGTATTTATGTTAATCTAAACAGTCGTTCATCCACTGTATCTATAACCTATGAAGATACAGTATTTAGAAATAATAAAAAGCATCCTTTAGCTCCTCCCTGCCCCACAACCCCCCCCCCAAAAAAAACCAAAAAAACCCACCACCACAAACCTGCAGTTGGGAGGTGGATCTAAAGTGATGTCAGCCAATTCCTTCTGAATCCTGTGGCAATAAAAACAAGAGAGAACAAAGGTAAGTCACTATGTGGGATCATGCTCAACACGTAGGTTTTACCAATGCAGTCACTTGAGTCTGTGGCTGCGTGTGTGCGCAAAACCCTGTGTGCAAGTATGCAAAACCCTCTCCCATGTATACCCAGAGACACTGAAAGTAAAAGAGACACTGCATTTCCCCCCACCACCACACCAGAGCCACAGACCGATGCATTATGATACAGGCAGACGCCACTGCAAACCACACGGTGGAAAAGACAGGGCCTTTTCCTCTTCCATCACACACATAATAAGACAGGTTCTCCTAACAGACCCAATGCATTGGCTGAGTAGGAGGCTGTAGCCTGGAGATTTTGCATCCTTGTCCCACTGCTCTGGCCTAAACAACTAGTGCCACAATCTTCCACTGCCAACACTGGCTTCACCTGCTTCCCATGGGAAGGGGCTGGACCTTGGTGGGCAGACAACTGGAAGTAGAACCAAACTGGCACACACTCCCAAGCCATCTCTGGGAAAAAGTACTAAAGGGAAGTGAATATCCATACATCTCCAAGGCCCTTTATGCCCCCACAACCTCCAACTCCTTTATTGCCTCCACGATAGCATATAGCACTCCCCCCCACTTACATGTACAGAACTGCCATGTCCAAACAACACCCCAGTCCCTTCATTGCCTCCTGCTTCAAAAGCCTCTGTGCCTATGCAGCACTACACTACCCTTCCCATCACCAACCACCCAGCCACCACCCCCTACCCCTCAGTTTCACTAGCACCATTCACACTTCACTTTCATATCTACCCCCTCCATACAACCAGCCTCCCTTCCTTCTCCTTTGCATTTTCTTCCATTTGTCACATGTTATGAGAACCACAGCCTATTTATATTGGGCAATTTACAATCAGCAGGCTTTACAAAAAACCTTGTTGCCACTGGCTATGTGACTGCTAAGTAAATGTGCTCTGTTGAGGTCTGCCTAACCAACTGCCTAAACACCACAAAATCTGGGCTGTGACAGACTGGCATCAGCTGAGAAATCCAAAAAAAAAAAAAAAAAAAAAAAAAAAAAAAAATCGACAAAAATCCAGACACTGTTGACATCTACAGCTGGGATGTTTTTTGCTGCTGCATGGCAAAGCCATTAAGTAGATGGAATATTCTGTTTGTGGAAGAAGTAATGGAAGTTTGCTTGGAAACTCCATTCTTCATGCTTTTGGGAGCATGATGGTGGTGAATTCAGGTAAGATGAGAAGCAGAGCAGAGAGGGTAGCAGTAATATTGTAGAAGTGAGTTAGCTTTAAGGGTCTGACTACTGGGAAAAAATGACCAGCACAGCAATTCTAGGCTCGGTGTTCTAGAATAAATTTAACTATTCTAGTATGACTCCCTTCTGGGAACAATATTCTGAAGGGAACAATATTCTGGAAAAAATACTAAGTTTTGTCAGCAGAATCATGACTGACTGGTGCCTCCTGAATCAGGGGGGCACCCGCAGAAGCCATCAATGCTGGTGGCCCTGTCAGAGCTGCCAACAGCGTTGGTGTCAGACCCCCGTGCACCCCCTACCAGTTGCTTATGAGCAGAATAATTATTTCAGACTAAAGTGTTGGCTGAAGTAGTAGAAGAGTTATTTGGGTCAATTTCCCAACATAGACAAGAACTGAATGCTAATGACATGGAGACAGGACAGTAGCGATGGTTTTGATGGGCTGACTTTGTAAGAGGCCTTTCAATAAGAGCTCAAAATGCTTTATAAAAAAAAAAAAAAAAAAAAAAAAAAATCAATTGTCATCGCCATTTTACTGATGGGCAAACTGGTGAAGAAGTTAAATAGTTTGCTTAAGGCCACAGAGTTCAGAAAAAAACAGGAATTACACTTGCATGCAGTTCTGGCTATCTATACTTCTGAAGAAGAAAGGGGATGAGAAGAGCAATAACTATGGAGAAGAAGGATGTTGCTGAGAAGGAAGATAGACTGTGGTAGTGCTTGGGAGGAGGAGAGGCTGGCAGAAGCAGTAACAGTGTGTAGGTGCTCTTTGCTTCATGGAGATAGTGGGGGGGGGGGTTGAAGGTATAATTTCCAGTCATAATGAATACGAGTGATTAATGCTCAATGGAAGGGAGGCAAAGAGAAGAGCTGGACAAGCAGAGACAGCAGCGAGGCGGTGTTTTGTTGCTAATAGTCTCACCTCTTGGCGCTGGTGGAGAGGAGTTTGGAGTTTTTACTCATGCTGACTTTACTTTCCTTCTTCTTAGGCGTGTTTGTCTCTTTCTCTGTCTGTTGGTTGGAGGATGAAGATGAGGAGGAGCTGGTGCTGGCCCTCGAATCGTCATCCGACATAGCGACCCCCCCACCACACACCCCAAACCTGGAGAGGAGACACCATGGGGCGCGGGGAACAGACAATGAACACACACAGAGAAAGGAAATGGACAATCTCACTCTGTGTTTGGGTTGTGCTCTCTTTAAAGGGTCCTCCTCTCTCCCCCTCCCCACGGGCTCCGCAGACAGGAACCTCACACAGCAGTGGTCTGAGCGCACCAGCAATATACTGGGGGAGGGGACAGACTTTAACGCCTCCTCCCAGTGAGAGGAGAGGGGCTAGAAAAAAAGACGACAGCAAAGATCAGGGAAGCTCTCAATAATTCCTTCTAATCTCCCCCAAACTGCACATGGGAGACCAGTCATCACGACCCACTACTGCCCAGCCCCGATGTAAATGGGATGTCCCCCATCCCCTTTCTGCGCTGAAAGGCACGTGGGGGGAAATGGAAGGAAGCTCATCATCAGTGCCTGGCTACAATGGGACTGGGGTGTCATGGGTTTCCAGGGCAAGAGCACGGGGCCACGAGCAGCTTAGCTGTGTGCGTGAGGGGGCACCCAGTGGCCCAGTGGGGGCAGAGAATCGACACCAGAAAAAGTGTCTGGGGTGGGGGGGAAGGGGATTAGTATGTGCAGGGGGTGAAGGAGGAGAGTGGGTGCCTGCAAGGGATGGTGAAAAAGGGGGGGAGGGAAGGGGCAGCCCACTCAGAGCCTGCAAGGGGGTGGGGGCTGCGTGTGAGGGGGAGCCGGCTCCGGGCCTGCAGGGGGATGCGTATCGGGGAGGGGGGAAGCCAGGGCCTGCAGAAAGCCAGCGGGGTGCTGGGGGCCGCAGCGGGGGTCTAGGTTAGCCCCCTCGGGGGAGCAGAGGGCCGGGGAGGCGTGAGGGGCGCCGGATCGC
>NW_017728886.1:67848214-67853321 GCF_001723895.1 Crocodylus porosus | reverse complement strand
TGGAGACGGGGGCGGGCAGGGGGGTGCTGCAAGGCTGTTGTCACTCGCTTCTCTCCCCTCCCCTCCCCTGCTTGCAGCAGCAGCAACTTCTCCCTTGTCTCCGCGGGGCGCCGGGGCTCACCTGGCTCCGCGGTAGGTCCCCCCCTCGGGCAGCGTCAGCAGCCTCGGGGGCCCCCCGTCGCTGCCGCCCGGGCCCCAGGCTCCATTGTCCGCACCTCCGCGCCCGGTGACATCACGAGCGCACAAAAGAAGGGGCCGCGCGTGACGTCATCCGCGCCTGCTGCGACTGGGGGGCTCGTCCGCGGCCGGGCGCGAGGAAGGGGGCACGCCCGGGGGGCGCGGGAGGAGATCGGCTGCAACTTGCCTGGTCCTTCTTCTGCACTTCTTTCCCCTGGGGAAAAAAAATCCCCCCTTTGGCAGCCGATATGACTGGAGAGAGAGAAAGGACATGACCTACCAGCCCTCGCACCTGAGAAGAAGGCAGCACAGTCCAGGCAGCTTGCCCTAGTTTTCCAGACCCACTTCATCCCTCTTGACTTCACTGTGGGGGCGAATTTGGCTGTGGTTTCTACAGATCAAGAGAGCCTCTAGGAAACCATGGGCAACTCCAGTGGCAGGCAGGGAAAAGCCTGAGTCTCACCACCACTGCCCATCATCATCACCATTACTGGGATGATTTTGCATTTCTCGGATCTATCTATCTATCTATCCCATACTTATAGTACTTGGCTGGAGTGTGTGGTTCGAGCAATTCCTATCTAGAAAACATCTGTCTATCCATCAATATTATGATAGATAGATAGATAGATAGATAGATAGTTAGGAATTGCTCCAACCACATGCTCCAGCCAAGTACTGTGAGTATGGCTACTACCACCAACTTAATATATTAAGAGGTTTCATTACCGATCTAAGGCCACACAAGCGATGAGAAGACAACGCTGAAACAAGAGACCAGCTCTCCAGTCCCTCAAGGGCTTTCAGAAGTGCTGCTTTTCCTGCCTTTACCTGCAAAACAGGCTCCTAGTCTCATGTTCTAATGGCATGGCTTTGCAGAATAAAGTATGGCTGCATACAAAGGGGAAACCAGTCCAGACTGAGCTCTGGAACGTCTGTACCAAAAGCTGAAGACGTATAGGGTGAAGAACTGGAACCAAAGATGTATTTTCTCTGTGTCTAGGTCTATGGTTCATTCCAAAATGGAACTTGAACTCGGATGGAGCTTTGACTTTTCCAGGGAAGTTCAGTCTCAGATAATGTGCTAGCTCAGTACATGCAGTAATGTCACTCTTTGGCCCCTTCAATGCCAAAGGACAGGCATTGCCTTTCCCCCAAATGCAGCCCATGTTCAGCCTTTCTCCCAAATGCAGCCCATTGAGCCTTCCCATCTGGCCCACAGGACTCCCCACAGGTTGGGAACCGTGGCAGTGGGGGAGCAGTGGCAATTAATGCTGCTACCCTGTCCTGCTGCCAGAATCCCAAACCTCATGCTGCTGGATTGGGGCCAAGCCATGCCGCCTTCCCTCCTGATGAGGGCTGGGCCAACTTCCACCCGTCCCCCAAATGCTAGATCTCACTACTGCATGACCTGATTTGGCCCCACTGTGTCCCCCTCCACCCTTCCTGTGCATTGCATTGGGTCCACCAGCCAGACCCAGCACACGAACTGACTGGGCATTGGCCATCCGGTCCATGCAGCAAAAAGTTTGAGCACCACTGCCATAGGGTAAGCCAAAACGTTTCCATGACTCTCAAACTTCAGGCTGGGGCACATGAGACAGTTATACCTGTATAATTAGCTGTTACTCTAGTGTATACCATTCTATCCTGGTGTAATATATTTGAATGTGGGGAGTTAAGTATCTGGTGTTAAGTTCCTTGTCTGGAGCTATCCTGGGGTACCCTGTACTACAGGCAGATGGGCCTACTTCTCCATTCTGTTGTATGTGCTTCCTCCCCTCAATTCCCTTTTCTAACTGCTTTATTCACTTAGCCCTGAGTCTAGGACCTATGGTTACTTTTGCAAGGATTCTGCCTCTTTGAGGCTCCCAAATAAAGAAAAGGTAAAACTCCTTTTGCCTTTTTTTAAAGACTTTTATAGTTATCATGTTATGATTCATGGATCATTAGGGGCTGGAGCTGACATGGAAAGGGTACAGGAGGTAAACTAGCTCCTCATGGGCAGTTCTTTTAATAAGGGCTTGCTAGTGACCACAATGGTAAACTGATAAATGCTGCATCAAGTATGGTAATTCTTTGGCAAATCTTTGCTGGTGGCCTTAAGGACCTTCCTTAGCCAATGCAGATAAGGCCAGTGTTGATACAGATTTCCCTTTCCATGGGGAATATATAACCAATTCATGTTATATGGCTGGGACCACATGCAAAAACTGAGCACTACCGATTCAAATGTGCCCCTCCACAGAATGTCACTCATGTCAATCCCGAAGTCACCCGTGTGCTAGACAGGCTTGGAATCTGTTCACTTTTATGGTTGTAAATTTTACATCAGAAATAATGAATTATGAACCCAAGATTACAGAAAGAGTCATGTATACTAAGACAATAAAGCCCATACCCTTTCATTTCCTGTATTTTTTTTTGGTGCCCTTCACTTTGAGTCTTTGTCATTTGTTGTGTTCCATATTTCATCCTTGGTGGATCTGGAGATAAGTCCTTTCTGAGCCACTTTTTAACAGAACAAATATTTCTATTTTTAAAAGAGACTCTTCACTTTCACTGGAAAAAAGTAAGGTTTGAGTCCCTTTCCCTGCTTCATTAGCCTTTAACGACAAGAACCAAAGTGAATTTAAACTACTTGAAAGGGCTCCACTTCTACAGCAGAAGGCTTGAAGATCCTTTCCCCAACACACACGCATGCACGCACACATGCACACACACACTTATGTAAAATTGATTAGTTAAGAAGTCAGAGGTGTATTCTGAAGATTCATCTCTTTGGAAATTATCACAATGCCAGCCCAGTCCCATTCACAGTAATCATTGACAAAGCTGGTCACATTTTGGAGGAGGGAAGTTTTTGTTACCCACCCAAAAATGTGTTTTCAGTCCTCTCTGAGTGCACTTGGTGTTGCCATGACTGCAGTAACTACAGCAGTAGGAATTTTTATTTTATGTCACCAATGGTTGCCTCTAGGTGTGAACAGAGGCAGTTCATAGTTCTTACAGTTCTCTACAGCCAGGCCTGCCAGACTCTCTAGCAATACACGAGGAAGTGAAACAGGAGAAACAGGGAGAAAAGAAGCAGCAAAGGTGCTGATCCACTGAGTGAAATCCCTACAGCTCTAGAAGCCTACCTTTTTGCCTGCCTTCTCAGTCCTGGTCTGGAGATCACAGAACTGGTACTGGAAAAGTACCTTATCCTTCGTCCACCAAACAGGTATGACTGGTTTTTCAGCCAAAATTCCTGTGAATAACTTGGGAAACCACTCCAGCAACAGTGACAGTATGATCTCCTGAAATCAGGCAGCTCCTCCACTTAAACAGTTATTGCTGTTCCCCCTCTCCTTTTGGTTTCTGTAATACTTTTTGCACCATTTTGTACTGTTCTCCCTACAATCCCTTTTCTTTTAGTCTCTTTTCCCTTTAGTTGCTGTTCTTTCTTCTCCTTTTTTTTTTTTTTTGATCAAGGCCAAAAAAAAATGCAGGAAAAATAGCTCAGGTTATTCACTCTCCTTGTGCCCCACGTTTCTTAGCCATGTGGAGTTGTCTAAAGGCAGTAACTGGATAGTAGTAGACAATTTTTCCTTATCATCAAGCTTGGAGAAGACTGCAAGAATACATTACAATAATCTAATTTCCTTGGGGCCACTGATCTGAATGCACATAGGAATCTGGCCAGTTCAAATTCATGCTGGATCTTCTGCAAAAGGAAGATTATTGGGATTAATCAAAGTCCCTTTGGATCGTATCACTAGATACTTTCTTAGAATGACTCCCTGCTGCTCAGTTTGGGTGAGTAGATGAGAAGGAGGGGAACTAGAAAAATGCCGGCAGATCATATGGTCCTGCAGTGATCCACTTTGTCATCTATGCATAATCATACGATACAGGGCCAGACACTAGGGAAGATGAAGTTCATGACACAACTTGCTAAATAATTATACTGAACCTTTGAATAGGATCAAAAGAGGAAGGAACTATATTCAAATTAGTTGCTTATTGCACTGTGAAAATGCAAGCATTGAGTTCCACGAGACAGGGTTGGGGAACTTACAGGCTCACACTGGGGTTTCCTGCCCACAACTATCTTCTCTTAATTAATTATGTGCTCCAGCTTCGCTTACAGTAATTTCCCTTGGCAATGAGATTCCCTCTATGGATCATTACAGTTGCCTCCCCTTCAGTTCTCTCTTATAGGAGCAAGGAGAGGTCCATAATGAGTTGTTTCTTCTCTCTTTGTTCTGCCAGAGATGTGCTGGTTGATGACCCAAAACATTTAGTTGTAACTATGGGCCCCCTAAAGTTGTGCTTCAAGATGTGACTTTCTTTGTCTGTTTTTAGGACTAGTCCTGACATTAATTTGGAGACCTGGTATCTACAGAGTGGGCTGAGAGACTGTAATGTGAGCAAAAAGACATCAGACTATGGGAAAAACTCTTGCTCCACTGAATTCTTGGTAAAACTACTATTTACTGGCCAGAATTTCACCCCTTAAGCTTTAGTAGAAAACCACGGAATGATGTGAAAGGTTCTCCTTTATTGAAGTCCTCCTGAAACATGGCATGGCCTACTCTGATATCTGTAGAACCCAGACATCTTAAAGTCAATTTTCACTCCACAATACAGTCAAAGTTATCATGAGATCTCCTTTGCCTCTGTGGGTGTGTCTACACATGCACATTTACTGTGCAGTAATTTAGGATATTACAGGCATACTTTGGAGATATTGCGGTTTCGGTTCCAGACCACCACAATAAAGCGAATATCGCAATAAAGTGAGTCACACAAATTTTTTGGTTTCCCAGTGGATAAAGAAGTTATGTTTACACTATACTGTAGTCTATTAAGTGTGCAATAGCATTATGTCTAAAAAACAATGTACATACCTTAATTAAAAAATACTTTATTGCTAAAAAATGCTAAC
>NW_017728886.1:67826715-67848024 GCF_001723895.1 Crocodylus porosus | reverse complement strand
CAAAATGTGACAGAGACACAAAGTGAGCAAATGCTGTTGGAAAAATGGCGCCGATAGACTTGCTCGATGCAAGGTTGCCACAAACCTTCAATTTGTAAAAAACGCAATATCTGCGAAGCGCAATAAAGTGAAGCGCAATAAAACGAGGTATGCCTGTACACAGTAACTGCAAATTACTGCACAGTATGGGCACATGTCTACATGTACATGCCCATACTGCATTATAACTATAGTGACTTATGCTGACTTGGTGTAAATATGATACCTGCATCCTGCAGATATCGAATTTATGCCCAATTAGTTACTGCGCAGTAATATACATGTAGATGCCTTATTGCACAGTAATACTGTGTGTGTGGACTGACTTGGGACTAATTTAAGTCCCAAGTCAGTATACATACAGCATTACTGTGGTTTAATAGCTACATGTGTAGATGCCAGCCTGCAAGCCCCTTACTACACAGTAAATGCACATGTAGATGTACCCAGTGTATAATAGGAGCAAGCATTAAAATTATTTCACCATCTTGAAGACAGAGTACTCCATTGCTTCTTTAAAGTGTCAGAACTACAGTGAGTGCAAAAGCTTTTGGACTGATTGATAGGAGGTTTCTTTCCTAGCTCTGTCACTGGCAGGTCACTTTATCTCCCTGTCCCTCATTTTTTCCTTTTGTAAAATGGAGATAACGATATTCACCAGGCGTTAAACTGAGAAAATAGATGGTTATGCTATTCTAGACTCCACCTAAAACCCCAAGTCAATCAGTTGTGTCACATTGTTTTGGGGCTGGTGGAGGCAGTTTTCTTCAGACTCTGCTGCCTTCTCAAATGTTATCAGCCTTCTGAGGGTTTCCCCCAGCAAGTAAAACACTCTTCTTCAGGCTGGCTTCTTCTGTCACTGAGGACTGCATAGGCTTCTTGGCCATCTATGTGCTGGGCTCCATTTGTCTTCCTGCCACCTCTCAGACAGGTGCATGAAGTTCTGCTACCTAGTTGTTTCTAGGTCCAGAACATAGGTACTGCTCTTGGGCATCAGTGGTGCAAACATAAAATATAATTCAGTGGGAAACTCTGGAGTGGTGTGATTACAGCAGACCAAGTGGCAGGAATTCTAGGACAATGGCAATTTAGGCCTTGGAGAAAACAGAGGCAGGGCCGGACACAGGCATGGGTGAACTGGGCGGCCACCTGGGGCCTGGACAGAAAGGGGGCCCGAAAGTAGTAATTTTAAAATTGTTATTGACATTATCTGTGGCGAAGGGGAGCCCAATACTAAAAGTTTGCCCAAGGCCACCAAGAGTCTAGGTATGGTGCTGAACAGAGGCACCTACCATATCCAGGCTCAAACAACCTGACTTACAAATGCAGTGGGTCAAGCTTCATTAAACCTGCTGCTTTTGTCTCTTTCCTATTGATATACTGCAGGATGTTGCATGTGGACAGTAAGTGCATACATGTTTTTGATTTGGACCCAGTTGCTCAGTGACTAGGTAATGCTGATATCACTCTAATGCCAGATCGACACTAGAAACTTTCTAGTATAGTGATGTTGATTAGTGGAGTGACTTTATTGACATGTTCATGTCCGTGAAAGCCTTAATGTAGAGAAACTGATGTACTTTCACCAATATTGTTTATTTTTCTTGAAGAACTGGAATAAATCATCCAAGCGTGGTCTTCCCCAGCATATACTATTTCTTTACTAGAAGGGGTTTGCTCATACAAACTGTATGAGCAAACCTAATTGGAAACCTAATGACTGTGTCTAAGTACAGACGTTCAAAAAGCCTCTGGCGGAAGCACTTTATTCAAAGCATGATAAGTTAGAGCGGGAGCAACTGAACAGACATCACTGTTTGCCACTGGGGGTGCTTTCACACACCTCCCAGGACGTGGCTCCTCTCTCCAGCTCCACCCCCCAGCCAGTTGGTGACTGTCAGCAGCAGCTAGGAGGAAGAGAGGAGAACAGAGCCTCCCCACCATGAAGGCGACCTGATCATGATGGTGCACCCCCTACGAAAAGGCACCACTGGCAGCACATGGCATTCATGATGAGGGCCCCCGAAAGTTTGCTGGCTGGGGTCTTTTGTGGGGGAGAGGGGCAGCCAGGTTGGTGCAGAGTGGTCCCTTTCCCTACCAGGCTCTTGACAGCTGTAGCCAACAGCTGCAGTGTAGCACAGTCTGGCTAGGGACGCTGGGGGGTTTGTGTCCCTGCAGCAGCCCTTGCCACGATGCAAGCAGGACTGGGATCAGAGGCTGTCACTGGGTTCAGAGGCTGTTATTGCCCTGTGCAATGCTGCCTAGGATGGCGGCAATTGTGCTCAAGTTAACCCTTGATGGGATCTGGCACAGACATTTGGTCAAATGCTCTAACAGAAAGTGCTTTAAGTTAGTACACATCCATCCAGGGTTAACTTAGAGCAGAATCCACTATTTTTAAAGTGCTTTAGATCAGTGTTTCTCAGCCCATGGGTCATGACCCAAAAGTTGGTTGCAAGAGTATTTGAAAGGGTTGCAAACAGTCACAGAAAAACTCAGGAAAGCACAGGTTTCCTCTTGCAGGCTGGGTGCATAGGGGCTGTGGCTTGGGAGTGAGGGGCACTGGCAGGTTCAGAGAGTTGTGGGTCAGGAGTGAGGGGTACTGTCAGGGGGCTGTGGCTTGGGAGTGAGGGGCATCAGCAGGGCCATGCGGCTGTGAGTTGGGAATAAGGGGCATCAGCAGAGCCTGTTGGGAGTGAGGGGCACTGGTAATTTGCAGTGTGCAAACTGCACAATGATGAGTGTTACTTGGGAGTAATGGAAGGCCACATGTTGATCTTGCTGTTAATGTTTTCCTGTTGATGTTGATTTCTGTCTTTAAAATTAAGGCTGTTGAGCTGCTTTAACTTGTAGTGTGTAATAAGTATGTCAGGGCCAAAATACTTGTGTATTTTCTACTGAAACTATTTACTGGGTCGGGACTGGCCACTGATGTTTACAAATGGGGCCTGGTACAAAAAAGGCTGAGAACCACTGTTTTAGATGCCATGAACATCTCTTCTGTTATGACTGTAATGCACTTTCTGTGCGCTTAAACTACATTAAGTGTAGTGTCTGTACCTAGCCTGTATGACCTAACAAGAAATGGTATGACTCATGTAGATTTGACTAAGATGTTTGCCATCTGGCATCATAACACTGAAAAGACCCATGGGCTAACTGCCTGTTGCCCAACTTTGCAAAGCACTTTGAGAAATTCAGATGAAAATGTGGAATATAAAGGCTAAGTCTTCTTATTGTTATCACAAAAAGTTTGATTTTACAATCTGTTTCTGGATTCTGACTTGATACTCTAGAAAAATCAGTTATCATGGAGGCACAACTATTTGTCATGTTGACCAACAGAGTTGAAGGGATCATTTGAGAAAGCAACAATAATTTGACAACAACAGTTTTTCAAGAAAGTTGGTGCTTCCATCTTATATAGAACCCTTAGCACCTTCACTTAGCACCTTCACTCTTTACCTTCTGGTATTTCAAATGCATTTCAGTGTTTCATTAGGTTTCTCATTTGCTCAAATAGTTTAGCACTATAAAGCATCCCTAGCTTGGTAGCATCTTAGATCTAAGTTATATATTTTGTTCAAGAATTTAGAAATTTCCTTTCTGTTTCAATTTATTTGGTTTGTGAATGAGGGGAAAAAGTTTGCATAGCCTAACCTCTCAAAGCATATATTTATGGAGAATTTCAGTTGAGCTTTAAACCTATTCTGCCTCATTTGCTGACAAAGGCTTTTCTGAAAAGGAGAGAAATCAGTGCAAGTTCATTTCACTCTATGGCTTATATTAGTATAGTTATTCAGGTATACTTATTCCAGTACTCTCCATATGGACACTAATATTCCAGCAAGAATGCCTTTTTAAATCTACCTTAAACCCTTTTCCAAGCAACATACGCTAAACTTTAAAAAATGTTTATCTTATTCCAGATTGTCTATATCAGGAGTTATACAGATATACTATTATCTTACCTTTGGTTAAACCAAAAAAACATTTTCTGTCTAGGCAAGGCCTCAGAAAATTTCACTCTATGTTGTTACAAAGATGTCTTTTCTCCAAAACGTTCATTCAATGTTGAATTAGTGTTAAAATGAACAAGCGAGGCAGGTATGCTTTCATTAAATGTGCTTTTTGAAAAATGTTAATTGTGCTCTCTCCTTTTTCCATTTGTTTCCTCTTCCTCTCTCTAGATTCTGTCCCTTAATGTTTCTGCTTGAGTTTATCTCCTACCTTTTTTTCCTTCCTCTCTTTTCTTCTTTCTCTACCTACCTCCCTGTTGCTTGGTTCTCTTATCACTGGGCACATGATTCCTTGTCATTTGATTCCCCTCCCATACTCTTCTGGGTGTGCCGGCCAGCTGGTCCTCCTCCCTCAGGCTTTACTGGGTCAAACAGTCCAGTTGTTACATTCCTTTTCCTCCTGATTTCTCTCCTTCCTTTCATCAGCAGAGGCCACTTAAGGTAGTCCCTCATCCTGCTTTTTTAAAGGAACTTCAGGCTTTCCTTTGCAATGACACCTGAGCCTGGATACCTACAGAAAAAAACTGGGAATGAAGAGGATAGTTCAGTTGGCTTTTCACACCAATGCTAACAGCTCTATAAGCTATTACTGGACCACAGATAACAGCCTAAGAATCACTGGATTAGGCTTCCAGTTAGGAAGCTTGGATATAAGCTCTTAGGGACAGGTGCCAATTTATTCTTCTGAATTTGCATAGTGCCTGGCACATCTAGGTCCAGGTCCAGGATTGGAGCTTTTAGGTAATGCTATGATAAAAACAAAAGCCTCTCTCTCTGTTTATAGAGAGAGCAGGAATCTGAGTCCTGTTTGTGGATTTCTCTTTTCACTTTCCTTTAGAACAAAAGAAATCAGAAACCTTCCCCTGCCCCTTCCCTCCACCCCCCCCCCAAAAAAAAAACCCAACAAAAACCGCTATATAGGTTTTGTTTAACAGGTTATGTACCATACAAAAGAAACCATATTGGTAGGAATCCTGTCATCTCTATGTGCTTAAAATATATCTGGAGAGCATGCCTTCTGATTCACTATTCAGTGTTCCAAGATTCAGTAAAATTGTACACCTTCCTGGCGTTCATTGACAATAGTATCATGCTCTTGAAGAGAGAGCTGGTTTGCAAAACTGTGGATGGGAAAAAGATACTGTGCGATGGACATCAAGGTTTTTTTCTTTCCCTAGTGTATATTCAGGAGGACAAAGATAGATTCTTTTTTTTTTACTTGCTGTTAACCAGATTTGCACATAATTAAGTAAGTGAAGAGTTATGTTCCTCCCAAAGCTAAGATTTACATTTTAAATCTTGGAGTGTATTTAATTCCAGCTTGGCCTTCCATTAAAATAAATTGTGAGGTGGGAGATTGGTCTAACAGGCATATTTAAGATGTTATTTTTGTGAATCAGCTAAGAACAAAATAGAATTTTGCAGTTTTCCCAGACCTCCGCTTAAAATGACAGCTCCAATTGGTTGAATAGCATAAAGGGGAACCACACCTCCTTCTATACATTCCCTCTCAGCTCTGCCACAGTTATTTAAAATATTTGCTCACTGGAATAACCTCATCAGATGCACAGGTGATTTTTGTGAGTCCCAGGAGCACTGCAGTCATACAATCCCTTTTCTACAAAGCACCATACAATGCAAACAACAATGCATAACCTTCTGTCTCGGAAACAGCAGACAACAATGAATAACTGCAGTTTTGATTAATTCATAAACATGGTATTTCATTTGTTAACCTTTTATTTAGGTTTTGATTCATAGAACACTGAAGTCAATGAGAAAATTTCCACTGGTTGCAATGGACCCTATTAGCAGGGAAAGACAATCGGTATAGAAGAACATTGTAAAATTTATGTTTCTGCAGCTTCAGAATTGTCTTCAAGAACCCTATTTAAGTAATTTTATTCCCCAACTCTAGTTTGCATTCAGTTATAGCTATATGATTTAGGTATTATAGGCCACTTTAATTTAAATGATTTGATTTTTATTCAGTTCCTGTATTTTTTTTTCCTGTTGTGAAATATTATGTCCCTGTCTTGTACTTTCTATGCTGTTGGCAGCTCTTCCTTGCTCCTTATCAGAAAAGAGAGAGAGGATGGTGTTACACTTGAGTGATTTTTTTTATAAGGCTGGGATATACTGTAGGTTTCACAATAAGATAGCCAGGCCAATGGAGTTTGTGTGTATAGATTTTTCAGTTTCCTTGCAACTATAGGATTAGCAAGCTCAGTAAAAGAGAAAGCAGTGAGATGGATTCTGATCTTGCATTGATGTAATTCCACTGGCTTCAGTTTAGTTGCCCCCAATTCATAGTGGAATAAAGTGAGCTCAGACTCAAGGCCGATCAGTTTACAGTGCCTCTGTAGGTATCAATTTACTCAGTCATTTGTAAAATCTTAATTCCCTATTACCAAAGATCTAGGGCAATTCACAATTCTAATGCCTCTCTGGGTCTGATATGTTATTTGAAGGTTTTTGTGTATTTGTGTAAGCAGCATGAGGAATCTGTAGAGTAAACTCTTTAGGTTAAATCCTGCCCTGTGTTATATTAGAATGCAAAGGGAAGAAAAGAAGCTCTGAGAGGTCCTGCCCCTGTGCAGAGTCACATAATGCTGGCTTGGGTAGCAAACCTACGTTGCAATTTGCCTTGTTGGAGGCCAGTGAGCATGTACACAGTCCTCAGCAGCAAAATCTGACCAAAACTTTGAGTACCCTTTGCTCGCAGGAAGAAAGATGTGCATTCCCCAAAATTTCTGCAAGGAATCCTTTTGTGGCTGGTAGAATCTCCTACAGTGGAACCTAGCACCAATCAGCATCTTTGCTCCCCTTCACTGCACCTGCCAAGCTAGCATGCTGCCCCATCTATTCAATAGCTTCATGTATAACACTTGTTCTGTGTTGAGACAAATTTAAACTGCCTGTAGGTACTGGAGGGAAGGCTGCTTTTTGCTTAGATCAGAGGTGATTACATCAAGTCAACTTGTCTACTTTGACCCCATATGAAAAACACAGATTTTCTTTACAAAGAAAATTCTTTACAAAAATGAAAGGTCTCTCCAGTAAGCAAATCAAGGAAATATTGCTTTTTGGAGTTTTCCTGATATATTTTTGTGTTTTCCAGAGTGTGAAATCACACCTGGCAAAGAGCATCTGAACACTGGAACATGTTGTTTGGTGCTGTCAATTTTTACATCTAAGCTTAGCAATAACAACTGCAAGAATTTCATGTAATTCTTGAACATCTTTCTACTGATCACAAAACATACTGAAAATGCAAAATTTAATTGGCTTCAGTGAGTGTGATTCCTAATTTAATCCAGTATATTTACCAGTCACAGGGTGCATCTACATGTGTGCTTTCCTGCAGAGCTAACTAATGAGCTCTGCCGTAAAGCCTCATTGTCTACGTGTGCCTGTATCAGGGTACAGTAAATTAATTAACTACACTGTAGGATAGTACTGTCCAGGACAAGTACTATCCTACAGCAGAATAGTTACGTGTGCCAAAACGCACATGTAGATGGTGACTGGGGCTGGCTGGGGCATAAGCGCTACAGTTCAGGGAGGGGTGCCTGCTGGCTAGACCCACACTGTAGCACCCTCATACCCCAGCCAGCCCCTCAGCAGCACATTGAGCAGGGGCAGAGCAGCCTTGGGCTGGCAGGCTTACCCCTGGAGTCCCTGACAACTGGCGCTGCTCTGCCCCAGCTCAACGTACTGTGATCCCGGGAGCACATGTAAACACTGTGCCTGGAAGCAAAATACTCTGGTGCAAACTACACCAGATTGTATTGCTATATGCTAATTGCAAGTGCAGATGCACCCCTAGTATTCTAGGTCCTGAACATTCTGGTTATAATGTAATAGACAAGAACATTTTCAAAGCAGGAGAACCCACAAGTGGAAGGAGGAGTAATAAAGAACAGCAGGGATAAGATGAAAAAATATTTTAACAAAATCGTGGGTAGATAATGTGGATGTTAGTGCACCTGGTTAGATGAGCCACTTTGATCACTTGATAAATCATTTTTTATTAAAACTCTTCCATGGGGGTATAGACTAGGATTAAGCATTACAAAAGAGTTTCCATACCATCCATTTTATTTAAGGAAAACACAAGAGAGATTTGGTGGATGGATATAATATGTGGCCTGGAATAATACTGGGATGATTGCTTTTTGTAAGACTGTGCCCAGAAATCCTATCATTTCATGTCTACTTTATTGAAGATAATGGGCCTAATTCTACTAGTTGCAATAACATTTTACTAGTATAAGACTGGTGTAAATCAGGATAAAAATATGTTTGTACAGTTTCTAATATCACTGGAGAGGTTTACATTTAAGTACAAGTAAACAGAGAAAGGGAAGAGGAAATTACCGCCTAGGCAGTTAAATTATCTTTGAAAAGGTATCAAGGTCAGGTCTTCTCATTAGTGTCCTCTTTAGCATCTGAAGAAAAAAGAACAGCATTTATTTTATATTCTGATGATTAATTGAAATGGAGCATGAAACACTGAAATTAAATTAGTAAATTATTAACCAATTTCTATGTAATAAGAAATAATCTATTACAGATTCCTTCCCCCCTGTACAGAGATTTGTCTTAGACATTTGTCTTTAGGAAAGAAGCGGAAGGAATAAGGGGAAACAGACTAGACAATTCATCAAGTCAGCTCCTAAGACATTAATAATGAAGACTTTTCAACTTGGCAAATCTTCCAGATATCTCTCTTAACTGCTCTCCTACAAACTGCCCTGGTGTTCCTGTTAATGTAGTGGCCTCTTTCTAATCCTTGCCCCATGTTATTAAAAATGCTCCACATTATAATCTCAGGGACAGTGAATGAAAGCAACAATTAACAAAGTACAAATCTGGTAGAATATTAATTCAGGAACTCCCTAACCTACACATAAAACTCTACCCACTCACATTTTTCTGGTGCCAAGGCATAGCTGGCTAAGATGACTATCTGGTAAATTGGGGTTCCTCTTTGAATTCTGACGCTGCCCAGATATATCTATTTGGTGTTTCCTTTCAAGCTACTTCACTTGGGTAAAAGGACAAAACTACTAGGCTTTTCCATCCCTAATTTCTAGAATTAAAACTTTGATTTTGGTTTGGGAAGCAGTAATAATTTACAGTTTAGAGTCTGTCTGGAACCAACCAAATTAATCTAATGTCCTGTTTAAGGCGTGGCCTGTACTATGAACAGTTGGCAATGATCCACTGACTCGGGGTATCTTGAAGTAGCTTTAAATGGGCAAGGTGGGATTCCCCTAGTGATAGAATTCTCATTTGCTGCTTCCTCCTGGTTCTCAGCAGCGTGCTGAGGAGTAAGGAGGACACAGGCTGCAGTTTGGCAATCTTTGGCCACTGTAACAGCCCTAGATAGCTAAAGCTGTTCTAAATTATGCCATCTGGTCCCTTGATTGTGGAGGATATGTTAAGCTCTCAGTGCAGCTGAAAAATTACCCTATCAACCTACTCTTGCCTGCACATGTTGTGGCCTAATTCTGCAGTGCCTTGCACTTGTAACCTTCTCCTCCAGGCTGATTACCCATGCTCCTTGCAAAAGCAATCCACACAAAGGTGTGCATAAGGGTCTGGACCATGTCATAAAAACATGTATAGCATGCCCTATGATCTCACTCTGCTTCACAGTCCTATGTACAACCACAATCTTATGGGTCTGTGGCATGGCCTTTATGGGATAAATTAGTTTTGATGGAAAAATTTTCATCTACCCATACTGCACTGGGCTTTCTGGCAGGTGCAAACACATGAGGCTGTGCCACGATGTGGCTTAGGTCAGCATTCCTAAAAAATGATGGCAAGACTCTCTCTCTCCTTTAAATTCACAGGTTTCCACTTCTAGGTATCCTGCATTTAAGGGAAGAGCCTGGGATGTATTTCTTTCTTTCCAAAATTCTTGCATTGACCCTGATTTATACATGAGGGAAAAGCTACACTTTTCCAGTAGCACCTGTGAGATTGCCTCATAATACATAACGCCTTCTGAGAAAGAATGAAGAGAGGCCACTACAAGAGACTTTCAGACTCTTTTAAGCTTCACTAGGAGATTTTGCTACTAAACCCACCAAACCCACAGGGCAATGTGTAATGATTGGAAGTTGTCTGGGAACTCCCTGGTGACACCACAACAGGGATTTTACTTTGAAAAGCAAGAGACTTCATCTCCTGTTAAAGGGCTAGCAAGAGCTTTTGTATCAAAATGAGTTTCAGTATCACCCATAGTAAATACATCCCTTAATGTCTCCTTTCTTGTGCTGTGCTTGGAGTTCACTGTGCATTTGTCTTCCATCCTGCTGCCATATGAAATACACAATAGATCCACAAACCATAGAGGGGAAAGAATGAACAAAATGCTTCCTGACTAAAATGCGGCTGCTGCCCTCTCTGGGAACTCTCTGAAGTCACTCTGCCCTTGTACCTCTGGGGCTGGCTTAAAGCATCAGACAAATTCTGTTCTCTGCTCATGAGCCCCCAACCCACTGTGTTCACTCATTACAAAGGAAGATACAGGGATAGCACAGAACCAAGACATTTTCTTGTAGTTTTGCCATTATTGTTATTTCCTTCCTAAAATGCAATTGTTTAAACTACAGTTACGTCCTGGCAAATGCTAGGATCTGAGTGCCAAACAGTTTTATCATCCTAGACCATGAAGGCTCTAGTATACAATATAAAGTGGCTTTACTTTTTGACACACTAGCTATTTTTTAATTAAATATTACAGCACATGTCCTCTAAACCCAATACAGTGGTGTGAGCAAGTGGGGTCAGATCCTGAAGTCTTTACTCAGATCATATTTCTAGTAAATCAACTTGCTGCTGCTCCTTTGAACTCAAGATCTGCTGTTGCTCTGTCACCTCTCCCATGAAAAGCATGACCTATCCTAACAGCCTCCCCCGACCAACTCCCCCAGAAAGATTCCCCACCTGGATGGCCGCCAGTGACTTCCCTGGGCCACTTGGCTTTAGATCAATTTGTATGAGGCAATGAGGTCATCTGTATATGAATCTTTTCCTCAGTTTTACCCTAATCCAACTAGATCTCTATAATATGAACTGTAGGGGACTGTAGTAAAGGGGACTCAGCATAGTTAAAGGAAATTTCTCCCACAGCAGGATCCTATATGCAGTGGCTTTTCCTTCCTGATGACAGGTGTCCTGAACCCTACCCACCCATTATAGTCACTGAATGAAGTTTACTTCTAAGGTATATTAAACGATCAGTTAAATACTGAAGTTTTTACTCAAGCACTCAACCCTGGTTCTGTCACCCTTAGTTGTGTTTATTAGTAGCTACACATAACGCTGGCTCCAGTGGGTCAAGGTACTTAACTGTAGGCTGTTTAGAAAATAGCACAATTGAATGAAAGGTTGCCCTGCAAATGCCTGCAAGCAGCCAGAAACCTTTTACCATGATCAAGCAGTGGGACTGGAGAGCCCCAGAAGAATTTGTTGCAAGTAGGGGGATAGGTGATAGTTAGGATCTCAGTGAGAGATGTGAAAGAGCAGGAACAGCTCCTGAGAATAAAGGGATAGGAGCAGCCACGTCTGGTGCTATAAACTGCCTCACATGCAGTTTGTTAATTTTGTTTTTGCTTCTGTACATGATTTTCTGTTGTCTAGCCTGTGCACTGCATCGGCACTGCTAAGCAGAGAGAGGGATACTTCCTTTTTAGTTGACTATAATTGTATAGTGTTTAGACAGTACTGAAAGAGAGCCCCAGTGTCCTGTTATACCAAAGTCTTATTAGCTCTTCTGTATCTTGCTAATTCTTTTTCATAACAGAGGGTTTTATATGAGCTAATAAAAGGGAAAAGGTGATTAGAGATGAAATTTAGCTGATCCTCCGATATGCAGCAATATAGAATTCCAGCTATGGCAAGTCCTGTTAAGAAATCAGCTGAATTTGGGGCTGGTGAAAGGTGCCAGATTGAAATCCCTGGAGACTAAAGTCCCCTAATTACCCAGTGACAGCAGCAGGGTACACTTCCCCCCTGCTGACCCACCAATTAAACAGTATTTTTCACTATTCTCTATGACACAAGCAATGCTTTCTTGCTTTGAATGTGATGCGTATGAGCAAAATTAATTTGAGTTATTCATTTCCTTTGCTATGATCAGTGATGAACTGTGGTCACCAGCTGTGGAGCTGTAGCAATGGTTATAAAGGGGATGGAAACAGGAGGGGGAGCTCTGACCACATCAGTTAAGGATGAGGGGCAGCTTGGGGAGAAGTACTGCTTTCTTTAGATGTGGGGAAGATGGGAAGCTCTCCAACTAGCTTTAGCAGAAATAGGCTCATGGTTACTGTGTGCACCTAACAAAATAGTACTTTGTGGGTGTACAAGTTTTTTTCAGTTGATATGAATTCAGCACAAGAGTTCAAAGATGCAGGTTATTTTTACCCAAGGAAAGGGTTGCTCAAGGAACAGGGATCTGGGGCTCTCTCATGCGAATCCCACATCTCAAGGAAGTACACTTCTCTGCCCCTCTTTTCCCCTTTCTTACACAAGTCAAGAGCCTGGCTGAAAATCCAAATGTTACTAGTGAAATGACTCACCAACTCCACAACATAATTATTTCTCCTCAGCCTTTCCCTTCTCATCCTCTCCTTAGTAAGTAATAGAGGGCAGGTTTGCAGGCTTTAACTGGAGCTGGATTTGTGCTAAGGGGCGGATTAGGCTGGGGAAGGAAAGGATTGGTAATGGAGTAAATCACTTTGTAGGCAAGTGTGTACATAGTTAGCTATTGGTACTTTCAGCTCAGTCAGGCCATTGTCACTCTAGCCCACACTCTGAAAGTGACAGAACCGATGAATTTTTAGTTCATGTTTATGTTGCAAGGGGCGAAAAGGAAAAACCTGAAACCAGTGACTATTTTGATCATTCTAAAGAATGGGTCAGATTCACCCCCAATACGAGTGGGCACAAGTAAACTGAAGATCACAGGATTGTACTCACACTAATGTTAAAATTTACCTTTATAGCTGCAAGATCAGTGTGTTTCACCCCAAACAGATAGAACAGAGGTGGGCAAAATATGGCCTGTGGGCTGGATCTGCCCCGCCAAGGGATTTGCCCCACTCAGCCCAGGCTGTGGTGGATGCAGCTGGTCCTGCTGCCCCCCAGCGTGCAGCGGGGCTGAGGCAACATGGCAAACAGACTCTGTTTCCTGGCAGCCCTGCCACTGCCAATGTTGCCACTGGACCCAGCCTCACTGCCCAGGCACCCTGGCCCATCTGCCCCCCACCCACTGCTAGGGGTCGGGTGGAGGGGGCAGGCAGGGTCTCCATGCAGACCCATGTGGGCAGTGCGCACTTAGCCGGGCAGATGGGATGGAGCCACAGATGTGTGGGGAGCAGTGTCTGGGAGCAGGACAGGCAGGTGGGGCCAGGGCTGGGATCACAGGGCAGGATTTCGCGGCTGTGACAGTGTGGGGCTGGGGCCCAGGACAGAGCTGTGATCCACTGCCTGTATGTCCCTGCAATGTGCTGGTTCAGTGGGCGATCCTGTCCCGCAGCCCCATCCCATCCACCTGGCCAAATGCGCCCTACCTGCATGGGTCCCAGGCCAGTCTCTATGGAGAACTGGGCGCGAGACCTGGATCGCTGGGCAGTGACAGCATGGGGCTGGGTCCGAGGGCAGAGCCACTCAGGGAGTTTTGGTGAGCTGTTGCGGGTTGTGGGGGCAGGGTGCTGACCTGGCCTAGCATGGGGAGAGGGGTGGGGAGTGCTGACCCAGCCCACAACAGCTCACCAAAACTTCCCAAGTGGCCCTCTGGCCCAAATAATTGCCTACCACAGATAGAAAAAATAGCACCATATCAAATTAGAAGATCTTGATTCCTGAAAAGTAAGTAAAAGGTCATTGTTGGAGTGATCCTATAGCCATGATGGTCCAGGAAATATGTTCAAGGCAAGGACTTCTGTTGGTGATATCTTTTATTTGACCAACTGTATAGTCAGGAGAGATGTAGGCAAGATTCCAGGTACCAAGAGTCCTTCCTCAGTTAATGTATATTTAACAACGATCATCTAAAAACATCAAAAGTCCATGGGCTTTCCATTATGTACTTTTAAAACCAAAATAAATCCAAAGTCTATACAGTTACACAGAATACACAAAGTAGGGAGGACAGGCAATGGTGCTATAAATCCATATAGTCTGTCAAACCTGCAGCCAACAAATAAAGCTCAGCCACAGTTAACTGCAAGATACACCTAGTAGTTTAGTAACTTAACTGAATAAATTTCCCAATGATTTAGGGTATGCCAGTTGAGAATAAACTATTCAAATTCAAGTTTGCAGTCTTCTGTCACTGCGAAGTAAAGTCAACTGAGGGCAGTCTGGGAAAGATTCCCAAGCCATCAAAGCACCTTCCTGAAGTCAGTCCTCCCTAAGGACGTAGAGGAACTCAGGGGCTTTCAGAATGCATTTGTCAAGACAAAACGAACATCAGCTTTTACAGTGCTAAGCCACAAGGAAAATTAGTATTCATTTCTCAGCAGTGGTGAAGTTTCTGAAAGCAGGTTTTCATGTCAGTGATAAGATTACCAAAGTCCTGTCTAAAACAATGCATATACTATTGTTAGCAACCATTCACCTGAACAATTGCTTAACATAGGCAGCTAGTTTTCCCAGTGTAGATAAGTTCACGGAGAGCTGATCTTCTAATGTCATAGTCATATTTATGAAAGATAAGTATTTTTCAGCTCTTTATAGTCACAAAACTCCACTGTGTGAGTTCCATAAGAGCTTCCATATTTGAAATCCAGATCTTTACATAAGCCTAAAAATCTGAGAGTATATTATCCTTTCCATGTATAAACATGCAAGTCACATTTGTTTTATTGCAAGGTGTGACTGTGCTCTGAGAAACAAACCTCCTTTTTCAATGTCAGTGAAAAGAAACTAAATCACATTCATGATATAAAGAGCTGACTAGCCTATCCTATGATGGAACATTCAAATACACACAAATACACACACACACACACACACATATATATATATACTGGGGACAGCCAACTAGACTAGCATTGCGGAAAATGAGTTGGAGATTATAGAAGTTACAAGCTGAATATGAGCCAACAGTGTGCTCTTGTTGCAAAAAAGCTTATAGCAAACTGAGATTTCTTAACGAGTGTGTTGCCTGTAAAACAAGGTAGGTGATTTTTCCACTGTATACAGCACTGGTAAGGCCTCACTTTGAGTACTGTGTCCAGTTCTGGGCGCCAAATTAAAAAAAATGTAGACAAATTGGAAAGGGTTCAGAGAGCAACACATACATGGAGCGTGATTATGAAGACAATGACAGCACACTGACTGTTGTCTGTGGCCACAGGGGACAGGACAAGAAGAGGTTCAAGAAGTTCAAGAACTAGAAGTTTGATTTAAGCCCACATACTTGACCCAAGTTGGTGTGCATGAGGCAGAGATTGCAGTTTTGAAGTAGAAACAGGCTGCCCTACATGCAAACCCCATCTCTCAAACTTTGGAAAAGGCTGCATCCAGGTTTGAATGTGCTTCTTTTGGGGAGGAATATCAAAGCTCTCTAGTTACAGAAATTCCTGAACATTGATAATAAATAGATAATGAGGAGAGATTTCTAGTTTGTCCCTGTTTACCCCAACTGAGGTAAGTTAGAAAGCTGAAAGACTATATATTCATTAGAAAATTTCTTTGCTAGTACTTTTTCACTGTCAAATGGAGAACACTGCTGACAACAGCTGTGCCAAAACCATCACTCAGGCATCTCAGGCTGGTTGCCTATGTCCATGCTTAGGTGCATAAAATGACTTGATTGTCATAGTTCCTCAGCACTCTTAAGGCAGACAAGGTTCTCAGCACTCTTAACTTTCACCAAAGCTCCAATGCTAAGCAACTCAGAAAGTCAGGCCACTTGACTGAGGTGGCTTAACATGAGATTAGGTGACTATATTTGAAAACCCCTACTTTAATTACCTTTCAGAACTAACACATAGTGTTACAAAAACATGTACAGAATTACTTTTATTCAAACAGCAAAACATTAAACTACCAAGTGTGGTTTGCATGAAATGTGGCATGCACATCTTCTTATAAACTAGGGAACTGCCTCTGTTTAAACTTTATAGTCTCTACATTTAATCTATCATTGTTATTTTCCCCCAGTAAGACCAAGTAAATTTCTATTGCTTTGGGGAGCACTTAGTGAACTCTCGTAAATAAGATGACAACTGCAAATGAATGGCAAGCTTGCATACCATACTAAGTAAAATATCTTAAACTGTGGAATCATGACAGAGACATTACAGTAAAGGCTGGAGGACATCTGCCATAGTAACGTCAATGCTGGCAGTTCATCTAACATTTTTGGAAAGGCTGCAAGTTCACGCTGTTCATAAATATATTCTTTAAACACATAAATAAAACTTCATACGTATGTTGTCCCACTCAATGGAAGTGGAAAAATGGGCCCCACAGAATGAAATCCTTATTAGCAACTACTTTGAAATTTGCTTAGAAATTCTGTGGTATACTATCTAATAGACCTTAACTAAATAATTTCTACAGCCCTACCTAAGTATAAAATGTACCATGTGATTTCTCAGGGGCTGCAGGGGTAAATGTTGTTTCTTCAACAGTAACAAGCCCTGTGAGGACAAGGATCTAGCTTACATAAAGGATATGGTCAAATTTAGGAAAAATAAATCAGACAAGACCTCTGGAAACATATTTTGGGAGAGCTATTCTTCAGGCAAAAGAACATGATATTGCATGGCACTTTGGGTGTAGTCAGTGGACCAATACAGTGGTGTGACAAAGGCACCTACTCATGGCCAGTCACCATATCGGCCTGCCACTTTGTTTAGGGCAGTCCGCCCTGTCTTGCCTGCCATGATTTGTTGGGATTAACTTAATGCCCGTTATAATGCCCTGATGCCAAGGGATTTGCACACAGCTCCTACCTCCCCTTACCGTATCCCATGCCCCACAGATGGCATCCATATTGCACAGAGCCTCACCATGACATGCTCCAGGGTGTCACCAGGACTCTCAACCCCTCTCCCCCCCTGGAGCTCATTATCACAGTATCACTACACTGTATGCACCACTACCCAGTATGACTTCCCCTGACCCCTTCTGGGCAGCCCTTGGCCTTTGGCTCTGCTTGCCCCGGTACCCTCAGTCATGCACAGTGCACTCTCTCACTAAGGCTCAGCTCTACCTTTGGCCCCTAACTCTCCTCTGTCCCCTCATTGGGGCTACACCTCTGTCCTCTCACTCAGGCAATGATGTACTACACTCACTGGGTCTCTCTCACTTACTACTCTTGTGTAGTCTTTCCGGTCACCCCCTGCAACCCTACTCTGCACTGCTGCCTCCTCAATGAGGCCAACACTCTGCCCCCTATGCTAGGGCCTCAGGGTCTTACACCCCTGGGCTCAGGTGCCTCTCCCTAGGTATACCTGGCCTCGCTCCAGCACCTACATTGGGGCTCCAGAGTCTTATACCCCCTGGGCTCAGGTACTTCTCCATAGGTGTGCCTGGCCCCACTATGTTTGGTGTATTATACCCCCTGGGCTCAGGTGCCTCTCAATAGGCTTGCCTGGCCCACTATCTGTTCTATGACCCACTGGTAGCGGGGATTGGGGTTATAAGGTGCCCCTACCCACCTTTCACTGGGGATGCAACTGGCCTGGCATTTCTGGTGAACTGCCCCACCACAGGTAGCCCCACCAGGCCTTCCTACCCTGGCAGGTTGCAGTTTTTGGTCATACCCAGGACCAGGAGCCTCCTACCATCCCCATAGCTCCTGCCTTTACTTCCAAGGTGTTCCTGAGCAGCCAGGTGATGTTTCTCCAGCTGCCAGCAGCAGACTGCTGCCTCAGCCCTGACAGCGTGGGTCTAAAACTGAGTCTGCTCAGCCCCATCCTCCAATCCCAGGGCTCTCCTGCGGTCATGTGACTGGCTTGTTACTCTGGTACACACCTGCTGGCTGCCTTGATGTCTGCACTGGCCCTTAAATTGGCAGGCACCCAAAGGTGCTCTGTCACAAGTGGTAATTATATGTGTAAGAGAGCATGTAATTATATGATAAACTGTGGGGTAATATTGCAGGGCATTGCCAAGCTACTCCTTCACTTCAACCTAAATGTGGGTGAAGTGATGCCTGTGTATAGTTATCTTTTTGTTAGGTTTGTAAAGTGCTGTAGAATGAAAGACACTATATGCACAATATTTAATTATTTAATTCCCAGCTTCACCTGCAATGTGGATCCCTGAAAACCCTAAGACTGCTGTACCTCCTGTGAAAGCAGATAGGGTCTCTTCCCAGAAGTGCTCTTTGGCTGGATTTGGGTGTTGCTGCCAACCATGCATAAACCATTCCCTAATGGCATCTATCTGTTGTTATCCATTGAAGTGGAACAGGACCCTGATTCTCCTAGTAATCCGGTTTTCATTGTACTGGAGGTGCCACTGATCTACACAAAGGTAAATGAGAGAGAATTTCACCAGGAGAGGCTTTTTGATTTGATTTCTCAAACAAGTCTCTTCCTGCAATTAAATCTGGAGGAGTTCTGCTGTCACCACAGACAGAGCTGAATCAGGAACACACATGCATTCTGTTCCACCTTCCCTGCTCCTCCTGAGGCAGCCTAATGACAGGGGGTAGGGAGGGGCCAGTGATGAATGCATTGCAAAAGCAACAGACTGAGAGAAGGGGGGGCAGGAGCAAGCAATTTCCTGCTTCAAAGCACTATGGGGATGAAGGCACTTAAACTCATGCAAAGAGAGATGCAATTCCTATTGTCATACAGCATCAAAAGTAGGTGGTTTGGAACTCTGGGCCAGGTTGTACAGTGCTTGCTCCGCTGCATGATTTGGCCCCAGGTAGCTAAGCTGGAAAACTTTAGGCAGCATTAGTGCTGGAATCCTAATCACAATAAATTACTAGCAGAAAAGTTGTCCCATCTGGTGGTGACTAACTGCTCGAGCTGAAGAGTTTGCTTTACTGTGGGACATCCATGGATGTCACTGTAGTTATGAAACCATAGCTAGCATTTAGTTTCACCATGAACAGAAAATGTAGCTTCCCTTCCGGGAAAACTTGCTTTATGGCTTAGATGGGGCCAGCCATGTTCTTTATCAAAATCAAATGGTGTGTGTATATTCTAATTCTAGAGCAATGATGGAAGCAATGTACTATCTAAATGTAAGTGGGCATGTCTACACATGCAATTAACATGCCAAAATAAAGCTCGGAGCTTATTGCTTCAGAGCTTTTGCTCTCGGGCATGCCATTTGAACATGCGCATGGGAGCAAAAAAATCTGGAGCGTATTGCTCTGGAATTTTTTCATGCACAGCACATGGAGCGGAGTGAGAGCAGCCTGGGCTGGCAGAGGACTCAGGGAGTCTGCCTGCCAGCCCAGGGCTCCTCTGACCAGGCTCCAAGTGCTGCAGAGGGGCTGGCTGAGGCATGAGGGTGCTTTAGCGCAGGGGTAGGTGGCAGGCAACCCTCACACTGAAACACCCTTGTGCCACAGCCAGTCACTCTGCAACAGATGGAGCCGGGGGGGAACCGCCAGCCCAGGGCTGTTTCCACCAGCTCCGTGTGCAGTGGGTGGGTGGGGGAGGAGGCTTGGCTGAGGCATGAGGGTGCTTCAGCGTGGGTGCCTCAGCCAGCCCCCCGCTGCACCTGTAGCAGTCCTGGGGGCTCCACATGCTCTGGGGGGACTGGCTGGGGCACAGGGTGCTTCAGTGTGGGGCTAGCTGGCAGGCAGCCGCTGCACAGAAACACCCTCGTGCCTCAGCCAGTAACAGGCTGCACATGGAGCTGGAGGGGGAGTAGCCCCCCCCCAGCTCCATGTGCAGCAGTGTGGCTAGCTGGGACACAAGGGTGCTTCAGTGCAGGGGCTGCCTGCCAGCTAGCCCCACACTGAAGCTCCCTGTGCCCCAGCCAGCTAGGGCAGTGTCTACAGATGAACAGCTGTGCACGAAAAAGCCCTGCAGCAAGCCACTACTTGTATTTTAGAAGACTATCCTGCTGTGGATTTTATTAGTTTCATGCGTCCTAATAGGGTGCACGTATAGACCCCGAGATGTTTACTGCACAGTTAATTGGTCAACTGCTCAGTAAACAGCTTGTGTAGATGTACCCAGTGACATTTACATTTGCTGATAATTTATTAAAAAACAAAATTGCATGGCCACTATTTTTATAGGACCTACCTGTACAGCATTGTGTGCGTGCCTTCCCCCTTCAGGCTACATGGTAGCAGTTAATAACCAGAGTAGCTGATATCCCCAATACTCATGCATAAACAAAGATGCTCCATCACAACAAGGGACTGTGCAAACTGAAACTCTTGAGAAGAAAGAGCCATACTCATTTTCACTGCCATTGAAGACAAAACATATTTGCACAGTGCAAACCACATAAAGCCGGTGGGGAAAATCAAGTGTTTTCAAGCTTCTCAGAGGAATATTACAAACAATATAGAGTAAAGGAAAAGGTGCATAAAAATGATTTGACAGTGCCTTTTTAAGTGAGCCCCCTTGTGTTATTTTAGCCCATTCTTTATTCATTTCTACTTAATGCTGTGTGCTAAAGGTCTCAAAGCTGCTGGCAATACTCACTGGTATAATTTTAGAACAACCTTAATAGAATGAGCAGAAAAGGAACTGTATAAATTTATTCTAGCATTTCAGGTTTTTTAATAGAACAAGTTATCCAAAACACTGATGACTGGGGCTTGCAAATGGAAAAAAACCTCCCCTGTGTTTAATTACTCCACACTGTCTTCACTTCCTTTTTGTAATTATTAGCACAGTTAGCTTGTGCTGGACATAATCCAACTGGGAGATTTGCATTTGACCACTAATGTGTTTAATTCATACGATTTTAAATCCAGAAAAAAATCACTATGCCCTCTTGCATAATGTAGTAGGCTATAGACTCTCACCTAGTAATTCCTGCAGTGGAATAAATTATTCTTCACTTCTATGATCCCGATTCAGGAAAGTGTCTCTCTCAGAACAATACTTAAGCACCTACTTAAGTGCTGTTGTGAAACACCACTGAGCCCAGTAACTACTCAGATGGGCACCTCTAGACATACTGATCTGAAATGCAGAGCGAAATCCTATGTGTCTAAAATGACAAAGGTGTGTGTGTGTGTGTGTGTGTGTGTGTGTGTGTGTGTGTGTGTGTGTGTGTGTGTGTGTGT
>NW_017728886.1:67814049-67825905 GCF_001723895.1 Crocodylus porosus | reverse complement strand
TTCTGCTACCAAGCCATGGAGTTCAGGCCCCGCTTCACTGCAGAGAGGGGCACGTCCAGATGTGTGTGGATGTTTGGTTCCCTGGGGACAAGTAGCGGCGGTGCACCTACTTGTCCCTGGGGAATGCCGTGTGCACTTTGGTATATGGCAAGGTGCCCTGGGTGGGGGTGGGTGGGGGAGGCTGCAGCCAGCACTGGGCTGACCCCAGCAGCTTTACCTGGAGTCCTGGGGGCCTCCTGGAGCAGCAGCCACTGCGATTCTGCTGCACGCAGCTTAGCTGTCAGCGGAGCGCAGCCCAGCTCCGCTTTTCTGCAGCGCATGTTGGTTGAATATGCCTTGCTCCAGGTTTTTCTTTTCCATGGTTTCTTTTGACCCCTGGGGGTAAAAAAATAACAGTGGGAAAAAAACCCCAGCTTAGCGCATGCTTAGGCAGCATGCCCTTGCAGCACAGAGAACACTGGACTGTGCGATATTTGGTGCTGCAAACGTGTTTGCATGTCTGTGCATATGGCCACATACCATATGACCACGCTCATCTGGCCGCTTCCTCTGAGTCCATGTCCTTTTAGCACATGCCTCCTGATCCTCTGTACACCCTTTTGCAGCCTGATTACACCTGCACAGTCATCTGTGTGAGTGACAGCAACCATGTAGGAGTTTTTCAGGGTGCTAAGAGCAAAGTAACTTTGTTATTACAATGCAGACAGCATCCTCTCCCTAGGCCTCTCCTGTAACAGGACAAGTTCTGCCCTTCCACAGTATTACTATTCAATTGGTGTCTTTTATCAATCAAGAATTCCCTTTATCGAGGGCAAATATATTTTTACCAGGATGCCCTGATTAAGAGGCAGCATGGTGCAATACATAGGTTGCTAGCCTGGGATTCAGGTAGCCTGGGTTCTGGTCACGTCTCTGAACCTTGCCTGCTGTGTGTCTCTTAACCTCAGTTTGTCAAATGAGGCTGATAATGTTAATAACAGCACTTACTTTTGTTGACCACTTTGAGATCTGTGGATAAAAAATGCTATGTAAGTACTTTTATTATTACAGTCTACTGTGCTTCTATCTGTCTGTACTGAAAATAATGAAAGTGAAGAATAAAAAGGGAAACAGGTATGAATGATTAATAAATATGCAACCAAAACCTGCTTCTCTCCCTAGATAAATGTAATAGTGACAATGAATGCAGAGGAGGAGAGGGGCTGGTGTACGGCAGGAATGAAGTGTAGACAATGAGAGTATTATATCCACCGATCATTGTCTCCATAGTCTTCAGTCACTGAGCGGTGTGCTTTAAACTGGTCATAAAAATCCCCAGTAGCAGTATCAGACTGCACACACTTTACACAGGATCGTTCAGCCTGCTTTAAACATTAAAGAGAAAGAAAGAGGGAGGGAGAGCCTAAGGGCTCAGCATCAACGGGATCTAAAACGCTTGACATTCTAGTACTGAAATGCCAGCTCTTAAATTATCAAGGCTCATTTTTTGTTGCTAGAGTTCTGTATTTCCCCATGTAACAGTGTGCAAACATTTTATCAGCAGATACTGGGGGGAAAAACGCCTATCTAAAATTGATAAAGCAATTTGGCACTGAGGCAGCAGCTATCACTCCTGAATGGATATGAGCTTTTGGAGGTTTAACAGGTTTCAGGAATAACATTCTGGGGACTTGGCTGCTCAGAAGGGTGGATGGGGAGCTAGCTTGCTTGATCCACTTCATTTCTACCTGTTCCACTGCTTGCATTATCAGGATGATGCCCTAGAGCTACACCATTCTTTTCTATAGCAATAGTCAACACTCTGTACTAGCACTCTGTTTGGGGCCATTACTTATGTAATAATTTCACTGCTCCTTTGTTTTATGAGGCAGTAATCTGATTCCCGTGTGAATAAAGCGAGGCCAAAGGGTAAATACTTTGCTGTAATGAAGAACAACATTAAGACTGATGAAAATGAGAGGTCAGTATTATTATTTCTGTTATGCCCTGCATTTATTTAATAGACCTTATGTTAAATTCCTATCAGCAGAGGCCCAAGTCTTGGCTTTTTAGGGATATGTTTGCCCTTAACTTGTTTCATGATGCTCCCACACCCACTCATCTGTGCTGTCTACCAGGGATATTTATACAGCCCCATTATGATAGTATCCAAGTGCCAAACCACTTGTTTGTCTTCAGAGCAATCTGTGGTAGGGAACTTTTATCCCTGTTTTGCCCCGGGACACAGAGGGCTCATTTGTACTTTAGAAGTGATGTGTTTTTGTCAGGATGGACCTCAAAACAACCAGCCCACCCAGGCCTGCAGACAGGGTCCAGCTATGAAAGTTCATGCCCCATAGCCATGCTCTAGCATGGGGGTTTTCAACCTTTTTTAGGAAGTGTACTCCTTCTGCTGGTGGTGACCGGATGCAGAGTGGGGGGCAGGACACATAGCGGCTGTCAATGCCACCACCACCCCACACTGCCCCATGCCGCCACCACGAGCCACCTTCCCATAGCCGGTTGCACATAATGTGCGGCTCCATAAGCTGCTGACAGGCCTCGCACCCAGCCAATTGTGTGCTGCCTGTCAGCAGCTCGTGAAGCCGCACATGCGACTGACTGGCTGTGGAAAAGGGGCTCAGGGTGGTGGATGGTGGCGGTGAGTGCCATGTGTGAGCTTCACACCCCCACGTCCAGCCAGCCAGGCAGCACCTGTGTGGCCCACAGAAGGGTGCCACTGCCCTCGCCCCAGCCCGGCCCCGCTCCTGGGGGGTGGCCATGTGGGGTGGTGAGTGGCGGTTCTCCATCCCTGCCCACCCATGCGTACCCCCCAGGACCTTTCCAAGTCCCCCCAGGGGTACTTATACCCCCAGTTGACAACCCCTGCTCTAGCACAGCGGGGGCCAACTTTTTTCCCAAGTGTGTTACAAATTAGCCCTGCTCCACTTCTACCCCCCTCCCCTGCCTTATCCATCACTTTTCTTCCTGCTCAAGCCCTATCTGCCACTGCCCCCTCCCTGTTTGGCTGTGTATCACACACAGAGGCTGCCTGTGCTACTTGTGACACACATGCTACATGTTGCTCCCCCCCGCCCCACTTCTAAGACACCATAGCAGAGTGATCTCAGCAGTATGTCCCTGAGAATGCTTAACAGCAAACTTCTAGGTCTGGACATTGCCTGCAGGTATGTGTGGGCAAGGTACACTTCAGCCTGTCTTAGACTAGGTTATCTGATGTAGCCTGGTGATAGAACAAGGAGAAATGGTTTCAAGTTGGAGCAAGGTTGATTTAAGTTGGATATTAGGAAAACGTTTCTCACTAGGAGAGTCGTGAAGCACTGGAACAAGTTACCTAGAGAGGCGGTGGAATCTCTATCCTTGGAGATTTTTAAGGCCCAGCTTGACAAAGCCCTGGCTGGGTTGATCCAGTTGGAGATGCTCCTGCTTTGAGCAGGGACTTGGACTAGATGACCTCCTGAGGTCCCTTCCAACTCTAATTTGGTTCTGTGATTCTATGACAGGCCACCGCCGCAATGCAGATAAACCCAGTGAGGTTAAGTGACTTTCCCATAGTCACATAAGAAGCCTGTGGCAAGACCTATGGAACCTGGCTCACAGGCTTATAGTCCAAGTCATAGGCTAGGACCCCCACCATTGGACCATCTGGCTTAGCGGTCCTTTTGCCAATATCTACCCTCCAGACGTATGTGGTCACTCTCAAATTAAAAAGTCCCTCCCACAGAAGATAATTTAAACTAGGGAACAGGAACACAATCAGTCTCAGCCTGCTCAGATTGCATTAGAAGTTGGAAAGTTCTTGCATTATGGGAAGTAGACAGGATTTCTTTTCCCTCATAAAAACAACTAATAAGTTCCTGGCATTCTTAGGAGAAAGAAGATCCATTTGAATTTTAAAAAATAGACTGACAAACCAGGCTGCTAAGTGACAATACTGTATTTACTTACACGTCACCTCAACGCTTCCTTCTTTTCCCTGCTTCTTCCCCTTCATTCCTTCTTCCTTTTTCTTTCCATTCAGCTAAGCCCCTACTAAATAAAATGCTTGTCCAAAAGAAGTGGCACTAATTTATTTGACACCAACACATTGATTATACTGCTTGTGTGATATCCTTATATATATATTACATATATAAAATATGTGTATAATGTGTTCTTGTGTGTGTGTGTACATACATACACATACACACAGGTATGATTGACTGTCTATAGCCTGTCTCATGGCAGTAGCATGTGCTGTAAAGCATGGACCATGCATGCCTCACCCACTCAAATTTGCTTGTGAGTTCTAGAGCCGGAAGTCTGACACTGAGGCCACTCTGGACTCATTCCCAGCATCTTCTCTCAGGCTTGCTGGAAACTGGGGGCTCAAAATGGTCTCTGAGGCTAAGCCCACAGTAGCCTCCCTGATAAACTTCTGGCTCAGGGGTATAGTTCAGTCATGGAGTCACAGGTAGGAGGAGCATGCTCTGGGCACAGCATGCTCTGCTTTATTCTCTCCGTCACTGATTGCTGACGTGGCATAGATAAGCCTTAAAAATCTCAGCCATAGAACAGCACCTCACTGTATTTGGTACCATCTGCAGAACAAAAAGATGGCACCTGCCTGCCTGTTTTAGCCTTTCATCCAACTTAGTTTGTCTTATTGTTTAGACCAGGGCTGTCCAACTTCTAAGTTGCTGTGGGTCACCCACATTTGAGCTGCACTAGCAGGAGCTGCACACCCCAGGGGCTGCTCTACTGCAAGCCACAAGCCTCTGAGCTGCAGTGCCCCCTTACACCATGCAGGTGGCCATTGCATCATATGAATAGCCATTGCACCATGTGCATGGGTGGCCTCCATATCAGTTCCCTCGCTGCATCATGCTGGGTGTCATGGCCTGGTGCCATGGCCTGTACCGCCCCCGGGGAAAGAGGAGGAAGTAAAAGCTGAGGGAAGGATGGAGGCCGCAGCCGCAGTTGGAATGATAAGGGTGACAGTGGACAGTAGGAACCCCGGGGGCCACACATTAACCCCTTGTGGGCTGCATGCAGTCCACAGGACATTGCCTAATGTTCCTTACCTAACTGGTCCGTGAATAATTGACAGAAAATGTTTTGTGGTTTAAAAAAAAAAAAATCTTGACTGCAATATGCAGTCTGGATGTTAAATACTATTAACTGCTATAGTTATCAGCTATACTTAGGTAAAGAATTTTCTGTTTATTGAGAATCATTTGTATATGCAATACTGTATATGGTTAATTTATGCAATGCAATTTATGCTAAAAAAGGTATGTATATAGAGTTGCATGTGTTGTTAATGTAGATATGTTCTTATCGTTTATTTCTCAGAGGAGTTTTTGATTGTTATTACATTTTGAAATAACTGATGAATATTTATTTTGGGTCAGGATTCAAATTTTTTAATAATGAAAAATGAATTTTATATATAATGCTAAGAATTGGAACAAATTAGTTTTATGAATTATAAATTAGCCTTACTAGAGACCTTTGATTCCATGGAGAGATTACTGCTTGCCATAATAAATCATGCTAACTATTCTGTAAGAGTCAGGCTAAACCCTGGACCTGCAGCTGCTCCAGAATCCTCTCTCATATGGGCTAGTGGGAGATTTCTGTCATATGACAAGAAAGACAGTGGTTACAGGAAACTGCAACCACATGCTAGAAGATAGCAGGGTAACACATTACATTTAGCATTTGATACTTTTCCTACAAAAGTTCATGGCAAAATCTTACACTGATATGAATGACAGGAGGATTAGCCTCATAATTCCTATTGGGACTGGGCCCAAAAAAAGTCAAGCCCACGCTAAACAATTTTGCTTAAATAACTATTTTCCAAATGTAGCCAATGGATACATGTTCAAGGAGATTTGACTATGTTCAGGTCTCACAGGGTGAAAATAAACCATGTGTGAGGGAACGAAATAAATCAAGATAATGTCATAATGAACTGTAATTCAAAATGTTCTTTAGACCTTGCATAAACAGTCTTCTTTGTCCCCAGAGAAAATCTGAAAACATTCAGATCAAATTGATATTTTGAAACAAAAAGTATTGAAGTGTTAAACTAGAACATCACAGTACAAGCTAGTGCAATCTCATTTCTGGAAAAAATTGTCTCCTAAATAATCTGAGCATTTTTGCATACTTGTTTCAGAAATAGGTAGCAGATTCTAATATTTCATTTAAAAATAAGTTCTAGTCCTTATGCCAGCAAGGAAAAGCTTCGGCAGGTAGAATAAAACCTAATGCAGTTGGGCCTTCAAACTGGTTGGCAGGCTTAGGAAAATATATGTGACAGAAGTGCACACTGCCCTAATCATAGGGTGTGTAAAAACCATAAAACTCAGTGATGACTATGAGACAGAACCTCATAAAACACCCATTGGAATTAACGGAGGCTGCCATTAATTTAAATTAACTTTGGATTGTGCTTGACATTATCTACAATTTATTTCAATCATTTTTACAAAAAAATACAGTTGATGTGGTTACCTAATACTATTTGATAAATATTGAGGAGGAAGGAAATGAGGAAGCAGGAGTAGCTGGTGAGTAAGATCTAGAAGTCAGAGCCCTGACAAGTTTCAAGTCACCTCTGATACCAATGGGAAGAGGAGGAAATGCGAGTTCTCCCCAGCTTTTTATTACTAAAAATATCACAGCAAGCTCCTTGTTGTCAAAACTGTCTTCCATAGCTATCTGGAATGCCAAAACACCTGATGCCCCTTTGCTAGTGACCCAATCCATCTCTGTATCACCACGATTAATTCATTTAATTCATAGACTTACAGGGTACAAGACCAGCAGGAATCATTAAAGGGCCTGCTGTGACACTCTGTATATCACAGGTTGTTAAATTTCATACCATTACCCCAGTATTAAACCCAAATTGTGTTTAATAAAGGTGTAAGTTGTGTTTGGCAAACATATGCCTTGAATTGGGGATATCATGACAGAGAAAGTATTAGTGGGAGAACCACCACATCTGTTGGTATTTTGTTGCAATGGTTAATTATTCTCACTGGAAATTTTTTTCTCCTAATTTCTACTTTGAATTTGTCTGACTTCAGCTCCAGGTACTGACTCTTCATATGTCTGTCTCTTCTGCTTTCTGTAAGTCCATTCATAACATCAGATGAAGTAGGCTGTTGCCTTTGAAAACTATTGCCTCTCTGAACTAGTTACTCTCTAAGGCAGTGATTCTCAACCAGTCTGCTGTGACTCTTCCCTCTCAGCTGCTGCTTCTCCATCTCTGCCCTTCTTCAAGTAGGTAAACCATAATAAATAAATAATTTTTTGAAATGGAGTGCCACACAATTCACAGAAATGATGGATGGGTACCTTCTGTCTAAAAAGATTGAGAACCACTGCTTTTAAGGTGCCAACCTGCCCTGCCTTCTACTGCATTAAGGATACCTTCCATACCTGATGGTTTTTCCCAGTGAAGAAAGCAAACACTGTAATTAATGGACTTCATCTTCTTTTTGGAATGGCAGGTCATAGCATCTGATGAAACAAGCTGTTGCTTATGAAAGCTTAGCCTTTCTGACCCAGTTAGTCTCTAAGGTGCTACTCTGTCCTGGCTTCTGCCTGACTTCAGGCTACCACAGCTAACTACTTCTCTCTAATCTTCTTTTTAATAACTTGAATAAATTGAGCCTTTTAAGTCTTTCATTGTAAGGCATTTCTTTCAGACCTGAAATCATTTTTATAGTTCTTTTCTGCCTCATCTCCAATTTTTCAAACTTCCTGTTTAAAAAGCAGACACTAGAAATGGATATAGTAGCCTCATATCAGTATTATCAGCTCCAGATGAGAAATCATTTTCTCATTACTCCTCTGTTTAGACATTCAAGGTTCATAATAGCCCTCTTTATGACCACCCTTGGAGGTCATGCTAAGTTGCTTGCCTCTGTGACCCCCATGTCCTTTTCAGAATCACTGCTCTGTGAGATACAACATTAATCATTCAGGAATAAGGAATGTAGGCCATTTGTTTAGACTGTATTTGCCTTGATTACAAAACATTTTGTTTGAATGGGCCCAAATTACCTGAGATCCTGATCACTCTACCACTCTTTACTATTTACTATTCCAACAATCTTTGTATAACTTATAAATTTTATCAGCAGTAAGTTTATATTAATTTCCAGATCATTGATGAAAAGGTTGAATACCATCAGTACTAATACTTATCCTCAAAGAACCTAGTTAGAGACAACTCCATTCTATGATGGCTCCTCACTGGGCATGTCTACATGTGTTCACTTACTGCACAGTAACCAAAATTACTGTGAAGTACAGGTGCGCATCTACACGTGCATGCCCATACTGCACAGTAAATATGGTGACTTTCGCTGACTTGAGCACAGATTTGATACCTGCATCATGCAGGTATCAAATTTATGCCTGATAAGTTACTATGCAATAAGGCACATGTAGTTGCCTTACCACACAGTAACACTGTGTGTGTCAACTGACTTGGGACTAACTTTAGTCCCAAGCCAGTCCACACACAGTATTACTGCGCTCTGACACCTGCACATGTAGATGCCAGCCTATTCCGCAGTAAATTTAAGCCAGAGTAAATGCACATGTAGACACACCCACCGACTACTACTTTTGATATATATGAGGTAGTTTCTTCTTAATCTTCTTAACATGTGCTTTGTTGATGCCATATAGTGCTAATTTTTTCAGTCATACTGTCATGTGGTCTTGATTAAAATAACTTACAAAAGATTATTACATCTTCAAAATGGCTTTCATCAACCAAAAAATAAAATCTCATCGAAGAATAAAACCTGATTTGTTCTGACAAAACCCATAAATCTAGGTTGACTGCTATTAATTATATTCCCATGCTACATTTTCTTATTAGTCAAAGCCTACATCATTATTTTTCTAACTAGCTGGTCATGCAAAATCGTACACTGACCATTTGAACTTTAGGGTCAGCAGCTGCTAATAACAAAACAAACAATACAGCAACTATGGAACAAATTTGTTTCTATATTTAATTGGCTACAAATCTCTACTTCAACTTTTTTCCTTGAAACTGCCGCAGAGGTCATTATTTGAGGGATAAAGGATCCGAGATTTTGCTGAACTCACCACAGACTATGAAAAAGTTGCGTATAATGCACAAGACTCTGCTATAACTGCTTATATATAAGGATGAATATTTCCAGCATATTGGCTTGTGGCATCATATACTACAGAACACTGTGTTAAAGTTCTTCAGTGGCTCTGAGCAAGGATTCATATAAGAGCAGTGTATATCTATGTATGTGTGTAAGTGCATATGCACGCATGCATGTACTCAGAGCACAATTGCTTCTAGTGAGTTAAAAATATGAGAACTCCCCCTTTTTCTCAGGGTGTGTGGTAAGAAATCTCTTTCCTGTTTCAATCTACTTAGTAATCACTTAGCGAGTAGGTGGGTAGTGGAGTATGCTTTTCACCCCTAGGGTACTACAGAACTGACCAAGATTGAAAAGGCCACTTCCTTCTTGATGACTTAGCTGAAATAAACTGATAAACTTTTGGTGCATTTAATACACACCATTGCAGCATGGCAACAATTAGCTGTCTTAGGATGTGTATCAAAAATTAAGACCACATCATGATCTGGCCACTGTATGCTGTGTTGAAGGGATGGGGCAATGAAAAGATGCTCTGAAACTCCATAATCCATATTGCTGCCTTCCAAGGACCTTGTCCTATCCTCCATCCTCTGTCTAATGGAAGAAGCTGGGGACAGGTGGGCCTGCTGGGATGGGGGCAACAGAACCAGTGCACTGGAGATGTAGGGCTACACTATTGCCCATAGGATATTGCTGTAATTTAGATGGGACACCAGGGTTGGCTAAATTATGCTGGAAGCCTCTGTAAGGCCTGGAACAGAAGACAGGATTAGAAGAGTACAAATGCAGTCTGAAGTTATCGTAGCTCTTCCTTCCCTATGTAACATACTGTGTCACTTAGAGCAGCAATGTAGAGCTGTTTCTATCTCTGTTCTACTTGGCACAACATATATTAGTGCTTTATTTCAAGCTTTCAGTTGAGCACCTTTTGCCAGAATTAAGAATCTCTCTCTGTGTTACTCTGTATCCCTAAAACAACTTGGGGTGATAACAAAAGTGATATTTTGTTGTGCAATGGGCCCCTTGAAAGTGCTCTACAATCATGCCCTGACAGAAGTGCATAGCTGCAGAGTGCTTGAAAAGTGCCAGATCATGTGATCAATGAACCCTCATTACATGAGGTTCAGATGGAAGTGCTCCAAAGTGGAACACCTTCATTAGCTTCTGTCAGTGCCTGCTCAGGAGCAACCCAGCCCCACCACTGCTGTCTTCAAGATAGGAGGGGGAGAAGGCAGGGAGGGAACTTGGTCTGGGTTTTGCTCCAATCCACCCACCCCTCCAATCTCCAGCGCAGGCTGGGAAAACTGCAGACTAAGATTCCTCTTCTACCTTCCCCGCCATCCTGAAGACAGCACTGGAGCTGGGGAAAGAGGGAGCGTGAGGCTATAGGAGAGAGGCTGCAGCCATGCAGCCAGTTCCTAAGTGGAGCTCAATCTTCTGTTCGGGTCTGTTGGGTTTGGGAGGTCACAAAGCTCCATGAGTTACAGTGAGGAGCTACATCTGTCAGCACCCTAAATGAAACAAAAATTTAGCATTAAAAATGACCAGGTACCCAGAGGGAAAGTTAAAGATACACCAACAATACTTGATTATAACTGGCAATTTATTCTGCTTATTTCTGTCTAGAATTAATATAATTCTGTTTCAGAATCTCAACTCCTATCCTTATGAAATTCTCCATAAGCAATCATTAGCATCTGGTCATGTTTTTGCTTCATACGACAGCTCTAGAACTTAAGTGAAAAGAATAGAAAATCCCCACTAGGAGATAAACAATGATGCTATTTGGCATAATTAATAAAAAAGAGGGCATGTCTATACATTCATTAATGTGCTTTAGGTAATACACATTAAATCTAGTACCTTGTAGCAGGGCACTAGGAGGCCTGCTACTGGATAGTGGTGATATGGGCTCAACTGCCACTCACCAGGGCAGCACAGGTGGGGGTTGTTAAGGCAACTGATTGGGTCAGCTGACCGGAAGGGGGCAGGGCCTGGCCTTTATAAACAGTAAGGCCATGGCCAGAAGCAATTCCCTTGCTGGCAGCCTGAGAGGAAGAGAGAGCTCTGTGAGAGCAGAGCAGAGCAGAGCAGAGCAGAGCAGAGCAGAGCAGAGCAGAGCAGAGCAGCCTGATGGCTAGAGAGTCTCTGCTTGATAGTTCTGGGTGGAGGAAACCCTGAGAAGGATATATGTAAAAGGGAGCCAGGTTGGCTTGGAAGTTGTGTTTGGCTTGGAAGTTGTGTTGTAACCCAGGAGGAGGAGATTTTGGGTTTTGTTGTTGTAGTACAATGGAGGACCGGGCAAGACTGTAGGGGTGGAGGAGGCCTCAAGGGAGCTCCCCAGTAGAAGGGGGGGTTCCTAGTGCTGCAGGGGGTGCAGTGTTTTGGGGTGTCCTAACCCTTACCCCAGTGTGGGTGATACCAGGGCAGGCCCAGTGTGGGTGCTGGCAGAAGCCCCAGGGGGGCATGGGCCTGAGAAGACAGGTCTGGGGCCAGGTAAGGCTAAGGCTGCCTGAGCCCCATTGTGAGAAGGCCCCAGGGCATAAGACCCAAGAAGAGGGTCTGGGGGCCAGGTAAGGCCAAGGCCGCCTGAGCCCCGGTTTGGGCGGGGGAGCGCGAGAGGCGCGGAGGGACGGGCCCCAGTTGGGTGCTGTCCGTACAGAAAAAGCCCTGGGAAGGGGGCGTGCGTATTAAGCAG
>NW_017728886.1:67786227-67813619 GCF_001723895.1 Crocodylus porosus | reverse complement strand
TGTCAAAGCAGATATAAAAGGCAGCCTCCCCTAAATACTTAAAACAGCAAAGATGTGGCAGGTGAGATTGGTGAGGGTGCATTTGACACCAGCTTGACACAATAGCCAGGGGGGGGCTAGGGGAGTTCATGGCACCCCTAGAGGCTGTCCTGCCACATACCTCCATTGTGAAGTACTAGAAAAATGTGCATTAGCCTATTTTAATACAAGCACGCTTTTTTGTGATGCTTTAATGCACATCAAAATAGGCTAATGCACATTAAAGTTCACATGTAGATGTGCCCAGAGAATACTCAAGTCTTATAAAATGTGCATTTCTAACATACCAAGAACTGAGCTGTTGCTTCTGGTTTGTTGGTTTTGTACTTCCTCCAGCTTAGTCAGTGTTCCCCTTGCCTGGATAAAAAGGTGAAGTTTCTTTTGACTTGAGTATTTTCTTTACTGTAGGTATCAAATATGAAATTACTCTGATTAAGTTTTCAAACCTGCTGTCAGTGGCATCAGTGGAACAGCTCTATGCTACCATCCAGTTCTCCAGTAGGGAACTGGGAGAACCTGGAAAGTATGCCTAATATACTGTGTATGTATTAATAACCCTGTGTCCCATGTTGAGGCTGCTCAGGAATATGAATATTGTGAGGTATTATGTACAGCTTTATAGTGCATAAAAAGGTTCAGTGACTTACCATATTTAATAGGCCCACAGATCAGAAACGTATGTGATTGAGGGTTTGGGGGCATATTTCAAAGTTACATGGTGGCAGATAGGTCCTCTGATCTTTCTACTCTGTCCTGCCCATCTTCATCTAGAGCATGTGACAATCTAAGTGCTTTGGCTGATAAATAATCCTCTATTTGGCCACTGGCCCAGTATCTGTGGTGATATGAACAAAATCCTCCTCTGTTTCCCTTGGGTCATACAATAGCATTTCCTGTAACTATAAAGAATATATAAGTAACACACTATCACAGGGTCAGCTGCAATCATAAATGTTATCAGTGGTTATCTGGCAACCACATGAAACAACAGCCTTTTCCCTCGGATCAGCTCTGTACTGTGCACTTGTGCTGAGTTGCCTTACAGAGGGATAGTTGAATGGTTTTGTTTTTTCGCTTTCTCTTCTGCCTTGGTAGGCTCTGGTGCTACTCATTTAAGACTCATGGGGGGCCTTATGGCTTGCAAAGTAGCCATAGTGCTCTCCTATGCACATGAACAGTGTGTGCCCCTGGCAGCTAGTGGGGCATGGCTGCACCAGCAGGAGTGTGGTAGTAGTGTGAAGGCCCAGCGGTGCTGAGCAGGGAGCTCCCGCAGACCCTGCCAGCACTGTTGGTAGTGGTGGGGGGGGAGGTGGTGAGCACTGACCAGGGGTCGGTGACCACCTGCAGTGTCAGCAGTGGCCAGGGGTGACTGGACCACCCGCAGATGCCACCGGCAGTGCCAGTGGTGAGTGACAACCACCTGCAGGTGCCACCGACAGTGTTGGCTGTGCCTTTTTGCAGGGGGTGCGCTGCCATGCTCAGGGGGTGCACATGCACATGCATGCATCCCCTATGCGTTGCCCCTGCCCATGCATATAGGAACACTTCTGGCACATGAGGCCTTCTTGTTAGGTACAGAGCTGATTATTCTAGTACTGCACCCTTAACAGAGCTCTCAGTGCAGGGGTCATGTTGCGAGTGCAAGATGTCTATGGCATTCCTATACCCAGCTGCTCCTTGGCTACTTCAAGGTCCATCAGTGGGATAGGATGTAGGGGCAGCATTCAGTTGTTTCATGGGTCAAACCTATCCCAGAACAGAGGATGTATTAGTTGCCCCCATCATCAAGCATACAATTACTTTATTTTTTAGGAATAGATCCACAGACTTCATACATATGACTTGCAGGGCCGTGTGAAGCTTTAGTAGCTGATTCAATTCAGAGGAGATTCAGACCAATTCAGTGACTGAATCTCTGAATCTGAATCCATTTCATAGACCAATAAAAAGCTCTGAACTGAATCAAAAGCCTCTGAATTGATTCCCCAAAGATTCAGGAGATTTGGCCATAGACTAAACAGGCAGCAGCGCTCACCAAGCTGGACATAGTTGCCTCCAGTTGGTAAGTCTGTTGTGGTGGGCAGAGGGGGGAAGGAGGGATTAGGGCTGGGTCTGGGACAAACTGCCCAGCTGGTGTGGGGGGCATGGGACTCAGGGAGGGGGGCTGGGGTGTGGGATGTGGGCACAGCAGCACTAGGAGCGGGAGCTATGCCCTGCTGTAGCTTGTTCAGCTGGGGCAGAGTGGGGCAGGGGCAGGATGTGGGTGTGGCTTACTCCGGACAGAAGGGGGCAAGCAGCAGCAGGGCATAACCCCCACTCCCAGGGCTGCTGCACCTGTATTCTGCACCCCCCCCCCCAGCATTGCTGGGCAAGCACTGGCAGTCCCTGCCCCCTTGTACCAGCTGGGCAAGCAGCAGGCCCTGCTCCTAATGCTGATGCAGGCATGGTAGCGCTGGGAGCATGGGCTCTGCCCTGCTCCCGCTTGCCCAACCAGGGCGGGGGCAGGATGCAGGTGCGGCTCACTCCGGGCAGTAGGGGGCAAGAGGCAGCAGGGCATAGCCCCCATTTCCAGCACTCCCACCCCTAGCTGGGCAAGTGGTGGCAGGGCAGAGACCCTGCTCCCAGTGCTGCTGTGCCTGCATCCCGCCTCCCTGAGTCCTGTGGCCCTTGCGCCAGCTGGGCAGCTTGTCCGTGCCCCAGCCCAAACTCTCCCCCCTCCACCCACCACAACAGACTTATCAACTGGAGGCAGCTATGTCCAGCATGGTGAGAACTGCAGCTTGTTTAGTCTATGGCTGAATCTATGAAGCAGCACCACATCTTCAGATCTGATTCTGCAGAATCGAATCAGGACAGTGATTCAGATTTCTGAATTGAATCACTGTCCCTCTGAATCTGCAAAGTCCAAATCCAAAGCAAATACTTGTTGCTTTGCACAGGCCTAGTGATTTGTCTTCCTGTAGTAGTGTGCCTGGGGACTCATGGTCTTCTCACAGCTAAAGACTTTCTGCCTTTCAATTGAGTGATATAAGGTTATTTTGAAGGTGTGGGGCTCAATCTCTGGTGAAAGCAGTGGTTTCTGTATGTGTGCACCATGCTGCAGGACATCTCAGTGGAAATGGTCTCATGGGAGGGGCAGTCACCAGCATTTTTCTAGTTGGTGAAAAGCAAACCGCTCATTAATGTTAGTGTCATTTAATCACAAACAAGCTTTTTCCGTTAAGAATGGCTATATATTGTTGTGAGAACTTTCATGTTTCCACCTGGAGGAAGTATTAGCAATTGACCACAAGTGAGCAAGCGGAGAGGAACATTACCATGTGTGCTCAGAGACAGCAACATTTTTCCACAGATTACTTTGGCAGAAGGGGGCAAGCACCCTACCTCTGCTGCCTCCAGATATCCCCTTATATCCCCTTATCTCAGATACTGCCTCTATGCTCATCCCTGTATGTAATTCACCTCCATACGCTATATCTACTCACCCCAGACACTCCCTATGGACAAGGACTAAAAATACCAGATCTTTGCTTAGCTTTAAAGAAATGGTGGAGAAAACTGTCTTAATACTTCTGGATTATACAGTGGTATCAGTTCTTTCCTTGACACTGTTTCCTCAGCTCCAGCTACTACAGTAAGTATTGCCCTATAAAATACCGTCAGTGCAGTGCCAATGCCCTCAGGTGTCTCCCTCTCTTCCCTTTCCTGATGAACACCTGTGTGAGGCAGATGGTGCAAATAATCCAGAATATATTTCTTGAGCCCATATAGAAAAGCTGCCAAGCTGCTGATTTTTTTGGCACCGTGCCTTGAAGCACCAATGAGTGTTAAGGGACACAGATGCTGCCTGCAAATAACTGAAGACAAAATTCTCAGCTTTCTCAGGGACTCTGGAAAGTGGCTCATGCCCTGGCATTTGCTGCTTGGCACGTTACATGGTTTTGCTGACACCCCCAGTGTGAATTCCTCAGAAGAGTCACTTTCCCTCTCACATCTTAATCAATAGTTTTTTCAACTTTTCTGTTGCAGGCCAAGCCATGGTGTGACTGGAGGCAGGGCTGTCCCTGGGGCAGGCGGATGAATTGGGGTGACTGTCCTGGGAGCTGGGCCAGCTTTGTGTCCAGCCACTTGCCACCCCCTGCCTCCCACCGCAGCATCTGGGCCCCGCACAGGTTGGTTTGCCCCGGTCATCTCAGACTGGAGGTCAACATTTGCTTTTCACAAAGACATGGGAGGTTCTGTCTTTCACTGGGTATGGTCTGGAGTTGTCTGTCTGAACATAGAAGAGTTGGAACCTGGGTTCTTCTTAACTATCCCTTTGCTTTACAGTTGAGACCTGGCCTATACTCGCAAGCTACATTGGTGGAAATCTCCATGCTTGGTGGAGACAGGTGCAAGTTCACACTGCTGCTGTCTGTCGGGGACTGCAGTTATTTGGTAGAAATGGAGGTTGAAAAGGTATAAGCTCCCCCAGTGGCTGTGTGATTGCACATTGGCACAGGGGTGTAGCAGGCTAGGTAAAAGTCTTCCCCCACTCCTCCTCCTTTACACCCCAGTACAACCCCACACTACATCACTCCCTTGAGCAGCAACCTGTCTGGGAGCCTTTTTGACCTTAATTGCCCAGAAGGACAAGAATTTCACCAGAATATGCTTCATAGCCATACTTGTACCGTTGCCAGGCATGCAAGCATATTGCTCTATGCTGACAAAAGGAGTATTGCTCCACCACAATTATACCCGGGAAGCAGCCCTGTCAATAGTGGAGGTCATTTGTTTCCTTGACTGTAGGGTGAAGAGTGTGTGCTGGCTCAACAGTTTAGATGCCAAATCCCCAACTGGCATTAAATGGAATTACATAAGAGTTAGGCCTTGAATTTCTCTGAGGATTTGGGCCTTGGTTAGCTAGTTTCCTGAAGACCATCCTTCTACAGTGCTAGCAGCCTGAACTGAGACAAGACTGCCTCAGTATATTGGCAGCATTTACTCAGGTGAAGCTATGCTACTTCTGATTTGAGAGCCTGCCTGAATTGTGGCTGGCTTAGTGTAAGGTCATCCAGAAAACGTAATGAGGAAAAACAGGCATGTAAGCACCGAGGCTGACATCAGTGCAGCCAGAACAGACTAGTCTCTGCATGTGCCACATAAAAAGAGCTGGACAAAAAACTGGAAAATAATTTTGAAAGAAAAGAAGTCAGTGGTTTCCATTGACAGGGGCTGAATTTTGATTTCACGCAAGACTTTTCTTATTACTTTAAAAAAAAAAAATTGTAGTAGAAATGTTTAATTTACCAAAAACATCCATTTTCTCACTGAACCCAGATTTTCTGGAAACAAAGTTTTAAAAAAATTCTAATGTTTTTAAAAAAAAAAAAAGGCAAAAAAATGAGTTCTGGTCAATTTTTGATAAAAAGCCATCTGCAAAATGTCAACTAGCTATAGTAATGAGCAGCCTATCAATGATTCATAGATGCATAGATGTTAGGGTCAGAAGGACTCAGTAAGTCATTGAGCCTGATGCCCTGCCCTGGGCAGAAAAGAGTGCTGGAGTCAGACAACCCGAGCTAGGTGCTTGTCTAGTCTCCTCTTGAAGACCCCCCACAGTAGGGGAGAGCACCACCTCTCCAGATTCTGGCAACCCTTACTGTGAAGTTCTTTTTAATGTTCAACCTAATCTGCTCTCCATCAATTTGTGGCCATTGTTTCTAGTTACTCCAGGGGGTGCCCTAGTATAGAGCATCTCTTATTCCCTGCTGCCCTCCCCTGATCAATAAATGAGCCCTGCAGGTATAGCACCAATTGCTACAGTTGGTCAGTCCCTATCAGACTCTTTTCTTTCTTAAAATATTATTTGTATTGTTGTGTCTAGTCAAAGACCAGGACCCCACTAGACTAGACCTGCAAGACATAGACGCATGCTTCAAAAAGCTTACAAGAAAAGTATAAAACAGGGCTGGAAGGGACCTTACAGATCATCACGTCCAGCGCCCCTGCACTTGGGCAGCTAGGATCTGGAACCAGCTTCCAAGAGAAGTGGTGCTGGCTCCTACACTGGGGGTCTTTAAGAGGGGGTTAGATGAACACCTTGCTGGGGTTGTTTGACCCCAGTACTCTTTCCTGCCATGGCAGGGGTTCAGACTTGATGATCTGCTCAGGTCCCTTCCGACCCTAGAAACTATGAAACTATAGGAAAGACTGCTGGGGTCAGATGACCCCAGCAGGGTGGGTGTCAAGATGCTTTTTGAAGATGGCCAGGGTGGATGATTACCACCTCTGTGGGGAGCCTGTTCCAAACCCTTGGTACTCAACTTGTAAAGAAGTTTTTCCTTATGTATAGCCTGAAGCAATCCTCAATCAGCTTGTGCCCATTACTTCTTGTCCTCCCCTAGGGGGCCTTGGTGAACAGATGCTCCTGCAGGCCCTGATGTACACCCTTGATATACTTATAGGCTGCCACCAAGTCCCCTCTGAGTCTTTTCTTCTCCAGGCTGAACAGTCCCGAGTCATTCAGCCTCTTCTTATATGACCTGGTCTCTAGGCCTCTAATCATGTGTGCCCCCCTCCTTTGGACTCTCTCAGGCTTCTCCGCATCCTTCCTGAAGTGTGGCACCTAGAACTGAGGCTAGGGCCATGAGCTATAAAGGCTGCACCAGCAGGCCCTGGAAGCTGCACTACGGCAAGCCACTGGCCCCTAGCCCTTACGCCTGCCACACTTCTCCTTGCATGCAGGTGCTACCTTCCTGGCTGAGGTGGATCCCATCTCAGCTCCCTTGCTGCTCCCTTGCTTGCTTGCTTCCTTCCTCACAAGCCTGAGAAAAGGAAGGAAGGAGAGCAGCAGAGCATGGATCTAGGACTTCGGAAAAGTAAACTTTGACTCCCTCAGGGAACTGATGGGCAGGATCCCTTGGGAGGCCAGTCTGAGGGGGGGAAAAGGAGTCCAGAACATCTGGCTGTACTTTAAGGAAACCTTACTGAGGGCACATGAATGAACCATCCTGATGTGCAGGAAGACTAGCAAGTATGGCAGAAGACCAGCTTGGATTAGTAGGAAAATTTTTCAGTGAGCGAAAACACAAAAAGGAAGCTTACAAGAAGTGGAAACTTATACTCCTCCTTAGTTGGTTGTCTAAGAGTATTGCTCAGGCATGCAGAGATGAAATCAGGAGGGCTAAAACACAATCGGAGTTGCAGCTAGCACATGCATGTGCACACCCTGAAAGCACTGGTGCACCCCTGTCAGCCAGCGTTCCTGAGCAGGGGGGGCAGGCAAGAGCGCTGGTGCCCCCCTGAGAGCGCTGACTGCAGATATAGATGTGGTCCCTCTATGGTTGATCCCACTGACCCAGAAGTGCCAGTTGTGCACTTGGAAATGCCAGTTGCGTGCTGCTGCCAGTTGCAGGTTGGCAGGGCTGGCTGTGGGGGACCCCTCCCACCCCCGGTTGCTGACTCTCAAGTGAGGGAGTACCAGTCACCCATGCTATCAAAGGATGTGAAAGATAACAAAAAGGGTTTATACAAATATGTCAGTAACAAAAGGAAAATCAGGGAAAGTGTAGGGTCTTTACTAAATGGGGGAGGCAACCTAGTGATAGATGATGCAGAGAAGGCTGAAGTGCTCAATGCCTTTTTCACATCAGTCTTCACAGGCAAGGTCAGCTCCCAGACTACTGCATCTGGCAGCACAGTTTGGGAAGAAGGTGAGTAGCCAGCCGTGGCAAAACAACAAGTTAGGGACTATTTAGAAAAGTTGGATGTATACAAGTTCATGGGGCCAGACAGCATGCACCCAAGGATGCTGAGGGAATTGGCTGATGTGTTTACAGAACTGGTGGCCATTATTTTTGAAAACTCATGACAATTGGGAGAGGTCCCAGATGACTGGAAAAGTGCAAATATAGTGCTCATTTTTAAAAAAGGGAAGAAGGAGGATCTAGGGAACTATAGAACAGTCAACTTCACTACTGGAAAAATCAAGGAGCAGATCCTCAAGGAATCCATTTCTAAGCACTTGGAGAAGAAAAAGGTGATTAGGAACAGTCATCATGGATTCACCAAGGGCAAGTCATGCCTGACCAACTTGACTGCCTTCTATGATGAGATGACTGGCTTTGTGGATGAGGGAAGAACAGTGGTTGTGATATACCTCGACTTTAGTAAGGCTTTTGATGTGGTTTCCCACAACCATATCAAATAAATATAGTGCCATTTTTGCCTCCTGGATGGTCAGTAACAAGCAAGAGGGCCACCAGGGCCCCTCAGCCAATCAGGGGTCGGGTGTGCATGGGTGGACCTGGAAGATTAATTAAGTGATTAATTGAATCTGCTGGAGTGTGCTAATTAGCCCACTCCAGCAGCCTCTGTGTTATGTATATTCAACATCCCTGCACTTCAAGATGGAGGCAGGGGTGCTTTAACTAAAGCCTGTCAAATGAGCTTTAGTTAAAGCACCCCTACCACCCTTCTGAAGCATGGGATTCTAAATACATGAGATGCTGAGGGTACTTTAATTAAAGTGGCTCCCAAAACCTGCTCTAATTAAAGCACCCTACCCTCCCACACCCGGAAGTATGTGTAAAGATGCCCTTGGGTACTACATTTTGTGTTAGAGTGTTATCTTTTGTGTTGTGTCAGGACTGACTGTGTTGTTTTGCTTAGAGGTTAGACTATGGATTTGTATAAGAAAGATCCTCCCTCAGGCAGGGTTTGGACTAGATGACCTATGGAGGTCTCTTTCTGCCCTACTTCTCTATGATTGGGTGCCAACCTGGATAGGAGTATCTAAAGAAAGGTCTGTGTGGGCCTTGTGCAAGTGATGGACATTAGTGACTTGGTCCATAGGAATAAAGAATGAAGTAGTGGAGAGGTTTGGGGTTAATATTAAGAACTCTTTTTTGAGCTACACTGAGCTTGAGATGATGGCTACACTTCCACAAAGAAATGCCAGAGTAGAAAAGTGGGGGTGGGACTGCAGGAGAGGTAGATTCTTAGCTTTTCTCCATGCTATAGTGATAGATTTTGGAGTGAAAACCTCTTCTTGATGTGAACTGCAGTGTCATGACAACATGACTAGAACACACCTGTGCTTCTTGGATGCACTTTTCAATTGTTTGAACAAGAGCCCCACATGTAGATGCAGCCAAACTAAATGAATTATATTTTGATTCAAATGTGACCTTGCTGGCTGTAGCTACTTTTAACCTCTGTGCAATTCCATTGTATTGTCTGATGAATTTCAACTTGCAGAAGTTGCAATTGAATACATTGAAAAGAACATTTTTTCCAGCTATTTAGTTGGTCTAATAAAAGATATCACATTTACCCAAAGAACCTTGTCTGCCAACTTGCAGAAATTTCTGTTTAACTCATCAGGGTAGATGGACGTTCAGCTGCTTTACTTCTTATTTACTTGGCAACAGGCCATAGGTTTTTAAGAGTGTGTTTTAATAGCATTTTTTAAAGGGAAGGGAAAATGGTCCTTTAGGGTGTGTACAGAAGTTGCTTTTTTTGCCATTTAAAGTGCTTTATTGCACTTAACATAAGTGCATGGCTTTACAGCACTTTAAAAATGGGTACAGCACTCTAAATTAACCCTTGTTAAATGAGTTATTAAAGTTGAAGCACTGTATTTTACAGCATTTTAGCAACCTACAGCATATTAAATAATGTCTGTATGCTGGTTACATTTCTAACCAGTGGAGAAGCCCCAGGAGGTTGTGGAGAGCCCCCTGCCTCCTAGTTTGTAAAGTGCAGGGAGGCTCAGAGGCCCCCTCCCACCAAACACTGCACTTCTGTCATGCTTAAGAGTGCTGTAATTTTATAGTGCTATAAAAAGTTCTCTAAATTACAGCACTGTAAAACATGTATGGAGCACTTCTGTACACACCCTTGGTGATAATAGTCAGGCTATCTAGTTACATTTTTTTTAACTAGTAATTACCAGACCTAATGCTGTACTGAGTTTCAGAGGCTGGTAACTCCTAACAGGGGCAGCAAAAGAAATGGTAGCATGACTTCTCCAAAGTGTCTATTCCTAGAAATCTCAGAAGATGCCTTGCATTAGTTCTGAAACATACTGACTTCTTAGGAAAAGAAGTCACGGCTTTCTGCCGTGTGGCTGCTCTAACTGGTTCTGAAAAGGGAAAAAATGCATTTTTTCCTCATTCTCTTTATTACAATACTGATGCAGAATCATCAAGTCCATAGCTCCCAACTAAGCAGCTCCTTATTTCCATCCTTCTAGTTCACAACCCTGACATCCCTGATGGTAAAAGCTAAATACTTGGGGCCTGATTCCCACTAAGATTAAGGATCAAATTGTTAAAAAGGCGCCTCAAGTGGATATTCTAAGCACTTCTGGAAATCCCACTAGGTATCCAAGCAGGTAAAGGGCCTAACTCTGATTGAACTTGTGGAGAATTAATTGTCTAACCCAGGAGTCAGCAATGTGTTTGGGTCAAGTGACAACAACTCCAGCAACCTGGACTTTGAAGATATTAGCATGCCAGGGGTGCACATGGGGAAGTTGCAAGAGGCCTGATCCTTGTCATGACACCACAACTCCAGCTCCTTCACTGCTGTCTACCCTGAGGCGTGTGCGCCCCTGTGTGTACCAGGGAGCCCAGGGAGGCTACACTGGGATCCGGAGCCCTGACTCTGCTCATTGATGATGGTGGCTGCAGACATTCCTCTGGAAACATGGCGGAGAAGGGGCTGGGGCACAGGGCATGGGGTGGGAGGCTGGCTTCTTCCCCACTGCATACCAGGCTCTGGCTGCACATGTAGGGGCAGGGCAGACCCCTCTGGGACTCCTCTGGGCCACAACAAGGACAAGGGCCACAGCCATGGTCTACTCCCAGCCCCATAGCCCATCCCCAAGAGATGCAGATGGGGGAAAAGGCTCATTTACATCTCCCTGATAGCATAGATGGGCCTGTAGATGGGTGTATGAATTCCTTTATGGCATACTTAGGCACGTGGGCTAGGTACAGACATTACACTCTTACCGGTGTAAGTGATCAGAAACTGGTCTACACCTGTAACAAAACGTAAGTTCGGCACACAAAAATGGTCTATACCCATAACAGAACAGAAGTTTGGGGCACACAGACTGGTTTAAAAATGATGGAATCTAGTCTAATATTTACTGCCCCCTTCCTCTCCCCCTGGGCACTGTTCTGTTTACTACTGAGCTAAACTATGCTGGTTACAGAAAACCACGTAACTTAGATTGATTCTGCTTCAGGCTTTTTGAATGTCTGTACCTAGTCATGTGGCCAAACCCTGCTTTCATTTACACTTGTGCAAATCCTGCTGTGTCATTAAGACTGCCTGGCTGTACCCAACAGCTGAAATTTGGTTTTGATTCATCAGTATTCATATGGACTAGAAATTCAAGTTTCATCCCTGAACAAGTAGACTCTAAACTGCTGAGGAGTCCCCATGTGCTTGCTAGGCTTTTTGGGTAGCTTCTACTATTATTAACTCTCTGTTATGATCTCTGTTTCATGTTTACAAACTTGGGCCTAATTCTCAGCTGGGCTAAAATGGTACAGAGCCTTTAGTTTCATTAGAGCTACACTGGATTACACCAGCTGAAGGGCTGATTCATAGATATTTATTTTGCTTTAGCTCTTCTTCCTTGACAGGAATAATCTCTTTGGAATTCAAGCTCTAAAAATTAGCTACTGAAAGGCTCAATCCTGTAATTTCCCAGTAGTCTCAACTGCCATTGCCTCCATTGGAAGCTAAGAATGCTCAGCACTGCACAGAATGAGGCTCTAAGCCAGCTCAATGACTGTGCTTGTGCCAGCTCTCTAATTCTGGGGTAATGATAATAATCAGGCTTGCACTGAGTGTTGACACATATTTATTAATTGCAAGGTGCGGCAAGCTTTGCACTTTGCTAAGACAAACACTTGCAGAACAATGTGCATATAGTAGGCTGGAAACAAACCAGCCCTTGTGTCAGTGTTAGCTGAAAGAATAGGAAATTACTAACTGTTTGAGAGTCCAGACCTTTGAAAATCCTGCCTGGTGGACTGAGATATTCCTTTTGGTGTGTAGTTTTGTGTGTTAGTAGGTGTAAAATCTTTCCCACCCTGCCAGGAAGTTGCAAACTCTCTGCATCTCCAGCCATTCTTGAAATGATTCCAAGGTAATAGAATAGGGTCATGTTTCATGCCAGGATTGCCAGTGATTTAGCTGTGAAATTCCTAGACAGTGGGGAGTCAGACGCAGGTCTCTTAGCTGCAGGCCTAGGTTAATATGCATGGTAATATATTTAAGCCACCAATAATGCAGATCACAGAATTAGGGAGAGAGATGTGGAAGGGAATAGATTGCCTGGCCAGGATGTAACTGAATGTGTAGAGTTCAACTACTGAACATTTAGGCTAAGTAGACATTCAAAAAGCCTGAGACTGAATCAGTTCAATCTTTGCAGGTTAGTCTAATCTGTGTAGATGGAGCCAAGAAGCAAATGAAGAGACATTCTCTTTTGATTCCAGAAATGCAGCTACATACCTGCAGTGACTCAGGCTAAAAGGCAAGAGATACTAGAGTAAGGCCTTCCTTCCCTTAGGCAGTGGCCAAAAGGCTAGAGGGAAGCTGAGTTAAGGGAGGAGCGGGGCATGGCCAGTCCCCAGCAGGATGAGTATAATAAACCCCCACCCTGGCCTGCAGGGACCCCAGCTGGGGAAGGAGGGGAAACAGCCCTTGACAGGCTTCTGTGAGGGGGAGGGGAGCATGGACAGACCCTGGCCCCCAGCTGGCACCGAAGGGATGAGCACTGAGAACGGGGTCATGGCCAGACCCCAGCCCAGGGCCTGAGGTGAAGGGGGGAAAGAGGGAGGGGGGAATCTCAGAGAAGTGGGGGTGGAGGGACCTCCAGAGGGCCTCTAGTGTCTACTCCAGCCCCTGCCTGAGCCCTGGCCAGACCCTCCCATACAAGCATAATCTAAAGAGCGGAGGGCTTGCTTGCCAGGGGGACTCTGTACTGCTGGGGAAAAAAACCACCAAGGGTTTCCTGTGGCTGGTTTTGCCCCTCTGCCCCATACTGGGGCCCAGCACCGCAATCCTCCAGCCCTGAGCCCCAAGGCAGCATCACATAGAGTCCCCTTCCCCCCAATCCTGCAGTGGGGGAGGGAGGAGAAGGGGGAGAGCCCTGCCTGCTGCAACAGCTCCATGACAGCCTGGCCTCTCCTGGGCTTGGGGGGCCAGGAGCAATCCAGGTGCACAGCTCCCATGACCCCAGCCAAAGCTGCAGCTGGCTGGGAAGGGCCCTGTCCCCATGGCTCAGCCTAGCCCCACTATCTGCTTGCTTTGTCCAGGGCTGGGGCTGGGGCTGTGCTGTGGGGCTGAGCCAGGCCAGCTCATGGGCACTGCTTAGGGTGGGCATGGAGGGACCAGACTGGGCTGTGGGGGCAGAGCCCTTCTCAGCCAGGTGTGGCTTAGGCTGGGACCATGGGAGCTAAGAAACTGTCCTGGTCTGGCCTGGCCTGCAGCCCCAGCCCCAGGTGAGGTGGGTGGATGGTGGGGCCAGGCCAGGCTGGGCCATGGGGACAGGTCTCTTCTCAGCCACTGTAGCTCAGGCTGGGGCTGTGGAAGCACACCAGAGCAGGGTTTCCCATCCCCCTGCACCCCTTCTCAGCCAGCTGGAACAGTGACAGTGCTCACAGCTAGGGAGGAGAGGGGTGGGGTCAACTCTGCTCGGCTGGAGCAGATGGCCCAGTCCAGCCGAGGGCTGCAAAGCATTCTGGGATGCTGGGGGACTGAGAGCTAATTTAAACCAGGAAGGGGTCTGGAACAGAAATTTCATAAACCGGTTTGACCTAGATCAGTTAAGTCTGATACAACATTCAACCAGGTTTATCTTAAACCAGTTTCAGCCATTTTGAAAGAGGTTTATATGCACTAAATTTCTGTTTTGTTATAGGTTTAAATCAGTTTCTGATCACTTAAACTGGTTTATGTGTAACTTCTGTCCCTAGCCTTAAGCAGCTGTGGATTCAGAGTGTGTGGGATGGTGAAGATTTTTCCCACTGCCTTTAACCCTAGGGAAAAAAAAGTGATCAGTGGTAAGAGTGTTTATTTATTGGTTTGTAAATGGTGCCCCTGGACTTAGCACTAATTAGCACTTCCCTTTATTAGAAATGTGAACGTATTTTTTGCCCTGAACAAAATAGTTTATCATCTTCCAGTGGATCCATGGGTTTTGTAATGACATCAAAGAGGTGTTAGTATAGTTCAGAACCAAACACAGGGCTCCAACCTCAGCTGTGTCTGAATTATGCTTGGCACCATTGCAACCCAGAAAAAGTGACTTTAACAGCTTTATAGCTTCTTGATCATGCATGTAGTTGATACAACTAAGAACAGCTAAGAACAGTTTTGGTGCTTCTCTAATTTGCAGCCCTCATAACCCTTCTCATAACTTAGTTAGATTAGTATTTATATAGACAGTGCTATGTCATCAACAGTGACCACTATGGGAACTAAGCAAAATATTCAAGAAGTGTCAGCCAGTTACTTATGGTTCCCTGAATCACAGAACAAAAGAAACTTCCCCTCATTTTAAGCACTTTCTATATGTCTAGAGCTGTCTAACAGAAAGAGAAACCATACCTGATAAAGTGCCAGCATTAATCCATTTGATATATTTAAGTGTGGCTGTTTAATGGCAACATATTAAGTTAATGCCACATTGATGGAATAAGAAATGGCATCTGATAGTTTCAAAAGATTTCTTATCGCAAGGAGGGAAGAAAAACGAAGATGATTTTGACTTCTCATTTCATTTCTCAGTGAATATGAACACCTTCAGTATTTACATTATTTACTGTTTACAGTGGTGAAGTCACTACTAAAAATCAAAGTGATTTGCAGAGCCCTGCCAGTTCTTTTTATATCTTCCTGACTGACTCAATAAACATCTGACACTTCAGTATTGTAACTAAGTACTGTACTGATTCTGCTCTTATTGAAAACATCTTTCTAAGAGAAGGAAATTGTCATTCTGCTTTCTCCAAAGGAATCTGACTTGTCTAGAAAAGCATTTGTAGAAGTGGTTCTTCAAATGCAGATGTGGCAAGTGGAAACAGTTAGGCCAGGGGTTCTCAACTTTTTTATACTCAAGGCATCCCTCATTAGACTGCAGGTACTCCTCACAAAATGTCATTTCTTAGTTTTCACTCTTTTTTTTGACTACAGGAAAGTAATAGAGCAACTCTTCTGTTGCAAAGAACTCAAAGGCTAGGCATAGAAATTACACATAAATTGGGATAAAGGATCAGAAACTGTTCAAATCTATAACACAATAGAAATTCAGTGCACATGAACAGCTTACGAAGGCTAGGGACAGGAGTTACATGTAACCTGGTTAAGTGATCAGAAACTGGTTCAAATCAGTAATGCAACAGAAGTTCAATGCTCTAACAGCTTTTAAAATGGCCCAAACTGGTTAAAGATAAACCTGGTTGGATATAGTATCAGACTGAACTGATACTAGGTCAAACTGGTTTATGAAACTGCTATCCCAGATCCCTTCTCAGTTCAAGTTAACTCTCAGTCCCTCAGCATCCCAGGTTGCTTTGCACCCCTGAGCTGTGCTATCTGCTTCAGCAAAATAGGGTTGGCTTTGCCCCTCTGCTGCCTAGCCAGAGCACTATCACTGGTCTGGCTGGCTAAGCAGCGCATGTGGGGGGGAAATCTGGCTCTGGACCCTGCCTGGGATTTGCCTGATGGGGCTCAGCAACCCCTGATGGGCTTTTTCTCACTCACCGCAGGAGCAGAGTTGGGGGGAGGGGGGCATGGCCAGACGCTGCACTGGGCTGGCAGAATGGGGCAGAGAGGGGGAGCGGGGTTTAAGCCTCCTCCCCGTCTTTCATGGGATCCCAGCTGGGGTCTTCTCTGCAGGGGCAGAGCAGCCCCTGACAGGCTTTTCCCATGCTCCCCACTGGAGTGGAAGAGAGGCATGGCTAGATGCTGGCCTGGATTGGCATGCTGAGGCAGAGGGGACAGGGTGTTTAAAACCCTCCACCCACACGAAACCCAGCCAAGGTCTGCGTGGCAGAGGTGGAGCAGCCTCTGACAGGCTTTTCTCCACTGTCACTCAAGTGGAGAGTGCAGGGTGGGGGCATGGCCAGATGGCAGCCCAAGTCAGCATGCTGAGGTGGAGGGGAGGGAGGGGTATTTAAACCTCCTCCCCAGCTCACATGGGACCCCAGATGGGTCTGCTTGGCAGGGATGGAGCAGCCCCTTCCTGGCTTTTCCAGTGGTGAGTGGGGAAAAGCCTGTCAAGGGCTGCTCTGCCCCTGCCAGGCAGACCCTGGCTGGGTGTCTGTGGGGGCCAGGGAGGGGGTTTTTAAACCCCCCTCCTCCCCTCCATGTGTTGGCCTGGACCAGGGTCTGGCCACTCCCCACCCCTTTCTGCTTGAGCAAGGGGAGGCAGACCCTGGCTGGGGGTCTGCGGTGGCCAGGGAGGGGGTTTAAACCCTCCCCCCCCACCCCTGCCAGGTGTACTCCAGCTTCTCCATTCAATCTATGCAGTTCAGATTAACCTCCAAAGATTGAACTGATTCAGCCTTGGGCCTTGGGCTTTTTGACTGTTTAGACAAAACAGCCAAAACGGGTTGAAGATAAACCTGGATGGATGTAGGATCAGACGTAACTCATTTAGATTAATTCCATTTTTATTGAACTACTGCTTGTACTTAGCCATAAAGACCACGGCAGGGCAGAATGTCTTGAACTCTATAGATTTCTATTTGAATCTCTGAGTTTATCTTGTGAATCACATCTATGCGCCTGACAGAACTAGGGTGTCCAGCTCCCAGTGGCTGGAAGCCCAGAACTTGAGAATTTGAGGCCATAACAGAAACACTTCATGGCATGAAGTCAGATCCCAAAGAATCTGTGAATTCTGCCAAATACTTGCCACAGGGACATAAGAAAAGAAAGGACATAACAGAACTAACTTTGTGTGTCCCACATTACCCTTGAAATGATTGCAAAGCATCATTAGAGGGGCTGGACCGGATGATCTCACAAAGTCTCTTCCACCCCTAAATTTCTGTGAATTAAGAATCACCAAGTTAGGCACTGTAACAGGGTGGCTTGTCCTCTTAACAGGGGACAGCCAGCCGGGATGAGTAGCTGCAGCTATGGAGAAGCTGCTGATAAGGGAGTGGCTTAAAAGGGAGTGGGAACTACTGATAAGGGAGCTGCTGATAAGGGGAGCTTAAAAACCCCAGAGAAAAGAGCAGCAGGGGAGCAAACTGTGAGGGAACAGTTCTGAGCCAGACAAGTGGTAGTCTAGCAGCTGCAAGGCCAGAGCTCCAGGAGACTTCTTCCAGTGTCTGGGACAGGATAACAAGGGTTTGTTTGCTAAGAGACTCTGTTTTTTTGGTGTGGATTGGCCGAGGAGCTCCTCAGTCAGCAAAAACCCACCTGGGAAAGCCCACAAGCGAAGTGACATGCTTGTAGGCATGGACAGTGACTTGAGAAAATATGTGAAATCTTCTGGTATGCAAATACCGTGTACAAGGAGAAAAAGCAGAAGCATGTGCATTAAAAACAAACCCCTTAAAGGCATTTTTTTTCCCTTGTAAAAGCTCATGCTACAAGCTGGTATTTTGTAAATACTCCTCAACTTAAATCCATTTTGAATGACTAGTTGAAGCGGTTCAGTAGAATTACTTCAATACAAGAGCTCACATAGTGTCAGGGCCACAAATCAATAGTAAGGCCCTCAAGTTCAGTAGCTGCTGATGGTGCCTATTAATTCTTACCCTTCACATAGCAGAATCAAACATGACTGGCAAGAGTCAAAATAGAAGTCTCAGTGGGAAAAGCTGGTTAAAGATCCCTTCCTCCTTTGCAGATGCATCAAATTGCAAATTGCATTTGTGACCATCAACTCTTGGATGAGAACAAGCCCTTACTTGCATAGGGGTGTGGAGGGGAAGGGAACATGGCTATCTTGACTCCATCCTGAGAGCCTGGGCACCTACATAGACAAGGATGCTGTGAAAACAGGCACTAGAGAACACACAGAGGAGATTATAAATGTATAAATCAAAGGCATTGAAAAGACTGGTGAAGACACTAATTCATCATGCTACTAACTCAGGGCTGTTTATTAGGGTGCTTATCCCAGTGTTTTGACAGTTCCAAAGGGTTACCAGCAACCCCTATGACTTCCCCAACTTTCCTCTGGAAGTTTTAAAAAAGAAATTTAGGCAGCTAGAGATGCTGGTAGCAGAGTATATAAAAATACCTCCCTGAAATCGCTGGGTAACTTAATACTTTTCAAAATCCATCCCTTCGCCACTAGCACCAGTCAATTATTTTGGATTTCTTTTTTTTTTTTTTTTGCCATTCATCTCATATTTTGATCTTTCTTTAACTTCATAGTTCTGGGGGCTGAAATGGAATGTGTGCGCTGCTGCCTTGTCTTCAGTGGAGTTTTTGGCTACAAGTGGACAGCCTTGGGGTGCCTGTATTAAAGAGAGCCTCTCCCTCCCCCACGAACTAGACAGTCAAAGCCAGTACAAATGAGAGTTTATCTGCATAGGGGAATGAACTTGATACAAATAGCTGCTGCAGAAGTGGTCCCTGTGTGAACACTCTGAAAGTGGATTATGTTGAACTATCAAAGACACTCTTATTCTTGAACAGCCACAGCACTTGAAATAACTTCCATATCCTGCAATGATTCCCCATTAAGATTTGAACAGATGCAATTTAGCTAGTTTAGTTCTGCTTGAAATTGGACTATGCTGCAAAAAGTCAAATTATATCCTAGCTTGACTTTGCTGGTTTACACTAGGGCAGTCACAGTGGTAGCTGGCACTGAGCAAATCTATGCATAAAGTATAGGAGTGAAAGAACGACAGTGCACACGCATGCCCACATCAGTTATACACATGTGCATACTCACAAGCTGTAATAGAGCCCTGTTTGTAGCTTAAATTCCATTTTACATCTCCACACATGTGGATACACACAAAGTCTGCTGTGAGCTAATGGCTTTCTGTAATGATTACTGGGAATCTTGGGCATTAATTGCACCTTCTGCCTCCTGCCTCATTGATGTCTTCTTACCTCTATAGATGCTCATGTGTATCCTAAGTGGAGTTTCTTATTTAAATGCTATACTTTGTGCCAGGAAGAACTGTCTAGATAGAATGCAAGGAAATCTCTCTTAAGCTATATTACAGTATTGTGGAATACACTTTGTAGAGTTATGAAATGACGTGAAATGGTACAAAAGCTATTTGTATCGATGCTATGATACAATACTAGGTAACTATAACCTTGAACAGGGTATTGATCAAACTATGGGGCAAACTAATTACATTGGCACTCAGTTGTAACAGAACACAAACATATTTCCATTATAAGGTTTCATAATTTGAATCTGGCATTTTGTTAGTTACTTTACATGCATGGGATAATGGACAGCCAGGAAGGAATGCAACTGGTAACTGAAAAAAGGACTGGGGAATGTGTGAGAGGTTGACAGAGGGCTTTTAACATTTTAAGTGGTAGCAGGTTTAGCCATTCCCTCTCATCTCCATTTTTAACACAGAGTGGAGAGAAGCAGGGGTGCCACGGAGGATAGGCAGGATGGTACCAGGGAAGACAAATGGTGGCATGTGAATGGTCAGTGACTTGGTTTGTCTCAGGCCACACTGTGAATTTTTACAGAACACTGTTTTAGAACCTCTAATATGGGCATTATTTTGCATGTGTGGGGTGTGTATAGAAGTTGGAAACTGTGTGTAGCAGAGCACTAGGGTGCTCGCTACTGGTAATAGTAATAAGGGCAGCACAGGTGTCGGTTGCTGGGGCAACCAATTGTGGTCAGCTGGCCCGAAGGGGGCAGGGCCTGGCCTTTATAAGCAACCAGGCTGAGGCCAGAGGGGGTTCCCTTCTGGTAGCCTGAGGAGCAGGAGCTCTGCTGCAGAGCTGACCTGAGCAGCTGTGTGATGATACGGGGTAGAGAGAACCCTAAAGGAGGTATGATGAAGAGTCAGCATGGCGCGGAGTTTGTACTATAGCCAGGAGACTTATCTTGCATTATAGCTGGTTGGTGCATGGCTTTATGTTTCTCTTTGGTTGTTTGTGTAATACCGGAGGACCGGGTGAGGCTGTAGGGGTTGGAGGAGGCCTCAGGGGAGCTCCCCAGCAGCGTGGGAGGTTTCTGCTGCCCTGGGAGGGCACAGTAAGCTGGTGCTAAAGAGGGCACAGCAGTTTGTGTGCTGGAGAGTGGCACTATGTTTTGGGGTGTCCTGACCCCAACCCAATATGGGCGACATCAGGAGGAGCTAGTGGGGTGTCCCAACCCCAGCCCAGCGGGGCAACATTGGGAGTAAAGCCCGAGCAGGGCGTAAGACCCCTAAGGAGGGTCAGGGGGCCAGGCACGGCTACGGCCACCTGAGCCCTGACCGCGGGAAGCGTGGGAGGGGGCCAGGCACGGCTACGGCCACCTGAGCCCTGACCACGGGAAGCGTGGGAGCAAGGCCCCAGGGTGGGCGGGAAGCGCGGGAGCAAGGCCCCAGGGTGGGCAAGCATATTGGGAAAGCCCCAGGAAAGGGGCGAGCTTATTGGGAAAGCCCCAGGAAGAGGCAAGCATGTTGAGCAGGCCCGAGAGGGCTAGTGAGTAGAGGGGCACCAGTCAAGGCGCCAGTTGCGTGACAAGCCCTAGGGGCGCCAGTCAGGGTGCAGAAAGGAAACTGACCAGTCAACATCCGGTACATCTGCGAGGCTTGGGGCGTGCTACAGGGGAGGTTGGAGGCACGTATAGCCCATAAGGCTGGGGTGCACCAGTCAGCCCATACAGAACAGGGGACAGGATAAACATAGCACCGTGTCCAAGGGGACAAAAGGCAGCCTCTCTTATAAAATTAGACAACATCAAAGACGTGGTGGATGAGAACGAGGGTGCTGGATCGTCTACTTGGCACGGTAGGGGGCGTTAGAGAGATCACGGCTGCTCCTAGGTCCCCACGCTGTGACACTATGCTAGCTCACGTGTGCCCAATATGGTAACATCTAGCAAGCACCAATAAAAAAACCAACCAACCAAAAATCCCAAACCCCAGCTACACTTTACAGAATTTGATACCACTCAGAGCGACAAATAACAAGAGAGATTCAGATTTTCATGAGGTGCCTTGTCAACCTGGATATGCACATCACCATCCTGTTGGTCTACCTTGGGGCCTTACATTGCAAAGAGATCTTAGCTTATAGCAAGGCCTCTTTCTTGTTTGACCCATGTAGGTCCTGAAGTCCTCACCAGCCTCAAGTTAAAGGTATCTATAAACACAGCTTGTTAGTAGTATTCAGCGACAGAATCCTTCCCAACACATCACACTATGGACAGGTGGCATTAATGCTAACAGAGATCAGGTATTGGTTCTTGGCTTTCTTGAAAATATATTAATCCAAGCTTCCTAATTTGACATTTCAGTGCGTCTTGGGTGTGAACCCATGGAACAATCCATTAAGGATGCTCTGGAGGACTTCCTGATCTCCACCTCTTCCCAGAGTATTGAGACATCCAAGCCCTCTACGCAACTTGAGGCAGGTGTGCAAGGCATAAACTTCATCCAAGGACTATCCTAAATCAAGGCAGCTCATTTTTTAGTGTGAGGTAAAGCATGCCGGCATCTGTGGCCAACAGCTCTCATGGGACATAAGTAATTGGTATCACAGCATGAAGTAATATGTAATGCAGGAAGGCTAACTACAGAGCAGTGATGCTAATTCCAGCAGCATGCAACCACAAATGAAGTGAACTTGGTGGCATGTAAATTTTTAAACAGGGAGATGATCTCAAGTCCACCTAACACCAGAGCACTAGAAGAGACGCAAGTAACCAGACCAGTTGATCCCAGCATAATACAAAGCACTGTGGTATGGCAGCTGGTGAACAACCAAGCTAAGCACCAGTAAAAATGTGTACACAATAACATCAGTTTGTATTCACTCAAGATGCAATGAACTTCATATACTTTCAAAGAGGTATAGAGAATACACGATGTCTCACTTATTACTCTGTCCTAAGAAGTGCATTGGGTGGTTGCAGATAATTTCTATATGCATAAACAAACAATGCATAGTACACTTCCCCCCTCCAGGTTCAAGTTAACTCACAGTCCCCTGGCATCCCAGGATACTCTGTACCTCTCCCCAGGCCCCTCCTTGCAGGCTAGCCTTTACACAATCCATCTGCTCCAGTTGAGCAGGGAGCTATGCTGTAGTGCCCCTTGCTTCTGGCCTGGTCCACTGCAGGCATGTAGCTGCATTTCCAGAATCAAAAGTGAATGCTTATCGGTTCAATTTACGCAGTTTAGACTAACCTGCGAAGATTGAATTGATCCAGCCTTGAGCTTTTGACTATATTTAGCCTCTGTGTAGACAAGTCCTGAGAGCCAATGAACAGGGCATAAGACTGAAAATTAAGAAACACAAGCTTTATTCCTTACACTAATCCTGACCTAGGTATCTGATCTTGGGCAACTCACTTTACTTCTTGTCCCCTGCCCCAACCTTTGTGTCTATTTTGTGCATTGTGGCAGCAAGACACCCCCACAGGCACCTGAAGGGGAGAGGATAGTCCCTGCAGGACCCAAATGCCACATACAGCCCCCCGCGGGGGAAACTTACTTCCCGCTGGGCAGCCAGAGCCAGAGCAGGAACCAAGGCCACGGCTGTGGGAACCAGCGTTTCACTGGCGGTTTAATCAGCTGTTTCCTGGGTGGGGAACAGCTGAGCCAATCACGGCAGCCATTCCGGCCACCGTGGGAAGATTTAAAAGCTCCACAGGAACCTGGGAGGAGAAGGCAAGACGGGAGCGCGCTGGTGCAAAGAAGAGGAGCAACGCAGCCGGTGCAATGCCGGCAAGCAGCACCAGGAAGGTGTTTGAGTCCCCTGTAGGAGACTGGGGGAAAGGAGGCAACTCCACACCCCTCTCCAACCCAGGGGTCTACTTCTTTTGAAAAGAAAAAAAAGGAAAGAGAGAGAAAAAGGCGGAGGAGCAAAATGCCCTACTCTGAGGCACTGAGAATATGTGCCAGCTGACGTGAATGTGGCTTGCCAATCTCTAGAGAAGGGGGAGCCGTATAAGTACCAACAAAGCCCACTCGGACATGAGGTTCTCCTCAAAACAAGCTGGGGTCGAGCCAGCATGACCGAACTACCATCTTGCTGACGCCCATCCAGTTGATGAGTGGATGGGGTGCAGGGGAGGCGGAGCCCTGTGGAACATCACACTGAAACTGTGAGTACTGCTGTTCCTCACCCGTGGAGCCTCCCCGGGAAGAAGATCTCCACTGAACGCCATTCTCTTTACATAATATCATCGAGTCATGGCAGGTGAGTTGAGGGCCACTCAAGGCACTTTTTATCACATGCATTTAGACTGTAAGCCTCATGGGGTAGGGACAGTCTCCTTCTAGCACAATGGCATCTGAGTATCATGTAATTTAAGTAAGAGTGAAGGTTTCACTCTTTCTCATTTCTTCGTGTCAGTACACCCATTGGCATGAAATGTTACACAGGCCACAGCAAAGTTAACACATGAAGCAGCTGTGTTGCAGTAGCAGTAGAAGTTGTGCCAGAAAAGGGTTAATCATTTGAGAGGAAGAGGGAAAGTGTTTGTGTTTGTATGGGGTGGGGGAGCAGTGAGAGAGAGTATTTCTGTATTAACATGCAGCTGGTTCATGCAGCTGAATAGGCATGGCTCAGCTGTTACCTTTCTCAAAGCCAGTGGAGAATGATGAAAAACTGTGGTAATATCTATTAAAAGTTTGTGGAAGGGGTCTGCTCAGTAGGAGCTTTTCCATCTCACATACAAGTGATGATTTAGAGCTGAGAAGGATCCCCTCGAGGGGATTTTGTGAACCATGCAATGCTAATTAACTCTATTGTTATATTTTGTTTTGAACATAAGAGTCCCTCTGGGAATGCAGCACTCCTTTCTCCTGCAAGAGATTTAAATTTTGCACCACTGTATAAAATCTCCTCCACATCACATCAGCAAAAGGGATTAGCAATAGGGGAAAGCATATGTGCATAATTTTATAGGGTGGATGGGGGAGAATGTCCCCCTGCCCTCCATGTAGTCTCAATGGGAGCCATTTTGTACATAATTGCTTTCACTGTTACTTTAACCTTGAATTAAAAACAAGTACACATCAAACACTGGGCAGCATCTCCCTTTGATCTGTAGTGTATTCAGACCACTTCCGAGCATGCTGTGCCAGAGTTTGTTGTAGTGGTTAAGTTGTTTGGGCATGAATGAAGAAAACCCCAACCCTGAGACAAGGGGCAATGTTGAAATGCTACTGAGCTCATCTACTGACTCAGTCCAGAAGCAAAGCAAGAAAATGAAAGCTTTCCATCTGTCTGAAGTTCTTGCTATTTCAAGCCACCAAAACAGTACAGGAACTCAGTTCACACTGTGCCAGTTTTTCTTGTATCCATTATGGCTGGGCCAGATTGTGTCAAACAGCAGTATCATGCACCTGAGGACAGACTCTCCTCTCCCACTGGTCTTCTATTAATGTAAATAGACCTAGAGAATTAGGGCCCCCATAGGTGAAACCCATTTCAACTTACCATTGCCTCCAATTCACATAGGAGATGGTTCCTATGTGTATTATGTATTATTCTGAATGCTTGTATTCTCTTTTCTGCATTGTCTCAAGTTCCAGCTCTCCCCCTGTTGGTATTTGCAGAGTATTGTCATGTGCCTTTCCACTTGAGACAACGTTATTTCCAGGTATAGCTATATGACACTAACAAAGTGGCTGGCCTACACAAGTGCCACTTTGTCACTGGGACTATTCAGCAGAGTGTCACTTGTCCTCAGCTGATGACACTTAATGGAGATTATTCTCAAACTTGAATAATAGGAGCCAGAGCTTTTGAAAATTTGCAACTTCTCTTGTCACTGCAAGGCTCTCAGTGGCAAGGGGCTGCAATTAGTGACCACCATGATGTCATGCCTGATAAGATGCATACTTTTGAATAGTATTTTCATTACTTATTTTATGAGTCATAAAAATGTTGCTTATTGTTGTTATAAACCTCTTCAGAGACATGAGTGACACGAATGGTATATAAACCCAAAGGCATAGTTTCGGATTCCACCCAGAGCTTTCTGCTCGTGTTTGCTGTAAGAACTGTGCTGGCAATGTTGCCAGTGGCTTTAATGTATGATACATGAGAACCCAGCAGCCTACTAGAAAAGGCAAAAGACTTCCTATACTATACAGAAGACATCATTTAAAAGAACAATGTCATCACCTGCCTGTCAGGCTGTGTGAGCACTCAGCACAGCAACCTATAGTCTTTAATCACCTGGAGCAGAAGATGGTTGGTTTTGTCTGAGGTCTGATGGGGATGTTTATCAAGGTAAGAGCTTTCAGGTCAGAAGCTGCAAATGAGAGTATGTCGTGGAAAATTCCCCCAAATATGCCAGGCCACATCACTCCCTGGTGTGCCATTAGCTACTGAAATTGGTGCATTTCAACCCGCTAGCCCAATGGGCAGTTAGGTTCTGGGAGAGGACCCTTGACTTTGATGTTATATTCCCTAGATGTCCACACACCCTCCATTCTCTCCAACCCCTGTCAGCAGCTACCAGTATCAAGATTTATAATCATACCCTGGTGTAGACAGAGCATCTAGCAGAAAAGGCTCTGGGAGTCCCTTGTTTAAAATGTCACCACTAAATTTTCTTGGACTCTTAGAAAAGCCTTTTAGTGTGAGATCTGTCTTGCATGTTGTGTTTATACACTACCTCACACAAAGGATGACTAGATATGAATGTATATAAAGGAATAAAAAGAATGCATTAAAAAGAGTTTGGGGATTTTTACTACTTCTATTGGAATTATCCTTCTTCCTGGTGCTGCTGATTGATACATTTCTGCTTTGGAAGAGTTATTTTTGGGTTTTGTAAAAATACACCTGAATTTTTTGTATTTATATAATCTTACATCAAATGCCAGATAGTAAAACAACAACAAATCCACAAAGAAACCCGGAAGGGAGCCCAGATCCTTCTATAGAATTCTTCAAAATTTACACAGGGTAAAACACTAAGCTATGCCATGGAATCACACTGTCCTCTCACATATATCTGTATAAAAAGCAGAGTATTGCCAACACAGTGCTATTTCTTCCAAAGAAGAGATTTTTTTTCATGGGCTAAGCCATGAATCGTCTCCCCAGTCCCTTATGCCTTCTCTCTGCAAGTTTACACACCCATAGCACAAGGCTCATTAAAGACAGTCACAACACAGATTTCTGCAAATCTTTCTCTAAGTGCATTGGTCGGTGTATATTAGCTGGCATCTCTCTTTGTATTGCTGTACAGCTCACTGTATTAGAACTTTAATGAAGTGTTGCCAACAGACATCACCCAGAACAGCTGAGTCTGGGGTACTGCTGATATCTGAGCACTCTGGATGCCTGGCAGTTTACATTGCCAAAGAATTGGACAGGGATGATTTGGCCTGGAGAGACCTTGACTAGCCTTTGATTGCTGACGAATAGTTTCCTATGACACTAAATGTCAGGCCAGACAAGCTCAAGTCGTTTTATGACTGCAGAGATCACCAAGTCAGGAAAAATTCAATGTGAGTTTTTCATAGGTCCTTAGAAGAGATATTGTTTTAATTCACTAAGCAGAGTGGATGCTACAGATTTTCCTTTACCTCTTTGGGGCTGAGTCAAATACCTAGATAGAGACACACACGGAAAAGTTTTGGATACCGATACAAACTTCTGTGACATGGTCCCCAGTCTTCAACCTGCTTTGTGCAGATGGATCCATACAGACCCTTACCAGTTCCCTGGGGACTCTAGATGGGATCAAGTGTCCCATGCTGTGACTTGGACAGGAGGATCAGTTCCAAGATAAGATTTATTACCTTTTATTTTCCACCACTTTTCTTACCTCTGTAAAAAGTCTGTGCCTTTGTCTTTCTTGCCCCTGGTAGGGCAGAAGGTTGACTAAGAGGAACCCTACTATTCCACCATTACACTGAAATGCTTCAGAGTAATGGCGGAAAAATGCCAGGAGAGGGTAAAGGTTGCTGCTGGTGGCTAAGGGCAGAAGTTACACATAAACTGGTTTAAACCTGTAACAGAACATAAGTTCAGTGCACATAAACCAAAATGGCTGAAACTGGTTTAAGATCAACCTGGTTGAATGTAGTATCAGACTTAACTGATTTGGGTCAAACCAGTTTATGAAACTTCTGTCCCAGATCCCTTCCTGGTTCCAGTTAAGTCATAGTCCCCAGGCATGCTTTCCAGCCCTGGGCTGGGCTGGG
>NW_017728886.1:67761404-67786127 GCF_001723895.1 Crocodylus porosus | reverse complement strand
GGGCGTTAAATATCCCTGCCCCTGCTCAAACTTACTGTGACTGTAGATTACAAATCCCAGAGGCACTTGGAAGCAGTCCTTGCTTGTACCTAGAAACAAGAAGAATCCTGCTGCTGTGACCATGGACTACAAATCCCAGAGACCTAGAGGGCACCAGGAAAAGGAAATGAACATACAGCCCATGCTGGCTATGTGCCAGAGAGCCGTGCTCTAGTGCCTCCAGACTGCTATGCTAAGCCACTGCAGGCATGTAGCTGCATTTCCTGAATCAAAAAAGTAAATGTGTGTCCCATTGTTTCTCAGTTTAATCTCTGTATTTTAAACTAATCTGCGAAGACTGAGTTGATTTATCCTTGGGCTTTTTGACTCTCTGTATTTAGCTGGCGTGTCTGATCTTCCCTTATCTCTACCCTCAGCCAAAGCAGTTCCTGCCACTGATGGTATTTTTGTTGTACAAGAGAGGAATGGACCTGTTGGTTATTACACCTTGCTAGTTGCAGGAGGTAACACACACATTGACATAGTACTTCAGCCTGTGCTTGATCTACATCAGCAATGGGCACTTTCTAAAGCCTAAGTAGTGTAAGCAAGCAGCTGAAAATGCTTTCCTGTGGTTAATACCTATGCTGCTTTTAGGTTATTTCCTCTTCCCATTAAACCCTTCAAAACCTTCTTAAGAAAAGACCTCTAATTCAAATTCCTACTAAAGGGCCTGTTGCTTACTCCCTGGTGACTACTGATTTCTGAATTCCTATAGTATATCAAAAGGGGCCAAGTGTTCACAGCCTCTCTTGCCTTTATTGTATTTACTGTCCTAGGCCATGACTAGTTTTTGGGTTTGGTTTCTTTTTTTTTTTTTTAAAAGGTGTATGTATAAGCATTACATTTAGGTTGACCTAAAAGTGGCACACCCAATCTAAAGTTAGTTCATCAGCTTGGGATTTACCCAATCTAGCAAGGGTTAGCTTGGCCTAGTGAATGCTTGTATGTGCTGTTTTAATGCCCCCCACCCTGATTGGATTGTTTCACCCCCCCACCCCTTTGCAACCTGCCCTCCCTGCCCTTAACCAGGCAGCACCTCCTGCAGACCTGCCAAGCCCCACCTGGACCTGTCAGCTCTGTCCCATCCTAACAGTGCCCTCACCCTCCCAGCTTACTTATCTTTGGCTGCCTGCGTCTCCTCCTGGCAAGAGGTAAATGCTTGCACACACCGGACCAGGTCCCATAAATCTTTGTTTGCACCCAAAGGGAAATCCATGACCTAGAACTGACAGTATCTCAGAACTGGTCCAATTCCTACAAGTCAGATCCCCAAACTGTGAGAAGTCCCAAAATGTTGCATGTCAGCTGAGACAAAAAAGGATATGGACATCTGAGCTAAATACAGATATTCAAAAGCCTGAGCCTGAATTGATTCCATTTTTGCAGGTTAGTCTAACCTGTGTAGACTGAATCAACAAGCAAGCGAATAGACATTCACTTTTGATTCTGGAAATGCAGGTACATGCCTGCAGTGGCTCAGGCTAGAAGCTAGGGTGTGCTAGAGAGAGCCCTCCCTTCCCTTCAGGCTGGAGGGAAGCTGAGCTGAGGGTGGGGCGTGGCCAGGTCTTGGCAGGCTGAGTATGACTAGGGAGGGGTTTAAAACCCGACCCTGGCCTGCAAGGACACCAGCTAGGGTCTGTCTGGCTTTCCTCCCCTGGATTTTAGCTCTACTAAGCAATGGGACCCAGGCTGGGCAGGGTGTGGGGGGAGGTGGGGAAAGGGCTTGAGTGTGTCCATGCTAGCCTGGGCCTGAGCCAAGCATGTATGCTGAGCCCAGCAACTCCTTTTATCCACTTGAGAGAGGTACCTGGGCTGGCCTCAGCCTTTACATGGGCTTGCCTCCTTAGGCCTGAGCATTATTACCTGCATCTCTTGGCTGCTGGGCACCGAGCTGGGTACACCCTGCTCATTGTTCCCTTACCTAGTGGCAGTGGTGCAGCATGACCCCATGTACCAGGTGCAGGGTGCTACCCCTATGGCTTCCCCACTGCCGCTGCCACCATCTGCCAGCTCGGCGATAGACCACAGTTTGGCGGTGCCTACCATTATGGTTAGGGCGGGACCTCTGATGATGGTGGGGGTGGGGAAGCCAAAGGGGTAGTGCCCCATGCTTGGTGCCTGGTTCACAGGGCCATGCTGTGCCACCACTAGGTAGGGGAACAGTAAGCAGGGCATTCCCAGCTCGGGCACTGAACTTACGGTTTACGTTCACTAAACTTTCAGGTTTAAACCAGTTTCTGATCACTTAAACTGGTTTATGTGTAACTTCTGTCCCTAGCCTAAAGGAAGCAGAAGTGAGTGTCACTTTGGGAAGCATTTCAAAGAAACAGACCTTATTTTAAGTCTGTTTCTGGCTTTATGCAATAACCTTTTTCCTAGAATATTGAAGATAAAGCTTTTAAAAGTTATTTGCATAATTGGATCTTTAATCTTTCTAAAATGGAAACTAAAATTGCACCATTCCCGGCAAAAAGGTTTTCATAAACGCCAATAGTGTAGTTGTAAAGTGGAAATGAGGTGAAACTAAACTTAGATGACAAAGGGAATCCAGATACACAGATGTTTTACTGTAAATTTAAAGCAACTCCAGTGACTTCAGGGAAATTGCTGCAGAATTACACCAGAATATCTGCCATCAAACTTTGCCTCAGTGGCTATTAACACAATAGCTTAATATTTATAGGTAATATTTAGTTTTCTAAAATGAGACACCCTTGAAACCACCCTGTTTCTACCTTTTTTATTCCCAAACTGTGATTGACGTGTAAAGAAATGTAGGGGTTAAACTCTGCCCTCAGTTATACCAGTGTAAAGCCAGAGTAACTCCAGCAGAGCCAATAGTATTAATTGGGATTTTCACCTGAACAGCTGAGACCAAAATTCAGCCCAAGGTGCCTAGCTAGTCAAGCGAATACGATCTGGTCCAGGTAACATTATGAATAAGATTGAATTGCTTGGGTCAGCTGTGCCTAAACCTATTCAGATCAATTCTGGGTAGCTTACAGCTTCAACTGCCTGGAAAAGATTTAAAGAATTGACCTCAAAGAATTGGAGAAAGGTTAAAATTAAAATGAAAGGAAAAAACCCCCCTCATGTTTTTGTAAAGGAAAATGTACAATACAGTCAGAGCGGCACTGGGGAAGGAATCTGTTTCCAGACACACACAGCTTAATGCGTAATGAATAGAGCCAGTGGAGGGCTTGCAGACGCAGAGGGCAAACTGTTGTTTGATTAGGCTCCGGGGTTCGTATTTTTTCCCTCTCAATGTCCATCTGACATTGCTCTTGGAGCTGAATGAACTGAGAGGAGGAAAGAGCATTTCTGAAGGACTGGATGTCCCTCCCTCCCTCCCTCCCCCCGGCCAAGCCCACCACCGTTTAAAACTCTAGCGCTGTGTTTAAATTTGAAGCATTATTTTTTTTAAATAAACTAGAAATGGACAGAAGGAAAAATACAAATTGAAGCCAAGAGGACAACATTTGTTCTATGCATGCAGAGAAAGTTGTTAGACTTCAGTTTCAACTGAATTAATCATTCTCATTCATTTTGGAACCAGGAGTTCTAGTTTTTTGTATGTCTTTTTGTCTCAGACCAGCACGGCTACCAGGTACACTCCTGAAGCATGGAAGATGCTGAATTTCAGCTGATTTTGGATTTTAAACTTCATTGCAGAACAACAATGATTTTTTTTTGCCCTCCTGCCTGCCAGCTGACACCTCCAGGGAAGGAATTCTACCTGATCAACACATCAAAGAGCTACTCAACACAGCTCACAAAGACTCTCTCATGGACCCAGAGGGACAACCTTCCATCTTCAGCTCCCCCTGTGCAAAAATGAAGTTTATTTCCTACCTATGGGGACTTTTTACCATCTTGTACCATCTACATTTTTCCCAGAGCCTGATAAAGGGACTTTGATCCCGAAAGCTTGCAGAAAAGGACAATTTTCTTGCCATTTTCCAGTTGGTCTAATAAAAGGCATCATTTTGGAACCAAGAGTTCTAGTTTTTTGTATGTCTTTTTGTCTCAGACCAACACGGCTACCAAGTACACCCCTTAATCATTCTCTGCACTCAAAATGCCTTTTCTGGGTGTTTAAGGGTTAATTAAGGAGCAGATGGCCCAGAATAAGGAGTCTACTTACTTATAAAAAAACAAATCTTCCACATAAAAGGAGGCAAACATACACACATTCTGATGTGACTGATGCACATAAACCAGGAAATGGAAGCAACAATCTTATAGAAATGACTTGCTAACGTTATGAAAATTATCAGCCAGATTTTATCAATGCTAACTGTGTGATCTACTCAGCTACTCATGATCTCTCTCACACACAGTAGTCAAATCCTGCTTCCTGCAGTAGTATTTTTAGTCAGCACTTTCTAAATTTTCAGGAAACTTTGTCATGGTATTTAGTTACCTCCCTTTGTTCTGAATAGCATAGCCTGCAGCCCGTCTGGTTTCACTTGTAACAGTGTAAATTTCAATAAACTCCTCTGGCTCTGTTGGTGCAACTCTGGACTTAGACAGATGCATTTGAGATCAGATTCTGGTCCATCTTCAAACACTGTATGTTATTATATCTTTATCCCAGGAACACTTGAGCTCCCAGTCCCTTCTGAGCCGCTAGTCGATTACAGCCTATTTGCAGGAATCAACAAGCAGCTTACAATGCAAATTAGTTTTTAGGCTCCAGTGATAAGTACTGTATGGGGAACTTTTCCACAATGAGCTTAGTATCTGGATTCTCTCATCTTTCTGGAATATTCAGAACCTCTGTGCATTTAACACATTGTCAGTTTGCTAATGGTAAAGTGCTGATCTATGTCACTATGATTTAGTAAAGTCTTTACTTATATGCTAAGAGCTTTTTAAAAATCATTATCTTCTTTGCACAATGAAATTAGCCATGATGATACTCCATTTCCACTATGCTGTTGGCTCTGGCAGTAACTCTGTACTTGCTGTTGTCAAATCCAGTGTGATCCTATCTGCAAATGCTAGCCTGACTGCGCAGTGCTTCTATGAGCTTTCACTCCTTCGCGCTCTTCCATGGAGAAGCTGTTTTACCTGCAGGGTCCTGAAAGCTAGGTTGTCTCACTCTGGCCGAGCACTTAGTGCACTTGTCATTTTATGAGATGCTGCCTGAAAAGCAGCCTGCAGGTGGTGACGGGGGAGGCTGGTTAGAGGGTCACTTGGACCAGAATGGGACCCGGCTTGATCCATATAAGCCCAGGGCCTGAACTGGTCAGGCAGTCTAACCCTGAGTGCCACAAGGATCCTGACAGCAGGGCTCCTGAGATAACTACTGAGCTGGGGTGAACCACACTGAGCGTGGGAACAAAGCCTGAGCCCAGGAGGGGGCTGAGTAGGTAAGGCCAGGAGGCCTGAGGTCAGAGCCCAGAGAGAGGGCAGTTGCAAGCAGGGCCTGAAGGTCTCACTGGCCTAGGAGCTGGGCCAGGGTCTAGGGCAGGGGTGGACAAAATGCAGCCTGGGGACCGGATGTGGCCTGCCAGGCCATTCTATCCAGCCTGTGGGGCCTCTAAAAGTTTTAGAAAATTAATATTAATCTGCTCTGGGCTGCCTGTCATGCAGCCCTCAATAGCTTGCCAAAACTCAGTAAGTGGCCCTCTGCCCAAAATAATTGCTCACCCCTGGTCTGGGGAGACTGAAGTTCAGGGACCACTCCTGGAGACTGCTGGGGCCAAGGAGCCCAGAGATCTCAACTAGCCTAGGAGTGGGGCCGGGGTCTAGAGAGACTGAAGGTCAGGGACCAGAGTTGAAGACTGAGGGCACCAAGGAGCCTGTAGCTCAGGAGAGGTGAGGACTGGGGCTGGGAGCCCAGAGCACAAGAGAGGCGGGTGACATCAGGAAAGAATATCACCTGCAGGGGAGTAAGTATCAGGGAAGACAGAGCCCATTTTTAGGTTCACTCGAGGACCCTTGAGCAGCCTCCCTCCTAATAAACTAACTGTATCAAAGGTGTCACGAGTGAGTAAAGAAGGAAGCGGGGCAGGGATTGTCGTGGCTGCCGCTGGAGCATGAACCTGCTACGCTCACAGAAATATACAGGTAAAGAGTCGCTCTGGAGTGGCTTTGATAACACAACGAGAGCGTAACCATCATTCATTAGCAACAAGCAAACTTTCAGACTTGTGCGGCAGGGCGGGCCACTGATCTGACTCAGCCGCTGGCACGTCTCAGAGGACTTTTGTCATAGTAATTACAAAACACTGCAAAACAAAAACATACATACTTTGACTTCTACAAGCAAAATTTTTTACATGCAAAATTTTGCTTCTACCAGTCAGTCACTCATTCTCACACATGTTCAGCTATATTTCCAGTGTTATTAAAGCATCCAACACGTGCTTTTAACAGCAGTGCACAAGGCTGAGTATGGATGTATAATTTATCAGTGAGTAGTTAGACTATTTATTGCCCTAATATTGATGGAGCTTCTTGGACAGTTCATGTTAGAAGAACATGATTGGAAATGAAAACTCTCCCCTTCCTGCAAAACTAGAGGAAGACTTGGGGAATCTGATTTTTTTAAAATGGTTAAGCACCTAACACAACACAAAAGGCCAGGGCCAGGAAGCAGGTACTTTGTGTAACACAGAGGTAGTTCACAAACTATCTATCAGATTTGTAAACTACCACAGGGGTCACAGGTATTATTGGCAGGTCATGAGGAGCTCTGTGCTTTTGAGTCTCCTTATCTGCAGGGATTTGGGCTTATTACAGAAGTTCTGATAGTTCAGCGATGTTTGCCGCCTTATTGTGCCTGCTGTAAAAGGTCAGTCACAGTCAGTTCTGGCTTAGACAAAATATTTCCAACAAGAGTCCTCCTAACAATAAACTATGTTGCGCATATTCTGAGGTGGTGATAGCTTCATACTGTGCGTCTCTCTACTACTGGGGGACCTCCTTGTCATCAGTGTGTGGGATTGATCAGTTTAGCTGCGTCTGTAAACAAACCCCTGCTGACTGGGACACCTTCTAATTTATAATAGGCATTTTAAAATTCATAATAGATAGGTTTATTCACTGCAGAGATGTAGTGTTCATAGTCTGGATCTACTGAGAAAGGAGTAGAAACCATTGCCGTTGCAGTCTAACCAAAAGTGTTGGGGTGGCAGGGGGAAACAACAGAGAAGCTTGTCCAGAGAAGCTTGTAATTAAGGGGGAGAGAAGTGGAGGCACCAGTCCTGTGCACCAGCTTGGGAGGAAATGCAAAAATAGTACCTGCCATGCTGCTGACTCAATTGCCGCCGCCACCAGCAGCCCAGCTGCAGCCGCTGCCTTGTGTACTGCTGCTGCCTGTGGTGAAGACCTACCCAGCTGTACCTCTGAGCTTATCTCCTTATGGAAAGGCTGCATGCGAATGGAGCTAACCCTTCTTGAAGATACATTTGAAGCTGTCCTGCAAGTGATGAGAGAAAAGAGCCTGGAGCTCTTTAACAGGACTGGCCTGTCCAATAGACCGGGCAGCTTAAATGGAGGTAGGGTGGGGGAGAAGACATTTCTGAGCAGATCTGTGGCTCCTTGTTTGTCCATGCACTAAGGCTAATCACAGACATTCAAAAAGCCCCTGGCAGAAGTGCTCTATTGCACTTTACTTAAAGCACTACAAGTTACAGCGGGAGCAAACCTAACAGACATTCACTGTTTGGTAGGGGGTTCTCAGAGCCTGCCTCTACTGGGGTGCTCCCACAAGTTTCCCAAGTGGCTGCCAGAGCAGATCTGGTCCCAAGCCCCACTCCTACCCCAGCTGGAGACTGTCAGCAGCAGTTGGGAGGGAGACCCATGCTGCATGGACCTGTCCCCTCCCCCCCTCAACTTGCTGGATCAAGTCTTGGTGGGGGCCAGGTTAGGTCTGCATAGCAGGGGGGCTCCCTTTCCCCAACCCATTGCTGGGTGCAGCCAAGAGCCAGGTTGGGCAGCCTTGTGCTGCAGCTGCCAAGAGGCTGGGGTGGGAAAGGGCAGGGGGAAGAGACCTCATGTCGCAGAGAGGCAGCCCAACCCCCCAACATCTGACCCAACAATTGTGGGGGGGGCTGTGCAGCAGGGGAAGCTCCCCTCACCCCAGCCTCTTGACATCTACAGCCAGCAACTTCAGCACAAGACTCCCCAGCATAGCCTTTGGCCATGCTGGGAACTGGGGGTGAGGGAAAGGGATCTCCCATGCCACAGAGTCCCCCCACCTACATTGGGGGGTTGGGTCGGGGGGGCAGGCCAAGGTCATGCAGCAGGGGGGCTCTTCCCCCCATCCCAGTTTCCGACACAGTCAAAAGTCAAGCTGGGCAGTCTTGTGTTGCAGTTGCTGGCTGCAGCTGTTAGGGGGAAGGAGCCACCCTGCCACATACCTCCACAGCTGGCTGGACTGTGTCTTGGGGGTGGGGCGCACAGCACAGGAACTCTTTCCCCCTACTGCCCCAGTCTCTTGACAGCTGCAGCATAAGACTGCCTGGCCAGGCTTTTGACTATATTGGAAATGGGGGGTAGGTGAAGTGAGTCCCCTTGCCACATGGACCCAGCTTGCACTCCCCCTGCCCAAGACCCAACCCAGCAATTGCGGGGGGGTGGAGCATGTGGCATGGAGGCTCTATTCCCCCACAGCCCTCCACCTCCCAGCCCTGCCGGAGGGGGCTCCCAGCTGCCAGGGCTATGGGGCCAGGGACCCAGTTGCATAGCCTCTTGTCCCTCCCCATCAGCACCCAAGCCGTGGCTGCCACTTGTGGGAGACAGGAGCTGCTGTGATGGAGCCCAGCTCCCCCTTCCACATGGGTGGTACAGCTGAAGTGGAGCCAAATGATGTGGAGGGGGCAGATGCAGGCTGCCCGCTGTGGACTTGGCACTTCCCACCCTGCTGCCTTCTCTCCAGGGGCCTCTATAGCCTAGCAGGTGGGACCCAGTGCAGGAGGGCAGAGTGGGGCAGGGAGCCCTGTGCTGCCGTGGAGAGATGTCCCGTGAGCCCAGTAGCACCAGAGGCCACAAGTCTGTGCCACCACCCCCACTGCTGCCAGGGGGTACCTCACCATGGCAGCATGGGGCTTTTGGCAGCAGCACAGCGCATCCGCACCCCACTCTGCCCTGCCACATTGGATCCTGTCTGTTGGGCTATGGAGGTCCCGGGGGGACAGCAGCAGGGCTGGGAGCAGTCACTTTGCATTTGTCCCCCTGCCCTGCATGGGCTGTGCTCCAGCTTTGCCACCTGATGGGGAGAGGGAGCTGGGCTCTGAGTTCTGCTCTCTGCTTGGACTGCAGCAGCTGCCACCTCTCACATGTGGCAGCTGGGGCTTGGGTACTGCTGGTGGGGGCAGGGCCTTTGAATCCCAGTCTCTGGCCTGCATCCACCCCTGCCCTGCACACACATCTGGGAGGCATGTACTTTCCATGCTCCCTCAGGAGTGCATACGGTGGCAGGAACCATGCCCCTCGCCCATGGAGAAGCTGCCTGTGGCTCCATCCCAATCCCCGTGGCTGCACATTCCAAACCTGGCCCCGGGCACTGGGCTACAAGCCCCAGGCCCCATGCACCACCCCAGCTGGGCAGCGCCGCTAGCCCTAGCCCTGCTCAACTCCCTTCCTTCCTCCCTCATTATGGGGGCCTCAGTGCCCCACTACAGACTTAACTGAGGGGAGCTGCTTGGCTGCCACATGCATTTGTACTTGTGCACATGCATGTGGTGCCCCCTTCCTGATGACCCTTTTCCCACTCCTCCCATCTCCTTCCAGGTTGGTACTCTGCCAGCCATGGGTGACTGGTGCCTCCTGAGTTATAGGGGGCATTTGCCCCCCACCAGCAGCCAATTAGTGACTGGGGGGGGTCCCCCCCGCAACTGCTGGCACTTCCAGATTGGCACAATCAACCGCGGGGGAATGTCCCCCCTGGCTGGTGTGATCGGCTCCAGGGGGACTGTGGGGATCGCTTCTTTTGGCACCCCCACTCTATGGCCGGTGTTCTCTGGGGGGCACTGGCGTTCTTGTCGGCTCCCCTGTCCATTGCCTAAGCGGGGAACGCTGCTGTCAGGGGTGCACGTGCACCCCCTACATGTTGCCACTGCTGCCAGCTTGCAAGTGAAAAAACACTGTTTCCCATGTTTTTCTCCTTTAAAGGAGAAGATCCAAGTTTTTCTCCATAAAATGAGAATATCCATTTTTTTCCACCTTTTTCCATGGCAAGCAGAAAACCCGGATCTCAGCTGATGAGTTGAACTCAGAAGAAGCACGTACAACACAAAGAGGTCTTGTGCTTGAGCATTCTTTGTTTGTCTGCATTTTGATACTACTAACTCTAGCACACTGAAAAACACAGAGATCCATTTGGGATATTCTTCGATGCAGTCAAAGAAGAGAGAAGATGATTCAAAACCTTGTAATCCCCATTGCAGTGACATGCCTCAGATGCTCTGCATGTCTCAGTTTCTGCCCCTGAATCTGTTATGTAGATGCCATGGCACGTGGTAACGTCTCATTTGCTTCAGGGTCTTATTAAAGCAGACTGAAGTCAGCAAAAAGATTCCCATTAATTTCAAGGCGTTTTGGATCAAGCACTAGATAGACTGCTTTGAATAATGGAGTGTGGTTGGGTTCTGTTTACTAGCTTCCATGAGCCAGCAGATTTCTAGTCACAATGAGCTGGTCAGCTCCCATGCTTTTTCACAACATTGCACATTATGTAAATAGAGAACTACCCTCATCTGCATGAAGCCCATTAATGAAAGAGAACAAGATGCATCATCTCTCTCATCCTCCCTCACCCCCAGCCTTTATGCTTACTGCATGATTGAAAAAGAAGGTACCCAGCAGTATTCCATTAAAGCTTGGCTTGGGCTTTGATGGCACATCTGGTAGGTATAGCTGGCATTGGCAGAGCACATTTTGCAGTAAGTGTTGTGCCAAAGCCTGGACACAAAGGAAGCACTTATTCCCCAGTGAGTTATTCGATCTGTGACAGTTCATTTACAGATTTGCCCAGAGATCACTTCAATCCACATGGCACGTGAGATAAGAGTGAACTCTGACACACTGCTTCAGAGATTAAAGTGAATATACATATGAGGTGCCACTGTTTAGCAGCACAATGCAAGATATGTTGTGAATAGCGCTCAGTAATGTGGCCCAGGAATATTATCATTGTCAGCATCAGCCACAGGGGGAGAAGACCAACACTGTAAGCTCAGACATGGTTCAGAGTAGAATTTGCTTTTCTGGAACAGATGGGATTGTCCAAAGAAATGAACAGAACAAACCAACTGGCACAGGCCAGTGCCTAGCAACCTCTTCAGACTGCAGGCTGGAATGACCCAGTTTGGGTTAAAATTGGGCAGCAGTGCAGCCAGTAGGACCCAGCTGCCACCTCCCTATTTCCTGTGAGAAGACAATGACATCAAGGGGAAAGGGCCCGCACCAAAGCACCCTGCCACCGAATGCTGCTGAAGCCTCATGTCCGTGGGGCTGGATCCAATGGCTGCGTAGGCAGAATCCAAACAATGGGCCAGAGGTTGCCAACCCCAGCCACAGACTATAAGTGGTGTGTATGTGTTGGGGTCAGAACTCTCTTTTTCCACGCCTGATCCTCAAGGAGATAACCTCCCCTTTCCCACTTCTCCCTCTTCACGTGAGCCTGGCTGATGAAGTTATGGTGGTATTTATTGCCTTCAGGGCCCAGAAGAGCCATGCCTTATTCAGTCATAAGAATGTCTGCAAAGCAGTGGAAGCCCTCCTCCCTGGAGCTGTCCGGCTGCCTCCATAGTTATAATTTAAAGAACATCTAAAACCCAATTTATAACCAAAAATATTTCAAACCAAAACCATTTAAACCAAAACTTTGGACAAATTGTGCTCCTTCTCATTTATCTGTAACAGGAAAGCATCTTATTCAGGACAGCACTAAATGGGTGCTTCAGTTGCACTGACTGAAGTTAGGCAAGTGCTTTATTTGGGGCCCTCCACAGGCTAAAACAAGGAAGTATCTTCACTGAAGTCAGTAACACTTGAGCACATGCTTGAGTACTCTGCTGCACAATTTATTAACCATGTCCTAGATTATCCTTTTCTAAACAAAGCATCACATATTCGTTGGAGCAAGTAGGGATCTGCCTAAAACCCAGCAGCAGAGATACACACACATCTCCTCTTCAAAGTTCTCAGAAACAAATATTAACGAAGTAATTCTCACACCATCAATTCATATGAGTGAGCATTCAACTAGCCCTGTACTACAGATGAGGAAACTGAGGCAACGATGTCAAGGCCAGATTTTAAAAAAAGGTATTATTTCTCAGCTTAGCGTTGCTAAGCCTTCAGTGACGTAACAAAATGGCATATCCCTTTAAGAGCCAAGGTCCAAAATGACGTTCACAATGAAGAGGAAAATAATTGCAGCCAAAGAATATGCAGCAAAACAAAATGATGAGATGCATCCAACTGAGCTTGTATACAAATTAACATGTGGGTTCCCAAGGACTGCTCATTTACACTGGCATTTAGAAGTAACTTCCTATTACATAGAATTTTTGGAAATGTTGATTTGTAATGAAGATTTATATGTACGCTATTTAAAGCTGCACCATCCACATACTCCTGGGTGGTCAGCCATGCCTAGCTATAAATAGAAAATGATGCAGTATCCACATTCGCACAGAGTGTAACCTGTGACAATGTGGTAAAGGAAAGGAAATGTATGAAGTAAGTGGTGTGTTACGTGAGAACTTAGCACAGCCCTGGCAAATGAGTTTCACACAAAACCTAGAGCTGATTCAAAGAAATATCGTAAGTAGTAAGAAAGGCAAAGCAATTGCTAAAGGGAATGCAAATGAACAGGTGTGTTCTGTGACTCATAACATACCAAAACAATATTCAGTTTTAGAAGGGGGAAAAAAAAACAGAGAGGAAATTCCTGAGATACTAAAAGTCAGATTACAGCCCAGGAAGAGATAGGGGAGGGAAGGGAAAGAAGTGAGGTGGGAAACAGGGAATTGCTATAAGGGCAAAGATGAAGTCAAATTAGATGAAGAAATGTACGCTGCAGAAGGCAGCGAAGCAGAACCTGGAATTCCTGTTCTCGTCCTTCCTCTTCCGGGATATATCATATAATATTCCTCCCCCACTCCCGTCTCACACACGCAGCTTCTCCTTTATTTTTGTTCCTTTCATTCTCACATACGTTATGGATTGCTAGAAAATCCCACAGAATCCTACTCATAATTTTACATATTGGATTATATATTAAGTCTGATGACTTTATCTACAAGACTAAGGAGCTTATGACTGGTGAAACAATTAAAGATGCATTCTAGGAGAATAGTAGCAAACAATGTGTTTTAATTATACTGAAAGCAAACTGCTGCTTATCATCACCATTAAACTAAACTACAAGCCAGGGCTGAACACAGAAAATGTTGCCTCATGAAGACAAAAAGATGGTGCTTAAGATGCCAGGCCAGCCGTAGGAAATCTGGGTTTGATTCTTATGTCAACACCACACCAGTTATGTTGCCTGTCTGGACCTCAGTTTTTCTGCAGTAAAAAGGGAGATCGTTTTCACACACCCCTACCTCACAGGGATGTTGTGACATTCACTGGCAATGCGTACGGGGTGCACGTGCACCCCCTGAGCAAGGTGGTGCACCTTCCTCAGCATCCCCCCCCCGCCGCTGACACCACTGGTGGCATCTGCAGTCAGTCAGTGATTGCTGCTGGCCTCCACTGACACTGCCAACAGTGTCTGCGGGTGGTCACCGACCCCCGGTCAGCGCTCGCCCCCACCCCCCCACTGCCAACACTGCTTACCGCCACCGTGCTCCCGCCACCATGCTCCTGCCACCAACGTGCCCCCCAGCTGCCGGGGGCACACGTCATTCATGGTGACATTCTTTTTATTTCATAGATTTCATAGACATTAGGGCTGGAAGGGACCTCATAAAATCATCAGGTTCAGCCCCCTGCCCAAAGGGCAGGAAGGCAGCTAGGGTCAAAGGATCCCAGCAAGATAAGCATCCAAATGTATCTTAAGAGTATCCAGAGTAGGTGTTTGCACCACCTCTGGGAGGAATCTATTCCAGGCCTTGGGGGCTCAGACAGTAAAGACCTTTTTCCTTATATCTAGCCTAGAATGGTCTTGCAGGAGTTTGTGACCATTGGACCTTATAATCCCTTGGGGTGCTCTAATGAACAGACATTCCCCCAGCTCCTGATGCACACGCCTTATGTACTTGTAGGCTGCCTCCAAGTCACTCTCGAGCCTGCACTTTTCCAGGTGGAAGAGTCCCATAGCTCTCAGCCTCTCTTCATATGACCAGTTCTCTTGCCCTCTGATCATGTGCGTGGCTCTCCTCTGGACTCTTTCAAGCTTTTCTGCATCCTTCCTGAATTGTGGAACCCAAAACTGGATGTAGTACTCCAGCTGCAGTCTCACCAAGGCTGCGTACAACAGGAGAATGATGTCCTGGGTCTTGCTTGAGAAGCATTGGTAGATGCAAGCCAGAGTTTTGTTCGCTTTGCCAGTTGTGGTATCGCATTGGTGGCTTGTATTCATCTTGTGGTCAGTCATGACCCCAAGGTCTCTTTCAGCTGTGGTGCTAGCAAGTGTAGCATTGCCGAGCCTATAAGTGTGATGTGATGTGGGTTTTTTTCCCCAATCTGGAGCACCTTGCATTTCTCTGTATTGAATGCCATCAGGTTTTCATCCACACACCTTGCAAGCCTATTGAGGTTGGCCTGGATCACCAGCCTATCCTTAAGCGCGGACACTCTTCCACAAAGTTTGGTGCTGTCAGTGAACTTAGCCAGTCTGCTTCTGACACCAGAGTCCAGATCACTTATAAAAACATTTTTAGTACATTTTGCAAGACAATTTCAATAACTTGGTGAAGAAGAGCTCTCCTATAGCATGTCAAGGTCAGTACCATTGCTACTTTGTATTAAAATGCTGAAAGAATTGAAAACAGCAAGTCACAGAGGGTGGTCTTGAGGAGGCGAAGTATGAGCCAAGCTGCCAGAGATCAAAAATGAGATGCTTATCTGATTTGCAAATCATCTTCTTGTTCCCTCCTCTGGGACCTAATCCTCCTGCTAATTACATGAATGGCAATGCTCCCTTTAACAGGAGGCAAGACTGGGCCATCTGAGTTTGCATTACATCTATGGCAGGGGTTTTCAACCTTTCTGAATCAGTGTACCCCGGCGGCTGGATGTGGAGCAGTGTACCCCTGGCGGCCAGACACAGAGCAGGGTGGGGGGTGTGGCTGAATGCGGAGTGGCAGCAGCCACCCTGTGTGAGCTTCCCCTGTGGCCGGCCAGGCAGGTGGTGCCTGTGCAGCAGCACAGGATCGTGCATGGTGGTGCTCTGTCCCCACCTGCCTGTGCGTACCCCACATGGCCTTCTCAAGTACCCCCAGGGTTATGTGTGCCCCAGTTCACAACCCCTGATTTCTGGGGATGTGATGGACTTAAGTGAAACTTCATTGGCTTTGAAAACAATGTAATTATGCAGAAAGAGATAATATAAATACCTGCTCCAGGAGATACAGTAGAAGAATATACAGTGTATGGGGAGTGAATTAAGCACGTTATTTTCAAGAATTAGGGATTACTTCATAAAGTGTCAGAATTGTGCTGAATCACTGATATGATTCATGGGCCATCACTAATGAGTAAAGAATGATAATGAATTTGTTATTCTAAAACATAATTCAGATACGTCTGTTTCAGCATGACATGCAGGGCTGGTAACACTGCCTATTGTTAAGGTTACCCAACACTTACGATAAGCAAATGATAACAGAGTCTTAAAATGCTATCAAACTTTTTACATGTTTAGCTGAAATTTTCCAGAAGTAGGCAACTTCTTCAAGCTGATGCCTCTTTTTTCCTTCCTTTCTTGAAATTTTAGAAAAAAAAGTAGAACCTTAGAATCATAGAAAATTAGGGTTAGAAGGGACCTCAGGAGGTCATTTAGTTCGACACTTGCTTAAAGCAGGACCATCCCCAACTAGATCATCCCAGCCAAGGCTTTGATGAGCTGGGCCTTAAAAATCTCCAAGGATAGAGATTCCAACTCTTTATGTAACCCATTCCAGTACTTTATCACCTCCCTAGTAAGACAGTTTTTCTTAATATCCAACCTAAACTTCCCTTAGTGCAACTTGGGACCATTGCTCCTTGTTCTGTCATCAGAACAGAGAACAGTCTAGCACCATCCTCTTTGTAACCACCCTTCAGGTAGTTGAAGGCTGCTATCAAATTCCCCTCAGTCTTCTCTCCCGCAGACTAAATAAACCTAGACTAAAGAACAAAGCTAGAAAAAAATACCTTGCAATATATATGCATGCATATCTGTTTCACAACAGTGTTCTGTGTAATTAACTAGAACCCTGGCACAGGTTTATGAGCACTTGCGGTGCTCTGGCGAGGTGCCAGAGGACTAGAAAGGGGCCAATGTGGTCCCCATTTTCAAAAAAGGGAGGAAGGAGGACCCGGGAAACTATAGGCCCATTAGTCTTACCTTGGTCCTGGGGAAGCTCTTTGAGAAAATTATCTAGGAGCACATCTGCGAGGGACCAGCAGGGGAGATTATGCTTAGGGGTAACCAACACGGGTTCATTAGAGACAGGTCCTGTCAGACCAACTGGCCTTCTATGACCAGGTCACAAAATCCTTAGACACAGGTGTCACAGTGGACATAGTCTTTCTGGACTTTAGGAAGGCCTTTGACACTGTCTCTCAACCCATCCTCATTAAAAAATTAGGCGACTGTGGTATCAATGCCTACACGGTCAGATGGGTCGCAAATTGGCTGGAGGACCACACCCAGAGAGTGGTGGTGCCTGGGTCATTTTTGACCTGGAGAGATATGGGCAGTGGGGTCTCCCAGGGCTCGGTTCTCGGGCCCGCACTGTTTAATATCTTCATCAGCGACTTGGACGAAGGGGCGAAAAGCACCTTGTTCAAATTCGTGGATAACACTAAGATGTGGGGAGAAGTGGGCATGCTAGGAGGGAGGGACAGGCTACAACTAGATCTGCACAGGTTACAGGGGTGGGCGGATGAGAACAGGATGGGTTTCAATACTGACAAGTGCAACGTGTTGCACCTGGAGAGGAAGAACCAGCAGCATACCTACAGGCTGGGAAACTCCCTTCTCACCAGCACAGAGGTAGAAAAGGATCTTGGAGTCATTATTGACTCCAAGATGAATGTGGGCCGCCAATGTGAGGATAAAGTCAGGAAGGCTAATCGCACCTTGTCATGCATCCACAGATGCATCATGAGCAGGTTCAAGGAGGTGACCTCCCCATCTATGTGACATTGGTCAGGCTGCAGTTGGAGTACTGAGTCCAGTTCGGGGCGTCACACTTCAGGAGGGATGTGGACAGCATCAAGAGGGTCGCATGATCAGAGATCAGCAAGGCAGGGCCTACAAGGGGAGGCTATGGGACCTGAACCTGTTCAGCCTCCACAAGAGAAGGCTGAGGGGGGATCTGGTGGCTGTCTGCAAACTGGCCAAGGGGGAGCAGCAGGCAATGGGAGAGTCCCTGTTCCCCTGAGCACTACCCGGAGTAGCAAGGAATAACAGCCATAAGTTGACTGACAGTAGATTCAGGCTAGATATCAGGAAGCGCTACTTCACAGTCAGGGCAGCTAGGAGCTGGAACCAACTTCCAAGGGAAGTGGTGCTTGCTCCTACCCTGGGGATCTTCAAAAGGAGGCTAGATAATCAACTTGCCGGGGTCGTTTGACCTCAGCATTCTTTCCTGCCATGGCAGGGGGTCGGACTTGATGATCTGCTCAGGTCCCTTCCGACCCTACCAGCTATGAAACTATAAAACTAACACATAGCTATGTAATGGGCAGTGCTGTTAGTTAATAAACAACCATTAATTAGCTATGGCTAACTTGTAAATTTCCTCATATTTTAGGTGGGATTAAAAATACTCTTTATGCATATCATGCTTCATTTATTTGAAAAAAAAAGAATTATAAGACATACATACCTTAGAGAGTGCAAAGTAATATGCACATTATACAAAAAATAAAAAAATCTTGTCAGTAAAAAATTGAAGTTCCAATTCATTAACCATTTAAAAGCACAGGAGTGAAGTCTGAACTGAGGCTCAACTTCACTTTGCAAATTTAAGCAAATTTAGGCCATGTCTGCAACATAAATTTGCCATACCAGGCAGTCATACCTGCACGCATGTGCCCTGTTCCTTTTAAGTTCCCTCTCTATCCAGGGGCTCCTATAGACCTTCAGTGAAGCTGCTCCAATTTGATGTAAATCCAGTGCATCAGAGCAGAGTCGATTAATTGAGTCTGATGAAATGTGGAAATTACTATGCTCCGGCAGCCTCCAGCATCATGCGTATCAGGGTCCTTGTGCTGGAGAATGGTGATGGAGCAATTTAAATTAAAACTTGTTCTATGAGCTTTAGCTCAAAGCACCCCACCGCCATTTTTCAGCATGGGGCTGCTGATATACGAGACGCTCAGTTGCTTTTAATTAGCATGGCTTGCTTATTAAAGCACCCCTTTGCCTCCTGGAGCACTTCTACAAACACCCAAGGAGCGTAGTCAGACATGTGCTGCAGATAAGCACACACAGGCAACTGGCCAGTACTGTGTCCTGGTGGTGGCAGCACACAGTACAGGAACAATGGCCAGAGGTTCACTGCTGCTATCACCACTTTTTTTGCTGCTCATATGTGTCAAACAGCCATTTAAAAACTGATTTTTTGCCACAAAAATAGGAGGTAAGAGCTTTGAATGCATTGGACTCAGAGCTTAAAGTTTCAGAAAACATCTGAGGAGCCAGTGGGAAAATCTCTACTAGTTTTTGGAGAAGAGAAGAAAACTGGTAAACAGCATTCAGGGAAACCCAGGACCCTTAGCACAGTGCTTCCCAAACTTTTCCTTAGCATGACTCCATTTATGGCCCCATTTCTTCAGCCTGACCCCATTTCCTCCATATGGTCCCTCACTTCCAACCCACAGCCCCTAACCCCTGTGACCCCATCCGCAGATATTGCAACCCCATTTGGGGTCGCAACCCACAGTTTGGAAACAACTGCCTTAGCATCTGCTTAGTAGCCTTTAACGCTTTCCAGCATCACAGTGCCACAGTCTTCCCTCCACCCTTCTCCTCCATTCAGCTTAGAAGTGTTGATACCCTGAATGACTTCTCTCTCAGAAGAGAAGAGAGTATGTGTTGAGTGGTGGGGGGACATAGTGCATGTAGCATGGAAGTTAGAGCAAACTGGATGCACAGAGTCCTGGGTATGAAGGATTTGGTAGTATATCGACTCCCGTTGGAAGATGGACAGTTGCTTCAAAGAGGGGAACAGAGCAATGGAAAGAAACGAGGGTGGGTTTAATGTACTGAAACTACAGGAGCAACCAAGCACGCAGCCCTCTGCTCCTGCTTCCAAGTAAGAAAACATACCCCACCCCATGCTTTGTTTTCAGGCGGTTGCAGCATTTAGAGAAGGGTGAAACTCACTTCAAATTAGTGCCTTGTAACATTGTGGAAAGCATGCAACCATCTGCTGCATAATCATGCCAGCGTGTCTCTGGGACACCCTGCAAGATTAGCCAAGGCAAAAGAAACAAACTACACATTCAGGTTTAAAGGAGTGGTCCAAATAAAGTGAAGCAGAGGGCTTCTTGCAGCCAACTTGCAATAAATAGAGAGGGAATCCTGCCACTGAGGATTTGTCCGCAACCAAAATCCCAACAAACTTGACTACTCTGTGACTCTGACTGGTACTCCATCATCCGTTCCTCTGTACTTCCTCATTAGTGACCCAATTACCTCTAGATGAATTAGTCACATTCCCTCCTCCCCCATCCCCTCTTGCTTCCTGTGTGGCTTTGATGGCAATTATTGCTTGAGAGCGGGCAGCTGAAAAACAGCTCTACTCGAGGAGAGTATTTTCACCCTCTCCTTGTCAACTATGAAATGAAATTGCTGCCTCTCAGCAGCTGAACTACTCAAAGTGACACTGTCAACTTACAAATTACATGCGGTAAATCCATGTGTTTCTTTACCCGTGTTACTAATGACATCTTACATTATTAGAATTAAATTGAATTTACTTATCACTCTGCCATTTTACTTTTTGCAGTTCTGTCATCATGGACAATAAAAATCAATCCTTGCCAGGCAATTCTTTCATTTTGCGCCAGTTTTATGTTCAGATTTTCATTGCTGCAATATTTGGGTGGCAAACTCTGCAGGAGAATGTTTAGTAGCTTAAAAGCGTTAATGAAAAAAACCCAGACACTGAGGACTGTCCCACATGTATTGGGACAGGTGCTTCAAAAATAAAACAGACTGGCAAATCAACAGATGAAGGGCAAACTACATAAGGGAAAAAGTGCCTTGTCTACATAGTGTAGTCTCAGTAGTGGGACTAGATATGATAATGACATTAAGTAGATGCATACGTGTTTGACAAATGAATGGGTTGGTCTTAGTTTTTCCTGATGAATATTTCATCTGCTCCAGACATTACTGAAAAACAATCCAAAAAATCCAAACCATACAAGACCCATATCCAGTAAAGAAATATGCACATGCATTACTTCACACATTCTCATAACTTACATTGTCTTCAATGGTGTATAAAAGTCACAGTGTATAAAGTTAACTACACATGAAAGGTTTTTGCAGGACTTAGAGCTGAGAATTCATGCCCTGATCTTGCAACTGGGTCTGTGTGGGCGGCTTCTACTTTCAACATATCGATGGTGCAATATATGAAAGCTCGTGTGTGAATCAATAGAAGCTGCCTATTTAATGCTTTCAATGAAAAATGAATTTACCTTTATCTATTTTATTTTTCCACGAGCATTTAATAAACAGCTTAAGATTTTTCAAATTAAGAGCCTGAATGCCATTCTCACTCTCTAATATTCATTGCTTTGGCCCGAATAAGGTGGACTCATTACAATGTATGGTAATAACATAAAAACCAAAAGAAGTACTCAGTCAAAGAGTTAGCTCTACCTACAGGTTGGTCCTGTTTGTAGAGGGTGGCTTTGAGATATGGATCTGAACCAGTGGGAAAAGATTTGCTCTTCTTGAATACCTCCAATGAAAGGCAGGAATGCTTCTTGTGAAACAGAAGAGATCATTTGTCAGAGTCAACATTTAAAGGGCAGAAAGTTGGTATTACAGAGCTTAACACAGGAGTATATGTTCATCTCAGAAATTTCCTCAAACCCAGCTTTCCCCAAATGTAGCATTCTTCCAATTAGCATTAAGATTGGGAATTAGCCAGTGTACTCGTGTTATGAAATTGCTCCTGTTTTTGAGTAGCTAAGTGTTCACCCTTACTAATTCAATGTATGTACTCAAATGCACTAAGTTACTTTGTGGATAAAAGTGTTGATCAGGACTAATTCACAGCCACATGCAGATTATGGCCATGGGGACACCATTACATGTTTTATTTGGATGCTGTATGGCAAAACAGCAAGTTCCTCAGATGTGGGCAATCCTTTATTTTTTTGCTTTATTTAGTTCTGGCTACTTGGTGATTTTTACCCTTACTTCACTGATTATGTTGAATGTAATTATATTTGAATTTATAAGTGTTAGGATTTCTGTCAATGATCTTTACTTCTCTCCGCACCTTGTCTCTCTCCCTTTTTTTTGGTAAATGCTTTGTCTTCTTTATTCTGTGTGGAATCTTTTCCCATAACTTTTTTTTCTTTCAAGTTAACTTAAAAAATGAGAACATTTCACAAACCTTTCTTAGAACTTCGTTGCCCATTTTTTCTACTGAATTGTTTGAAATGACTATCACATATTCTCCACATTCATTCCTGGGATGTCTTCAAACATAGGATTTTTGTGTCTCCTGCATTCATGTAGGGAGTTAGATCTATGACCCTTAAGGTCCCTCCCAACCCTATGCTTCTGTAAAGGTCATGCAAGGCTTGCCTGCACTGAAGGCTTTCCGCTGCTATAGCTATGCTGACACAACTGTAAAGTATAAAACAGACTGAAGAGCACATGCTGAAGCCCTCTGTTGTATCGAAGTGCTGAGTTTAATGGTGTGCATGGTTTGTATGATGGGGAGTCAGTGATGTATAGATAGCCAAGGTGGGAAGAGTTTTTCGTCTAGCTCTTTTTCCATTATAAAGTTCTACCAACAAAGCTATGTTAACTCTGATGGCCAACATGGCTCTGGGACAGAGAAGCTCTGCAGGAAGTTGTTTGATAACACCGAGGACATAGCTGCTATAGTACTACTGCAGTAGTTAAAGTGCAGAAATTTGTCTCAGAGTCCATAGTGGGTACAGTGTGTATTAAAGCACTCTTCTTTGTCTTTCTGAATTTATTTTGTGTTGCTAAGCAGCTGCACAAAAGGAAGGTAGACACCCAGGCTCCACTCTAAAGCCAAGAGGCTGTATGTATTCTCAGTGAGCAACCTTGGAGCAAGGGTTTACTATGTATAAAACTTAAAAACTATGCTGAAATAACAGACTGTGAAGCTTCTACACTTGCGTGAGGCCTTGAAAAACCAGAGACCCAAGGCAGCTGCATCTCTGGGTGTTTTCTCTGGGGTTTCTGCAAAGGGGAGTGGCCTTTCTCTGGGAAAATTGAACTTGTGATCATTTTGTAAATAAATTACTCTTCTGTTTATTCCAAAAAGGAAAGTGATCTGCAACTATGTTGCTGACACCTGGAAACAGCAATTTGCCAAAGGTAGCAAAACCACTCCAATTTTAACACTGGTACATGGGTGCATGTGCCCATACACTTCGAAACTGTGGTACACAAGAGTGTACTATCAAGTTGCAACTGCAGCTGTGCAAAGACTGTGAAAGACTGCTATATTTTGTCAAAATTCACCAGAAATATTTGCTTAGTTCACAGCAGCATAACAATTCGGCAGGGTGGATACTGCACACAGGGGAAGCAGAGACAGCGGTGGTAAAAGCTGTTGTTTTTGCATCCCACCCTTGTTGGTGCCCAGGGCAGTTGCCCCTGTCTCCCTGACCTAGTTATGCTACTGCTAATTTACCTTGTGAATTTGACCAGAGATGTCAAGCTAAATTAGCGATGTCAGTTCAGTTAAACTGGGGGAGGCTAAATTTAAAAGTCAAAACTTCTTCCAGGTTTGGTACACTAGATCCTCCTGTTGCCCTTCTACTGCCTCCTAGGGTTGAGGGAGCATGGTAGCCTTCAGGCCTCTGTCCATCTCCATTGTCTCATGTGATAGCCAGCCAGAGTCAGAGAAGGCTGAATTCTATAGTGCATTGGAAATCCAGAGAGCAAACAAACTGCAGTGACAACGGGACAAGAGGGTCCATTCTGCAGACAGCACTTACTATTGTCAAGTCATGTGCACACATGTACAGGCTTCTGGCACCTCTGCAAGACTCTTCCCAGAAGTTATATTACCAGAGCATGATGTGCACTCTGGGAGGACATCACTTACTGAATGGGCCATGTCAGCCAACTAAACTCATGAAAATATCTTTGCATATTTTCAGGCAGGTGGATTCAGGCACTTATTATTGCATATAGCAGAAGTGGAATAATTCTACTGGCAGTAGAGTCTTCTGCTCTCATGGAGGGGGTTTCTGGTGTGCACATAATCAGAGCTCTGATAGCAAAAATTTATGGCCTGAATAGACTTTAGTTGCTTTATCCATAGCACAATAGCACCATCATAACATTTTTGTAGCTATCAAGTCAAAGGAAGAGGTCTAAAAGGAGACCAATGAGGTGACTTTGCAAAGAAACGTCAAAGGAGCTCCTTCCACCTGGAGGGGCAGCAGAGGAAAACAGGGTGAGTGCTGTTGTAACGAGATTAATTTTCTGGTTTCACATGGCTTAAAGCAAAGCTAGAAGCTTGATTTTTTTTGGGGGGGAGGGAGGGGAAGGGAAGGAAGAAGGTTTGTATGACCTTGGAGGGCAAGTAAAACCAACCCTGTCCAAAAAAGCTTTGCTGCGATGTTGCAAATTGCATCCAGTAGGTTTCACTCTGCTTCTACAGGAGTGCTGCCAGATGTATGGATGACTGAAGGCAATGTAAGAGTGGAGGAGATATCCTTAGTGCAGTGTGTTATTCCCATAATTATTTCCTCCTTGTTCCTTTCCTCCCAGGGACTGACTGTATTTTCTGTTCTCTTGTCATCAGGATTCTAATGACATTGTTTAAAATTGAGACAGTGCTGTTATATCCAACAGCTCTCTAACTGCAATACTGAGTGGCTAAAGTCATTTTTGTTTGTGAATGTTTCAGATGTTTCTTAGGCAGGCAAGGTGGCAAAGGCCTGCAGCAAGGCAGCAGCCCTGGACTTCAGGAGGGTGGATTTCAATGAGGTAAGGAGAATAGTCGGGGAGGCACTGAGGTCCCAGAGGGGAGAGGAGTTGGGTGTCCAAGAAAAGTGGTCGTTCCTTAAGGAGACGATCCTCCAAGCCCAAAGGGAGGTAATTCTAACACGGATCAAAGAGGGCAAGAGGGCACAAAAGCGCCCATGGCTCACGAAAAGTATATGGGAACATCTTGTAGCTAAAAAGGAGGTGTACGCATGTGAGGGAGCAGGGGCTAGGGGCGGCCGTGAGCTCCCTAGCGCCGCCTACCGCCACGTTAGGGTGACGTAGCACCCTCAGAATCTCGCCCGCCACGACTTTGATGGTTAAATATATAATGT
>NW_017728886.1:67753127-67756197 GCF_001723895.1 Crocodylus porosus | reverse complement strand
GCACTGGGGGAGTCCCTGTTCCCCAAGTGCTATCAGGAGTGACTAGAAATAACAGTTACAGGCTGGACAGCAGGAGGCGCTACTTCACGGTCAGGGCGGCTAGGATCTGGAACCAACTTCCAAGAGAAGTGGTACTGTCTCCTACCCTGGGGGTGTTTAAGAGGAGGCTAGATGAACACCTTGCCGGGGTTGTTTGACCCCAGTACTCTTTCCTGCCCATGGCAGGGGGTCAGACTTGATGATCTGCTCAGGTCCCTTCTGACCCTACCAACTATGAAACTATGAAAGTTCTTTGGGTAAATCTGATATTTTTTATTTGACCAACTCAAAAATTTGGAAAAAACTCTGCAAGCTTTTGGGCACAAACACCCTGTCAGGATGAGGAAGTATCTGCACTTGGTCCGTACTCTTCCTGGTTGGAAATGAATAGTAAAGAAGCCAGAGGCTGGTATGTATGCAAGAAAGCCAGTCAGTGACAATGTAAATTAAAGAGTCAATGGGTGAGAGACAGGTTGTGGGGGAAGGGAATGACTATAGCTGGTAAATAAGCAGGCAAGTTTCTTTGAGTAAATCTGATATCTTTTATTAAACCAACTGAGCAGTTGGTAAAAAGTTTTTGGGTACAATCACTCTTCTTCAGGCATAGGGAGTCTCTGCTGGTTTGAGACTCTAAGGACTGAGAGAAGCTAAAAGTGTGGTAGGACTTCAGTGAAAATATAAATAGGTAGAAATGTATATTTCAGGCAGGTACCGTGTGAATCAGATATCAGGAAGGTTGTAATGTGTCATAACGCCAATGTCTATATTGAGTCCATTATTTTTTGTATCCAGTAGATTTATAAAATGAAGTTCACAGGCTCGTCTACAAAAGGTGTTTTTAAAATTCCCTTTGAGGTTTAGAGTCAAATAGGGAGTGATTGTCCTGTGAGAAGTGCGTCTCTACAGGTAGCTGGGTATTCTTGTCGTCAATAGATTTCTGGTGTGTGTTCGTTCTGGTGAGCAGTTGTCGTTTGGTTTCTTCTACATATATTCCATCAGGGCATTTGGTGTACTGGAGGTGCAGGGGTAAGGTCCAGAAATGGTGATGGTTCTGTTCTGGGGTGTAGTTATAGTAGGGGGGTGATGGAGATGTGTTGGCAGGTTTTGCATTTCTCGTCCTGGTATGGTCTGGATCCATTTGGTGCGGTTTGGGTCATGAGGAGTGTGCTTCTGGTGACGAGATTAGTATGGTTTGGTGTTTGTTTAAAGGTTAGGCTGGGTGGTTCTGGAAAAATCTCTTTAAGAACGGGGTCTTCTTTTAGTTTGGGTTGCAATTAATAAATGGTAAATAATGTTTCTTTTAGTTCATATAAAAGAACATAAATGTGTATTGGAAAAGAAGCCAGAGATCATGAATATTCTTCAGACAAGTAAGTCCAAATGGCAACAGACCACACCAGTACAACTGTCTACTTCTCTTGAACTTAAAAAGCTTTTGCCTAATGCTATTCAGAATCATATTCATTTTGAACATGTAAAATGCCAAACACACAGAGTGATGGTTCGGCAGTGCTTCAAGGTCTCGGCTGTATTTTATTTACTCAAATGTAAGATGACCTTGAATTTAAGATGACCCCTCCAGTAATTAGATTCTGTACATGGAAAATTTATAAATTTGTTATAATTTTCATGTACAGAATCTAATTATTGGAGAGTCATCTTTAATTCATCCCTCCCTCTGCTGCAGGGGGGCTGGCAGTGGGGAGGTGGGTGGGGAAGTCAGGTAGTTTGTACCTGCCCCCTTCCACCTCTGCCCCCCCCATAGCCTTAATCCCCCTGTCCCCTCTGCTCCCCTGCAGCCTCTTCCTCCATCTTTCTCTCCCCTCCAGCCTCTGCTCCATTCTTCCCCCTCCCCTCCATCTCTCTGCTTCCCCCTTACCCCCTTGTAGCCTCTCTGTTCCCCCATCCTCTCCCCTACCTTTGCAGAAAGACTCTGTCCTCACTCTAGCCTGGGACCCAGAGCAAGGGCCCTGCCCAGCCCAGCCCCCATAGGAGCCATGTGGGCTGCATACCACTGCTATGGGGCCACGTTGACATAGGTACTTAACATAGATGCTAGGGTTGGAAGAGACCTCAAAGGATCATCAAGTCTGACCCCCTACCAGTGGCAGGACAAAGTGCTGGGTTCACGTGATCATGAAGTTCTTTCTGATGTCCAACCTAAATCTATTCTCTATCAGCTTGTGGCTGTTGTTTCTGGTTAGTCCAAAGGGTGCTCTGGTAAACAGAGCATCTCCTATTCCCTGCTGCCTCCTCCTGGTGAATTTGTATACTGCCACAAGATCCCCCTCAGACTTCTCTTGAGGAGGCTGAAAAGGTCCAGGTCCCTCAGCTTTTCCTCATAAGGCCTTCCCTGCAGGCCTCTAACCATACGAGTGGCCCTCCTCTGAACCCCCTCAAGGTTGTCCACATCCTTCTTGAATTGTGGTGCCCAGAACTGGATGCAGTACTCTAGCTGCAGCCTGACCAGTGACGTGTAGAGGGAGAGCATCACCTCCCTGGACCTGTTTGTGATGCACCTACTAATGCATGACAAAGTGCGGTTATCTCTGCTAATTAGTTCATCACATTGATGACCCATATTCATCCTGGAGTCTACAATGACTCTGAGATCTTTTTCTGCCGCTGTGCTGCTGAGAAGGTCATCCCCCAGCCTATAGGTGTGCTGGTGATTCCCTCTCCCTAGATGCAACACCTTGCACATGTCCTTGTTGAACTGCATCCTTTTGTTCTCTGCCCATTTCTCTAACCTGTCCAGGTCCGCCTGGATTCAGTTTCTTCCCATCAGTGTGTTTGCTTTGCCCCGTAGTTTGGTATCATCTGTGAATTTGGAGAGAATGCTTTCCACCCTGTCATCCAGGTTGCTGATGAAGATATTGAACAGTATCGGCCCAAGGACCAAGCCTTGGGGGACTCCACTGCACACATCTTTTGAGGTCAATACTGACCCGTCCACCACCAGTCTCCGGGTATGGCCCGTAAGGCACTTTGCCACCCACATGACTGTGTAATTGTCTATGGCACAGCTGTA
>NW_017728886.1:67737686-67751792 GCF_001723895.1 Crocodylus porosus | reverse complement strand
AAAAAAAAATGGAAAACATGTTTCCCATTACATGCAGATTATTTATTAAATGTATAATATTATACATTTCACATTATTTATTAAATGTATAATATTTTGGACATTTGGTACAAATCATTTCCTTTCCCACGTAAAAGCCCCTCTTCCAAGATAAAACCAAAATAAAAAATAGGCAATATAATTATGAGTTCTGAGCTTCTTGGATAACAATAATATCTTTTAAATGTAATTGGTACATACCAAAGTCTCTAGCAGTTATTTTATGCAAGTTAGTGCTAGTATTTTCAAGCTGTGTCTACATGGTAAATTGACTGTGCCTGACAGTAGCACTCTCAAAGGTACTCCATGCTGCTGCATGTATACTGCCTCTTGAAACTCCACGTTTATGTGATGCTTCTGGTGGACTAATCAGTAATGTGAGACACAGTGTGCCCACGGTGCCATGAGGATGTGGTTATACTGCTCCAGTTCAGCTCCTAGGCCTGGTATGTTCATCATGGAGGTGTGGTTTCACTTCTTCTTGCCACGGTGCCTGAGCCTCAGTGGTGATGTGGGGAAAAAGCTCTGTTCTTCTCGTTCCCCGGATGTAGTGGTAGAAGAGCCAACAACTGTTTGGCTGATGCAGAAGTTACTGCAGATGTTACAAGAGTTGTTTCCATTCTGCACTCAGAGTGAGGAAACTGACTTAGGAGCTGCAGGGAAGGATCAGAAAGGTAAGCAGAGTATATGTCATCCAATGAAAAGATTTTTTTCCCTGTTCCTTCCTATTGGGGAACAGTTGCTGAAGGGACTGCCTAGTCTTAATGTGGTAGAACAGGGGTGGGCAAAATGTGGCCTGCAGGCCAGATGTGGCCCACCAGGGCACTCTATCCGGCCTGCGGTGCCCCTAAACAGTTTAGAACGTTTATATTTATCTGCCCCTGGCTGCTTGTCATGCGGCCCTCGATGGCTTGCCAAAACTCAGTAAGCGGCCCTCCACCCAAAATAATTGCCCACCCCGTGGTAGAATAACTGTATCCCCCTACTCTGGGAAGGGGCCTGCAGAGCACATCCTCTGTGCCAGTTTCCTTATAGAGTGTTAAGTACAATGGAGCTTTGTTTTATGTCAGATGTTTCTGAACAGCAAAAGCAAAGTCATTGCCACATTTTTGGCATCTCTTTTTCCTGTAGGTGGAAGTGGGGGGGGGAGGGGTCACATGAGGCTTTTCTCTGCTGCAGGGTGGGTCTCTGTCACTTTAAGGGACTCCATTCAGGGACTTACCAGGGGTATGAGTTGAGTGGAGAGAAAAAGGCATTTTTAGAATCTGACGTGTGGGCCTTTGTTGTTCTTGACCCCAAGGTCTCCAGCAGCACAAAAGGAAGCCCCAGCATTGAAGAGGGAGCACAAATGCCTGTTGTGAGTGAGTGCATCTGAGGAATGACGACAATAAAGAAAGACCTGAGGTTCTTGTTTCCAGCCATGGTCTCCCGAGGGGCCGCCAATGAAGAAATTCTATGCAGCAGTCACAGCTGGTCAGGATCAGGCTTCCGGGCAGGACTCTCAACAATGGAAGCATTTGCCTGGGTGCCCTTGGCAGAGGTACCTGATTCAACCGGCCCACCAGGGATTTTCTGATAGGGACTCAACATGTTGTTCAATTTTTCAGATTCAGTTCAGTTCTTTCAGAGCAACCAGAAGACTTCAACATCAGCTTTCACTCTTATAGCGAGGTGGATTTGAGTCTGGGATTGAGATGGGGTCCAGAGACTTGGGTGACATTTTTTTCAGAGGTTCACTTAACCTCTTTCTATAATCTTCCACAATGAAAATGTACATGAAATATATGCTCTACTTCGGGTTTTCCCTTGTGCTAAAATGTTGCAGCCTCCAGATAAAGTCAGCAATAGAATTTGGGTGTGGAGTTCTGATTTTTAAATGCATTCTTGAATTTTTCAAGCAAATAACATTTGTGCAACATGCCCCTGCTATATTCCACTTAATTATCAGCATTAAAGGTGCAAAGAGAGAACGTGCATGCAATATTCATTAGCACTGTAACCTGCTAGTGCCAAACAGGGTTTCTATAGATATCCAGGGCAGCTATGCACTTGTTCTAGTGAGCATTTCATGTGCTGGCTGTGGGACAAGGAAATATGTGAACCTTTGATCTCAAGCTCACTAGACTGGGAACTGCATGACTGGAAGTACTGTATCATTACTTTTATTAGAAACAGTATGTATCTAGAGCTAGAAATATCCAAATAGGAACAGTGGTCTGTTTATAGGAAGTGCCCCGAGGCATGGTACAATAGAAGAAGTCACATAAGGACCTATCTTACTTTCTCAAAACCAGGCATCGAGGTGTCTATCTGGTGCAAGCGATGTCATGCCGAGATGCTCCATGCTGGGTAGTGTTGCATGAGTGCCATTAAACTGGGACACTATAGATAAATATGCTTCCAGTTCAGCGTCCATGAGTGACCTTTGGGTCTGTGCATGGCACTCTGTGGCGCTAGGCAGACTTTACTTATTGGGCGAGGTTAACACTTAGGGAGACTGCTGGGCTCAAGCCAGTTCACGAATAGCTATTTGAACAGGGATCAAGCACTCAGATCTTGGGCTGCCACCAGTTAAGAGCAAAGGATTAGTCAACAAGAAAGAAGCAGCCAAAGGAGAGGAAAGGGTAAGGGAGAGGGAATATATTTAGGGGAAAAACAACTGCCAAACTGGCCAGTTAGACAGGGATTGCAAGTACCTGCAGAGATTTGCTCAGATAGTACAGCAATGCAGAATGAGTTCTCCTGCTGGAGGGAACTCCAGATGCAGAGATTCTTCCAGCTTTTGGAGGGACAGTATTAGAATTTATTTGGATCCAAAAAACAAGATTATGTTGCCATGATATTTGGGAGATGACAGGGACTGAAAAGATCTATTTTTTTTTACTGTAGACCGTTCCTGCTAGACTGATGCCCTTTCAGCCCTTCTTGAAAACCTCCAATGAAGCAGATTCCACATCTTTAGGGAGCTCGTTCCACTGAGCAACAGTTCTTACAGTGAGATTTTTGTCCCCTGAGATTTGATCAGAAAGATAAATATATTGACTTCTGTGCATTTGGGAATGCCATCTGCGCATTTCCATTTGGGAATGAGGTATCATTGTGTTATCATCTAGGGCCTACAAGAAAAGTCATTTTATTAAAATTTCTCCTTTCATTGATAACTTGAAAGTTCCTTTTTAAGAGGGATTTTAATTTTTCAGCTGCAGTGACTTCCAGAGTAAAACAACCTAGAGACAGCTGAGAAAACTTACAAGCAGTATTTGAGGATGCAGGGCTAAGGATAATTTTGGACAACCTTATTTAGGAAAACCAGGGATTTCTATATTTTTATAGGGTATCTGGTTAGTGAATAGAATAGGAAGTTATGAAAGCATTTGTAATGATCAGGCTATGTAGAGAGCAGTCTGGAGAGTACTCTGACTGCTACTTGGACCTAATTGAACTTGGGGAGTGAAGAGGAGTTCCTTCTGATGGGGTTATTGGAAACTAAATGCTTTTATATTCGATAAGGTTTATTTTTACTTGCAGTCAGAATGGCTGTAAATGTCTTTATTGAACAAGAAACAGTTCAGGATTTTAAATCACCTCACATACAGCAGTGGGATTTGATCAACTGGACCCTGGTGGGCTCTGTATTTTCTTTTTCAGGACACTGATTAGAAGCATTATTCAACATTGCAGAGTTATTTGAGAGATTTTCAATGCTGGCCGCAAGTTGGATTCATGTGGCCATAAGAATCTTAGAGGCAAGTTAAGAAGAAATGTTTCAGTATCGAAGTAGAAAGCAGGAATCAGCTAAATTTGCCAGTGATTTTGGCCAGACTCTTCTGATACATCTGCAAGATTGTAAGGAAAGGAGAAAGCAGAGAGCAAAATGGTAGGCGTAGAAGACTCTAACCCTGGCATATGTGCAGGGGCTCTGCTGGTATGTTCAGGAATATCAAAGTGAATTGTTTTGGGGACAAACTACTTTAACTTTTTAAAGCAGCTGGCTATGAACAGCACTGCAGGTCTTTCCACTGACAACTGGAGAATGTGACTTGCCCGTGAGGCCAATAGGAGACAGGGAATTCAGGAAGCTAAGAAAGCTGTGAGTCCCCTTGTCAGCAAGGAAGACTGACTGGGCTGACTACAGAGTTTTGTCTGAGGTTCACTGATCCCTTCTTGGAGGAGCTGTCATAACCTTTCAATAAAGCCTTTACAAAAGGCAGGTTACAATCTTCCTTTCATGAAGGCCCTTGATTTTTTGCCTCCAGCCATAGCAGTGATTCACCTGTAGATGAGTGGGGCTCTGGCAGAGATCTTGATGAACCACTGTGAACTTACAGATGTTAAAAGAAACCTTCAGGAATGATTTGGTAGCTGAATAGAACTGGAAGAAGTGGTACATGTTACGGTGACGAGGTAAGACGCGCTGGACCTCGCCACTGGCAGAGAGTAATGGTGCTTAGAACATCCTGCTTGCTTCTTTGCACTTAGGTGGCAGACATATAGTCTTCCCTTGGAAACCTGTTGCTCTGCTTGACAAGATCATTTTTGAATCCTGATACACCACAGTGTGACGGAAGAGAAGTACAGTCCATCTCCCAGTTAACAAAAAGAGCTTGAGTCAGGCTATGCCCACAGCTATCTAGATAGTGGTATTCTTGTTACTTCAGATTTCAGAGGATTTGTATGTCTGAGGCAAGGGAATGGACACTCATTTTCTAGTCTTGCTGGAAGTCGTAGGGGAAGAGAAGAGGTGATTGGCAAGAAAAAGGGGAGGAAGACTCCCTCCCGCTGCAAGATACGATATTATTTTCCAGCAGGGTCTTACTGGCATGCAGCTTGCTTTAAGATATGCCTCCTGCTGGCAATTTCAGACAAAGCATTCTGCCTGGTGATTCAGTTCAGGGAAGTGTTATAGTAAAGAGTCCTTAAGAGATTTTTTCAAGAGCCATTTGGCAGTATTGAGCTGTCCAGAAGATTGTCTCAGTGGGGCATTGTTATACCTCTGAAATAGCAGAATTTCCTTCAAGTGCAGACGGGGATACTGAGTTGCAGATATTTCATGGTATGGCAAAAGTAACTTACAAGAGAAGTGTAAAATAGATGAAGGCTGTCCTTGGGATGCCGAGTCTGGATCAAAGGAGACTCTCAAACACTTTTTACCGCTCCGTTAACATCCGTATTTGGGATCTGCTGACCTCAACAGTTGCCCAGCCTGACTCTCAGACAACCGTGGGGACTTCTGTAGCATCCAGATAATTCTGCATCAGCCTCGATAAATGAGGACTGATTTGTTATTTTTTGAGACCTGCCAGTTGCTAAATCAGTAGTTTTATATGGCTTATAGCAGAGTTGCTGGCCAGTCTGTCTTTAGATGCAGAAACTTTTAAGTATTTCAGTAGTCATTCAGTTGTTAGCAATGGTTGGGGGGGAACAGGGAGGAGGACAGGGGCAGGACAAAAATTAAACTAAACCAAAAACACACTGCCGATTTTGGCAGAAGGTAGTTGGGAACAGGTGCTTATGTTATCAAATTGACTTTTTCATTTTCAGGATCAGTAGCTGGGAGCGCAGAGGATTTGACTGACTTTGTGTCAGGGTACTGTCCCTTTTCTGACTGTAACTTCTGGCTATTGTTTTCATTTAATAAACATGAGCAGAGAGTGCATGGGAGAGTGTGCAGTAGACAGCATCTGTGATGTTTAATTATAAGAGACAGGGGTTTTCCCATATGCTTTTGAACCACAAAGAACATTTAGATATCAGCATCACAGCATATATTTTCCAAATCACATCGCCCACACATTTCCTTCACCGAGAAGAAGTTTTCCTTCTGCGGCTGCATACCTAAAATTAGCTTGAAGGTCGAATCTGAATAGAAATACCCTTGCCATAGAACATGCTGGGAATGATTGGTGCAATGGCTCAAATTTATCACTGGAAACCTTCATTTAACTTTTTTTTTTTTAAATAATAGTTGCTTTCACGATTATACGAGCCTGGGGAAAGGTACAATGAGCCTTGCTGAACAAAACCATCAGCCCATATTCCACTTTCATTGTAAGTCTATTTTTGTCACTCAGTGTTTTAAATGATAACAAGATGGCTGCAAAAAAAAGATGATAAAGCAGGAGGTTTTAGAGTATCTCAGCACTAACACATAAAAGGATGACCTTTTTATTAAATATACAATATTAGTAATAATAGTATTATTGTAATTTTAAGAATGATTACAAACATCCTTTTACATCCCAGTGCCCAGCTACTATACGTGCATATTATTATTGTTTAGCATATATATTATAACACTGAAGCTAGAGTTTAATGAGAAATTCCAGCTGTTAAGAAACTGTTGTCAAGAAGAAATGATAAGTTCAGTGCTAGCATCGTGAAAGTTTGATTGCACACAGAGCTGTGCCATCTACACTATACAAAATAAAAAAGCAGTGTCTTCCAAAAAGTGCATTTATCAGCCACAGTGTTTTATTGAGTGCTTTAATAATACAAGTGTACATCAATTGATCCACAGTCAAAAGTGGCAGGTCCCTAAGAAATTTACAAGCACTTTCTTAAGTAAATCAAAATACGTATTATTTTGTTCAATCCAATAGCCTTGTGCGGGAAACAGAAGGCTAGTGATAAACAAAGTCTTAGTAATGCACAGTGATTCTTGATTTTAAGCTTTTATACAAAACTTGTTCCCAATAGCATGCACCCACCATTAAAGACTTCAGTACAAAAAAATAACCCTAAACACTACATTTAAGTAGAAACAAGATATAATTCTGAATTTGTTTGTTTTTCCCCAAAGACCACATGAAAAAAAAACCACACATTAATACAAAGCTTTGTGATAAAGCTCTCTACTATTACAGATCCAACATTCTTTGCACTGATAACCAAAAATCCCTGCCTATGTCTGAGGGAAACAACTTTCAAGTTAACAGAATAAAAATATAAAACAAAACAAATAAAAATAAGAAACAAAAACAAAAACAAAGGAAGGACAACCTTCTGTCACAAAACAGTTCAAAATTTAATAAAAAATAAAAACAAAGGGAAGGGAAGGGCTATTGATGCACTTAGTGAATGTGCTTGCTCAGGTCCAGAACGTTCGTAGCGGGTTCCTATGTAGCGTATCTCTTTGTCCACTGTCTGGCCATTCTGTCGTGCTCTGCTCTGTTCGTCATATACTGAGTGGCAATACTTCCAACCAGGGGGTCAGCTGGAAAGAAAACAAAACCGTGAAAGAAATCGTTGTCAGTGTTGGAAGGGCTGTCTCTCTGCTGCAGCTGCAGGCCCACAAAATGTTGTTGAATACAATGTAACTAAGGTCTGTTAGGTTGCATTTGAAGAACAAGATGTACTTATTATGTACCTTCCCCTTTTTTAAAGCAGACATGCCTTTAGGGAGAAATAAGAAAAAAAATGACTGAAATGTCAATAGCTTTAAAAAGAAATGTTTCTGTAGTATTCCAAACCAGTGGTTGTCAACCTTTTAAGGTTGGGGGCTACACTGAATCCAGGTCAGGTCAGAGGTTGCTAGGACCCACTGCTTTTTCCCATGGTGGCACAGGGAGAGTGCTTTTCCCTGTGGTGCCAGTGGCATGGGAAAGCAACTGCGCTAAAGCCCCTCCTCTCCCCCAAATGCTGCTGAAGCCCCATGTCCACAAGCCTTAGGTTGCCAACCCCTGTTCTAATCCACCAGCAATGACAGAACATATCTTCAGATGAAGAAGTTACGATCCCCAGTTACGGTCCATGATGAAACCCCCAAAATATTATGTTGTGCTCCAATGTTTGTGTGTGTGCATATTTTTTAATTTTAGTGGCATAACCATAGGCTCAAATGCATACAACTTCTACAACAGGCATACAAGTTCCGCAAAAAGAATCAGAACTCATGGCAGAGGTGATATCTTTTATTAGACCAACTAGATATTTGCAAAAAAATATATTTATTTGCAGGCTTTCAGGCACACTCACTCTTCCTCAGGTACAGGAGAATGTAAAGATTATAAAATTTCTCCTAGGCAGAAATGAAAATTCATATTTTACAGGAGTGCTGAAGGTGTTGTAAGATCTCTTGGTTGGAATATGAACTATTTGTGGAGATAAAATAATGTAAGATCTGTTTTTTTAGGGGGTGTTTCTTATTTTCAGGAATGTGAAAATACCATAAAAAGACCAACTGATGTATTATTTGGGCTCACAAACAATTCCAGGAAGCACAACAAGCCCACATTAACCAAACACCAATACCAAAACTTTGGGGTTTGTTCTAGTTCCCGTAGAAGTTGTAAGGAATCAGAACTCATGGCAGAGGTGATATCTTTTATTAAAACAACTAGATTTTTCCTGAGTGGAAATGGAAGTTCTTATTTCAAAGAAAAGCTGAAGGTGTTGTAAGACCTCTTGGTTGGAATAGTTCATTTTGTGCAAACACCTTCATCTCTCCTATGAAATACGAAATTTCATATCCACTTAGGAGAAATTTTACATTCTTTGCATTCTCCTATACCTGAGGAAGGGTGTGTGTGCCCAAAAGCTTGCAAATAAAGACTTTTTTGGCAAATATCTAGTTGGTTTAATAAAAGATATCACCTCTGCTATGAATTCTGATTCCTTACTACTTCTACAGGAAGTAGAGCAAAACCCAACGTTTTGGTACCGGTGTTTGGTTAATGTGGGCTTGTTGTGCTTCCTGGAATTGTTTGTGCAGCCCAAATAATACATCATCTGGTTTTTTCATGGTATTTTCACTTTCCTGAAAATAAGAAATACCCCCTAAAAAAACAGATCTTACAGTATTTTGACTCCACAAATGGCTCCTTGAAACATTAAACAAAACAAAAGCAAAACAAATGAGTTTCTATAAACCCACAAACCAAAAAGTCCATACAAATTTCTCTAGAAATGACTGTACTTCACAAACATTTTACTTTTTCAAGTGATGGCATTTTAAGTTTAAATCGGGTATAAATCTACTAACTTTTCCCCTGGCACAGCTGACTTTTTTTGTATTTTGGCTGCAGCAATAAGTCTCCTGATACTACACTGCCACACTTTGGCAGTTCAACTGCATTGATACCATCTTTCTGACCCAGGAGAACGTGACTCCTATTAGAACCAGTAAATAATTAACGGGCTTTTTAATTGGCTGGAGATGATGCTGTTGATCAACCCAAGCTACTACTTTCGTGCACTGAGTACAGTGCTTCTAACCCCGGTCATTCTGAGAACTAAAAGGCCAAATATTTTGAATGGCAAAGAAATTCTGTTCAGGTCAGTGAATAAATTATTTTGGTATAACCAGATTTGATTAGACTGGGTTACCACCTACATTAGAAAACTGCCTACACAAATCTGTTATCGTGTAGTGCTAACAATGCTAAGGTAGCAAGTTGCACTGCCATATGAAGTACAAGACCCTTCCTGCCTCAGGCAGAGAGCTGGACTAGATGACCTCTTGAGGTCTCTTTCAAGCTTACTTAGCTATGATTTTGGTTTGATTCCTTCATTCACTATCTAAGTGAAGAAGAACTGTCAGTGCTGTAAATGCGGCACAATAACCTCTTAAAATCTCAATCCTGCAGTCACTTAGGCCCATGTTTAATTTTAATGCCTGGAGCAGTTCCACTATGAAACTAATTGGGATAGTAAAGTTGAACATGCAGAATAAGTTAAGTGTCAGGGCCTGGGCCAGCAGTCAGAGAGCCCTTAACATCCTTACATACTGACGGTTCCATAATATTCTCGCGTCCAGTCACAGCAAGAGTCTGTAGATTTTAAATCAGCTATAATTGTTGGTACAATATCCTTCCTGTTATTCTCTGGGATTTCAGAAGAGGAACCCTCCCTCAGGTGTTGTGTTACGGTTACTCATTTCTGCAAAGGCTGGTTTACTCTCATTCCTGGATCAGATATAGGGTCATTGTGGAAATGTGCAAAACACCCAATAATTTATGAGGAGGTTTGCAAACCTCCTTAAGGGGGAACTGAAGAGCCCATACAACTCTTTAGCAGTTCCTATGAAATTCTACAATCATCAGGAGGACAATGCCTTCTCTAGAGAGGAGCATGACATCTACATTTCCTTTAACCAAGAGAGACTGGTTCATGTTGATATTCAGAGGGAAGGGTCACTGACAGACCATGGACTTTTTGTATCTCTGGGAATTAGGTATAACAGTTTTCAAGTATAAACAGAAGGTGACAAGAAGGTGACTAAGGGAAAGAAGTGGCTCATCTATAGAACGGAACAGAAAAAGTTGAGTAACTCATTCTGTACAAGTTAGATTAGCTGTGGACACAGGTCTTCCCTCTCAAACCCTGAAAAGGAGAGAAGCACTAGATCAGTGGTTGGTTCTTCACTGCCCTGTATGCCCTCAGCAGAGTGGGTGAGGATGCCAAGAGAGCATGCAAGAAGCAAGTCCGAAGGTAGCAGAGGAGTGACAGTGGATAATGTATAAAATGGGGGTTCAGAAGATTAGGATTACATTCCCTCTTCTGATGTTGGGTGTGCCACACTGTAGCTCCTGGTTCTGTGTCTTTCCTGCCTCAACTTCTGTCTGTCTTGAATAATCAGATTGGAGATTTTCAAGGTAAGAACACGCCCTTACTGTATGTCTACCCTATTAGTTTTCAACCTTTCTGGACTTGAGACACCCCTCACTGGACTGGAGGCATCCTTCCATAACGTTTGGGAATTGAATGGCACCCACTTTCAAAAACTAATTTATATATTACAGTATATAATATATTACAGAGGGGCTTCACAGTTGGGATGGAGTCTTATCTAGGCAGAGACCAGCCTGAGTCTGTGCTTGCCTGCCTAATTTATCTGCTCATCTCCCAACATCCTACTTATCTCCCCACAGCTTATGCACCTTTCAAAAGATCAGGCAGCATCCTGTTTGAGAATCACTGCTCTATACAGTGGGACTGAGAGTCTTGGTTGGGATCAAGTGAGGCAATAATACAAATTGGAAAAAAACCAGTACTAGGGTGGTCATTCCCTCTCCCTTCCTTGGAGAAATGAGCAGGAGCTGAGTACAATCTAGTTGGTAGACTTGCTCTGTAGACATGATAGCGTTAAACCTCTATTCAACAGAAAGAAATGCGTGTTTATAAAACTACTGTCATAAGCAAAAGCAAATTAAAAGATAAAAAAAGAATATTCAACCCCAAACTGTGTAACTGTCATGTACTTTTTCAACATTTCCCTTTCTCATTGCTGTAAAATCGCTTTTCATTCTGCACTTGCAAATATCAGTGATTTTATTTTTAGTAATGGAGATTTGTTTCTATAACTAATAAACTAGTGTTGTAATTCAGCAGTTACATCAGAGAGCATTTCAGAAATCTAATCCAAGTGGGACTGTGTCCAAACAACAAACACAAGTAGTGATCAAGATGTAAAGTCATGCCAAAAATGTGTGTAATCAGGATTATTTATACAATAAATTCAAAGAAAAACACAATAAATAACAACTAATAATAATAACAAAGTTAAGTGATATTTCAAACACATGAAAAGCCAAGGCAAAATCACGACAAAGAATTATTATTTAGATAAATGGTACACAGAAGATTGAGCCAAGCCACTTCCCCAAACAGAGAATTTTAAATAAACATGTACCAATTGTGAGTTAAATTGGAGCTTGATCCTGCAAACATTTACTCAGGGGCTGTAACTCATGGGTGAGGTTACTCCTGTGTATAAGCATCTGTAGCACAGGGTCCTTAGCATGCGTGCTAATAAGCAACAAAATTGGTTTAAGAAAGTTTGCACAGATTTGCCAGATCGCTCAGACAAGGCACAGTAATCCTGACCTGTAACATCCTTGACTTTACAGCTCTGAGATGCTCGAGCAGAGATGACCAGTTGTGCTGAACTATGGGTACATAAAGATGTTTTGGGAGGTTAGACAGTGCTAAAAATGGCCACCTTATTTAACTTAGTTTGCCCAGGTGTGAACCTTATGCTTAAATCCTTAGGGTGTAGACAGAAAAGCAGCTCCCTGTTGCAACTCACAGTGGTTTGAAGGAAGTGCTATGAGTTGCAGTGATACCTCAGACCCAACAGGAGTTTGCTGTTGGGTTCAGGAATTGGGGATCCCAGCTGCTTGCTGCGAGCCTGCAGTTCAGTTTCTGTAGCAATGCCACTCTGCCCTCCCAGCCCAGCTGCTGTTTTTAGAATGAGGGGGGAAAGGGGGCCAAAAGAGCTCATTTTGGGGGTTTCCCAGCTGGCACCAGAGGGTGGGATGGGTGGATTGCAGCCCCTCCTACCTCAGAGGGGCTCCAACCCACCCGGCCCCACCCTCCAGTAACAGCTGAAAATGCCCCAGACCAAACACCCTCCACTCCCTTTCTTTCTTCCCATTTTGAAAGCAGCGACAGGCTGGGAGCTCTGCAGACACATACTGCATATCATGTTTCATTTTGGAGCCTGTTCATCTGGACCCTCATGCAATGAGGGTTCAGATTTTAAGGGATTGGGCCCTTTTAAAGCAGTCTGCAGCCATGTACTTCTGTCTGGTCACAGCTGTAGGCTGCTTTCTGGGGCCAGATCAGGAAAAATTGTCACTTCAGTCTGCACCCCTAGTTAAGTGGATCTATGTATGAACTGTACAAAAGTTCAGGAAGGTTAGAATGGTCTACAAATGACCAACTGGGTCTAGTTTAACCCTACCTCAGAGGTAGTTTAGCTCAGACTGTGTCCAGTGAGACTGATCTAACTGAACTGCTGTATAGTTCCCAGCACAGCTCTGGGACTGGGAAAGCCCAGCTGCTGGTCCCAGGGCTGTGCTTTTCCTACCCACCCACTGGCACCAGGCTATTTTTAGCCCCCTGGCCCTTTACCCATCCCCCAGATGGACAATGCCCCCTGCAGACCAGACAGCCCCCAACCTGAACCCACCACAAATGCCCCATCCTGAAAGCTGCTCCTGGCACCAGTTTAACTGGCATTGCTGATGCTGGGAGCCAAGGAAGTAAGTCAGGATGAGAGAAGGGGTGGGTGGGATGGTGGGGTTGGTTCGCAGGAGGGGGGTTATCTGTCTAGGGGTCAGGGGATGAGGGGCTAAAAAGAGCTGCTGGTCTCCATCCCCCCAAGCAACCTTGCAGAACTTGCTAGCCCCCCTTATCCCAACAAACCCTCCTAGACCCTACCAACCCCCACGTACCCCACTTACCCTCCTAAAACCTCCAAGCCCCACTGCAGACCCCACTTGCACCCTGATCTCCCCTACAGGCCACACTTGCCAAGCCAACCCTCCAACCCCCCACAGATCCTCCTTGACTGCCTGATCCCTCTGATCCCCCCCCCTGCAGACCCTGTTTGCCCCTCTGATGGCCCTAGTACTCCCTGCAGACCCTGCTTGTCTCCCCCGCCCTCATATCCCAACTCCTGCTGCAGGCCTTGCTTGCCCCCTGGTCTCCTGGAGCCCTTGCAGACCCTGCTTACCTCCCCAATCCTGCCCACAGACCCCACTTGCCCCCCAAGCCTCACAACCCCCCCAGACCATGCTTGCCACCCAGTTCCCTCCCACTAGCTACCCCCTCCCAACTTACCTTAGATCAGATGGCCATTTTTAACTAGATCGAATCTCCCCCAACTTCCCCAAATGTTTGTATGTACCCTGTGTGATAACCTCAAAGTAGTATAGTATCAACTGCCACCATAGGCCATACCAACTCAGGATTTTAACTAGTCCACTACTAGCTAGGGACAAACATTCATATTCTCAGCTAGTAGGAACTCCATTGACCAACAGACTTTGAAACTTGCTAATTTACTGTTCTTCCTTATCCCTAACTCTTGGACTTAGAAATTAACTGCCAGGTGTCTGCCAAGTAGCCAGGTGGCATGCTAAACTAAACCTTGCTATCCAATACCAGGATTGGGTCCATGTACAGTCAGAAGTAAAAATACTATCAGGTAAATACCAGGTAATATGCCAGAATCCAGAATCCATGAAATAAGAGTCTCCAGTGATAAAAATAATCATAGAATCAATGAGTCGGAAGGCACCTAGACAGATCATCTAGTCCGACCCCCTGCCATGGGCAGGAAGG
>NW_017728886.1:67705727-67736986 GCF_001723895.1 Crocodylus porosus | reverse complement strand
GGTCCCTGCCTGCCGGTGTATTCACTTTACCCCACAGCTTGGTGTCATCAGTGAACTTGAACAGGGTGCTCTCCACACCCTTGTCCAGGTTGCTAATGAAGACGTTGAACAGCACCGGGCCCAGGACTGAGCCCTGGGTACTCCGCTGCCCACACCCTTCCAGGTTGACATCGACCCATCCACCACCACCCTCTGGGTTCGCCCCTGGAGCCAGTTTGCCACCCATGTAACCATGCATTTGTCAATGCATAAAGATGCTACTCTCTCCTGCTATTGCACAAATGTGGACATCAGCCTTCTTTGCATCAGGTAAGGCAATGACCCTATACACAGTTACAATACACTTCTTCAGACTATGATTACACAGTATGGGATACCTTCTAAAGGTTAAAGACAATGCTGTACTTGTATCTGCCATTTAGCGCAAGAATGACTCAGAGCACCTGACAAAAGAGATCCAGAGATGTAGCACTCGATGGACCACGCTGACCCAAGTCTGGAAAGAGCCTTTTAGTTTGCTAATAACAGAACTGTGGCAATAGGTTCTCTCTCACTTCATAAATTTAGCTAGGTAGGTAATTCTCATGTTCTATCAGGATATATGTCATTATAGAAATAGTAAGTTTCAACTGCTGTGCTAACTGGAGTTTTTGCATAGCTTAACATGGCTCAAGGTGCTGAGCTACTGCGAATTCCCATGTTCTTTTGCAGCACACCTAATGCCATTTCATAAGGATGAAAACTTGTATCTCATGTCTACAGTGAGGCTAATCAAACTTACAGCATAATTCAAAAGAATAATGCTGGCAGATGAGTCCAGGTTTGGGCATTACAAAATTTCAGCTTTGTTTAATGTTAATTATACTGCTTTGTCATTCACAAGACAGATGGTAATTTTCCTTAAAACTATTTTCTTCCCAAACAAGTGAGACTGTACTACTGTGCTGTATTTTTCTATGATTGTACTTTTACAGCTATTTTCAAGTCATCAAATAATGATTTAAGGGCAGAGTTCATCCCTTGGGCTTTTGAATGCAGTTTCAGGAACAGAGCAAGCAGACTCCAGTGAAATAAAAATTGGAGGTAGTGTGTTTAACAGCTTGATTTCAGTATGCATCCTCCATCAGCTACATGACGTGCAACGAAATCCCAATTGCTGGTGTCACAGTAGTTAGAGGGACACTAATTTAGGCTAAAAGTGTATGCTTGCTGTATATAGAAAGCTTTTATGAAGCCTTAATATTTCCACTACACTGTTTAAAATTTCAATGTGAAACAGTCGATGTAGCCAGTCACTACCGTATCAGAAAGACTTCTCCAGTGTAAAAGTCACACAATCCAATCAGCTAAATAGTAACAATAAAAATAGCTCCTTTTTAGTTTGGTTTCTGTTTCTATTCCACAGCAGGGAAATCTGGAAAAGCCAGCCCCCAGCTGAGGACTAAGCTGGCAGAGTTTTTGAGAGTTGAAGCAATCCATTATGGCCACTGATTGAAAGACCTGGTTCTGCCTCTTGCGCTACAAACCGCTCTGCTTCTTAAACTAGAAGGTGACAATCCACTGTGGGGAATCCATGGCTACATTCCTCCTTTATAGAGAAATTATTAGAAGCAAAGATGAAAACTGCCTTGCTTGTTTTCATTCTTTAAGCTGAATGAAACAAAAAAAAGCAAAGGGAAGGCATATATAATGAAATTCTTGTATTTAAACTCTTGGAAATTAGTTATACAGATAAGGACTTGTAGCTTTGAAAATACTGTATATGATTTTAAACAAACAGTGTCCTTTCGGCAGTTTCCAACTGCCTGTGGGCCAACAGAGCCCTGTAGAGTACTGATAGCCTGTGGAAAAATGACTCATCATATGACACTAACTCTTTCTCCAAAGATTCCCACTGTTTCGTTTTCATCAAAAAGTTAGAAATTTTGCTTTAAGTACACAATTAAGGTCTTGTCTGAACTGGAATCATTCTTCCTATACAGTGACATAGGCACACATGGATGTACAGTAAATAGCGGCAAGAAACAACAAATAGAAAGTAAGGCTGTATGTATTAAATGGTGAATTTTAATAATTTCAGTAGAAATACTTCTGTAAGACTACATATTTTCATGGGTAGTTTCAGTAAGACCAAAATTTTGCCAGATACTTTTGAAGAACACCTGACAAATGTCTCACAACAAGCTTTGCTTTTTATGATTTCACATGATGAGAAGCAAACTGCAAATGCTAATCTTTCACTGAAGCACCAATTCACTTAGTAATAGGGATGCACCGATAAAGATTTTTTGGGCCAATACTGATGGCCAATTATACTGATCCAATTGCCGATATGCAGCCTGGCAGCTTGGAGAGCCGCATCTGGCTGGTAAGTCTGTGGGGGAAGGGATATGGGGGAGGAAGAGGCGTGGAGTGGGGGCAGATCTAGGCCCCATGGTGAAGGAGTGGGCCTGGGACAGGAGCTGGGGCTGCCCAGCCAGGGCAGGGAGGGGTGGGCTGAGGGATGGGGCAGGGCATGGGATGGAGGCACAAGTGGTTTGTCTGGGGGGTGCAGGGCAGGGCAGTGGCTTCTGTCACAGTAGACACCCCTGGGGAGGCATAGAGGGCACGGATGTGTGTGGGGTGAGGGTGAGCTGCCTGTTGCATGCTCCAGGCTGAGGGTTTTGCTAGGCTCTTCTTGGCAGGGGGGCTGGGCTGGGGTGGGCGGCAGCAGCGCTGGGGGGAGGGGCTTGTGGGGGGTCTACAGGCATCCCAAAATTCACCAGAGCCCCCATTCCCAGAGCTCCTTTCCCCCCTAACAGATATACTGGCAGGACATTGCTATCCAAGCTGCCAGGCTGCATTCCTGGTTGCCGCAATTATTGGCAACATTATTGGCCACATCAGCTAAAAACCATGGATAATTTAATACACTGAAATGAAAGGGTAACAGAAGACAAATTGCATGCAGTTTTGTTCACAGAGTTACTTTTGCCTTATAATGTGTCCATGGTGCTCCATGTATCATCTCTTTTCAACTGAATAGGAATCTAGAAGCCTATGTCAAGGCTAACACGAGACTTGGAGTGGGTAACAACACAGTTATGCTCATGTAACTTAACATCAGTTTACAACAACATAATAAGTAAAATAAGTAAAAACTAGTTTAAAATAATACTCATCTCTACAATAAAAGAGATGCTCAGAATTAGTGATGTAGGCCAGGAGAAAGAACAGAGCTCTGTGAATGAATTTACTCAGTGCTTATGCTAAAATGCAAAGCACTATTTGTTTCTCACTTTATAGTCTATATTAATTCATAACTACATTCATTTATACTTTAAAAATAAGTCATTCTATCTACTGTACCTAACTTGAAGAAGACTATAGGGCAGAGAGATACTTCCACCAAATTAACTAATACTACATTTCATAAAGAAACTATGATAAAGAGCAAATGAATTATGTAAGAAAGAATGAAAAAGCAGTTATTTCTATAGAAAAAGGAACAACACATTTTAGAAAATAATACAACATACAGGAAAAGAGGAGACATTAAGAGCAAGCTATCTTTTAAGAACTAAATGTGAATATACAAAGACAGTAGCCAGACAATTACTAAGACTATTTTTAAACATTAACTCTATGGCAGATGAAACAGCAAAGACAATATGTAGAGAACTGAAAGGTAAATTAAATGAGTATAAAACAGAGTTGTTATATTGAAGTCAATGTACTTATTCTGCATTTATACTACTGTAATTTACAGTGGAAGTGGTCCTTCTAATCTGACAAGAAGGTGAGGAGAGTTGTACTTCTTATTTTACAAATAAACTTTACAGATCAGCCTGGCTAAATTCCAGTTCTGGTTGCATCAGAATGGTCATGAATTTAGACAACATTTTGTTAAACAATGAATTTAGACAATGATGTTTTGTGCCTTACAGCACATATATCTCATTAGTTGGAAGCAATGTGAGCCTGGCTACTATGGTTGACATGGCTTTGATAAAGTGAGTAGTGGTATAACCTTCAGGAGACATTACCACCAAAGAATAATAAGAAATGCAGTAAGACAGTGATTCACAGAGTTATCTTAGTCACCAGCAGATCTAATGCATGGGTTTCAAAGAAAAAAAAAATCTAAGATGACTCTCTAATGGTATTTATCAGCTCCAGATAAAAACAAAGTCTTTTAAGGTAAGGTCTTTGAAGGACAGGGAAATAAATTGACAAGATGATTAAGAACTTGAGGCATAACCCTTGGAAATAGTTCTGAATCTTTAAACTAATAATATCCTTATCTTAGAGAATTAAGCAAAGAGTATAATCATTTGAAGACTGTATTAAAATTATGTTGACCAACTCTTGCCTGTCAAAGGTTGTTTCTGAAGAGCTTGACTTCTCCAGCAACTGAGCATAGAGTTCAGGGGGGGAAGGACTTGAAGAAGCAAGTCAACTCTGAGAAAGGGCCACAGAGCTACAGTGCTGGCTACAAAGGACCAACTCACGGGATCATAATAGCTTATTGGATGGGATGTGAAGTTAACAATAAAATCATAAATGCAAACTTTGAGTTATGGGTGATACTGGTCACCTTAGCGCGCACACACACATGCACTCATTCATTCAAACCCATGTAGTATAGTGTATAGTAGCTGCTATAGTGATTGTGAGAGCACTGGTGTCAGTATATCTACCTATCTGAGGCTCTGGAATCTGCTGTTGATGGTCAGCGTCCTTCAGGGTGATGTCGTCTCCAGAAGGGGGCTGCCTGCTTGTTCTTCTGTCTTGGTAGGTTGGGTGCTGGATGGGATTGTGCCACTGAGGGTCAAGCTTCACTGCCTTTTATCCTTTTCTGGAAGACTTGTGTGATCCCCCAGCATCATCTTGGCTACCCAATCTGAAAGTCGCTGTCCTACGTGGGTCTTGAGTAGTACATGACAGCTCTTAGTCACAGGGGTCTCTACCTGCTGTTACCTGAAGTTTCAGGAGTCCACCCTTGATTTACTGACTTAATGGCTGTATTGGCATGGGTTATAGGAATAGTCCATAGGGTTAGTGCACAGTTCCAGGAATCAGTTCTTTAGCTTGATTAGCTAACCTTTGGCTAGGCTATTGTCTACTGATGCTCATCATTCACTCGCATTCACTCAACAGATTTTATCACTTTACAATTAAAATTTCAATGCAGTTTTAACAATGGTCCAGGGCGTAACTTCATTCTACAGGGGGTATAGTCCTTAAAAGTTTAAAAGTATAAAATACAAAATGCCATGGTAAAGATGAGACAGATGAAATATGAAAATGCACTATGAGAAATATATAAAAATGAAATGTGATGTAGTGAGGATCAAAGGCTACTGGGGACAGTACGTGAGGTTAGTACAGGATATATTTACAGTATTTGCAGTGGATATTTTCATTCTTTTGTTTTCTTTAGTGACACTGAGCTTAATTGATATGTAGATATAGTTTCTAGGTTTCTCCTACAGAAAGCCACTTCAGCTTGCTTGCTTGCTCTGAGCCTTGCCATACCCATGCAATGAGTATGCTAGGTCTCTGCCAATACTGAGAAAGAAAAGAAATGTACAAAATAGGGGAAGGGGGGGAGTTGCAGGCAAAAAGGGGTTTATATCAATGTCCAGAAGGGAAATGTACAACGTGGGCTTTCTGCTACAACAGCACTGCAACAAGCGGCACAAAAAGGAAGCGAGTCAAAATGCAAAATACATCTGATACGTGTATGTGAGAAGTATTGGGAATAAACAAGATGAGTTGGAAGCTGCACCCTGTAAAAAGACCTATGATCTGACTGGCATTACTGAGACCAGACAGGACAGCTCTTTTGACTAGAATGGGGACATGGAAGGTTACGCTGTTTCAGAAGGACAGGGTTGGGAGAAAAGGTTGTGGTGTTGCCTTGTATGTCAAAAACACATATACTTGTTTCCTGGTTCAGGAGGAAGAAGACACCAAAACAGAAAGCATTTGGGTGAAGATGAAAGCTAAAAGATGTGTCACTGATATAACGGTGGAGTTTTATTATAGGCCACCTAACCAGGAAGAGGATGAGTTTCTAAAATGCCTCAAATGAAAAAGGAAAGCATACAGTCAATGGAAGAATGGGCAGGTCGCCAAGGTTATGTACCAAAAATAGCAATATCTGCAGGAACAAAATCAGGAAGGCAAAGATACAGAATGAGCTGCACCTGGAAAAAGAGATTAAGGACAACAAAAAAAGGGTTCTTGAAGTATGTTAATCAGAAAGAAGGACCAAGGGAGCTGTGTATCCTCTATTAAAAAGCCAAGGGGAGCACCTAACCAAAGATACAAAGAAAGAGCTGCTCAACAGCTATTTTGCCTCAGTTTTCACAAAAGGATTAAGCTGCCAGATACCTAACAGGGATTACCTGGATAAGGAAGAGGGTAAACTGAGGGGGGGGGATAACAAAAGAGATGGTTAGAGAGGTTTTGTTAGGTCTGAATAAATTCAAGTCAGCAGGGCCAGGTGAGCTTCATCTCAGGGTCCTGAAGCAACTGGCAAAGAATATCTCGGAGCCTTTGGCAATGATCTTCATGAAGTTGTGGGAAATGGGACAGGTCCCAGAGGACAAGACAGGCCAATGTAGTGCTCTTCTTTAAAAAAGGCAAGACTGAGGACCTGGGGAAGTACTGACCAATTAGCCTTACCTCAATACCTGGCAAGTTACTGGAACATACCATAAGGAAAGCCATTTGCAAGTGTCTGGAGGAGGGAAGGCTGATCACAAGCCACCAGCCTGGGTTTATGAAAAACAAATCATGTCAAACAAAACTTATCTGCTTCTTTGACAAAGTAATTACTTGGGTGGATGAAGTGCATGTTGTAGATATAGGTTTTTGACAAGGTCCCACAAGACCTTCTCATAAACAAGTTGGAGAAATGTATTCTGGATAAAACTACTATAAGGTGGATAGATAACTGGCTAAATAGCCATAAGCAATGGGTAATTATTGGCAGGTCCATGTCAGAATGGCAGGAGGGTTTGAGTGGAGTTCCACAGAGGTCCTTCCTGGGCCTGGTACTGTTCAATATGTTTATTGATGATTTGGATGATGGCATAGGAAGCTTCTCAAGCAAGTTTGTGGACAATATAAAACTGGGAAGAACGGGATGTGAGTGCAATTCAGAAGGATCTTGACCGGTTAGAAAGTTGGGCTAGAGCTAACAGAATGAAGTTCAATGCAGACAAATGCAAAGTGCCAAACCTCGGTAGGAATAATCAAGAAGACAAATATAAAATGGGGGACACTTGGCTGGATGGCAGCTCTTTGGAAAAATAATAATTCAGTGCTGTGGGTTCAATTTTCTCTTCTGCCACAAACTTCCTGTATGACCTAAGAAACTAAGTTCCTGTATGAAACTAAGGCACTTCATTTCTCTGCTTTTGATTTTCATCTGTAAAAAGGGATCCACACAGGGCTGACAAAACATCTGATGAACTAGGTTATTGTCTACAAAAGCTCATGACTCTCTGAACCAGTTAGTATCTAAGGAACTACTCTTCTCTCTTCACCCACTTACCTTCTGCCACACAGGGTTGTTGTGAAAATAAATGTATTAAAAATTACATAGTGGTCAGATACTATAATGATGAAGGTCACACAAGTGCCTAAAATGTGCAGGTGCAGCTATTAGAGTGATATCTCCATCATATTCAAATCTTTGCTATAACAATGGTTTTCAAGGCATTAAACTTTGAATAACAAAGATTAGGCAGAAATGGACCTGCTGTCCACTAGTTTATATAAAGTTTGAAACTGTAGCCACATAAATGCTAGGCTAGAGTTGACACCATGCTAATGCTAATCTCTGGAATGAAAGGTTCCCTGTCTGTGAAAGTAAGTGAGCTCCGTAATCCATTTGGAACACATCTATTGTTAAACAATTGGGGTATGAGGAAGTAGAAATTCATCCCTTTCTTCAGACTTAATTTGATTGCTGTCAAGTAACCTGGATGCATGTAACTTGAGGCCACAGGTTTGTGTGAAAATATAAGACTCCCTTAGATGAAGATGTTCCAGAAATAAGAAGTGGTAGTTGGTCCATTTTTATTAATACAATTCTTAAAGAAAAACTGCTGGCTGTGATTTATCTTTGTGTCCTGCCAAGGAAAATAGTTCTTGTTTAAGAAAGAAAGGTTTTAGTCTGCAATGATTAACAAGGCTTTTATAAACTGCATTTGTTGCCAGGATATTAGCTGGGACTCTTGGACCCACGTGAGGCTGCATACTGACCTCACAAGGCTTTTTTAGCAAGGTACATGCATCTATCTGTACTGTAAGTACCCTAAAAGTTTTAAATGAATACCTACTGCCTAGATATCTCTCATCAAATAAAACCACTAATTGCTAAAAAAACCAAACAGAAAAAGAAAAAAACAGCGCAGAAGATCATTAATAGCTGGAATGGTAGATATTACATGGCAGACAAAACCTGGTGTAATCCAGCTCTGCTGGATTACCACTACACACAAGCTCCTGATATCTGGATTTGTGTTTATGAGAAGAGACCCTAATGGGTATGCTATGCCAGCAATACCATATCAAATTTACTGTATGACTGGCATGCATTTCCAGGTGCATAAGTACTTTCAAAACCGACAGTGTGTTGCTTATCTCCTTGATTTATTACGTAGGGTGGTTCCTCAGGCATACCAAAGGGTAGTTTTATTCAAAATAAACCAAACGACCACCCAACCAATCTCCTCTCCCCCCCAACCCCCCCCATACAAAACAACTATTCTTACAGATTCACACTTCCCTAGCCCATTGAGTAATATCTTCAGTTAAACTGGCATTTCATTTCTCTGACACAGAGAAAGAATTTGAATGCGTCGCCCACATATCACTTAAATGTTAAGATCACTGGGCTAGTGGGTAAAAGAGAACCTTTACTCGTTGAGTTTTAGGTGGTGTTCATAGATTCATAGATGTAGGGTCGGAAGGGACCCAAGTAGATCATCAAGTCCGACCCCCTGCCCTGGGCAGGAGATAATACTGGGCTCATATGACCCCAGCTGGGTAATTGTCAAGCCTCCTCTTCAAGACCCCCAAGGTAGGAGCCAGCACCACTCCCCTTGGAAGTTGGTTCCAGATCCTAACCACCCTGACTGTGAAGTAGTGCCTTCTAATGTCCAGCCTGAACCTACTCTCGAACAACTTATGGCCATTATTCCTTGTTACTCTGGGAGGTACATGGGTGAACAGAGTTTCTCCCATTCCCCACTGGTCCCCCCCGTAAGTTCGTAGATGGCCACCAGGTCCCTTCTCAGCCTTCTCTTGTGAAGGCTGAACAGGTTCAGGTCCCATAGCTTCTCTTCATAGGGTCTGCCCTGCTGTCATGTGTGTGGATCTCCTCTGGACCCTCTCGATGCTGGCCACATCTCTCCTAAAGCGCGGTGCCCAGATCTGGACGCAGTACTCCAACTGTGGCCTGACCAGTGCTGCATAGAGAGGGAGGATCACCTCCTTGGCCCTGCTTGTGAAGCATCTGTGGATGCATGACAAGGTGCAGTTGGCCTTACTGACCATGTCCTCACATTGGCGGCCCACGTTCATTTTGGAATCGATAATGACTCCAAGATCCCTTTCTGTCACTGTGCTTATGAGAAGGGAGTTCACCAGTCTATAGGTATGCTGCTGGTTCTTACTGCCCAAGTACAGCACCCTGTACTTGTCAGTACTGAATCACATCTTATTCTCATTCGCCCACCCCTGTAACCTGTCCAGGTCCAGCTGTATCCTGTTCCTCCCTTCTAGCGTACCTACCTTGCCCCAGGTCTTGGTGTTGTCAGCAAATTTGAACAAGGTGCTTTTCACCCTCTCATCCAAGTCGCTAATAAAGAAATTAAACAGTGTGGGTCCAAGGCCCGAGCCCTGGGTGACCCCATTGCCCACATCCTTCCAGGTCGAGTACGACCTGTCCACCGCCGCTCTCTGAGTGTGGCCCCTCAGTCAATTTGTGATCCATCTGACTGTGTAGGCATCAATGCCACAGTTGCCTAGCTTTTTAATGTCAAAGGTCTTGCTGAAGTCCAGAAAGACTACATCCACTGCGACACCTGCGTCCAACGATTTTGTGACCTGATTGTAAAAGGCCACCAGGCTGGTCTGACAGGACTTGCCTCTAATGAACCCATGCTGGGTGCCCCAGAGTATTATCTCCCCGCTGGTCCTTCCCAGATGTGCTCCTGGATAATCTTCTCAAAGTGCTTCCCCAGGATCAAAGTAGGACTAATGGGCCTACAGTTGCCCGGATCCTCCCTCCTCCCTTTTTTGAAAATGGGGACCACATTGGTCTTCTTCCAGTCATCTGGCACCTGGCCAGAGCACCACGAGTGCTTGTAACGCTGTGCCAGGGGCCCCTCGATATCCCCTGCCAATTCCCTCCTAGGGTGGAGAGCATCTGGACCTGCTGATATGAACATGTCCGGCCCCTCCAGAAGTTCTCTAACTCGGTCCTCCCTGACCCTAGGCCTGTCAGAGTCACTCCTGAGTCCATCTTGAATCTCAGTGGGGGAGCCCTGGTCCCTGCACAAAAAAATGGAGGCAAAGAAATTGTTAAAAAGGTCTGGCCTTTTCCTCTGGTACAACCACCAGATTGCCTAGTGTATCTCACAGGGGTGCTACGTTACCTGGTGCTTTCTTCATACTCCCTATGCATTTAAAAAAGGACTTTTTGTTGTCCTTGATCCTTGATGCTAGCTCTAGTTCCATACCTGCCTTAGCTTTCCTAACAGCCCCCCTACAAGCCTGAGCGATGGAGATATACTCCTCTTTGGTGTTAGATGTCATCTGAGTATATCTACCAGATTAGGCCCTGGTCTGGTTTGGGTGTGAGGTAGGTATCATAGACTCATAGAATCAATGAGTCGGAAGGGACCTAGACAGATCATCTAGTCCGACCCCCTGCCATGGGCAGGAAGGAGCACTGGGAGTGGCAGGGGTCATAAAGTACTGAGCAGGTTGCACCAAGACTTTGGTGGTTGTGTGCAGGCCAACTGGCAGAAACTTAGGCACTGAAGGGAATTTGCCAGGGAGAATTTAGCTGCTGAGTGAGAGAGGTAGTGATACCTGCATCATTTGTGGGACGTAATTCTCTTTGAAGGTCATATTCTTGTTAAAAACACTGAAGGCAAAGGCATTTAGTCCAGCGCCCTGATCAAGGCATTATCATCCCTATGTAAACCATTCCAGACAAGTGTTTGTCTAACCTGCTCTTAAAAACTTCCCAGGATGGAGATCCCACAGTCTCTTTAGGTAACATCTTCCAATACTTAACCACTGTCACAAGACCCTAGTCTCCAAACTAAATTTCCTGCTGCAATTTAAGACCATCACTCTTTATCCTGTTCCCTGTTGCCTGAAAATAGTCTACCCTCATCATTTGGGTATTTGAAAACTGTTATTAAATTCTCCCTTATTCTTCTCTTTTACAGACTAAATAATCTCAGGTCTTCCAACCATTCCTGATGAATTATGTTTCCTGGACCACTAACTATTTTTATAGCCTTCCATACCTTTTGGATTTGTCTGATTCTTTCCGATTCATCCACATCTTTCTTTGAGTGCGGTGCCCCAAAATGGACACAGTACTTCTGGTGAAGCCTCACCAGTACTTAATAGAATGATGCTCAATTAATAGACTGGGAGTGATAAAGATCACTATGCTGTTTACTGTATCTACCTTACAGTTCTTTCACTTTGACTAGGGCCAAGTACAGGCATTACACATTTTTACCAGTAGAAGCGATCAGAAACTGGTCTATACCTATAACAGAACAGAAGTTTGGTGCACACAGATTGGTTTAAAAATGGCAGAACCCAGCCTGTGATTTGCACCCCCCACCAAAGGGTAAATGTATGTTCCATTTGCTACCGATCTAAACTATGGCACTTACAGAAAAAACACATAACTTAGACTGATTTCCACCTCAGGCTTTTTGAATGTCTGTACCTAGCCTAAGGGTATCAAACTCATCTGGCCCTACAGGCAGGATGAGGGATATAAGACCAGTCTGTGGCCTGGACTGGGTCTACATACTGGCCACATGTACTGGATGAAGCATGCAGGGGCAGTCCAGTAAAGGCATGCTGCATGTGCTGCACAGAACCAGTCTAGCTTGGCTCAGCATGCACCTTGGACCAGACCTGTGTACCATATGAAGCACATGCAGTGCATGTGCAGCCAAGGCCAGCACGAGCTGCACGTGGCATGTAGAGCTGGTCCAAGGCGTATGCTGCATGTGGCATACAGGGCCAGGCCAGGGCACATAGTGCCTGTCAGATTGGCTCTGTGTGCTGGATTTGGTGCATGGGGCCATAAGACTTTGATACCCCTAGTCTAGATGAAAATACTAGATAGACACATAACTGGTTGGATCATTGCGCTCAATGAGTAGTTATCAATGGCTCAATGTCTAATTGGGAAGAAGTATCAAATGGGAGTTCCTTTGGGAACCCTTTAGGCATTAACACATAAGGCTCCACAGACTGATCTAGACTGTATTTCCTTAGCCTACTTTGTTTCCTTGATAAACACTAGTTCTTCCCTTAATTTGCAGGGGGTTTTTTTCTCATAACGCAGCCACGTCTATCTTTATTAAACAATAGACATTTGCTAATAGTTAGACTAATTGCAATAGCATATTTTACAGAAAAATAAGTTTTAAAAAGCAAGCTACAACCCCTTTTCGATTTTCCCCTTAAAGATAAGTTCTGTTAAAAGCTCACAAGTTTGTATCAAATCTACCAAGACCTTGAAAGGCAGTAAAATAAAAAAAATCACAAAGAGAAATTTTGGCTCAAAAAAGCAACTGCCTTTCACCTTATTCCCTAATACAAATGCAAACAACACTGGCAGCTCTAAAGAGCCTATGTATTTCATCTAGCAGCAGTTTAAGTAAATAGTTTGAGGAAACAAAATATATAAGGTTTAGTACTAGGTAAGGCCTATAACTTGGAACATATTCTGCATGGAAGGGATCCTGGAAACTCTCTTTGTGGGTTTGAGGGAAGTATCACAGGACAAGGATAGGTCATTTCTCTTTACTTTCCTTGCAGTTTCCCAGTCACAGGTGCTATGCAGGACACCGGCCAGAATTTGAAGCGCTGGTAAAGAAGTAGTGAGAAGAATGCTGAAGAGCTGGGAAAAAAATCTGGAATTTAACTTTGAAGAATCAACTCAAGTAGAAAAGACATGATTTACCTCATATGCTTCAATGCTCAAAAATAATCTAAAGCAGCTGTTCCTGTTCAGAAATGGATAGGGAAATAATTGATCTGCCTCAATATAATTCTACATTTAGGGTTGCCTTGTTTGTACTATTTGTACTTTAGCTATGCTTCTGAAGCAGGCCAGTATACAGCACCTATAAGAAGGGTAGAAGTTCTTGGAATTGCCACCAATTAATATGAGCATCCCATAAAAAATGTATGAGGAGCTTCCTACAAGAAAACTCTCTGTAGGTGAAAGAGACACCATTATAAATACTTGCTAAAAAAATGTAAAAACTGAATTTGACCCCTGCAGTATTTCCTGTTCAGAGCTGGTGGGTTGGACTCAATGATCTCACGAGGTCCCTTCCAGCCCTAAACTTCTGTGAATTTTTTACTTGTATAGTTTTAAAGCCAACCCCTTTCTGCCTAACAGAAACATTTATCTGATCAATGTTGATTTTTCTGTTATCTGTTATTTAGTTCAACTTAAAAATGCAAAATGCAGGGGGTTGGACTCAATCTACTGAGGTCCCTTCTGACCCTAAAAACCTATTAAATTTGTGCTCCATTCAATAGATGTACCTTCACTGTGAAGATGGGTTGCACTACAAACAGTATACTAATTATTTCCATTTTGTATTCCCAAATGAATGTTATTTCTCAATATAGCAGCCCAGTCTTCACTGCACACCGTTATGCTATATATTTTGCTCTTTATGTAAAAGTTTTGTCTTCCAGCTACTTCCCCTGAATGTAATGACTTGGCTGCTTAGAAAATAGTGACATCAAAGCAGCAGATTGCAAATAAATAGCTTTATTTTTTGGTGTCTGGTGTGTCTCAAAACTACACAAAATCAGTGAACTATGCAGAAAACTGACCATGCTGCAAAATATCATGCCTCTTTATGAAAATGTGACCATTTTTAAAGGTAATATCTGGGCTGTTCAGGAACCTAGGTTTCTGCTAAAGAAAGTGGCAGCTTTAATAGCCAGATGGTTTATGGCTGGGATTGTAGCTTTGTGCACCTGACAGTTGGTTATGAGGTTTTCAGAAATGTTTCTACATTCTTGTGGTAAAAATGCCAGAGGCGAATGGTCAGCTGATGTTGATGTAGCAAGCTCATTTTCAGGAACTTAAAGGATGACAAAAGAGCGTGATTTGTAGGGTGAGCAAGAATATCATAAAATGAGGAAGAAGCAGCATTCAAAGTGGCTGAAAACCGTTCATTAGAAGGAAAAGATCTGGGGCAACATAAAGACTCTAAAATGGAAACTGTGCTCGCTGTGCAAAACTGATGAGTCAGGTGGGAATGAGGTAGACATTACAGGTTATTTTGCCTAAAAAAAAAAATTCACACTCCCCTCATTCCCATTCCTAAAAACAAGCGACTAAAAAATTTATTACTATGCAACTAAGTGTTGATGAAAATTTTTTGGCCAAGAACCTCAGCTGGAACTACGCTGCTTCTCATCAGGTGAAGATCTGACTGCCTTGTATTAGGAAATTCAAAGTTAAAAAAAGGACTAAGGATTGAAATGCACATAAAATACCACTCGTGGTAAGGGTGTTTGTACTCTATAGACAAGCTCAGGTAAACAATTTTGTCTCATGCAGTCATCTAAATGAGAAAATATTATGTAGAGTAAGGGAAGAAATTAATTAAATATGAAACACTGTTTAGATACAAAAATCCTGAGTACAAATGTGCTGTAGCTGCCTCACTCCTGACACTATATTGCCATTAGGAGCATGTCTGAACTGAACACACAAAAGACAGGAAACAAAAAAGAAAGCACATATAACAACTGTGAAAGAGGGCAAAGTTTGGAAAAAGGGAACAGTTTAGGATGCATTTTAATTACTCTAGGTTCCATTTTCAAAATAAGATTTCCCGTCTTTAAGGCTATTTGTTTTAGTTGCTTTAGAAATAACAGTGATTATAATAGATGATTTATTTGGATTTCTATGCAATTTTTACAAGGATTCATCGTGTGGAGAGTACACAGATATACTGCCCTCTGAACTGATGAAACTTGCACTAGTATTTTATGCAGTTACACAGGTTGCTTGACTGGAGAATAGGCTCCTTGTTCTGCATTTGCAACACCTATCCATCAGTCACAATTGCAAATCTCTTTCAGATAACTATGGCTCAACAAATCATATTGATTCTGCTGGGACTAATGAAAAAAATCAGTATTTTCACTCCTCTATAAATATAAACTTCCCAGATGCAGAAATCAACACTCACTTAAAGGTCTTTCTTTATGTATTTGTCTCCAATAAGCTCTAAAACAGGGCTTTAAAAAATAAGTACCTTGTTTTTTCTCAGCATTACTGTGAAATGAGTGATTCATATGCTTCCTCAAAAGACAGTCTGGATATATGCTTAAAAGTTAATAACCTTAGTGTCAGAGTACAACTCATCTTGAAGTTAATAGTACTGGGCACTTCAGGGGCAGAATCTAGCATTTCATGATTGCCTACTATGCCCCTTTTAGCTGTTTACCTCGCAATGCAAGATAAGGGAATTCCCAATAGTACCTGTAACTGTAAGCCTGAAATTCATTGCTGATTTGGGTTTCATCAGATACCATTCATTACACGGACAAGAGGACCTCATTGTGATTAGAGTTCATCTCACCTTAACTAAAGACAAAGCAGTGGTAAAAGAGGCCCAAAAACAGTTTCTTAATATAATTAATGACAGGTGGGCTTTACCCATGCAAAGAATTAAAACTTAGCATTATTTTAGCTTGGAAAGGAGATGAACAAGAGAAGATGGGACAGATCAATAGAAAATAATGAACCGTGTGCCTGGAGCCCAGGGAGGTGTTCTATTTATCCTTCCCCTCATAATGAAAAGGCAGACAAAATTAAAAGAAAACACCTTTATAAAAGAAAAATGGAAATATTGCTTTAAAACACAACCTATTTAAACCTCCAAACGACATTTTTGAAGGATTAAAGATGCAAAAGTGATTGCACTGAGCAAGATAAAACTTTCAGGGCTATTTGTGCTCAGACATTCAAGGGCTAGAAACAGACATTCAAGAACTGAAGCGGAATTGTTATGTGGTTAAGTTATGTTGTTTTCTGTAAGCGGTGCAGTTTCAATCAGTAACAAACAGAACACATATTTGCACTTTTGCAAGGAGGAGGAGGGAGGGACAAATCTTAGACTGGTTCCACTATTTTTAAACCAATCTGTGTGCGCCAAAGTTCTCTTCCGTTATGGGTATAGACCGGTTTCCAATCACTTATACTCATATAAGTGTAATATCTGTACCTGGCCAAGCTGATCACTAGTGTGGTCAGGAAGAAATCTGTTCTCAAGTATTGCATGATTTTACACCCTTCACTGAAACAGGGCAGGGGGCAATCTCACAGTACTCCTGACTGGGAGGAAAGTTGGTTTACTGCAGTTTCAGAATGTGCATATTCCTTAATATTATTTAAACATACTTTATTTTTTTGCCTGTAAAACTGTGAATACATTGGGTTGGAAAGAAACAAAGTAAGAGCAATTATGGTTCAGATTTGGAGTTGTATCTAATTACTAAGGCTAAGTCAAAGACACCACAGAATACTCAGTATATTTTTTTAGAAGTAATCTGTGCTACTCGTATTACTCTTTGAATTATGTAACACCTACTGAATCTATTCTTATGTAAATAACTCCAGACAGTTTTCAGGGGGGAAAAATATTAGAACAGACTTTAGTCTTCTGAATACTTATTTTCTGGCAGTGTGGTTTTAAGCTCAGTATTTCCATACAGCCTTTTTCTAACTGTATTAATTTTTTAAAGTTAAGGTCTAGTGAGCGTTTAGCAGCACATACCTGCATGTCCTCAAGCTGGATATTTGCAAGCTCACATCTCTTTATCAAAACAGAATTCAAACTTGAAAAAATCATATGGTCTTTACGGGTGACTTGAATGCAAAGATTTAGTTCCACCTAAATAGAAACCCCCTCTCTATCAACACCACATACACAGACACACTTAAGAGCTATTTCAAGGCAGTTCCTTTCTTGCAGTCTAATAGAAATGAGTTCATGAATGCTTTTCTGTTTCTATAATGATCCTCATAATCATGGACTCATGCTGAGGGGGAGTTAGTCCATTGAAAAGATGACATGAAACAAAATCTCATAGCATTTTATAAGCTCTTTACAGAAAAGCAAATTGATTCTCTTTCAGCACTGATCCGTGTATAATTTTCAGTATATGATAGTGTGGTCTTAGACCTTGATTTCCTGCACTCATTTCCTTATGCGCTTAACTTTATGTTTTAATTACATGAGTTAAGCAGATATGGGTGTAGTGACATGCAAGTGTGTAAGGACCAGACTTTTTCAAGGGATATAAATACTTAAAGGTCCGAAGAGATGCCTGCAGGCACTTCTGAAAATCCCAGTTGGTGGCTATGTGCATTTTTAGATGCCTAGATACTTTTAAAAGCCTGTTTCTGTGACTAACTAGGGTCTTATTTAAAGGCTAAGTAAGTCAATCACATATCATTTAGGTGATTAGTAGTAAAATAAGGATCCACTCAGAAAAACTGGAAAACCTCACAGGAAAGGGACTGCAATGAGCAAGAGAAATAGGGAAAGGAAACCCGATGGCTAGAAAACATAAGAGGACTTGTTGGTAAAGACATAACTCTACAACAGGCGATGCCGGACTTAAAATCAGGTACAAAAAATAAGTTTACTCACGTTAGGAATAAACAGGTCTGCTGTTTCACTTCAAGGGCACAATAAGGAATAAGCTATTTTAAAAGAAAATGAAGGGGATGTAGAAGTGAACTTTTAGGGAACAAAACCATTTTTGTTCTTCACTAAATGGCTGCACAATGACATTACAGAAAATTACATTACATTTCTCTGTTTGGAGAAAAACTTACTAATGCAAAATAAATCTGTTTCTAATAAAACTTCATTTTCATGAGATAAAAATGTTTAAAAGCCATTCTTAGATCATGATCATAATACTACGGTCCGGTCTACACTACAAAGTTTTGCTGGCATAGTAGCTATGTTGGCTAGGGGTGTGGAAACCACTGGTTTGGACACGTGGAAAAAGAGGGGTGCTGTTGCCTCATATTATGCCATTCAGGGAGGTGGTGCAATTACACTATGGCTAAGTACAGACATTCAAAAAGCCCTAACCTGAATTGATTCAATCTTTACAGGTTAGTCTAACCTGCACAGATTGAACTGGCAAGCAAGTGAACAGACATTCACTTTTGATTCTGAAAATGCAGGCACATGCCTGCAGTGGCTCAGGCTAGAAGCCGGGGGGCACTAGAGCAAGCCCTCCCTTCCCTTCTGGTTGAAGAGAAGCTGAACTGGGGATCAGTGGGTGTGTCCAAGTCCCAGCAGGCTAAGTATTACTGGGGAGTGGCTAAAATCCCAACCCTGGCCTGCAGGGACCTCAGCCAGAGTCTGCACAGCTTTTCCCCCCTGCTTGTGACTCCGCATGACCCAGGTGTAGGGAATTTCTGGGAAGCTTCCCCAAATAGAATTTTTTTGGGGAGACGGAGCAGTACAAGTATTGAGCCTGGTGCCACTTCCTCTCCCTTGAGCCTCTCTCAGACTGGGGGGATTTGACCCAAGCAAAATTGGCTCACAGTTGCACAGTATACAAATCGTGGCTTTAAAGTATAAATTGCAAGAGTGCGTAAAATGAGAAATGGGCTCTCCTGCAAATATGCAGTCATCCTGAGTTCCTAAATGTACTTCTTGGTGGTATTGGGAGAGGTGGGAATGAGGAAGGGAGAGAGGATTCTGATGGGTAGGAGGAATAAGTTAGACAGAAAATCCATTTGATATGAACTGGCTGTAAGAAGGAGACCAGGGGAGAGCAGAAAGAACCACCAGACAAAAAAGGAACATCCTAGCAGGCCACCATTAGATCTAGATAAAAGGAAGAAGGCAGAAGTAAAGATTCTGGCAGCCTGCTCTATGGAGAAGGGAACAAGGACCTCTTCTTAGTTATTCAGTGCTGGACAGATTTTTTAAAAAACTTCCTAGGTTGAAGGCAAACAAGAGATTTTTGACCACACCCAGCCAAATGTTCCAGAATTGAACAGATTTTCTTTTTTTTCAATTATGTTTTATTTCCCATATTCAACTGCTCTGGGTTTTACTTTGAAACCTTTTAGATTGGTTAGCACAGAAATTTTGAAGAGTCCTTTTGTTTACTATCATGAATCTGTGTTTACTCAGACCTGCATCTCTTTAGATCTCTAGTTAAGGATCCTCATTGCAATTGATTTAGAATTATTTCAAGCTAGTATGCAGATAAAATCTTAAATTTTCTAAAACAAAAACACAAATGGAAATGTCATTATCGGACTGGGTACCTGGAGCTTTTTTGAGAACCAAATCTGTGCACACCCTGATTGCGTCTGAAGTCCAGGACTTATGATGGAAGCAGAGAGGGTGGTGCCAGGCTTATGCTGGGAGCAGAGAGGGTGGGGAGATTATCACTTCAGGAGTAAACCCTGAGGAAGCTGATGTTATGCTAAGGGACCAACATGTGAGGCAGAAGAATTATAATGTCCCTTATATACTAAAGAAGAACAAAAGGGTCTGAAACACAGATTTGGGCTTGGGACAGAAGTTACATATGATCGGAAACTGGTTCAAAATCTGTAACACAACAGAACTTCAGTGCACGTAAACTGGTTTCAAAGTGCAACTGGATGGATGTAGTATCAGACTTAACTGATTTAGGTTAAATTGGCGTACTGAATCCCAGCTACCTTCCAGATTCAAGTTAGTTCAAAGTCCCCTAGCATTCCAGTATGCTTTGTACCTTCCCTGCAAACCCCAGCTTGCAGGGTGGGTGGGCTAGCCATGGCCCAAGCTATCTGCTCCAGCTCAGCAGGGAGGCATGCTCTAGTGCCCCCCAACTTCTGGCCTGAGCCACTAGAGGCATGTGGCTGCATTTCCAGAATCAAAAGTGAATGCCTGTCCACTTTCTTACTGGTTCAACCTATGCACCTTAGGCTCACCTACAAAGATTGAATCAATTCAGCCTTGGGCTTTTTGACTGTCTGTACTTAGTCCTGGAAAGGGAATATGACCAGAACAGAAACAAAATGGGCTGCTTCAGTGTCTTCTCTTATATGATTCCTGAACTGAAGCCATCCACTCTCTCTCATTATACTGTAGAGGCCCTGAAGAAAGATAGCAACAACTCTACTTGCCTTCTAGCAGAATCTTGGAGATTTTGTGCTTATGTAGGAAAAAGTCACAGCACTATGCCAGATGTAAGTGAAGATGATCTCACTAAGAAACGCTGCCCAGTCTCTCTCTGTAAAGAACGATAACTCAGGATTTCATATTCTTAGTTGTACTAGTATAAAACCTCGCTGGCCTCAAGGAAAGCACCAACCAGTGCACAAAAGATAACTCTATCCCAACTGCTAAGTTCCTTAAATCACTGGGTCTCAACCTTTTTTGGACTGGGACCCATTTGCCAAGATAAATGGTTTGTCCCAACCCACACCTCCCTGGCCCTGCCGGTGCCTGACCCACAGTCCCCTGCCATTCCCCACCCCTCAGGCCCTGCTGGTACCCCTCACCCCCAAGCAACAGCCCCTTAGTCCTACTCATGCCCCTCACCCCCATGCCACAGCCCCTTGGTCCCACTGGTGCCCCTCACTCCCAAGCCCCCTGGGCCATGCTGGTGTCCCTCACTCCCGATTCCTGATCCCATGCCCACCCTCAGCCCTGCCAGAGGGGGCCCCAGCTGCCTCCATCTTGATAGGGCCAGAGCGTGAGCAGTGAATGTGGGCCCTTGCGTGTATGGGCACTGCACCGTACATGCCACCTCACCACCCTGACCCTCTCTAGCCCTCTGGATAGTTCCTGGGACTTCCATCCCCTGCTTCCCATACTTACCTGCGTCCAGCAGCTGGGGCTGCTCCCATGACTTGGCCTCGCTTTATGCTGGCCATGTGCATCTGCATATGCAGACGCAAGTGTGCCTGCTGCCTCCAATCATCCCAAGCAGCTGCTTGCAGGCTGGAATGCTGCCAGCCTGCACGGGGAAACCCGCGCTTTCACAGGTTTTCCTGGGGACCTGCTCACAACCCTTTCAAATATTCTTGTGACCCACTTTTGGGTCATGACCCACTGGTTGAGAAATGCTGCCTTAAATGCCAACACCCTTGTGCAGGTACAGATAAGGGAGTTAATGACAGGTAAGCAAGCTTTTTGTCAGAAAATATTTAGGCAGTTCTGTATCCAGCCAAACCACATGAGTAACTTGTAGCTATAATAAAAAAAACCCAACAACATGTTATCCACAACTGCCACCAATACCCACTTTGGGATGAAAACAATGACATTACTGGGAAAGATATAAGCGAAACATAATAATGACTCACACAAAGAAAGCCTGGGGCAAGTCTTCTGTGTCCCTTTTTAGTGGGGCAAGTTAAAAGCATGGTAACCTTAGGGTGTTATTTGACTTTGTTTATCTATGTCTAGATAAATAGAGGCATTTAAAAGCTGAGTGTAGATTATTAAAATATAAAACTATGTATTAAAGGAACCATGATAAAAAATCTGCAGCACCTGTTTAAAAACAGTGGTAAATGCAAATGTATTCATGCTAACTAAAGCATATTTTACTTGAATCCTTCATGAAGCATATTCAGAATATTGCACATTAAGAGTGGCAGGCAAGGTTCTTTGGACAGATATGATATCTTCTATTAGACCAACTAAATAGTTGGGAAAAAGTTATTTGCAAGCTTTTGGGCATGCCTCAAGAAGGGTGTTTGTGCCTGAAAGCTTGCAGGGAATTTTTTTCCAACTATTCAGTTGGTCTAATAAAAGATATCACATCTACTCAAAGAACCTCGTCTGCCTATGTCCTTAGACCAACACGGCTACAGCCAACAACTCTGTACACCAAGAGTCTAATTTTCAGAAGTGCTGAGTGACCATAAGTCCTATTAAATTTAGTGGAAACTATGAGGGGTTCATACTTCTGGAAATTAACCCTAACTATGCAATCATGTAAGCACTTACCAGAATAAGCACATATATATTTGTGAATAGTCATATTAATGACATATATTTCAACCCTAAACTTTATATAGGGCAGGTTTCAATTACCACTAGAAACAAACCGATTTCTATTTTCTGTTACATATTCAACAAAGATGGTAAACAATAAAAAGCTTCACAATATTTATGTAACATTGACAAAAATCATACAACTGGTCACCTATGTTTAAGAAAGATGAATTCAAATGGGCACAGATGCAAAGAAGGGCTGCTGGAGGATTGGGGGAACCTCTTATGAAGGAAGACTAGAAGAGATCAGCTTGTTCAACACAGCAAAGAAAAGGCTGAGAAGGGATATGATTGCTTTCTATAAATACATCAAGGAGCAAACACCAGCTATTTAAGCTAAAGCACCATGTTCCCATAAGAACAAATGAGTATAAATTGGTCATGAATACATTAAGACAGGGAAATCAGAAGAGGTTTCAACTATCAGAGAAGTGAGGTTCTAGAATAGCTTTCCAATTACAGCAATAGGGACAAGAAACCTACTAGTTTTCAGATCAATTTATGAACTATGTTGAGTGGCATGGTTACACACAATAATAGGAGATCTGACACAGAGACCAAAAATTTCTCTCCTAGGCCTACTGACATGTCCTTAAATACAATTTTCTCATGTGTCCTAATCCTGCAAGTAGGTCATTCAGGTGAATTTTTCTGTCCATGTAAATTGCTAATAAAGGTAGTAGAGCTTCTTTCTGCAAGGGTTGATAAGAAGTATAATGTGGAACCATAATTTATGGTTAATTTTTGTTGGGGTGGTGGCAGGGAGATTAGAACATTTTATATATAAGTTCCAACTGAATTTAGAACTGTATATATAAATAATGCTATTTTCCATAATCAAACAATGAAACAATAATAAAAATACAGAGACTGACATGAGTTAAATCCCACCTGATTAACGTAAGTTTCTGTATGATTTAACAGAGATGACCAAAATGACAAAGTTGAATGGGAAAGTTATGGAGATATAGCACCTATTCTAAGGATTTCTGTCTTAATTCTCTAACCTTTATGTTGGGTTACACCCCAAATTAAAACTGAATAGCCACAAATTCTTAATTGTATATAATTCTGCAAAAGACACCTAAACACTGAAGGTTAGGTCAATTAAAGGCACACTCTCTTAACAATGCAAAAACTAGAGGCTTGTCTAGAATGAAAAGTGAATTCTTTCGAAGATTGGGTTGAATTTAAGTCCCAGTACCTATTTCTGAATACTTCATTTCTATCTACTACTCCAGAGGATGACTGCCTTGTTCTAGTTTAACTGGATGCTTTCTGGAAGGAGAGTGTTCTCACATGGAGTTATCCAAGTATAGGTATTCCTAAACAGGTTTTCTAGCACAATAAATGCAGACACAAATCCTAACAGGCAGTATGGAAAAGTAAACTTGTTCTTGGGTGCAGGGCCAACACTTACATTTTTAATTTTATGTACATGAATAGATCTATTAGCTTTAATGAGAACACACATGCAACTAAAGATTTACCCCTGCCCAATGTTTACAGGACTGGGGCCTTGTTTTGTGAAAATACATGGAATTGTCATCTTGAGAGCTGCCCTAAATAATAACAGTAATATGCTAGCATTTCATTTACCTCTTATGATTCTGTTACCGCTCTCCAAGTGGCTTGGTTACTTCTGCAGATCATTCACATGTGTTCCTTCAGACACAAATACTACATCCCTTCCCCCCACTCTCCCAAAAGTCAGCCAGCTGTTACAAAATTCAGACATTCATTAACACAATTTAGTGTCTGATACTGCCAAGCAAAATAGAGACAATTAATAATAATCAGAACTGAAGGGTCTGAGACAGCTTATGAGTAAAGGATTGTATTGGTTGTTTAAAAAGGACAAACAAGCTCCTGCCTTGAGTGATATGAAACAAAGGCCAGTGATGTATAACCAGTGAGGAAAGAGACTCTCTCAATGTCTTTTGTAGATTACTGTGTGAATGACACAAGCGGCAGGAGCAAATACCTCTTTTCATTTCTCAGCCCATTTGAGAAGAATAGCAGTGCTTGCAAATGAAGCTGCAGCTGTGCTCCAGCTCAGTTTAATCACTGTGTATGACTGAGGGTTAATTAGCTGCCATTCTTACTCCTATTTGTTGTTTTAATGAAGATTTGCATAAATGTAAGGCTACTGGGTAACTGATACTTGATTTTTTCCCCCCTTCAAACAGGGTGGTGGTGGTGGAGGAATTCACTTGTCCTAAGTGTTTATGTTTGTGGAGTATTCAGTGTTGCCTTTCCATTTGACCTGATCTGCTTCTGCCTGTTTGATGTATGGTGAACAAAGAGTTCAAGGTTGCTTATCAACTTAAGACCCCTGCTGGGATTCTGCCTCTAAAATGAGGCAGCATACCTTAGATGAAGGGACAACAGAGTGGACTGAAAATTGCTCCCAGCTGATAGAGAATACACAATACACACACAGTCACAAACACACACTTTTCCCAAATGTGCCAGGGTTATTTTCAAAGTGATTGGCCCCACTGCGGGACAGAGCGACCACTTTATGGCATCATTTTCAGATGAAATTCTATGGAATAGCTAATCCAACAATTTGCTAATGATAAAATATCATCACAACTACACTCAGAATGTAACCGATAGGACAAGCAGGAGAAAAGACAGGGAGCACACCCACAAATAGAAATAAACAGCTCTATCATGCCAAATAATACAGCAACAATAAAAGCCCCATGATTTATACAACTCTTCAATTTCAGGAACAAATATCACTAAAATACAGGGTTTGTACATAAAAGTTATCTAGACTAGCAATAAACAGGTCTCAAAGAAACAAAGAGCTCAAGGTTTCACATCAACCTGCTGTCAGCTCTGTAGGAATCACAAAGCAACATACAGAAACATTATTAATTTGGCAAAGTCTAGCTCTCAACTCCACAGGAAGCATTATAAAGACAAAGAAATCAAATCCAACACCAAATTCCATTTAAAGGGAATGCTTAAAAATCAAACTTTTGTATGAGACTATTTTGCTTATCACAGTTATATCACTGCTGAAGGTTACTAGAACTGAAAGAGAATACTGGAAAATATTGCCCATTTCTTATCTCAATTTTGTCAGTACACTTAGCTGGTGCACTTGAAAGCATTCTGTGTATCGTTGCTTCCACTGCTTTTCTTATACAGTTTCCTCCACTGAAACATCCAAAGGGGAGGGAAAAATATAACAATTTGATTGTATAATTACGTAAAGATAGTAAAGGATATATAGGGCTGTTGAAGTACCAGATGTTCTATTTAAATTCCTGTTTGAAACTCACCAAACTTGCAACTGACCTTTTGAAAACAGACAACCAAAAGAATATGTTGTACATTTTGAGTTCCTAATTCTAACATAATTTTCTCAGTAACTTCTGAAATGATTATATACATCCATAGGAAACTCTGTATTAGACATTAATACTATCATAGCCCTTACCCTGATTTCTAAAGACTTTTAGAATATGTTTGCTTTTCTTTACACTTGTGTCACCAGTCCATGGGTATCAACAAAACAAGTGTTTGGCTCAATACAATGCATAGGCAGAGGTATGCTCAGGAATTCCTGCCAATGATCCAGTAAACAGTAGGTGGCATCCTATACACCTGAAATAGGTATGCTTGAATTCACAAGGCATCAAGTAACTACCTATTCCCCTTAACAATTTCAGCTCTTAATTGGAACCCTGAGAGTTACTAAGGTCTCATTTTTCTTGCAGTGTTGGGCTGCTTTATTCCAGCCACCCCCGGCAGCTGTAAGCTGGTTGCCCTTTACATTTAATGCTAGCTTTTTATATTGCATGCACAGGCAACTGCAAATGAGAAAAAATAGCCAATCATATTTTTGTCTACTCTCGCAATTTTATTGCAGGTCTCAAAATATTTTTATCTTTATCTTAAAGCAGGGGTAGCCAACTGGTGGCTCCAGAGCCACATGCGGCTCTTCAGAAGTTAATATGCGTCTCCTTGAATCTTTGCACAAGCACATGGTGATCAGCTTCCAAGGCCGTTACGTCATGTCATTACATATTATTGTGGCTCTTTGGCAATGTACATTGCTAAATTCTGGCTCCTTCTCAGCTTGGCCACCCCTGTCTTTTAGCCTCTGCTTTCAGTCTTAAGAATCTCAGACTTTCTGCTCTGTACGTAAAAACTTCAGCTCCTCACATTTGGGGAGAAGAGCTTGAAAACAGAGGAAACCTAAAGTCTAAACAAACAGAAAGCAAAAATGGTGCCCATATGTACCATCAAAAAAAGTCTTGTGATATTTGTATATTTAGGACTTTTGCAGCAGCCATCAGTATCATTCCTTGCTCACAGTAGGCAGGAACAAAAGGTGGAGTCATACACCTAGTAGTCAGTAGGGGAACATGGTATTTGACTGAAAGGATGAGTCACAGTCATTATACTAGTTAACAAGAATGACAACCTTATTTGAGGATTCCCGTTGGTTATCCAAGATATTGAATAAACAGAATGGAAATTAATGCCCATCATTTGTGAACTATTCAGTTAGTCATCAACCACCATTGGTAGGGCAGTGTTCTTTTCATAGGAGAGCATCCTGTTACCAAAATATAAGCTTTCCATTTCAATATTCATTAATATTTTTGGGTTGTAGTAGTACATCTTTTGCACATTACCATCTTCTGCAAGGGATTAATCTACTAGGGATTAAACTATTTTGTTTTGAATTACTGTATTTTTATTCTTCAGTACTAAAAATGCCCCAATATTTGTGAGAATATGTTTTCTCCTTAGTTTGCATTATGTACAATTATTTTTACTTACTGTGGAGAAATCATATGTACAACATTTGAAATCCACATTTTTTTCATAGTAGTAGACCAGGATACAATGCAGGTATTTACAGTTAATAGAAAGATGGACAATTGATGCAAATGTGGAACTGTTATTTTCCTTACCAGGGTTGCAGTCTGTGAGAAGTGAGCAGATAGAGAGGAGAACTTTAGAAATAGTTAATGCTGGACTCCAGTTGTCTTTTAAAATATCCAGGCAGATCACTCCTTGGCTGTTAATATTACAGTGATAGATTCTTGTCCGAAATGTAACCTAGAAAGAACAGGAAGTATATATATACAAAGATGTTCAAAATAATTCCAGTATCATTACTGTTATTACAAAATACTTAGAACATCTTATCAAAGAACATTTGCTTTCCTGGTGCCAGAGTAACTCAATAAAGCAATACCACCCTGCTGCTTTTAGTTAAAAGCTGTGCAAAAGTTTTAAGAGATTTATTATAGAACAAATCCTGCTCCTCTCTCTATAGCTTGCAATGGAATTGGTATGTTGGCAGTGTGAAAGGTTGCGTGATTCCTCATGGTCTTTTCATGCCTATATGTAGACCAGTCTATTTCAGTCACTGACCTGGTATAATCTTCATAAAGTGGCTCTGTAGCCACTCCAAAGATAGAGAATACATTCTTTTTACCCAGCACCTGGCCCAGTTAATGTGTTGGGTGCTGAACAGTAAATTTGCCCATATAATGGCAATCTTATTGATTGCTAGAAAGAAGGGAGTTCAACATCTGGGCAGATGAGGCAAATTCTTCAGGTGAAGCTGATACAATATCCCTGTTTACATTTCTAATACTTAAACTGATTTCCTTGGACACATTTTGTTCTGATGTTTGATGTTTTCCGCCATTCTGCTCTACAGGCTTTTCTTTTCTCAGATGAACCAATATTTCACATACCAGAAAGGGTAACTTGTGTTTTTTTTCTTCTAGACTACAGTAATATGTATCTGTTTAATACCCTGTCCTGAAAATGTAGGCTTTTTATTTAAAAGAGTTCCAGATGCAAAAAATTGGCTGTTTCAGAATGAATTGCATGGTTATTTTTAAAGAAATGGCCTATATAAAAAGGACATTTTGGAGTTCCTTATTTATTCTCCGTTAGCAATTCATTTCCCCATCAGATTGACTCAGATAACAAGTCAAAATAAGATTTGTCTAATGACATGCTCAACATGGTATCTAAAACCAAGACGTATAGTTTTTGTGGTATACCTTACCAGCAAACAATAATTTCCTGGAATCTGAACAGATGGGTTGATTATGTATGAGGCATTACTGACAGCAATCACAGTTTGATGATGGGTCCAATCCAATTCTTACTTAAGTTAAGGACAGACTTCCCACTGACTTCAGTAGGATCTGAATTGGATCTTTGTAAGAAGATACAAGTGTGTGCAGTAACGCAATGCCATCTTGAATCACCTAAGTAAAAATGTAATAATTCTTTAACTGGAGAAACACTTTACTTCTGCCTTTGATAAGATACAGGAGAGAAAAGGTAATAAAAAATTAGGTCCATAAAAATACTTTTTCCTTATTAATTGCTCTTCTGCATAGATCTAGAAAGGCAGTATTAGAACCCTTGATGTCATGAATCAGTGAGTTATGTAAAAAAGAACCAAAAATAGCAGGTCAACAGCTTTTAAAATATATCTCTTCTGAAGGTTATTGTGAATTCATAGGCTGAGTGAGCAGCTTGAAAGTCTGTATTCTCCATATGTGTGTTTTTGTGTAAAGTTGTGATTTCAATTAAGGTTTTCTAGTTTGGTTCATGTAAGTGCTTTGCTTCTGCTATTTTTATATGGATTTACGAATACTTTTGCACCTTTCTGGTATAATGAGTTCAACCCAGCAAGTCACTACAGCCAGAAGATTCCTGTTACAGTGTTTGGTGTGAGTAGGAGAATGGTTGAAGCCACTTGGAAGCTCAAGACATATTTTCAGAGCTAAAATTGAGTGTGTTGTTAGATACTACCTTTCCCACATGTTAAATGTTCTTAAAATGGTACTGTCCATGTGGTTAAGGCAGGAAAAGACAAGCTAAGCGCTTTTGAATGTCTCAAAGATATATCTCTTTTGACAAGGATCATCTCCAGCGGGTGTTAGGCAGCTTGTATTGTAGTGATGTCAGTCTGCTCCATGGGGACAAAGCAGCAATTTGTGGTCCCCCATTATCCTAGGAAGCATTACTCCCCCACCATGTGGATGATCTATCATCCAGAACTCTACTTCCCTGGAATGACAGAGAGCTGGAGGCAGCTGGGCTGCTGTGGATGAGTGGAAAGCAATGGCAAAAGTGGGGAGGAAGCAGGATGGGGAGGTTGAGGTGCTGAAGAGCCAGGCAGCCACGGGGAAGACTTGGCAGCTGCTAGCAATGTCCCTGCTCACCAGCCCTCTAGCAGCATGTCAGAGAAATAATTAATCCTTAACATGCAACTGCTCAGAGTATGTGCTAACTTTAATACCACCTAACATTCCTCAGTTACATGTGCCAACCACAGCATGCAATAACACCTCAGCACTTCAAATATAACTGAAACAGGGAATCCTTTTGTTTCAGGATGCCCCCTGTATCGGCAGGAAAGCATTTGAGCATAAGCTTAATTTTAAGGATGTACTTCTATTTCTTTCAACAGAAACATTTTCCTAAATTGGGCCCTCAATTACACCATGGTTAAATATTACAGGGCATGATCCCACTTTTATTGAAATGAATGGTAATTTTGACATTAACTACAAAGGAAATAAGGGGGGTCTCTAGCACAGCCTGAATTATATCTTGAAACTAGATTAGCAGCCTGAGCAGTTTAAGCCTAATTTAACCCATATATGGTTAAGTCGAGTTTATACTACAACTAACTTTTGAGGGGATAGATGCATTGAAACAAATTCCTCTGACTTCAGTTACAGCACAGATAAGGCCAAAGGGACCCTGACAAATTTCATTTAAGGAGATGGATGAAGGTAGTTCACATCGAGCTGTTTACACTTCTGTTGCTTCAGGTTGATACTCTACAGGAAGATAATACTTCATCTGTTCATACTTGAAGGCTATTCACAACAATTACAGGACCTGGAAGTGTAATTGTTTACCGCATGGCTATACTGTTGTTAAACCTACTCACACTGGTGAATAAGCCACCTGCTCACAAGGGAATGTTTCCTACGTATCACAGGATCAAAGGACCTCTGGAGTCACCTTGTCCAACCCCCTGCACAGAAGCTGGATTCACTGTTCTCATTTATCACTGGCAAGTAATAAAGTGGGATTTGTCAAGCATAGCAAAGTGCTTTGAAATGCTTGTTTGCAGACACTTAACAATAAAAACAACTTTTAAAGTTTCTAAAGAAGCTGTAAAGCTATGGAGTTCACAATATCAAACCCAGTCATAACATGGCAGGATTTGTAGGCCACTGCCTAGAGATCCATACACTTTTGTCCAAGACATCTAGGTGATGACAACTAAATGAATTCTGACACTTCATTTTCCATCCTTAGAACGGAGAGTGAAAGGGCCCAAGCAGAGCAAATTCTAGCACTACAGCTGGGACTTGCTTTAGAGCAGGGGTGGGCAATTATTTCAGCTGGAGGGCCACTTCACAAGTTATGGTGAGGTTTCAAGGGCTGCAAGGATAGCCCTGCCCCTTGACAGCGGGTCCCACCCTTGGCCACCATCTTGAGACCAGAAGTCCCTTCCCTAACCCCTGACCTTTGCTCTTGGAAGCCCTTCCCCTTGCCCCAGAAGTACTCCAGGTTAGTGGGGGGGGGGGGCTTGCCATCTTGGAACTGGAAATCAAACAAATCATATAATAAACAGCACACGTCTACTATAACATATTTTATTTCAAAAAACGATTTGTCCAGATTTGTGTGTTTTTGTGTAATGTATACAGAGGTGATTGCATAAAAGCTGAAAATAAAGTCTTATTTTTGTATATTGTGTTTGGAGGGGTACCAGGTGTATGTGGGGATGTGTGCAGGGTGTTTTTGTGTTTCATAGTTTCATAGTAGCTAGAGTCGGAAGGGACCTAGGTAGATCATCTAGTCCGACCCCCTGCCTTGGCAGGAAAGAGC
>NW_017728886.1:67698881-67705627 GCF_001723895.1 Crocodylus porosus | reverse complement strand
CTGTGCACCTCCTGGGTTAGATGGAGGTCCTGCACTCTGGCTAAGAACCGACGTGAGCGATCAGACTTGGCTAACTGCTCTTCCCAGCAGATGTCTGGGAAGTTCAGGTCCCCCATGATGTGTTGGGGAGTGTGTGTGTGGGGGTGGAAGGTGGGGTGGAGTATGTGGGGGTGTGGTGTGTGTATGTGTGTGGGTAGGACAGGATGTGCAGTTGGGATGTGTGCAGGTATGGTGGGGGTGAGGATTGCGTGGGGTGTGTGGCTGAGGTGTGGGTGGGTTGGGTGTGTGCATGTGGGGGGCTTCCCCTCCCACCCAGCTTCTCCTCTACCCATTCTCTGTAACATGGCTGAGCCCAGCCCCTCCAAGGCATAGGTGGGGGTGGGAAATCAGTGCTGTCTGCCTGGCTTGCAATGAACTGCACTGGGGCGAGAGACAGCTGCTGCTGGCAGGCATCAAGGAAAGCTCGGTGGCAGGGAGGGAGGGGAGGGTGTGAAGCCTGGAGCAGTTGGCTGTCTTTGCCTCTGTGTTGGACCTGCCCCTCTGGGCTGCAGCCAAGCCCACACTGGCTCTTGCTGCTGCTGTTTCCACCCCATCTGCCCATCCTGCATTTGCCTGACAAGGCTGCAGTCAAGCCTGTGTTGGCTCCTGCTGCTGCTGCTGCTGCCCCACCTGACCAGCGGGGCTTTGTAAGCACCCAAGCTCCTTTGTATGCCCCCCGCCTCCATCCACATGCTGCTCTCGCCCAGCCAGGCATGATCAGGACCAAAGCGAGTTGCAGGCAGAGCTCACCCCGCACCCCACTCCCCGCAACGCTGCAGCTTCCCCTTTCTACCTGCTACCCACAGTGCTGCAGCAGGGACAGGAGTCATTGTTGCCAGGGGAGCCCAGCAGTTCCTTGGGTGGCTGCAGCAGTGGCAGCAGCAGCCCTGCCCAGAAGCTGTCCCCACTGGCCAGGGCTGGGACCCTCAGGCAGGGAGACTGGGCATGCAGCACATGCTGCCCCAGATGAGAGCAGGTAGGACTTGGCCCCGTGCACAGCGCAGCAGGAGCAGCCACCAGCCAGACCAGATACAATTAATTGGTGGGTGTCTGCCTGCAGGCTGGATCCAATCAGCTGATGGGCTAGGTCTGGCCTATGAGCCATATTTTGCCTAACTCTGCTCTAGAAATTCTATTTTCCTACAGCAAGCTGGAAAATGTCTGCTATTTATTAACATCCATGTAAACAACCATGTAAAAAACTTTGTTTTTCCCTTTCATACAGCATCTGTAGTCCATGAAAAGTAAGAGAGAGACTCTTCCCTTGTAACTGATCGTGTGCATGGCTAAGGCATAATATTCCCTTAATGACTCCCATGTACCTCATGTTACATTTGCCACATACACTGAGTTTTTGCAGGGTCATTCCTGTTCATTGTCAGGAGAGCAAGAAGTGAACTGATAATACTATTCAAAGGGTATTCCTTTTCTCTAATATGGTCATATTTTTACTTTTCATACCACCTGAGTCCTATTAAGGGCGCAGGCTAATGTTTCCATTTATCCCTTAATGCATACACCAAAATACTCCTTTGAAAACACTCAAGGGATTGTGGGTGTGTGGCTGAAGTTATTGTCAGATAAAAGAATGATAGTGAAGAAATGTCTCTTTGGCTAACGACAACTGTCCACTCTAGATTCATTCTCCATGATACTGTAGTGCTTACCTTGTCCATTTTCAGTGGACACGTATTTAGGACAAGGAGATGTACAGAGGAAATAGGAATTTTTTCTAAAAAAATTTCTACAGTAAAAATATTGTAAGAGGGTTTCAAAGTACAGATACAGAATTTAAAGGAATTCACATCATTTGGTAATAAATAAGAAGAATAAATAGACCTGAGGAAAGATGTTGATGCCTGAAAACTTGTCCAACTTGTCAATTACACTATTGGTCCAATGAAAGATACCACAAAAGTCTTGCCCCAAGACGAATAAATACATTTATTTACATAGTGCTCTATATCAAACTGCTTTGGGCTTTATATAACAAAATACAAGTACAACAGAAACAAAATAGAAGTCCAACCTCTTGAAATAAAAGTGAAAAGCGTTCGCTTCAAGGATTTAAAGTTCCTAGACAACATTTCTGTTGTTTCCATCTCTAAAGTGAGAATTTCATTTTGATAAAGACTGCAGGAACACGACCCCAGAGTGCACAAAGCTGGGAAAGGTCAAAAAGCATGCTGTATTTTACACCTCTCTCTGGATTTTATGTAGGAATAGTAGCTCCAGTTTCAGAATGTCAAAAAGTAGGAGCAACAGTTTTGTCCACACCAACAGAGAAAATCATAGAAAGAAAAACTAGCCCAAACCCTTTATTTACATCAGGATGATCATTTCAGCACTATCTAAAAAAACCCTGTGGTTCTGAGTGATGCAATGTTCATGCAATATCTCTTACGTTAATTAGTATCCTTCCATTTCTTAGGGGTAGATCAATTTAATGTATATCATACCCACTGAGGCTGCATTTCTAGAACCTGGTGGCCCATCTCTGTCTTTTAACTATAAAATTGCATCATGCACAATAACAATTAATTAGAAAGAACAACAGCTGAGATATTTAACAGATAATGACAAAATGCATTATAAATTACAGACCATATGATGCCCACAGGTAAAGTGGACTATTCTAACGCATGTCAAGAAAAGAACTTTGTTCAGTTTTGGCAAAAACTGCACATCATCTAATTTTAGTAGATAATTAATACCTAAAGATTTATTTTATAATATGAAAAATTACCTGCATTAGCAGGAAATACTAGCTTGTTGCTAGCTTTATTTGACTCATGAGAAAACTGAGCCTCAAGCCATTATAGGGCTTTTTGTAACAAAATGCCTTGTTCATGATGCAGTTTGCTAGAAGTGATAGCAATTCAATAGAGAATATATTGTGGATTACCTTTTAATATTGTCTAAAATGAAACAATGTCTAATTTTGATAATGATACAGTATATTAATGATAATTAGGAAGTTGGCTGATTGCCCAATCTACCCCGGTGAAAAGAGTATTAAAAGACAAAGGAAATACCATCTGAAGTAAACAGAAAAATGGTAAGCGTATATATACCATATGAATGTTTTCAATTTGCACGTTGACTTACTAGATCAAAAACAAAACGGCCAAGACAGATTTTACTGTTAATCTTGTAGTTACATCAGTAGCTACAAGAGAACAACAACTAAAAAAGAAGCTCTAAGGAACCCTTTGAAAAAAATGTAAAAGGCAGGAGAAGAACAAAGAAAATGGAAATATAACCAGGTTAGAAAGCTTCAGGATAACAACAATATTGAGTGGCGTGGAGTGAAAAGGTTTCTCAGATAAAGACAATACAAGTTTCTGTGAAATGACTTTATTCCTGACCTTATCTTGTGAGATTATTGAACTTAAGAAAGGCTGTGGCAGCCAAACAAAAGATAAAGAACAAATATAAACGATTTACTGGTTGTCATTTAAGCTTTTGTTTTTGCTTTTAATAGCTTTTGTCAATAGTATTTTTTTTTAGTACTTTTAGCTTGTGATGGGGTCATGTCTGTCACTACCAGCAGTCTACCAGACTTTCTTTTTGGTTCTGCCAAAATACCTTTTTATGAATTAAAGAAATCCATCTGTTCTGATAGAACTGTGGACATATATACTACATGTCAACATGCTCTTTCCAGTTCTCTATAGATTTCTGGTTTTAGCTTTGTTTTAAATTATTATACAGCTTTTATGCAGCATGACTGAATTCACTGGCATATAAAACTGATCACATTTAATAAACTTTACAAGACATTCCTTAAAGGGACACCTGGCAGGTGGTAAGCCACCCTGTGGTAAGAATCCTGTGAAGGCCTGGGAATCTCCTGCAGGACATCCTTAATTTCCATTCTAGGGAGTGAAGGCCCAGTGCCTGCAATAGGGAAGAGTGGTGAGGAGGAAAGATAGGTTTCACAGGAAGGAAACAGAGAATTTAGTTTTGTATATGTGTCCTAAACTTCAGATGGACTTATTTTAATCAACTTGAAATACATGGAAGTGTCTGACACAACCTGGCACGTTAAGAATACCAAGAGAAAGACTGATATGTAATGATAATTATCCAACTCAGAAGAGTTATCAGCCACCTGGATCCCCTGCTTCCCAGAAAATCAGTGATTCACAATGCTGTTTTATACTGAATGTGACATATGCATGTATTGATAATAATTAGTATTATAGCTCTTCCCCATTTCCTTTTTTTTTCTTTCTCCCCCTGCTATTTTGACCTCAGTCCCCTCTGTTCCTAGTTCTCCTCTGTGATTCTGTCTCTCTGATGTTCACAGAAGTTTCTTTTCAGTGGAAAGGCATTTGGACAGGAACTTCCTTGAGGTCAGTACTGTGTGCTGCTGTGTCCCCGGAATGTGTTAGGAAGTGGAACTATATCTAGTGGTTTTCAGTCCCAAGAGAGAGCTACCTGCACTGCTGGGTAGAGCGACTAAGAATCATATCACCAGTTCTCACAACTTTCTTCCCATGTCTTCTGATATTTTTTTAAATGGTTTTCATTAAATTTATGATTTTTGTAGGCCTGTCAATTAATTATAGTTAATGTGCATAATGTTAACTGATTCTCGCATTAATTTTTTTAACGTGTTAATTGCACACGTGATTTTGGAACCTTCACTCAGGCCCTGTTCCGCCACCACCAGGCTGCCCAGTGGGGCAGCAGGGGCAGCACAGAGAACCGCAGGGCAGCCTGGGCACAGGCTCAGGGCAGCTGCAGCAGAAGCGGGGAGCATGCACACAGGCACAGTCACAGATGACAAGCTGCAGCCTGCACACTGTGTGTACAGCAGCACTGTGCCAGTAAGTCTGTGGAGGGGAAGGGGTAGGGGAAGGAGTGGGAGGGCAGATTGAGGCGCCCATGGTGAGGGAGAGAGTGGGGTAGGGGCAGGTGCTGGGGTGAATGGGGCCCCGGGGATGGGGCGAATCATGGGATGGAGCTGTGGGAGGCTTGTCTAGGGGCACACGGGGGGGTGGGGTGGGAACATGGTTCCCCGCTGCTGCGCGCATCCCCAGAGGAGGCAGCATGTGCCCCCCAGATTTGTGTGAGGGGCAGAGATGGGCTGCCCACTGCAGGCTGGGACTCTGCATCTGCTGCCTTTGCTCCAGGAGCCATGTGACACCATGTTGTACCTCCCACGGCAGAGTAGGCAGAGGATGCGTGGCTTCAGGGGCAAAAGCAGCAGGGTGCAGAGCCTCGGCCCACAGCAGGCAGCCTGCCTCCACCCTGCACAAAAATCCAGGGGGCACATGTCCCCCATGCCTCCCCCGGAGATGTGCACAGTAGCAGGGAGCTGCGGCTCCATCCCATGACCCACCCCAGCCTGGGGGCCCCATTTGACCCAGCGCCTGCCCCTCCCCCTGCCCCAGTCCTTCCCTCACCATGGGGGGCCTTGATCTGTCCCCGCCACCGCTTCCCTCTTATCCTGCCTCTCCCTCTCCACAGACTTACCTCCTGGGCGCTGTGTGTGTTTGCCCCTCGCTCCCAAGCCAAAACCCCCGCAGCCCTGCTGCTGCCCCTCACTCCTGACCCATAGTACCCCACATCTTGCCAGGACATGGGGGGTCTCCCTCTCAGGCTCTAAACCCCATACACCCACCCACAGCCCCCCAACACCTTCACAAATTCCCCTCCCACACACATCCCATGCCCACCCCAACCATATAAAGTACTTGCATCATTTTGCATAATTTTGAGTTTTTCTGTGCATTAAAATGGTGATTTAATCACAACTAATTTTTTAAAACTGCACAATTAATTGTGATCAAATTTTTAAATCATTTGACAGCCCTAGATTTTACCTCTGCTCTCACAAGGTTTTACCCTGAGTGAAAAGGCTGCTATTTCCACATATTTTCCATGAGAAAGAAGCTCAAGCTACTCTCAGTTAGATGGTTAAAATGAGTTGTTTCCAGCAAAAAATACTGAATTCTTATTCACCATGTGAAGGGCAAACGTGGAACAGGGGAATGTAGATGTAAAGGAATGAAGATAGTGGCGGCAGCAGGGAATTGGGATACATTCGTTAAAAGCAACGAAAAACTGGAGACAGTGAAACTAGTGTGTAAGAGACAGCTGAGAGGAGGTGCAGAGAAAAGCAGCACGGCAGAGAGGGATAATGCAATGAGTAGGAAGGCGATCATAAAAGAAATAAAGTAGGTCTTGCGCATGTGGAATACAGCAAGGCAATAGGAGACTCTGGAGGAGCATGGAGGGAATGTGTGAATGCAACAGGTGCCTATCTATTTTCGGTTGGGATGGGGATGGACAAAGACAGAAGGCTCAGAGGGGAAATTGTAGAGGCCTTTCTGAAAAGAGTGAGGTAGCCTGCACTTTTGTAGTAAAGCTTGGTTTGGAATCCAAGATACTAATATGGCAAACTGGGTTGGGAGGCTTCTACTTAGATATGAAAAAAAACTCAGAAGGAATGTGATTTTTACAGAATGTAGGTGTGACTTGATTTTTTAATGTTTGGAGTTGGTACTAGCGAAGAATGCTAGTGGTCCATGCTTGTGGTCTTAGAAAAATAGCACCTTAGAAAATTAGCCACTATACCATAGAAAAGACAAAAAAAGTATTTAAAATTTCATAGATTGCATAGACATTAGGGCTGGAAGGGACCTCGGGAGATCATCGAGTCCAGCCCCCTGCCCAAAGGGCAGGAAGTCAGCTGG
>NW_017728886.1:67683947-67698011 GCF_001723895.1 Crocodylus porosus | reverse complement strand
GGAGCCAAGGCCACAACCGGCCAGTTTGGCCAAGAGGTGATCATGGGATACCAGATCAAAGGCTTTTTTGAAGTCAAGATAAAAGACAAGCATGTATAAAATAAATATGAAAAGGTAAGAAAAACCTTTTGACAAAAGGAACTGGTCTTGTACATGAGACTGCACTTATGAAAAAAAAAAAAGCATAAGGCTTGTACCACAGGAGTGGGCTTTCACAATAGATAATGAAATTGTGTGCATATAGATTAGCTTTATATGACCATCACAAAGGAAAGGCAAGGATTTCTTAGGGTGATACCTTTTATTAGACCAACTGCATAGTTGGGATAGAATTAGATATGCTCTTGAATGCAATACATTCTTAAGAAAACCTTGCCTTTTGCATAATTCCTGGACCACCCTGGCTACAATATCACTCTAACATTACCATCACATATGAAACATTAAAGAAATACTCAGGACCTAAATCAAGATATTGTAAATACAGAATGAAATATTTAAAAGGGAACATGACTTTTCCTGGCATTATAATGGTTGATATAACTCAGTTTAGCTTTGAAATCCTGTGAACAATGTTTCAGTCAATCGATAGACAGGTGAGATTTACAAGGGAAATGGGACTTTTATTCTAATTTTGATTTAGAGGTGATTTGGCATAGTGCAGTTTTCAAGTCCCACAAAACATTTTTCTGTCAATTGAGATTAAGTCCTCAGCAAGATTAATTGCAGAGTTGGGATCAAGAGATTTTATCAATTACTCTATTAAACCCCCCACCCTGCAGATATACTGGGATAGTGATAGATACATCCACAAGTAAACAGAACTGGCAGCATAATAGATTTAATATAGTTCAATATACTAATAGAAATAACAAAGGTAGTCCTTAATGACAACGCAGATCCCTTTATAGTGGCAATTCTTGGAGATAATTTTCTCTAGAAGAATATTTGTTTCATACAAACAGCTTTGTGGGAGACTGACAAGGCTTCTGGATTTGTAGAAATGTCATGTTCTGGAGAGGTAGAATACAGGATAATGTAATCAACCCCTTTCTTTTGATAATTAAACTGTATATAATGTGGTAAATTGAATTGTCCTGATCTGTAAAATTTAGAAGGGTTTTAGTTCTAAAACATTTGGATATGCATTCAATTCACCAACTTCTAACATGGATCAGCGCCAAAAACAGGTTAGAATTTTCTCAGGTTGACCAAAAAGGAACAATATTCCGTGTGTGTATATTACACCTGAGCATGTGTGTGCACGTGTTCTAGAAGAGTAGAGGCAGCACATTTTTAGGAGATAAAGTTTGCTTTTATTCTTTTCCTTGATGAAATTGGCTGAATTCATTGAGCATGAAAGGAAGATATTTAGCTGGAAAACAAAATCTTAAAAGGTATATATTTTTTAAAGCATTATAAGTTCATGAAGACCTTAGAGAAATGCAGGACTGTTTCCCTGTCAGGCCATCCATGTAGTTTTATTATTATTTTTTAAATAGCCACCCAGAGTATGCTGTCAATCAAGTTCTTCTCTCATCCACTGCATTGCATGGAAGATATTGACACAGGATTGGAGTACATTTTCAGCTGCTAACACTCACGCTGTTTTTGTGAATCAAGTTCAATTTTTTATCAAGATCTGGCATTAGCACAAAGGAGAGATCATGTGAATGTGCTGTTTCATGTAGATTCTGCCACACCTTGCCACAATTGGCCTGATAAAAGTCAATATGATGCTTTAAAACAAAATAAAACCGATATAACCCCCTCCCCCCCAACAAACAAACAACACAACCACCACACAACTGAAAAGAAAAGCAGAATTATGTGGGTTGTTCGATTTGTTGCTGAATCAGGCAACTGGGTCCTAAGCCAATTTCTTGAGTGTTGTACAAGCTTGCACAAAGTGGAAGCTAGGAAATATTTTTAATTGACTGGAGCCTCCCAGAAAGCCAGAGCTAATTTGTCAGTTCTCAGATGAGCTGTTCCAGAAATCTCTATATCCAACAAAGTAGATAAATTGTGAACAACCATAAATTGGAGATAGGCTGGGATGGTCCTGTTTCACTTCTAATCAAGCTATATGAATCAAGATTATAGAATTTTTCTCTTCTAGCTGATCATTCTGCAGCTGTAAGCAGGGCACAATGTCTTCCACTTAAAAGGAAAAGACGATTGAAAGGGTTAGTGACCTCTTGCTTAGAAAATGTTGAGTCCATTTAAAGGCAGGAGGTAAAGTTGAAAGATTGAAAAGAACTGTGTCCAAAGGACAAAAAGACGAATATCATGAAGAGCAAACTACTAAACACATTTCTTATTTGCCATTTAATTGAAAATAAGCTATTGCTACTGGCTTATCAACTCACTATTATTAGGTCTGTGCCTCTTTCTTCAGACACTGACAAGGACTTTTATGAAAAGGAAGGGGTAGACAAGATCATGAACTGGGAGAGAAGGACTGACTGAAGCAATACCCAGATATATAATCTTGGAATACACTCGGGTTTTGTGCGGATCTGGCCAAACCTTAAAGTTCCATAGAAAACAGAATGGCTCCTCAAGGTATACTTTTTGATTCAATTAAAAGAAGCCTCATGATTCTACCAATCCCAATTACTCAAGGTACAAGAGATGGGATGTATCAGAGATGAGGATGTGACATCAGGTCAACTATTAGAACAGCAGAAACAACAATGGGAAGAGAAGAATGGAGATGGGAAGATTTAAAAAAAAAAAAAGAGTGGAGTATCCCTATAGCAGGGCGTAAAAATTTTAAAAGTGATGGAGGAGATAAAGAGGATAGTGATCAAGCTCTGGCCTGCAGGCCAGACCCGGCCAGTGGGACTCCCCAGGGGTCCAGAAATTTGGTGGAGGGAAAGCAGTAGCCCCGTTGACAAATCTGCCCTGCTGACAAATCTCTGGACCTATGATGAACCCCAGGCCCTGTGTGCTGGAGCTGGTGCCCAATCTCAGTGTGCAGGGCTAGGTGGAGTAGTTCTGGGCCCCTGGACCCTATCTCAGTGTGAGGGGATGGGAGGAGGTGGCACTGGACCCCTGGGACCCAAACTTGGTATGCAGGGGGCAGGAGGGAGTTATGCCGGGCCCTCATGGCCCAATCCTGGCATGTAGGGCCAGGTGGGAGCAGTGCCAGGACCCAGGGCCTGATCTGGCCCACAGACAGGCTCTGGACCACTTTGGGCACCACTGGCTTAAATTGATGGAAAAATTTGAAAGGGAAAATAAAAAAGCTATCAAGCAAACACTGAGTGGCCACAATATTTAATTATTTTAAAGTGGTAAGTAAAAGGAAGAAGAGAGCATGGCAAAAGAGGAACGAACTAAAAAGTACAAAGGAGAAGTTTAATAATTCCACAGAACAAACAAAAATAACTTATTTCTTTGTAATCTTATTAATATACAGACTCCAAAATTGCCCTTTTTGGCATGAATAGCTTTGCATAAGCAAAACATTTTCAGATTAAACTGTGTACATTTTCTAGCCACTAGTACTTGTACACTCTGGGTTTGGAGTTATAAAATGTAATGCCAGATATGTGTGTGTGCACAAAAGGTATGGAGACCTCTGTGAAAACAAAAAATATCCAACTCTCTGGTCCAAAGTTAAATGGCACTTGAACCATAATAGTGTCACCAACAAGATGTTTTCATAATTTTAAAGTTATTTCCCCCCCTTCCCAGCATACCAGCCACACACATAATGGATTATATGACATTTGAAAACAGATCGGAAGAATGGATTTTGGGAATCCTTCCACTGACTTTAATGGGTTTTGGACTAGGCCCTGTAACAATAACTGTTATGTGACATGGGCATTGGCCTTTGAAACCTCAGTCTGGGTCATGGGATTTCATCAAGTTTCTGTTTCTAGCCAGCACTTTTGTGGTTGTATACTGGGATTATCAATTTTGACAGGGTTTGTTTAAATGTTTCCTTAATTTATGGTAAGAGAGGATAAAATAGCCCTCCCTCATAAGTCTGAAGAGGAATACAAGAAATTAGCCATAGTAAGAAATCTGTTACTGTGGCAGGCCGTTTTAATTACGTACCCATATGGAGTTAAACTATTTGGTATTGCTAATCCCAAACACTAAACAACCAAACCCATGAGACTGACTTCTAAATTAGGAGACTGAAACTGCAATATAGTTTGGTTTCTTTTTTATTTGTCTTTTGACTGTTTTGGACTTCATATTTTCAATAACTATGAGGAAACAAACTTTTAAAAAATCATGCTTAAATTTTTACATGAGATTTACATGATTCCAGGAGTTATGTCATTAAAAAGAGCACCCAATATCCGGATGCTGGAATAAAATATAAGATGTGGCAACATGACCTATGTGCCACTTGTACACAATGCTTTCTACTCAAGTTTCCACCTCAAAAATACATTTTTAGGATACAGAATGAAAAGCTGGGGGAGGAAGGGGTAGATTTAAAATAGGATTTCCCACCAACGTATTGATTGCAGCAGTTATCTTGTGACAAGCCATCACCTTCCCACACTGCTTTAACTCAGGGGACTTCCCAAAGGGTTTTACCTGTGAGTCACTTTCAGAGGGTAAGGAGAATATGCATAATAAAAATATTAATAGAAAATTCCTAAAGCTAGATTTGGAGATTGAAGTTACTTACAACAATGGTTGAAAGTTGTTAGAATAAGAATACAGAAAATATTAGCAAAATGTTAGTTAAATCTGGTACTGGTCCCCTGCACACATGCACCAATTATTTTCGTATGGATAACAAGTTTCTTTGTAGTAATTGTTAGCTCTATAATAATACAATACGGCACCATCAGTACTCTCATCCTTTATCAAGCAATAGCTTTTTATACGATTTATATGCACAAATGTTTTACAAAGACAACTGGAAGTGAGAATAAAGACACACAAAAGAGCTATTAGAAAGCAGGATAAGAACTTCCCTATCGCTTAATATTTCATTAATAAGCAACACACATGTGCACAACTCATTTTGCAAGATAACAGAGTCACCAAAACATAACTGAATGTGGACTGAACAAGTCTTTCCCTCACTATGAGAAGGCAAACTGGACCATCACTTTCTATTACAAAAAGGACACATTGCTTCAAACCTGAAGTTCAGTGTCAACAGAAAGAAGAACAAAACTCCCACTCTCTCATATTTAGTTCTTTACGTAGTAGGACTGCAAAAAATATTATTATGGTTTGGGTTCCCTTGTGGTTTGGCATTTCTGAAGGGATTTCAAGTTGCGCAGAAGGGTGTCAATATCCCCTCTGGGATTTTTTTTGCTGGGGAATTTCTAATCACTGCTCTGTTGAAACAAAAATCAAACAAACAAAAAAGCAAGCAACCAACCAAAAGAAGACACCCAGCTAAATATCAAGCTTTTTAGCCCCTTTTATGCATCATGAAGGGGCTGGAACCAGGGACAGATCTCTCTCATTTTTTTAATACCACCTTCAGTTCTCAGTGCACCAGAAGAGTCAAGTGATTTTAAGTGCCTGAAATTCAAACCTTTCAGTTGTGTAATGCCAGTCTTCTTAATTGTAAAATTTTGGTTAAAATTGCAGTCACTGGGCAGGCTATATGAACCTTGACTGAAACATTTGTCTTTTTGGTACCACACATTTAAAGTACAGTTCACCCCACTTACATGTAGATTTGTGCACAAATCACTTAGCCATGTAAACACACAAGTCCCAATTTTTACCTGATGCATTGTAACAAACTCCAGCTTTCTGCATATTTGTTATATGCATAAACCATTTAGTATAGCATTTTTCAGCCCTGCTGTCCCCTTTGTAACTTCATATGCTCATAATTGGAGTAAAATTAACTGTAGCTGTATCCAGGGTTTGAAGTACACTCTGACTCTTGAGGGGGTCTGCGGCAGGGCAGCCCGAAGCTGGAAGGAGCCGTTCCTGCCACCACCTGAGCTGCTTAAAGGTGTGGGTCAGGCCAGGGGTTCTCGTCTCTTATGGGGGGGAGGCGCTCATCTCTTATGGGGGGGTTCAGCCTTCTCAAGCCTCCCCATATTTCAAACCCTGGTTGTATCTGTAACTGCGCTCCCTTTAACTGGGCAGCCAGGCACAGTGAAAGGAAGCTGTCAAAGAGGGTGCCTATAGAAGTTTAGAGACCTTACTCTAACTCACGCTGCTTTACACAAGTGCCATGAGATAGAGCCCCACCACCTCCAACCCAACAGACATTCACCTGTTGGATCGGGGGGGAAAGGGGGCTCAATCAATCAATCCTGCTTGCACTGGCCCTGGTCAACAGGTGGGGGTGCTCCTCTCCCAGTCCTACTTTCCCCCCACAGCTCTGGGGCTGTCAATGGGGAACTGAGAGGGAGGGAGCAGCGGTGCCTGCTGCTTTGCCCAGCCATAGCTGGGGGGGGAGAGGTGGAACGGATCTCCCTTGCCTTGCAGGCCCGCCCCCCCCAGCTACCGTGGCTGGCATAATGGGGGGAGCCGGGCCTGTGAGATGAGGGCAGAGCTGTTCCTAGGTTATTGCAAATTGGGATGACTGCCCTGGGTCTCATGCTTTGGGGAGGCCCCGTGGAGCTGGGAAGAACAGCCACGGCCCCTCCCATAGAGCCCGGCCGGAGCTGGCAGCTCAGCCCTGTGCCGTGGAGGAAGCATGGAGACTTCCTTCCCCCTTTGCAAGGATACCACGTCCCCGCACAGTGTTAAGAGGGTCCTGCAGAGGCTGATTTACCCCGGGCCCTGCACCCCCCTAGGATCAGCTCTAGGTGAGGGCTCTGTTCCACCCTGCCCCCCTCCCCACCCCCAGCTCTGGCCAGGGAAAGCAGCTGACAGTTCCCTTTCCCTTCTGCACTGACAGCTCAGGGGCAGGCTGGGGCTGGGTCCGTGGTCACCAGTGAGCACCAGCCCAGTCCTGCAAAGTGCAAAAAATTTAACCCTGGAGGGAACACAAGTTCCCTAAGGTGCTCTGCTTTAGATCGCCTTCAGCTAATACCTTCAGGGTTAATTGTTTGCTCAATTGGCCATTTAAGAAGTGCTCTGCAGCCATGCACGTATATTACGTCACAGCTGTAGAGCGCTTTCAGGGGCCCAGTCACGTAAAAAATGGAACTTGTGTAAGTACCCAGAGCTGCTATTAAAAGCCTGGAAAATGAAGGTAGCTAGTGTGCTTTGTGGTTGCTATCTCCTGTCACTTCGAAGATTTCTAATAGCAGTTCTGAAAATCAAGCTTAATTTTCAAGGCCTGTAAGAGCAGCCTGCAACTGTCTATGAAAAACCTTGAAAATGAGAGGAACTAATTAGTTTGGGGGCTGTTAATATCATAGCACTGACAGTGGTACAAAACAATGGAATCTGGGGCGGTCACTTCTGTGGTAGTAGCAGACCCAAAACTAGCTAGTTACACTTATCTTCAAGTCTTCTAATAGTTTAAGGGCTGCTATTAGGAGCCTGAAAAATGAGGCACGCTAATCAATTTTGGGGCTGTTAATACCAGAAATCTGACAACATTGGGTATTGAATGAGCATTGTTCATATGAAGTCTGGATAAAAGAATATTCCAGGGAAGTGCACAGCTTCTTTGTTCTTATCCAAGAGGGAGTTTGCTATACTATCAAACAGCAACGTTAGGCCATCACCAAACTGTAGCTTTGCCACATCATGAGATGATGTCATAGAAAGTGCAGTTTATTGAATCCCATGATGGAGTCTGTGGGACAGCAAATACGTTCAGTCTAGTTCTAAGACTGTATTTTCTATTCTTTCTTCTGCTAGCATCAACAGCTCAGATGGCTTCATGCTCTATTATTATATGACACGCTAGGGAAATCATATTTTGCTAATGATTATTTTCATTTCACTATTTTATCATGGTAGTTGACTAACAACACAGGGACACAGGACCAGACTACATCACAACCCTGCGTCATCTAGTCTGGGAAACGTATCATATCATCCCAATCATAATATGATAGCACTATTTTAAAACCATCTGAGTTTTTGCTCCCAATACTCCAATTGGCAGGCTGCTCCAGAACCAGACTTCTTTAATGGTTAGAAACCTTCTTCGAATTTCCAGCCTAAAAGTTTATTCATGGCCAGTCCGTATCCCTTTTTGTGCCAGCACTGTCTTTAAATAACTGCTCTTGCTCCTTAGTGTTTGCACCCTAATGTATTTATGAAGTAAAACTGTATCCCCTCTCAGCATTTGTTTTGCTTGGCTGAACAAGTGAAGCTCTTTTAGTTTCCTTTCATGAAATAGGCTCTTCACTCTCTTGATAATTCTAATAACCCTTTAACCCTTCTAACCCTAATTACATACTATATATGGAAAAATTATAAATTTGTTATAATAGTCCAAGTATAGTATCTAATTATTGGAGGTTTGCCTTAAATTTGTTCCCCTACCACTGCACATCTTCCAGTCTGTAGTCATCTGCCTGGGACATGACGGACAAGAATTGTACACAATGGACGCATCTACATGTGCACATTAACTGTGCAGTGACCAAAATTATTGCACAATATCAGGGTATATCTCTACACATGCATGGCCATATTGTGCAGTAAATATGGCAACTTACGCTGACTTGAGCGTAAATTTGCTGCCTGCATCATGCAGGTATCAAATTTATGCCTGATTAGTTACTGCACAATCATATGCATGTAGGCGCCTTACTGTGCCGTAACACTGTGTGTGTGGACTGGCTTGGGACTAACATTAGCCCCACGTCAGTCCAAACACAGCATGAATGTGCTTTAATGTCTCCACATGTACATGCTGGCTTATTCCTGCTTACTGTGCAGTAAATTTAAGCTTTATTGCACAGTAAATTTAAGGTGGTGTAAATGTACATGTAAACATGCCCAATGTTCTAGATGAGGCCTTCCCAATTTATTGTACAATGCCATTGTAACAATAGCTTTAATACTTTCCTATCTCTGCTAGAAATACCATGCTGCATACACTCTAAGAATGCATTTGCTTTTTTCAGTCACGTCACATTGATGGCTCAAAGCTGTCCTGTGACACAAGTCTTTCTTTTCTTCTGTGGTGGTACTGTAGCAGAAATTCTTGCCATTAATCCCTAAATGCATGAGTTTAAACTCTGCATTATTAAATTTCATCCCATTTACATTGCTATACTCTTTGAGGTCATCCAGTTCTTCCTTTATGAAATTGTAATAATTTTTTATAGTGATGATACCTCCCTCTCACCTCAGCTTCAGACTATCAGCACATTGCATCAACAGACTCCAAATTCCTGCCCTAGTCATTAATGAAAATATTACATAAAACTGGTCATGACCAGTCCTTGAGAAATTCCATAAGTACCTTTCAAGTCCAGTAGTTCTTCATAGTTTCATAGTTCGTAGGGTCGGAAGGGACCTAAGCAAATCATTCAGTCTGACTCCCTGCCATGGGCAGGAAAAGATGCTTGGGTCTAATGACCCCAGATAGGTGGCCTTCTAGCCTACTTTTGAAGACCCCCAGGGTAGGGGCAAGCACCAGTTCCCTTAGAAATTGGTTCAGGCTCCTAGCCACCCTGACAGTGAAGTAGCTCCTCCTGATATCTAGCCTGAATCTACTCTCAGTCAACTTATGGCTGTTATTCCTTGTTACCCCCGGTGGTGCTCAGGGGAACAGGGACTCTCCTGTTGCCTGCTGGTCCCCCTTGGCAAGTTTATAGGAGGCCATCAGATCCCCTCTCAGCCTTCTTTTGTGGAGGCTGAACAGGTTCAGGTCCCATAGCCTCTCTTTGTAGGGCCTGCCTTGCTGCCCGCTAATCATGCGAGTGGCCCTCGTCTGGACCCTCTCGATGCTGTCCACAGCCCTCCTGAAGTGCGGCGCCCAGAACTGGACGCAGTACTCCAACTGTGGTCTGACCAATGTCACATATAGGGGGAGGATCACCTCCTTGGCCTTCATATATCTATAGATGCATGACAAGGTGTGGTTATCCTTCCTGACTGTGTTCCCACATTGGCAGCCCATGTTCACCTTGGAATCAATAGTGACTCCAAGATCCTTTTCTGCCTCTGTGCTGATGAGAAGGGAGTTCCCCAGCCTGTAGGTATGTTGCTGGTTCTTCCTCCCCAGGTGCAACACCTTGTACTTGTCCATATTGAAACCATCCTATTCTCATCTGCCCACCTCTGTAACCTGTCAAAATCTAGTTGTAGCTTGTCCCTCTCTTCTAGCATGCTCACTTCTCCCCACATCTTAGTGTCATCTGCGAACTTGAACAAGGTACTTTTCACCCCCTCGTCCAAATCGCCAGTGAAGATATTGAACAGTGAGGGCCTAAGGACCGAGCCCTGGGGAACCCCACTGCCCACATCTCTTCAGGTTGAAAATGACCCATCCACCACCACTCTCTTGGTGCAGCCCTCCAGCCAATCTGACCATGTAGGCACTGACACTATAGACTTCTAATTTTTTAATGAGGATGGGGTGGGAGAGTGTTGAAGACCTTCCTAAAGTCTAGGAAGACTATGTCTACCGTGACACCTGCGTCCAAGGTTTTTGTGATCTGGTCATAGAAGGCCACCAGGTTGGTCTGACAGGACCTGCCTCTAATGAACCCGTGTTGATTGCCCCAAAGCATAAACTCCCCTGCTGGCCCCTTGCAGATGTGCTCCTGGATAATTTTCTCAAAGAGCTTCCCCAGGACCGAGGTAAGACTAACAAGCGTATAGTTTCTTTGGTCCTCTTTCCTCCCTTTTTTGAAAATGGGGACCACATTGGCCCTTTTCTAGTCATCAGGCACCTCACCAAGGCACCACGAGTGCTCGTAAAGCTGTGCCAGGGGTCCTGCAATGACCTCTGCCAGTTCCATAAGCACTCTGGGGTGGAGATCATCAGGACCTGCTGACTCTTCCATCAGTTCTCATCCCTGTTAGACAGTTCCATACCTTACTTTATAGTCCTTACACTAGCTCTGTTTTCTCAAACTTACCATATTTACTTCAGTATGAGACAATCCTGACTATAAGACGGTTCCCCCAATAATTACGTTCTACATATGAAAAAATTATAAATTTGTTATAATTTTCCAGGTATAGAATCTAATTATTGGAGGTTTGCCTTGAATTTGTCCCCCTACCAGTGCTACAGCAGGGAAAATAAAATGGGGGTTTTAGGTAGCTCCTTTGCTTTCTGCATCCTCCCAACTTTTTCCCATGGCAGCCTCTTCCCCCTCTCCCAACCATCAGAGCTTGTTCTTCTTGAGTCCACAGAACTGGGAAGCAAGTTTGAAAACAATAACTTTGAAATTAAACATAACTGTAGCAATTTGCATATAATACCCATACAATTAGTACATCCAGAATTGATGCTTGTTGCTTTATTTTGAAACTATTGCAAGTTTTACACAGGTACACCATAAACACACTTTTGAGGAGTACTTTGGCATGATTAGTCCAAAGCCAAAAGGCTCATGACTTACCAAATAGTTTATTGGACTGGTCCCCACCAGAGTCTACAGCATTTCAAGCCATGATGACCCCACAAGATATGTGTTTACTCCCGATATCCTCCATAAAGGATCTGTGTGCTAATTAACCCCATACTCATGACTGGAATCAAGTATTCTTGTCACAAGTTCTGGAATCCTCTAAAAATTTATATGCAGATGAGGCATAAGGCAGTCTGGTCCAGCTTTACCTCATGGAGGGTGGGGCCACAATAATCATATACAATGGGCTGAGACAGCGGGCAACAGAGGGACTCTAGGTGAACGGTACGGCATGCCATTTCATGATGTTTGCCATGCACTTAGGGCTGGTGAAGAAACAGGAATCATTGGAAATGGGAAAGAAAGGTGCAGCTTAGCTGTGGGAGTGAAGAGGAAGTCACAATGTCTGCAATGTAGTGGCTGACTATGACTTGAACAAGAGTCGGTGGTGAAGGGGACTGCACTTAATGGGCACTACCATATCTCTTATTCAGATGGGCTGCACTAACCTATCCCTGTGGTAGGTACCCATCATTTGTTTTATAGCCATGCTTAGTGTTGACTGCACTAAGGCAACTTCATTGTTAGTTTTCATTGTTGAGCACATGCTGCTTTTGGTAGCAGTTCAGTGATAAACAATGTATTTAATGAGATTTCCTTGTATATGATTACAAAATGAAGGGCTTTTTTCCCCATGCCAACTGGGGGAAAACACCTCATCTTGTATTCAAGTAAATATAGTAACATGGTGTGTGTCTGTGTGTGTGTGTGTGTGTGTGCATGGTAACAATATGATAACATATATTACTGTAATAAGTGTTTACTGAAGTTCAAGTTGATATAGAATTTACTGTTCTATATGCTCATTCCCTGTAGCAATGTTGTTTTTACCCCATCTTCCATGATACCATCTTTACTGAAAAGTGGTCATTTACTTTTTGTTTTTGCATAGCACTAATAGATAGTGTACTGATGAACTTTAATCTAAAACTACATCAGCAGTGGCAGGTTTTGCATACTTAGTTTAAATGCATTACTTGAGCTATATTACTGTATTTATGTCAATAATAGTAATAAAAAACCTTCTGGAATTTAACAATTTGACAAGAGTCCAGGTCTGTCTGATTTTATTGAATAAACGCATTTGAAATCTTGGACAGTTTTTCAGATTTCTCCTTTTAAAATGCTTGGTTTTAATATTATTTTCATGAAAGCTTTTATGACTAATCATGTTTTTTTAACAATGTGTACCCCGCCACCATTACAGCTACTATTAAAAATAGGAACTAAAGGCATATACCATTTATTTATTCACTGAGTACTGCTATTAGACTTTTAAGATCCTTCTACTAACCTTAGGTGGTTTAAAAGGATAGTCCGGTGAAAAGGTAATGTCAAGGAAGAAAACTCCACCTTCATATACGGAACCTGGAGGCCCAAGTATAGTTGACCTCCATTCATAAATGTTGTCTCCTTTGGGTCCAGCACTAAAATAGAAAGCAAAAATAGGACATAATAACCACATAAAATTAAGTATATAGTGTATCAGTTACACTAATGGTAACACTGGTTTTGCAATCACACCAGAAGTGAAAATGATATATCACCTTCACAAACTTATTCCATGATAATATACATATATAGTGTCATCAGTTTCCTCGCCCAAAGTGATATTCAGGTACATAAATGTATTATAATCACTGTGTTAATAAATTATTCAAATAACTTTGGGAAATTAGCTTTCTGACTGCCTCATCTAAAGTATTTTAGTGGAAGGACATAATATGGTGTTTACAATAAAACAAGACAGAGGCTTCTTGTTTCTCAGCCATTCAATTACTTCCCTATTGACCTCATCACTAGGTGGCATAGTAGGAACACGTGTTATTACACAGGACTGACTGCATCAAAAACTTGATGCTGTAAAAATGACCCAGTGCCTGGATTTTCTAAGGCACTCCAATGACTAATACAGGAGGATTCTTTACAATTATAACAATGTTAGGAAAAGCTTACAAAAAGGAAATGTTAATCCCAGTTAAATTTTGTTAATGCAAATTCCTGACTTAAGTTATCTAAGCTAAAATGTACATAATATAGTTCTCTACATGGAAATAGTAAAAGCTCTCAATTACTCAGCCGATTTTTAAAGCATATTGAAAACTAACATACTTTTTGTGATTTGATTTCTCTAGACATCAAAGTAGGCTCTTTTCAGGGAATACACTCACTCTCAGAACCATATGTCTTATTCAGTGGGCATGTCTACATGAGACACTTACTGTGTATTAGCCTAATAACACTGTGCAGTAGTGCGAGCACAAGCTGATCACCTTCACCATCTGCCGTAAAGCTGGCAAGTCAGTCAGCAGCACAGAAGTCCTTGACTTCAGAAAAGCCGACTTTGACAAGCTCAGGAGACTTGTCAGTCAGGCCCTAAGGGACCATGACCCCAGGGAGAGGGGAATTCAAGAAGAGTGGTTGCTCCTCAAGGGAGCGATCCTCAATGCACAAGCTAAGTCTATTCCACCTCAAAGGAAAGGCAGCAAGAGGGCACAGCAGCCCCCCTGGCTCTCCAGGGATCTAGCAGACCTCCTAAGGCTAAAAAGAA
>NW_017728886.1:67677946-67682993 GCF_001723895.1 Crocodylus porosus | reverse complement strand
GCAAATTGGATGCTTATCTTGCTGGGATCCTATGACCCCAGCTGACTTCCTGCCCTTTGGGCGGGGGGCTGGACTCGATGATGTTCCGAGGTCTCTTCCAGCCCTAATGTCTATGAAATCTATTAGGCTAATGTGCAGTAGGCATCACTAAATAACTGCTTGCTGGCGCTACTGAGCAATAACTCTAGGTACTGCACATTTAGTCAGTACTTTGTTAAGGAAGTACTAAACTAAATGCGCAGTATCTAAGGCGCATTAATGAATGTATAGATGAGCCCAGTGTGGACTTTCAGATGCACACTAGCTTTTAGTCTGTCTGTATCCCTACTTTAGTAAATATGGATAAGATATTCAGTTTAAATCCTGAGATCGTTATTAAATAATACAAATAATACCTGCCTCTGTTTAAAGAACCCACAGAATATCTTTAGGTTCCCTGCCTATCAACAGAAATTGGCAACTTCAGACCATATTTCTACTTAGAATCAATTATTATGGTAGCTTGTGGACACCTGTCTCCTATTTTTCAGCAAAGGAAGTGGTGGCAGATTTTTTCAAAATAAATGACAAAGTATTTTCTTAAGGCATTTCTTGAGAAAAAGCTCTTGTTATAATTACAATAAAGAATTCCAGACTATGCAAGGTTTGTGAAGTAACTGTGTAGAACAGATGACAGCTCTTGGCTTTGCTCAGTGCCTCACAATGTATCCAAGGCATACACTTATTATACAACATCATGTCATGTTCACTGCTCAACTATTCATTTTATTCACTGAAAGTTAATAAAACCCTCTTTCACCTGAAATTTCTTGGGCTCCCTTCATTAAAACTTCTGAGTGCAGGATTCCCAGAATACAGCTGGGTGACTTAGTACTGTGCCATGTACCAGTTCATTAGTCATGGTATCTATATCAATTTTCTATAATAGCCACTAACGTTTCTTCAATTTCTACTCTTCACTCTTTCTTAACAAAAACGGGTTGCAGAGAATGTTACTGAACTATCTGTTTTTATAATATCAGCCACACTATCAAAACCAGCAATCGTTTTAAAGACAAAATCTGTCTTTTTAAGCATCACAACAGCAAAGTATTGCCATCCATCTGTAGCTTACAGTGTCTATAATACATCAGGTTGCGAGCTGCCAAACAAATTTAATTTACCCAGTTCTCAGTTTGCATTAACCTTTGAATAATATACCACAGCTGAGACAGCTGTAAGAAACAAATGAGAGAATGAATAATTAAAAACACCTCCACAGCTTCTGGAAAGACCAATCCCAAGCAATCAGGACAGGTTTAATTGTGACTGAACTAGATATTAAAAGGGCTAATTATATTTTTTATAAACCTAAATGAATGGTGGGGCCATGGCCACAGCCACAGTATGTGCGGTACACAGAAAGCAAAGCCTAAAAGCATCAAAGAAATAATTCAAATGAAAAAGGTGCAAGTCCTAATGGCAGCTGAGATCATACAAGAAAAAATGACCCATAATCTGCAAAGGAATTTTCTTTCCATTCCTTTCAGACACATTTGCTAATAGTTGTAAAAAATAACTACTTGTTTCATGTTGGAAAGCTAAAAGGTAAGTGACATAGAAAAAATAAGTAGCAAAAGAAAATGCTTCTTTTCCTCAAGTTCATTCAGCCAGCAGAGCAGTTGGGCCCTTTTATGATTCTGAGTATTGTGCATGTGTTTTTGATTGCAGAGGATCAAAAACTAAAACTTATCATTATAATTATGTTTCTATAACTTATGTAGGCTATTTGTTTGTTCTGCCTACTTGTTTAATAGCTTTAGCATTTGAAGTTAGAGTTTTCTAATTCAAACATATGGAAAATTTCCCCTTGGTCAGTTCAACTGGTTTAGTATGTCCAGGTGCAAGCCTAGGCTGACAGAACTGCATCAGCGTTGTTTATGTGATTGTAAGTTACCTTTACAAAAATGGTATTATTCACTTGTTATTTATTTTAAAGAACGGCCACAGTCAGGTAGAGTGTAGCAGTGTTTTCACTGTCTGCATATTAGAAAGCTTGCTGGAAGCAAGACAGTTCAGTTAACAAGTATAATTTCATGTTCACAACCCACAGCTGATCAGGAAGGGCAAGGGCATAACATTTGTTCTGTTTCACATTAATAATACTAGTTGGAGAAGTGTATTATATTTGTTTTCTTTCCTCCTTAATTATCAAGCCTCTTATTTACCCTTTATATTGGCAACAAAAGTGACAATCCATCAGGCTTCACCAGAGAAAATTCCCATGTGTAAAAAAGGTCTTAGTCAGAGCCTTATTCTTTAAGATTTATAATGTAAAAAGATCTAATTGTCCTTCTCTCTATGTGGATATCTGCCCAATACACTGGAGCCCAAACCTTTTACATTAAGCATGATTTATATTCCAGCTCTATTAATGTAATTGGCAAGTGAAACATGTATCTCAAGGAAAATAAAAGAAACAGCTGAGTGTTTGAAATGATGTTATCTTGGGAAGGACTGATTCAGCTGGACTTCAGTTCAGCAAAGGGCAAACTAAATCCATCTAAAACTCAACAGTCCCAGAGCCAAAGTATGTCTATGCTGCTTGTCACTAACCTGGTGTTCAATCAGTCAGTTTCAAAGGCAGGATAAGGAAGGCGATAGCAGCTTCGTGTGGAAGCAGCTGAACCAAAAAGATAAGGGATAAAGACCGATCCGCTGTCAGATATGCCAACAGATCAAGATATTGGTCTCCAGTCTTCTTAAATCTGAGCAACTCTGCATGACAATCCAACAATAAACAGATGATAATTCAGTGTCATTCTGGAGCATGGGATGTATCTTGCCCATATACTCATTGCATGTTGTGGGTGGAATTTGTAACAGAGCACTGAGCAGTTATAATGGGAGCATATGTACACACACACGCACGCACGCACATATATATGTATACATACACCCATGGGGTTCACACACACACACGTATACATACACCCATGGGGTTCGGGGTTATCAATGACATGTTAAAAGATAGCTCTCTACTTTCATTACTCCCTTATAATTGACCACACATGCCACTGTATTTTATCCACTGAGGAGACTCTGTCACAGAGTTGAATGGAAAACTGGGGGGGTGGGGAGATATCTAGTTAGTTCTGTTCCTTCCCCATCGGAATGATATCAATATCCAAGTACTGAACTGAGAACAAAATAACTTGATACTTAATAACTTATAGAATGGTTTCCTTTATATTTCATTCTCCAGCATGCTGCATGCACCACACCTTCCGTACTGCTGTAGTGCCTAACATATGCACTACAGCAGCAGTTCCCAATCTGTGGTCTGGGTACCACAGCATTAGTCACAACATCCAAAAGCAAGCTCACCTGTCTAAGGACAAAGGCTGTGGATTATACTTAGGATGGGAGTATAGGGTTATAACCTAGCATGACACTGCAGAGCATGCAAGGATCCTATGATAGAAAATGGAACATGAGCTTTCAGTACAAGATGGTAGGTAAGAGAAAGCTAACGTGATTTTTGGATGCACAGGCACTGGAATATCATGTTGAAATGAGCGAGTATTGCCTCTGTATTGGTGTTGAAGCCATTACTGGGTTGCTGTGTCCATGCTTCCAATGATGAAGATGATTAAAAGAGTAAAGAGCTACAAAAAAAGACTAGGAGCCTGAGGAATGTCTTATGGTGAGACTTAAGAAGTTTATTTGTCCTAGAGCAGCAGTTCTCAATCTGTGGTATGGGTACCACCAGTGGTATGCAGACAACCTGTTAGTGGTACACATTAACATATAATTATATTTACATTATATGACAAAAAATTGCTGGTGGTACTTAAGGATGAACTGAAAAATGTGCTGGCGGTATTAAGGTTGTGTCATTTTAAATTGGTGGTGCGCAATCTGTCAGTTTGGGAACTGCTGCACTACAGTATTCAGTTTAAAGTGATGCATCAGTGAATTAACAGAGGAGTTGCACAAACACCTTTTTTGACTTTGGAAGTCCACCTCTCTCTTCACCATCAGTGTCTTCCCTTTCCTTGTTTACCACTCTGGATTACTCTCCTATCTTCTTTCTACTGCCCTCATCCTCTTTGGTTTCTTTCACCCCCTCACATCTTCCAACTACTCTTTCCAGGTACATCTAGTTTCCTCCTCTCTCTGAAATCCCCCTGGTTTCCCTCAGTATCCAAGCCATTCACTCTGATGCTTTCAACTGTTCTTTTTCATCCTCCCAAACAGAAAAGGAAAAAAGACAGGCACAGAGTGTTTAAGACACGTGGAAGTAGAGGGGCTGAATCTGGCATTAGATGCTACCAGTTGCTCATTTTGTTTGGGTTCTTCCCCCTTCCCCATGCTGTCTCTTACTGAACTGCAGACAATAAAGCACAGGCAGAGTGGGAGCTACAGCTGGGTGGGGAGGGAAAAGGAATCAACTGCTTATCCAGATGTTGCACATGTACCAGTAGGTGCTTTATAAATATATATAATAAAAAGTTGCCACACCAGCCAGAGGAGTACATTGTTGTGAAACAAACAAACCCGAAAAAGTATTAGGAGCCCCAGCTCTGAGACTGCTTGTGGCAATGGATATGGTAGTATGGTTAGTTACACCTCCTTTGTGGACAGCAAATCAGATTATTCGCACAACAGCAAAATCTGAGGAATCCAAGAGAAGTAAAAATACCTTAAAGTTAGAAAGCAGAGAACCAGTTTGGATGAAATAAGAACAACTTTAAGATTAAAAATAAAAAAAAATCCTAACCCATATTAACCTTTTCTCTTTTTTATCCTTCATTTATTATTAAAGCTTTAGAAACATCATAAAATCTCTTTTTCACATATTTACATTTTCACAAATTCTCAGTTAACTTCCATCTTCTGGATTGCACTAAGGAGGACAGGAAAACAGCCCAGAAAAGCGCAGGAAAAACTTATGGCCACCTATAAGTTTACTGGGGTGTTCACCAGGATCTGGGGGAACGTTTGTTCACCAGAGCGCCCCAAGGGATGACAAAATCGAATGGTCAAAAACTACTACAAGACTGTT
>NW_017728886.1:67658527-67677846 GCF_001723895.1 Crocodylus porosus | reverse complement strand
AAGAATTTCTTTACTGTCCGAGCCCCCAAGGTCTGGAACAGCCTGCCATCGGAGGTGGTTCAAGCACCTACAGTGAACACCTTCAAGAGACATTTGGATATTTATCTTGCTGGGATCCCATGACTCCAGCTGACTGCCTGCTCCTGGGGCAGGGGGCTGGACTCAATGATCTTCTGAGGTCCCTTCCAGCCCTAATGTCTATGAAATCTATGAAAAAAGTTACTATCAAAGTAGCAGGAGACATAATTTCCCAGATACTTTGAAGTCTAACTGAAAACAATGATTTTTAACCTTTTCTGATGGCTCAGCATTTCAAATAAAGTGAGGAAAAAGGAAATTAAAAAGGCTTGTTTAATACGGAAACGAGCCACAGAAAAAAAGTTTAGCTTCATAGGATCTAACATTTCTAAAATTTGGGTTTTAGAACCAGTGATTTGATTCAGTTCACAGTGTTACTGTGAATTTATACTGTGCCTTTGTCTGCAGATTATATTTAAATTAAATCTTTCAACCACCTTTGTGAGGCAAGGCAAATTTCGTTATCCATGGAGAATTTGAAAAGTGATTCAACCTCAATTATTTCAGGAAGTTTCTTCTAGACTCATGAACACAATCTCTTAGTCTTATCCTGCTTTTTTTCTATTTGGCTTTCATTACAGTGACACAATCTGCAAAGTTTGGATCTAGACTTTTTCATAGATCAGGTTATTGTACTTTGACGGAGGACCGTTTTTAGTTATACCAATATTTTAAAGTTTATAACTAGAAAAGTGCTAACAGGGTAAGTACCTCTAGACAGTCTTCATATGTCATTTAAGCTAGTCACCATTTTTCACCTGTACTCCAAATTCAGCCTAATTTAATCTGAAAAATATTTTTTCCAATAGCTCCAGATCACCTGGCAAAGGAATAGTTATCTTTTCTTGAATGCTGCTATTTTGTATCCATATATGTACTTAGTCAGAACAATTGAGTTTAGTATGTACTACAGTGTCTGCTGTAGTGTAGGCATTGTAAGGGTTCAATGATTTCAGCAAGGTGTCTCTTAGATGTACATTTACTATCACAACCTGATATGTAATTTATACTTCGGGACTTCCTGCTGCTTTTTTCTTGCAACAAGCCTGGTCAATGAGCACAAGGTTTTATGTGAGGCATCTTAATGCTTTCTTCTCATTATCTTCCTCTGGCTACCTGTCACCGAAGCCATTAAAATTATTATGGGAACATGAAGTCCTGGTTTCCTCCTGCTGAGGCCTTGTTGCATTTAGCACTTTGTGTTTTGACCACAGTGGAAAAAATATTCAGATTAAACTCAAAATGAACATCATTTGGCTGACTTGATATATCTTTGTTATTTCATAATTTGCCTCTAAAAAAACCAGAGGAAACCATTACAAAGTATTCTAGCATGCTAATGACTGGATCATTCAGTGAATACTTGATGCTTTTATTTGTGTAGTCCTGTCTGCAGAGTGCCCCTGGGATGGAAACCCTCATAAGAGAAAGTATGCCTTAATGTACAAAAAAAGTTATTTATATTATGGCATCTACAAGCATTTATTCATGGCAAACACCATTACACAGTTTATGATCACAGCATGCTGAGTATTTACAACGAGATTTTAAAAATGGCAATTTTGTTAACTATTCTCCATTTTGCTCAGCTAAACAAAGTTACATAAAGCCCTACACAGAATGCTTGGTATTTTCACATCTATAGGCCTTATTCCCTTTACCCATAAGTGTTACAGTAGTTCATTTGTTGTACTGGTTACTCTGATTTATACACACCGTAACAAGTGAATATATAATTAGGCCCCGTGTTGTCAATGAGAATTTTTTTTCCTGTGTGATTAATATCTAAGGTATGTTACTTTTAACATCAAGCCAGATGGTAGATACAAATAACTAGAAGTGATGTAAAATAGGCAAACGGTGAATAAAGATGTCTCTGTAACATCTTAACTCCATTCTGGAGATCCAGCATACCCTGGTATTTTATTTCCTTTTAACTCCTTGCTAGACCTCTTAAGAAGCCTCTTAAACACCTCTTTCTTTCCTGATACTGTAAGTAATTTCTCAAAGTTACTCACTTTTAATTTCAAAATATTTGTATCTACCGGAATAGGCTGCTAATTCAAATGCCATTTTTTAAGAACTGGGGCAACAGCTTTAATTATAAACTTTAAAATGAAAAATGTAATTTAACAAGGCAACTACTGTTGTCAGTAACTATAGAAAACCACTGCAGCTAGAATGACTGAGGAGTGCTACAGAAGGGAAGAAATTACTTTTAAAAGTAGAGCTGCCTTTGTGGCTTCTGAGGGAGACACAGAAGGAGAGCAGACCAGGAAGGAAAAGAGAGGCAGACTAGTTCAAACAGGCAAGAAAGAGTTATAATTCATGCATGTGGTATAAAGAAGCCTTTGGATGTGACAACCATTTGCAATGTTGATTTGATTATTTGTATAGAAATAATTCCAAACCCTGTTCAACATTAGCAATGATCTGAGAAAACCATGTCGTGTATAACAGTAATGAACTCATCACCTGATCTTTAACTAATGTGTCCTTCACTTTGTGATTAGGAGGCACTTACTGCAGAAGCACATTGCACTGCTAACTGGAAGACCTTAGGTCAGGAGCAGACTCGGGTTTTCAGCTGCTGGGCTGTGGACACTCCAGACTGGTTCAGATGTGTGTGTTTGCTGTCGCTCTCATACAGCACAGCCTGCTACCTATAGCCTAGTTAAGAGATGCATGGCCCTCTGCACAATACAAGTCACGAACAACCTGTAGAATAAGGTCACTGGCAGACATTCGTCTGAAGGCATGATGGGATCTAATCTGTGATCCTAACAATTACGCCTCCTTCTATACCACATCCGCATATCAGAAGGTGCAATTTGCGACCAGGGATCAGATCCTGATCATGCCATACTTGTCAATTCAGGATCATCATTTCAGGTTCCCTCTGCACTGGCAAAGTGCCCAACAACCACTAGCTGCTTGTCAGCTGTTTTCTGAGACCCATGGGGCCTGGTGAGCCATCCAATGATCAGCTGATGATTGGCAATTTGGGAGCACTCCAGGGCTTGAGTAAATGGAGCTCCTGATCAGCTTAAGCTCTGAAGTACTCCCGATCAGCTGATGCTTGGGAGCACTCATGTTTGAGTGGTGGAAAACTTTGACAGCTGATCATCAGCAGTTTGGGAGCTTAACCCTGGACTGCTGCTTCTGATCAGTTGGTCACTGGTAGATGAGAAGCACTACACATTGAGCCCTGTACAGTCCTGATCATGCAGACTATCAGCTGATTTTCAGCAGCTAGGGACCTCATCAGCCACATGTTCAATTTAAGGTGCAATGGCAACCAGCCAAAAAGTTATTACACATACTTCATGCAATAACTTTGTGGCTAATCTTTTTCTTTGCACCATTAATCACTTCAACATGCAGCAGGCTGCACTTTAAGATATGATTAACTGGTTAATGGTGTCTAAGTATAACATCTGCTGTGGGCCCAAGAGGAGAAAACCAGAGTGCCTACATGTTTGTAAACACAGTACATGTTCTCTTTAAGGATTCCTAAAATTAACAGCTTTCCAAACTTTAACAAAGGCGTTTCTGAAATGGAGCTCAAAGCTTATGACGTTAGCAAGTATACTAGGTATATCTGAATGACTACAGTCTTTCTATTTCACCTTTCCCTGTAGGTGGCAGTGTGATACAAACTAGATTGAGCCACTTTATATTGCAAACTATTATTCTTTTAACAGTTATGCAAATATTTTTCTTTTAACAGTCATGCAAATAAATCCACTACACTAACTTTTCTAACAAGTTGCTAAAATTTAATAAACTGCCTATTCTAATACTCCTTGCAAATGCATTTCAGCTTTTTCTCAATTTATGACATATTTTGTTTCACTAGCTTTAAAATAGTGACCAGGTATAGATGTTCCATTTCCAGTGGAAGAAACACTGTTCTCCCAGAATTACTCTTCAGATGTTCAGGCTTTTCCTCCTGCAGAAAAAAATGATCACTCCAGGAAAAAACTAACCCAGCACCAACTAGGGTTAAATCATTCCCAGGAGAGTTTCTCCCAAGAGACTGAACATCTATATGGTTTCCTCTGGCTTAACTCTTCCTGCTCCTTGTTGCCTTACCATCCAGTTGAGTGATAGAGGAGTGATTTAAAGCAGGAGAGAAAGAGGAGTGGAGCTGTGGGCCTTCCCAAGACCAGGGTCATCCCAGTCTTGAGCAACAGATTCCTTCTTTCTCCTGTAGATTGGTAGGTGAGGCCCTGTTCCCAACCACTGGATTTTAAATTTCTGCCCCAATGTTCAACTGGACAACGGGGCAACAAAGGAGAGCCAGGAGCAGAAACCAGGTTGGGGAGGCTTTCCCTAAGCCCTGTTCCAAGCTCCTGGCTTTTAAAATGCTGCCCCCACTGCTCAGCTGGGTGGCAAGGGGGAGCCAGAAGCAGGGCTGGAGAAAGTCTTCACACACTCAGTTCCTGACCCCTTTGGCTTGTATATTGCTGCTGCTGTTGCATGAGTGGTGGTGGTGGAGGAGGAGGGCAAGGGGAAATAGAGCCTTATTGCAGTGGCTGAGTGCTCCCCTCCTCTCCCTGCACTTGTATGGATCTGCCCGGAGGAGCACAAGGAGTGGGCTGCTCTTCCGCAGGAGAGAATTAGGAGGATCCCCGCCATGGAATAAAAAGGGATTTTAATAAAAAAATCCATCTTTTGGCTAATTAATTGCAATGTATACTAACCTTTGCAGTCCTATAATAATGAAAATAGTAGAATCCTTCTGTAGAGCAATGGTTCTCAACCAGGTGATGGGGGCACTCTGAGTGCCATGAGATCCATTGAAGGATGCTGCAGGAAGTGTGGAGGTAAACAGATAAAGGCAGGCTCAGACTCTTGCATTCCCTGACCCCCACCTCCCAGACTCTCTCCCAGGAGGTAAGCACTGTAAATCAGTTTTTGGAATAGGTACCTCTCAATTCAGAAAAGTTACAGAGGGGTGCCTTGAGCCTAGAAAGGTTGGGGACCATGCTGTAGAGAGTCATTGGACTATGTCCAGAGCTGCTCTGTATAATGATGGCTTTTAGAAACACGGGCCTTACAGAATAAGACTATTGATCCATTAAATCTACTCTCCTAATTCAATAGTGGAATACAACCCCACACCATCCATAATTAACCTAGTCACAGTGTAACTTTGTTTCTATGTCTTGCAGGAAATTAGTTTAAAGCCCACATCATAAAATCTGATTACCACTAGTTTCATAGGCATATATTTAAATATTATTATGTGTCATGAAACCATGCAGTTTTAATTAAGGAAAGAAAAGCTTTATTTACATTTTGTTAGTAAGCACAGAGCCCACCCCATCAAAATGTGTTAAAACACTAATGAGATAACAAGAAACCTTAGTATAGTTATATATTTGAGTACAGTGACATAATATCTTTGACTATCCAAATCTGTTTTCCAAGAAGGAGATAGAAGAACCTTTGTTCTGTCCTTTCCAAAGGCCCTTACAACATTTTACTTACAGTGGTTTCAGCTTCAGTACATTCTGGAGTGTTTAGCCATTCTAATGACATAGAATGAGTATTTGTCAAACCATAATCTTTTCAAATAAACAAAACCAAAACCAATCTGATTGACGTGATTTGGCTTTTGGTACTAAATACGTGAGAAACAAGACAGAAATTTTGAAGCAGAGATTTTGTAGCCCTTTTCAACAGAAAGACAGATCTCTATAACCATCATTCCCTTAAGCTCTGTGGCAGGGCACTGTTTGTGCCTGCCACTTTAAGGGGCCAGAAGACAGCAGCTGGCAGGTGCCTGATTAGGGCAGCCATTTTGGATTCAGGGCTGCCCATATAAATAGGCCATTTTGTTGGTGGGAGGAGGAAACAACATTGTCTGGTTGCAGGTATCATCTGGTGGTAAGGGAGGAGCTGTAGGGGATGGTCAGGAGGCTCCTGGTCTGGGCATGACCTAAAACTACACCCTGCTGGGAGTGGGTGACTTGGTGGGGCTCCCAGTGGCGTGGGAGCCCCCAGGAAATGCCAGGCCAGTTACCACCCCAGTGAAAGGCAGGTTGGGACACCTTAACCCCAGCTCCCACAACCGGGTGGGTTACCCCCTTTGTAGGGTCTGGAAGGTTGACCCCCAGAGGGAGAGAGAGTCAGGCCATAGACTCACACCTATCTGGAGTCTGACTGGTCAATGCTGGGGCCAGGATCGGAAGGGCTGGGGGCCCACCATGAGGGACGCCCAAGAGCTGAGGGCCTGGGGTTCCTACTGGCCTGGAGGTGGGCCAGGGCTAGTAGTCCAAGGTCCTGGGGGGACCACACCTGTAAGGGGGAAGCAGCTCAGGGAGCTATGCTGCCTAGGATGAAGGCAGAATAGGTTGCCTGAGGAGAGGAATCCAGGCGGGGTCCAACTGGTAGGATTCTGGGGCCCAATGTGGGGCCAGTGATATGGATAACATCTGGATGCCATCTGCAAGGCTCGGGCTATGGTGTAGGGAAGGGACAGAGATGTAGATCGTTCCCCCTGGCATTGGGGCAAGAAACGAGCAGCTTCCTGCTTTATTAACGTCAATTAAATAATTAACATCAAGCTGTGGTGGGCAAGAAGGTGGGCAGTTAGCCCAGAAACAGGTGGATGGGCCACTGGGAAGCTGGCTCTGAGAAGGCCCCCTGTTACACCCTCTCAGACTTGAAGAAAAATGAGATGCATCAACCACTCTCTTTTTTTCCTTAATTTTCCAAGTGAGAGGTTTACTACTTTTTTTTTTTCAATTTTTTACTGGTACAATCTGCCAAGTGGTATCATTGTTTCTAGTATCCACTACTTTATAAGAATCGCTAAGCAGTCTGGTCTTATACTTAAATAGAATTCAGGGATCCTTATGAAATGAGCACAATTTTTCATTTTGGATCAAATGTATGTTATCTATTTATACACTGTTTTGAGATCTTTGCATGTGATTTACAGGCTTCCACAGAAACCAACCTTTACAAGTTTCCCAAAATATTAACCAAATTGGGTATTTACAGTAGGGCCCAACCACACACTTATATGGTTGTTTAAATATAGTCATTTTCTGGCACTATAATTGGCAACTCATTTCTCCTGTTCACTCTACCAGGAGAAAAACAAGCTAGAATACAGATCTCCTTTAAGCTTTGCAAACAAGTATATTAACACACCATTATACTTGCCCAGCTTGACTATACTGGGAAACCATTCTGTGTTATAATATATGCTAAGTAACATGATGCTAAACACCATGTAACACAAATCATTCCCCAGAACAGACAAGCCTCTAAGGCAGATAGGCTCAGAAAAAGGAAATTATGCAAGTGTTTCTGAAATTGGAATGCTTCAAAAGCAGAAAACACCTTCTTTAACTACCTTAATTAAGAACTCACAGTATTCTTCAAACAGCTTGCAAATTGATCATGTATTTTTTAATTGATTCCCAATACTGCGACAAAGTGAAATGTTAAACTACTTTGACAACATTCTAATAGGACAAATGATTCACTTTAGAGGCCATGCCGACTTCTTGAAAAACACTCTGAAGTATCTCTGTGAGCTGAGGCATTTAGATCAGCTAACTAAACATGTATATGGCTGAATCTGGGGCAGTGCTTTAGGTTAGCATATGAACTTGTAGCATGGATGGAGGGTTGTCCTATTAATTAGACTATTGTCAAGATATTTCAAGTAAATCAAGTTAATAAAGTTTAATTAGAAAAAGTTTTCTAGCATGCTGGAGTTGGAAAGAGTTTTAGTTTCTGAGACTGGTGGTTAGTTTTTTTCTTCAGATCAATACAGAGCTTTCAAATACACTATATGGAAACATAGGACTGGAAGGTACCAACTAGGTTGTTAAGTTCACTCCTTTGTCTTCACATTTCAACATTCCCTGGAATATTGACTGCAAGAATGGTTTTCCAACTTGCCTTTTAATAAAGCAAGTGGTTTTACTCAAATCCCTAAACAAAACTAAGGCTGAGATTTCCTCACTACAGACTTATTTTTCTTGCCTTCTTAATATTAAGACTTTTGATAGAAGACTCATCCTTTAATGACTTATTTTAATTCTTAATTTTATTTTAAAAATGTACTGATTGAGCATAGTTCTGAGAGTGAGGATGGTGAAATGAGTAAAAGGGAAAGAAGAATGTTCACTCGTCATCTGAGCTGGAATGAAAGTTTGTGTGGCATGAAGCGGCAAGCTCTCTTCCTCTATTTTAAATGTTGACACATTTCACAGTTAAACAAAAAACAGGACAAAACTACCTCCACTGTCCCAAAACAGATAAAATGCAGACTGTTCTTCACCGTGGGAGAGGAGTGACAAATGAGAGTGCAGGGTTCAGAAATCTACAAAGTTAATCTAAAAGCTGTAAAACCGGTACAGGCCATGCATTTTGAATTGCTGTTAAGTCATTATAGTGCAAGGGGCAATCTAAATAGAGGTGCGCCAACAGAGATTTTTGGGGCTGATACCGATATCTGATTTTTAAGGAGGCATACTGGCTGATACTGATCCAATTTCATATACTAGCTGTGTGCGGCTGGTAAGTCTGTTATGGTGGAAGGGGAAGGAGAGGGGAAGGAGAGGGAGAACAAGGTCCCTGTGGTGAGGGAAGGGGTGGGGCTGGGGCAGGCATTGCCCAGCTGGGGCATGGCAAAGCACAGATTCATAGATTGTAAGGCCAGAAGGGACTGTGGAAGATTATTGGGTCCAGCCCCCTGCACCAAGCAGGAAAGATAACTGGAGGTCAGGTGACCCCAGCAAGGTGACTGTCTAGTCTCCTCTTGAAGATGTCCAGGGTAGGTGATTACACCACCTCTAGAGGGAGCTTATTCCACAGTCTGGACACCCTGACTATAGTGAAGTTTTTCCTAATGTTGAGCCTGAATTAGTCTTCTAGGAGTTTGTTGCCATTACTCCTAGTTTTCCCCTCAGTTGCCCTGGTGAACAGTTGCTCACCGAGCCCTTGATGTACTCCCTTAGTGTAGCGGTAAGCTGCTACCAGGTCCCCGCTCAGCCTTCTTTTCCTCAATCTGAAGAGTCCCGGATCCCTCAGCCTTTCCTCATATGGCTTGCCTTTTAAGACTGATCATACGGGTGGCTCTTCTTTGGACTCTCTCAAGCTTGTCCACGTCCTTGTTAATGTGGTGCCCAGAACTGGATGCAGTACTCCAGCTGTGGTCTCACCAGTGCTGAGTAGAGCGGAAGAATCACCTCCTTGTCTATAACAGGGGCGGGCAAAATGCAGCCCTCCAGGGCATTCTATCTGGCCCGTGGGGCCTCTAAAAAAATCAGAAAATTAATATTTATCTGCCCTGGCTGCCTGTCATGTGGCCCTCAATGGCTTGCCAAAACTCAGTGAGAGGCCCTCTGCTTGAAATAATTGCCTACCCCTGGGCTACAGCATCGCACAGCTGGCTCATATTCATATTGCAGTCTATTATTACCCCCAGGTCCCTTTAATTCATGGTGCTGGTCAGTTTGGTGCCACCAAGTCTGTAGGTGTGTTGGGGATTGTTCCTCCAGAGGTGGAGCACTTTACATTTCTTGATGTTGAACTTCATTAGATTCTGATCTGCCCAACTTGCTAGTCTGTCTATGTCCGCTTGTATCTGGAGCCTATCTTCAGGCGTGATCACACTTCCCCATAACTTGGTGTCGTCCATGAACTTGGCCAGTGACCTCTTTGACTCCACATCCAAATCGTTAATAAACATGTTCAAAAGTACTGGAGCGAGCACCAACCCCTGTAGAACACCGCTGCCCACCTCTCGCCAGGATGACACAGATCTGCTTACTAATACTCTCTGAGTCTTATCCTGCAGCCAGTTTCTCATCCACCTGTCTCGGGAATAAGCCTATAATCCTCCAATTGTCTCGCGAGGACATCATGAAATACTAGATCAAAGGCCTTTTGGCATGGGACTGAGCTGTGGCTCATTTGGGGGGGGGGTGTGGGGGGCAGCTCCTGCTGCGGTGTGGACCCTAGGAGGGCATGGGAGGTGGGGCATGTGCCCCCCTGGATCTGTGCAGGGTGCGGGCTGCAGCTACAGGGGCAGTGCTGGGCAGGCGGCAGCACTGGGAGGGGTCTCCGGGGGAGGGCCACCCCAAAAATCACCATAGCTGCCCTACAGCCCCATTCCCAAAGCCATCATCACTTGCTCTGTGCAGATCCGGGGGCACATGCCCCCCATCCCAATGCCCTCCTGGACGAGTGGCAGGAGCCACCAGATGAGCAACCAGACGAGCAGTGTGCAGTGGCGGAAGCTGCCCCCTCCCCTGTCCCTGCGCCCCCGATATGAGCTACGGCTCCATCCCATTGCCTCTTCCTGTTGCTCCCACTGGGCAAAGCCTGCCCCAGCCCCTGCCCCACTCCCTCTTCACTGCAGGGGCCTTGACCTGCCTGCCTGCAACCCTCCCCTTTTACCACACCAGACTGACCAGCTGCACACAGTTCTTCAAGCTGCTGGCTGTGCTCCTCACTGCCTACATTCTGTGCTGCAGCTGTGCACATGCACGGGTCATTTATTGGTCAAATTACTGGTCACATCAGGCCGATTTACGATGCAGACAATTTTCTTTACATTGGTGTCAATCTGATGTCTCGGACCGATGTATCAGTACACCCCTAAATCTAAACATTACTTTCTCTGTGACTGAGCAGATTACATTTTAAATTTCCCTTGCACATCAGCCAACTATTTTGCAGACCTACAAAAATATTGTTTTATGTTCTCCTCATTAGGATTAACAACACTGAATTAATAGAAATCTCTCTTATACAGTATATGGTGATTCTGCTTTATGATGCTGCTCCATAAATGTATTTTTCAATAATACAAATCTAAGTTTATGTTATTCTCTTTATTATTTTGATGCCTTTGCTCATCTGCTTGATTTAGGGTCTGTCTCAGCCAAGCCTCCTTTCTAGTTGCTTATTCACTTATGATATCACTAGTCTTGTACATTTACTGCTAATATTATATAGCAGAAAACAAATCTGAGTCACAATCACCATCACAGAACCCATCATTATGACAATCTGACTCAATTATTTGAGATTTGTTCTGAAAATATAGGGTGAAAAGAGAACACTGATTCTAACCTATGACCTGTAGTTATACTTATCATTGTATCTCACCAGGCACTTAGTGCTTTTTCCATTCTTAAGCACTGAAAGAGAACAACAGACAATATAAATTAAAATACAAAGAGAGCAACAGACAACATAATCCTGATATGATACAATACAGTGACATTAGTATAAAAGTTTAGCATAAATTGTATTTATACGATTATTATATGTTATATGTAATAACCATGCATTCGTCCCAGAGGAGATAGAGTGGAATGCAGGAAACTGAAAGGTGTGGAACATGGTGAAGGAGGCTAAGAGAATGGGAAAGGAAGGATCTTCTTTAGCAAATCATAAGGCTTTCACTACAGAGTGGGAACCACCTTTTCAGCAGAAACATTTAAAGAGAAAAGATGACTCAGAGAATTGATAATGAGAAATGAAACCTTTCATCCCATGAACTCTGGTTCAAATTCATCCCAGGTCGGTTTCATTCCAAGTTATTAGTACGTAAAAGGCTGTTTCGTGGTCTCATGAAATGAATGGGTGGTTTTAACCCATTTCCTAGTGGACAGGTGTCCCCTACCATAAAAATATCATCACAAATAGTACCCTTGTTGGTAGTTTCTGCCAGATGGAGAATGAATTGCCCTCTTGCCACCAGATGTGCTAATTCATGGTTGAGGCAATTAGGGCTATAGAGGAAAGCATGCACTCCTGATGTCTGTGTTGTACTTATTATTGGATAGAAAGTTGTACTTATTACTGGATAGAAAGTTGTCCATAATCATCTCTATAACAGTCAACCTGGTGCTTTTCAGACGCATAAAATTCATTTTATTTTTAGAAAAAAAATCTTTGGTTTTAATGGCAAAGTACAGAGAAGAAAGAGATATTCAAAGTCTATTGCTGTTTGAATAATTTGAGCATGATCAAAATCAGCAATGGTTCATGAACTATGTGAATTATTTGTGTTGACATGACATGAATTTAATTCTCTGATAAATGTTTGAGTATTGTACTTTCTGTAGTAAGATGAAAAAGTGTTCCTGTGTCAGGTCACAATTACAACAGTGTGTGCATATTTATTCTAGAAGCAGATTGTAGAGTTTTACTGTTTTGTGAAGACTTCAAACTAATCTTTTTAAAATTAATGTACTTGCCAATTGTACATTCCAGAGGGAAAAGCAGCTGCTTTCCCACCAATGTATGCATACTGTAGCCTTTTGAACAAATTTTTGTTTATTAATGGTAATCTATTTTTCATAACTTAGTGATTTCTTAGATAGTAGAGTAAAAGACAATTTTCCTTTCATGTACTCACTGCATACTGAAGAGACAGATAAAGTTGAAAGAGAGAGACATGCCATGCTGCAGGCCAAACTTAGAACTGCTTAATGTGACTTATGGCTAAAAAACTCTCTCTTTTATACTTGACATACAATACTCATATAAGAGAGAGTATTGTGGGCAATGATCTTTCTTCTCACAACAAAGCAGTCAAAGGTTTGGGAGCTAAATCCTTTCTCGTGTTACTCGAGTAACCCCACCAAAATCAATTGGACTAATAAAGTGTTATTTGGTTCTTGGTTTTAATCTTACAGACAGAAGTTCCTATATAATAACATATAGGCTAACTTAAGAGACAAAAAGGAGGAAGATACAGGGGGGGAAAAAAGAGGACTAAGGAAAGGCAATTTTATTGTGATGTAGCCATGTAAATCCCTCTAGGAACTTTCTCTAGTAAGGTCAGTGCCTTACAACTATCACTCCACGGACCATAATGCAGTTTCTTCATGAAATCTATTTTTTTCTTTTGTGCCTCAGGCAACACTATCAAATAAGTTTAACTCTTTCAGTATACACACACTGCTGTACTTAAAGCTAAATGTATAATATATGCTGGAGCAAAGCTGCAATTGGAAAGGAGCAGATGGCCACCCACAGAAAAGGACTCACAAGGCTAGCAAATTTCCCTGTGAAATGAGATGGGGGAAAAAAGGTCAGTGTAAGTATTTCCTGTAGATTCTAAATTGCATTAGAAGAAAATATACTATTATGTAGAAGAGCGACAAAAGTCTAACAATAATCTTCTGAGTTTCTTTGAGATGCATTATGGAGTAGTCACTTTCATCCTGGGACACAGATTTTAAGTTTCTGTCTCTCTCCTTTTTTTCCCTAAATCATCCAGTATTGTTTACAGTATTTCTTTTGCAAAATCTCTTACCAGCCAAAATATCATAAATATTAAACCACAAGATAAAGAAAATATGGGGGACAATTAACATTCCTGTTAACTGAGGGCTAAAATTCAATTCACTTACAGACCTGAACCCCTGTTCTCATTGAAGTCAATGACAAAACTCCCATAGCATTTAATGGGTAAAAAGGAGTGCGTTTCAAGAGCCTACATTTGCAAGTATATCCATATAATGGATGGATATATATTTATACATTCAGTTTGCATCACTCTCATATTTTCAGTGAGTTCTGTAAAAAAAAATGCATGTGTGCATGTGTAAATGAATTCTGACCTGTTTAAAACCATTTTATACTTAAAATGTTTAAAAAGATATTCTAACATTTTCTCTCAGACAGGTGAACTAAATAAATAAATAGGTCCAACTGAAAACTATAACATGAATAGAGCCCAGAATTCAATTCATGGAATGATCCTATACTGAGAAGTAGGTGAACTAGACAACCTGTAAGGCTTTGTCCATATCTTTTTTCTATGCAACTTCTGGTAAGGGCATTCTGAAAATCCAAGTAATTGGAACAGCAGCAAAGTATCTGGATCCAACATCTGGATCTGGAACCAACTTCCAAGGGAAGTGGTGAAGGCTCCCACCCTGGGGGTCTTTAAGAGGAAGCTAGATGATTACCTAGTGGGGGTCACATGAGCCCAGTATTCTCTCCTGCCCAGGGCAGGGGGTCGGACTTGAAGATCTACTTAGGTCTCTTCTGACCCTACATCTATGAATCTATGAAAATAGACTTAAGCACCTGGCCTTAATCCAATATTCCTTAACCTTCACATGGACCAGAGGAAGTCTGCTGAGCTTAAAGGATAGTTTTGATTAATTTTTTTTGCTTACTTAACATTAAAAGGCCCACAGCATATGTATAATTTTAATGAAGACTTTAAAAGAACTGTTCATTAAGAAGCTAACACAGTGAAACAAAATTGTGAAGAGGCTGGATGAACAATTTATTTTATGTATGTTCCTGTAAGGCCTATAAAAAGGGTCTCTAAATATTTGAGGCCAGAACCCTCTTCCAATAGTGAAACCAGAAGTTGAAATCAAAACAGAGGTTCTTTTCTCACTTGGTCTACCATGTCTGCAGGCAGGTGGGCATATATTTTGCCTCCAAGGCAAAACTGACTCTTAAATCCTTTGATCACAGATAAACCATCAGAAGGCAGAGACATAGTTAGATCTTTGGGGAACTGGATCGATCCCTCTGCCCATCACTTCCCTCCTTCCAAATGAGTAGAGCTCTATTGGAGTGACACTCCCAGCGACTGTTCCTGGCTGCAGGCTGCCACTAGGAACTCTCTTAACAGAGAAACCTCACAAGATATGTGGGCACAGCACAATACTGTAGTAGCTTTTTTAAGTTTCTCATGGGCCAGTAAGAGTACAATGTGTCCAATGAAGTTTAGTCCTACCCAATCAGGGACCACCCATTGCCTGCCCTCTCTTTTTCTTATTCCCTTGTATATGAAACCCTACTCAGTAAAGAGCTTTCTAGGAACCTGTGGAGACAGCTGATGATTAGGCAGGTGGCTTATAGGGGTAAGATTTGACCCTCAATATTGTTTGATTTGATCCACAATATTTGATCCACAATATTGTTGTGGACTGCATAAGGCTACCTTATTGTATAGCAGTCCAAGACAAAATATAAGAACTTTGGCTAGGTATGGACTTTCAAAAACCCCGAGGCAGAATTAATTTAAGTTATGAAATTTTCTGCAAGTGGCATAGTTTAGTAGTGAACGGAACACACATTTGTCCTTTGGTGAGGGGGGATGCAATCTTAGATAGAGTTCTGACATTTTTAAACCTGTCTGTGTGTGCTGAACTTCTGTTCTGTTCTGAGTATAGGCTGGTTTTGTGTGCCAAACTTCTGTTCTGTTACATGTATAGACTGGTTTTTGATAACTTTTATTGGTAAAATCTGTACCTGACCTTTATTTCTGCAAGCACTAGTTTTCAATAAATTGCCTGTACAATCAATATATCTTTGTTGTCTGCTTCTGTGCAGACAATTTGCAATTCTGTGCAAAACTAAAAACCAAAATTTAATGTAATAACTCAAAAGGTCTAGGTCTCTATGAATCCTAGCTCCACTCTCCAGCATATTTACTACTCCCCCCAGCTTGGTGTCATCTACAAACTTGCTTAAGGTGCACTCTGTGCCATCTTCTAGGTTGTTGATAAAGATGTTGAACAACACTGGTCTGACCCCTGGGCCACTCCACTTGATACTGACCGCCAATTAGACATTGAGCCACTGACGATCCAGTCAGTTTTCTATTCACCTTATAGCCCACTCATACAATCTGTACTTCCTTAGCTTTCTTGCAAGAATCTTGTGGGAGACGGTATCAAAAGCCTTGCTAAAATCAAGGTATATGTTGTCTACTGCCCTCCCCACATCCACAAAGCCATAGAAGACAACAGGTTGGTCAGGCATGACTTGCCCTTTCTGAATCCATGCTAACTGTTCTTAGTCACCACCTTCTCCTCTAAGTGCATAAAAGTAGATTCCTTGAAGACCTGCCCCATGATTTTTCTAGGGGCTGAGGTGATGCTGACTGGTCTGTAGTTCCCTGGATCCTCCCTTCCTCCTGCATTTTTATACTCACTAGTTAGTACTTCCTACTAAAAAAATTATTTTAAATTTTAATCTGTATTCCTTAGATACATTTTTTTCATGACACATATAGTTATAAATAATAAAACCAGGGGAGTCCCCTGTGGTTCACTCTCTTGCCACACAAGAGACCTGGGTTTGATTCCCGGATGCTTATACAACTACAGTCAGAGAGGCACCAAATGTCTGGACTTAGGCCTTTGGATTCTGTCTTAGTGGCCTGAAGTGGGGATGGAAGGTCTGAGCAGCCTCCACTCCTTCAAACTCCTGCCTAGCCATATGTGTTGAAGGTCTGGGTCTCATGCATATACCATGAACTGAAAGGATTGATGGTTGCCAAATCAATGCCAGCCACTGCTGAGGTTAAGCCTCTAGCTTAATTTGCTTAGAGAAAAATCATAGAATTTATATAAACTGGAATACTGGTTCCTGAAGAATTAGGGATTCAAATATACCAGTACTGGGCTAATACATGAGTGTGAGGCTATGAAATCCACAATACATGAAAATGAAAACTGGTCAGTCTGATTTCAAGACCAATCATTCAAAGACAAGCAGGCATTAATAAAATTACACACAAATAAAAATCAATGTCCAAATAGCTTACACTCTCCCAGATTATTAAGAAGCATTTCTTGAACTGCAATTATTCTACCAGCTCCATCCATCTATTTACCCTTGCCTGCTAGGCAAAGCCTGACAGAAGATATAAGCCTTTGTTGAAATTCAGTAAATTCAGGGACTGGGAAACTAAGAGGTGAAGCAAATTTCACATTTCATGATTGCATGGATAACCCGGAATTTCCATATGTAAGTGGCCAGTCAGCTGTTTCCTTGAACGTGTGTGCCGATACTTGCTTTAAATACTTATATGTATTTAAAACTTACAGAAAACTATGTCTTTGAAAATCTTCCTGGCATTATTTTTTGCTCCACACAATGTCTGGAGAAATGAATCAGCATATGCACCGCAAAGTAAATAGATTTTAAGAATCCTTCCATTATTAAGAATGAGTGCTATCATTAACATAGATAAGAAATAAAATAAACCCCCTGATGACTATATTGATATTGTCCCTTTTTTATTTACTCATACGTCTCTTGTGAAAGAAAAGGGGAGGAAGGGAATACATTTGACTTCCTACCCAGGTACATGAAATTTGTTGAAAAATGCTTTTTTTCATGCTTTGAAGTTTTCAGAGAATTTATCCCCAAAGTACTTTAACGTACAGGAAGACATTCAACAGGTTTTCAGATTCAGTAATTATGGGTCCAAACTTTCACATATTTCTAAAAGAAGGCAGGCTAGGGCCCAAATAAAAGATGGGTAGGGGCTGCCACAAACTCAATTTAAACTTTTGTTTAACAATTTAGGCAGAAAAAAACTTTTTCAAAAATTTAAAGAGATTGAAAACACTAGCATTAACATATCTTTTGTAAAGCAACTCTATTACTCTCCTGTCTTTTGTTCAGCTCTGTTTCCCCATAATCTTATCTATAGCCACCTTTTTATTTGCAGGCAGTAAAACATTACAGTTACTCATTACACATGGCACTGGTACAGTTGCTACAGCTATCTAGTGTATATTTCAATACCACAATACATTTCTCAATTTAATATACTTCTAATGAATCAAATAAAATTCAACCAGGTTCAATCATAACTTATTACGTCAGAAATCATATCATGTGAAGAACTAGCTTTGTATCTGTTACTGCATGTTCAGGAGGGTTTGGCCTAATTCAAAACAGTATTTGCTACCTCTTTTTCAGTTTCTGATTGAGAACTACTCCCAAATTTGAAAATGAATTAACATTTTCATTCAGATTAGGTGAGAATGGCAATGCATTTGGGGAGAGTTACTGCACTCCTACTTAATATGGAAGTCCAGAATAAATGAGTAACTATCATTCCAAAAGATTTACTTTTTAAAATTCTCTGAATCAACAATTTTGCCACTTTAAAGTATTTTACATGAGAGCTTAAGATCAAACCAGAAATGGCGAACTGTGGATGTAGAGAACAAATGAAAAACCAGCCTCTAGATCTGTTTCCAAAAGCAAATTTCAATTTTGGAAATAGAAGTCATGTTATGAAGCTGCTTGTGGACTGCCTTACCTGCAACTCTCACAAGTGTAGCTCCATAAATTATAAACTAAAAGCTAAGAGCCTGTTGCTAAAAACACTTTCTACTGGATGAAGATAAAAGAACTGCTCACTTATGCATTATCCACAGATCTTGCACAATGATAGGCCCCAATTCTTAAAACACTACACAAAAAAATAACAACATAACTTGTGTGGGTAAAGTTATGCAAGGCTGTAAACTTTGCAGACTAGTGACATGTCTACACTGCATCAGTCTGGGCTGTGGAGCACGCCTGAGACCAAGACTGGGCATATTCTGGCTGCACACCAAAAAAAGAATTATACAATTTTTTGGCATCTGCATATGGAGAACAGGAGTAAGTGGGTACTGTGAAAGGAAAAGTTTTATGACCAGGATTGAAATAAGCATTTTTATAAACTTATTCAATAGCCAATGTCATATCAAAAGTCACAAATGGTTTTATTTTGAGCGAAGTGTAAACTTAATCATCCAAGGACAGAATAGTCATAATTCCACAAATATTTTGTAATTCTCAAAATGCTACTTGGAGGTTTCTTTGGTTTCGGTGTTCAGAGTTGTTACCTTAAAATGGGCCTAGGGTCTGAGCTCGTTATCAGGTTAGAGATTTCAGAACAGTAATGTTTTTAGTAAAGCAAGAAGTTAAGGGAACAGGATATGCTAGGTCGAACGGTCAGATAATGAGGTAAGGAAGCAAAGAACAGGCAGTAGCTGATTGTTCTCCCTACCTCTATTTGACTCAACCCAAATGCAATGGATAAGTGGGCAGGTCCTCAAAGGAGAGAAAGTTATACGTTTAGAGCCAGATTCTGATCCTTATTTACATAGAGTGATACCTGAACTCTCAGACAATTCCACTGACTTTGGGGGTACTGTTCATGGTGGGTAAGGCAGGCAGCTGGTCAGCAGGTGCAGGAAATACTATGCAGAGTTGGGACTTTTTTCAATGTATTATATTTTATCAAATTGGCCCAGAGAAATAAGATAGCATTATAGACCACCTTTCATACAAGTATTTCAAAGTACTCTGGGCCTTTAGGATTCATTATTCCTGTTTTACAGATGGAAAAACTGAGGGCTAGCATGCTTTCTGAATAGCAAAGTTGCAATGGGAACCAGGAGTTTCATAGTTTCATAGTTTGTAGGGTC
>NW_017728886.1:67636193-67657624 GCF_001723895.1 Crocodylus porosus | reverse complement strand
CAGTTGGCGACCCATTTGACTGTGTGGGTGTCTACACCACAGCCCCCCAGTTTCTTAATGAGAACAGGGTGAGAGACAATGTCAAAAGCCTTCCGGAAGTCTAGGAAGAGTTCTTACATCTCAGCTGCTTACTCTAACCACTTCAATATAATTAGAACAAAAAGGCAAATATAAAAAAGCCGCTTTATTAAATTAAATTTCTTTTAGATGTAACATATTTGTGATCATTTTACTGGATAAAACCATTGCTGCAGTTTCAAGCAGCAAGGGCAGGGCTAAACACCTACTCACTATATTTTTCTCACTGGGAGTATGAGGAAATACACTCTTTCATGAGTTTACAAATATCAGATAGATATTTGTAGCTGAATAACATGCCCACTAGGAAACTCCTGTTAAAAAAGGGGGGGTGGGGTGGAATTTTGCCATAATAGAAATCTACTGACTTCAACAGAGTTGCATCAATTTATACCAGAACTACATTTGGCTGAATCGGTTTACAAGGAAAATAAAATACCAGTAGAGATTTTTATTAAAAAAGGTAATGAGACTAAATCATACATGATTATGGTGGAATAAAAAAGTAAATACAAGCCTAGGAAAAATAGATTATGCAATGCACTACACAGAAATGAAGCCCAAGGGTATCAGCACGTAGTTAGGTGTTAAAGGACATGCAGGTTATATATATATATACTATTATAATAATTCACAAGTTCAAGGTGAAAGATATTTTCTCTTTAGATAAAAATTTATAAAATGTTAATTCAACAGAAGGGAAGGGACTCAAATATTGCTGGTAAAACTTCTCTCTCTCTAACCATATTCAAATTAAAAAATAAAGGCATTCCCATTCCAAGGCTAGGCAAAAAAATAACTTAAAAATAAAACATACACATCTCTCCATATCTCTATTAATGACATATGACTAAATTCCTCCTCTCAATCTGTGCAGCAGCAAAGGGCTTGCTAATACCATACAAGAAATTCACTGACCATGCACTGGCCTCTGGACAGTTGACAAAAGTGGTTGAGAGGGTTGAGGGGTGCTGGTTGTAGCTGTGTTGGTCTCAGGACATAGGCAGACAAGGTTCTTTGGGTGAATCTGGTATCTTTTATTAGACCAACTTAAATAGTTGGAAAAAAATTTAAAGCAAGCTTTCGGGTTTAAAAATCCTTTGTCAGGCTGAGAAAGTTTCTGCAGTTGGTGTGTGCTCTTCCTGGATGGAATGAAAAGGAAAGAAGCCAGAGGCTGGGCTGGTATGTATGTAAGACAGGAAATCAGTGAAGATGTAGGCTGAGGAGTCAGTGGGTGAGAGAGAGGCTGGGTGGTGGTGGGGAAGTAAGGGGATGAATGTAGCAGTTAAATAGTGGAGAGCTACCTGGGGAGTCAGATGCCAGGCAGGTTATAATGTGTCATAAATCCAATGTCTATATTTAGTCCATGATTTTTAGTATTCAGGAGGTTGACGAAGTGGAGTTCATAGGCTCGTCTCTCAGAAATGTTCTGTAAATTTCCTTTGAGGATTAGAACTGAGAGACTGGAGAGACAGTGGTTTTCTTGTGAGAAATGTGCCCCCACAGGTAATTGGGTATTCCTGTCTTTGATAGATTTCCTGTGTGCATTCATTCTGGTGCACAGTTATTGCCTGGTCTCTCCTACGTATTTTCCATCAGGGCATTTGGTGCATTGGATGAGATATATTACATATCTGGAGGTGCAGGTGTAAGATCCAGGAATGGTGGTGGCTCTGTTGTGGGGTGTAGTACAGGGGCGGGCAATTATTTTGAGCGGAGAGCTGCTTACCCAGTTTTGGCAGGCTGTTGAGGGTTGCATGGGTAGCCCCGCCCATTAACAGAAGCCCCACCCCCCAGTCACCATCTTGGGACCAACGTCCCAATGTCTCGGGACCAACGTCCCAGGGCCAGCACCAATGGGGCAGGGGTCTGTGGAGCCGGGCTAGGCTGCACCAGCAGGGAGAAGGGGGAGCTGGCTCGGCTCCATAGAGCCCCTGCCAGCTGGGACCCTGCACTCCTGCCACCCTGCTCTGGGCCCCACTGGCACTGGCCCCAGGACACCGGTGCGGGCCCTGTGCTCCCACTGGCTCCCTGCCTGCTCACACCCAGTGCCCCCAGCCCTGCAGTACAGGCTGGCAGTGGGGTGGGTTACAAGGTGGTGCTGAGCGCGGGGAAAAGTGGCCCCTCATCTGCCCCATGGCCAGTACTCCATGCTGCAGGCGCTCGCAGCCTGTGCAGGGCTGTCCAGAGCAGGCACAGTCAGCCCTAGGAAGGCTGTGAGCTGCTGCAGCATGGAGTACTGGCCATGGGGCAGATGAGGGGCCACTTTTCCCCACGCTCAGCACCAGCTTGTAACCCTCCCCACTGCCAGCCTGGCAGTGAGGCCGGGTTACAAGGTGGTGTTGAGTGTGGGGGGAGGAGAAAGCAGCCTCTCCCCACCCCATGTCCAGCACCCCGCACTGCAGTTGCTTGCACCCTGCCTGCTCTGGACAGCCCCGTGCGTGCTGTGAGCACCTGGGCATAGTGCAGGCAAGGGGCCGCTTTTCTCCATGTAGGGAAGGAGCCCAGGGAAAAGTTAAGCGTGGGGGGGAAGCAGCCCCTCCCCCACCCCACACCCGGTGCTCCATGCTGGAGGCACTCGCAGCCCACATGGGGCTGTCCAAAGTGGGCACAGGCAGCTCCACACAGGCTTCAAGCAGGTGCAGCACGGGGCACTGGGTGTGAGTGGGGAGGGGCCACTTCCCCCCCCACGCTCCTTCCTTGCCCAGGGTCCCCCTACCCCCCCACCACTTACCTGAGCTTCCTGTGCTGGGGCAGCCACATGCTATCAGCCCAGAAACCCTGGAAGGGGCTTCTGGCTACGGGGTGGGGCTGAGCGAGCCCCGCTGTCACTGGAGCCCCCTGGGCTTCCCCTGGGCACTGAGAAATACTAATTTTCCAAATTTTTTTAGGGGCCCTGCGGGCCAGATAGAATGGCCTTGTGGGCTGGATGTGGCCCGCGGGCCATATTTTGCCCACCCCTGGTATAGTAATAATGGAGGTGGTGGAAATGTGTTGGCAAGTTTTGCATGTCTTGTCATGGCACGGTCTGGATCCATTCGGTGTGTTCTTGGCCTGAGGGAAGTTTTGCTTCTGGTGATGAGGTTAGTGAGGTTCAGTGCTTGTTTGAAGGCTAGGATGGGTGGTTCTGGGAAGATCTCTTTAAAAGTAGGGTTTCTTTCTAATATGGGTTGCAAATGTTTGAGGATTTTCCATTTGGGTTCAAAGGAGGGGTGATATGTCATAACCAGTGGTGTGCAATTCACAGGGTTTTTTGTCTGTACTGCAGCAGTTCTTCATGTGGTATCCGGATGGCTTTTTCAAACGTGTGATCCATCTCTCTGGAGGAGTGTCCTTGCTGGGTGAAAGCCTTTTTAAGATTGGTGATGTGCAAATTTGGTGGTATCTGAGGGTTTGGCTGTATATCACAGCTTTTTTGGTGCGTTTAGGGTGATTGCTGGTTCTGTGCAGATATGTATCTTAGTCTGTGGGTTTCTTGTATAACAAAGTCTGTATTTTACCATTATGGATATTAATCATTGTGTCTAAAAAGGAGATGTTGGTGATCGAGTATTCAAGAGAGAGTCGGATGGAGGGATGGTGATTGTTGAATTTCTGATGGAACTCAATCAGAGATTGCAGATTTTCATTGTTTGGTCTAATAAAAGGTATCAGATTCACCCAAAGAACCTTGTCTGCCTGAGAGGGTTGAAGAAACTCAGCATATTCATTCAGTGTGTAACGGTTAGGGGGTTCTTCAAGAGCAAGAGGACAGGGAACTCAGGCTAACAAGGATCCTGCCCAATGGTGAAGTTCTGTTTCTGATCCCATTTTCCTCAACAATGAATTCATGGGAGTTATTTGCTAATTTCTAAGTAGAAGCCAAGCTGAAATGTGATGACACTGAAGTTTCTAGTTCGAACAGGAAACTGCAGAACAAGAAATCGTCCACAGACTGACCTGTGTTAAGTATGGTTTAAACAGCGACTATGGATTCCTACCTCATTCCCTGGGTTAGCTTTTGTAACCCCTTTGTTAATATGGGTTCTTTGCTTGCTTGCTTTTCCCAGCACTGTTCCCCTCCCCACTCTCTCTTCCTCCTTTTCTCACCATCTGTATTCAAATCACTCACTCCAGTTTATACACTGCTCTATGCTGTCCTTTTACAGAGTCTGTCATGAAATGAACTTGAGTTCATGAAAGTTTTTTCTCTCTATACATCTTATTTAGTTAGTCTGTAAGGTGCATATCTACCCTATTTCTCCCTGACTTCAGAAGACACAGCTAACTACCTCTCACTGATGTTCCTATACAATGTTGGAAAGTCAGATGGTACTAAAAAAGAGATATAGGGTGACTGTCTCAAGTCAAAGCTGGCAAGAATTTCTTCACTGCTCAGACTTTTAAGGTGATGAATCCATTATGGTTGTGTTGCCCTGTTATTTGAGTCATGCAGGCCATCCAGCCTCCCCAGCTGGCTGCTGTTGTATCCAGGCAATCCTAACCCATCCATAGCGCTGGTCTAACACAGAAGCATCTACAGCTGAGGGAACTGCAACATGGACAGGACGCATTACCAGAATTTGACTTGTTCATTCTCCTAAACATACTGGATATTTTACCAATCTAGATACACTGGAGAACTTCTGGGAAAGTGTGTGTGTAAAAATAAGATTGTTTCCTCATTCTGTATCTGTGTCTATAGATAGGATGGAAAAGTCCATATGTTTTGTGCAAGTGACCTGGATTGTCAGTCCAGAAAGTGATTTTACTGTCCCTCTCTTTGAAAAGGGGTTTGTACCTGGCCAGATGATCTTTCTTGTGTCCATTTTAAGTTAAAGGGACCATCACACTATTTGTAAAAAAGCCTTCCTTTTTAATTTTAATTCAACCCATTTTTACTTTCATGCTGACATTTGCTCCTTTGCCTCTATGTACATGAGTGGTAGTTTATACATAAATGCGTCAATCCACATGGATGCAGAGTTATTGCCATAGAGCAATGGCTTGCAGCTTACAGTATTTCTAAAACCAATTTACTTCCCATTTCATCACATTGTGCTTTCCACCACTATTCAGTCTTTAAAACAAATGTGTTAACCTACTGTAGACTCACTGCAGGGAAATTTGGTTTTCTGTGCTCTGGAGACCTTTTCTGAAAACTGTCAACGTGGCCAAACCACTCTATTACACTGGTGCAACCCCAAAGGAGAACGGAATTGGCCACCGACCAGATGCTTCAACAGAAACCGTTGTAAGGAACAGTAAAGGGCTGTGAAAGAAGGTGCACCTGTTTTTTATTTAAGTTTTCATACTAACCCTTCCATGTGTTCTGGCTGCTGACAAGTAAACATGACCTAAGCAGCAAGAACTGAAATTATTATCTTGTTGAAGCTGTGTATTTGCTGACTTTTGTATTTAGCATTTGTTGGGTGCACAGAACAGTTGACAAATATCTTCCTATCTTTACTTAATAATTTTCTAGAGCAAAGAGCGACTCACTTTATTTTTTTTTCTTTATTTAACTTGTTAGCAGACATGGTAATGTGCCAAAAAATGACAACTCACCATCATCTCCCATCTCTAACACACAAAGTAAATTTACAGTTATAAAGCAAAATAATAGCACGTTTATTAGCAATATAACACATTAAAACCTTTCGTGAAAGATTTTGCCTTTAAGAACAGGAGATTATATCCGAATACAGCCAATCTTTTTCTCCAGTCTTAATTCATTTGGTTGAGGTGATCCAACTAAGGCCTCCCTCTACATGTTCCATCTATTACACAATTCCCTTGTTAATTGCACAATAAATTTAGATTGGCTACACGTGTAAATTAACTATGTTGCCTTAAAAGGTCCAATCAGCTATAAAGTTATCACTCGAAAATGTGTAATAACTTTACAGCTGGTTTTCTATCCAGCTTTAATTTGCATGTGTCTGAAAGACTACTGCTGCTGTCATTTCCCAGTCACTGAGTAGCACAACATACCTCCTGAGGCTGGAAGATCGCAGCTGCTGTGATCTCCTAGTCATTCTGATCTCCCAGCTGCCAGGTGCGACACACACCTCTGGGGTTAGGAGACTGCAGCAGTCCTGCTGAGAGTCCTGCTGTTGCTGAGACTCTCGGCCCCAACTGCTAAGGAAGCCTACTTCTTGCTGATACAGGGGGAGACCAGGATCCCACAATCACGCCTCCTGCCATGCTAAGGAGGCTAGGGGATGGGGAAACACTGATTGGAGCATGCCCAGGGACTGGCACACAAGAAAGCTCTGAAGCTGGGGACACTAGGATAACAACTCTTGCAAAAGCTGAGGGAATGGTTCTCTCTCAGCATAACAGGAAATTGAGGGGATCAACTAGAGGACTTGGATGCCTGTACTCTAATGCCAGGAACATGGGGAACAAGCAGGAGGAGCCTGCCCTCCTACTTTCCAGTGGGCATTACGATCTAGCAGGGATCACGAAGACCTAGTGGGACCCCTCACATGATTGGAATGTAGCCATAGAAGACCACATCCTGCACAGAAGGGACGAAGTAGGGAAGAAAGTAGTTCTCTACATGAGGGAGCAGTACACTTCCTTGGAAGCCAACATCAGCTCCAAAGAAGAGTGAGTGGCTCGAAACCCTCAGGGTCAAACTACGGGGGGAGGGAGGGGAGGATGTAGTGAAAGAGACCTAACTGTAGGTGTATATTACAGACCACCAAACCATGGGGAGGAGCTTGATCTGGAGTTCTCTAGAGAACTGGCAGAGGCCGGACCCATACAGAACATGGTTGTTGTGGGCAACTTCAATTATCCAGACACTGACTGAGAGGAACACTCAGCTAAGTTGGATCAGTCATGTAGCTTCCTGACCTGTATTGAAGAGCTCTATCTGACTCAGGACCAACCAGAGCTAATGCTCTCCTAGATTTGGGTCTTGGCCAAAGGAGACAATCCGGTGAGCAACTTGAATAGAGAGGGTAGCCTGGGCGACAGCGACCATGAAATCATTATGTTCACAGTCTGTTGCAAGGCAGGCAAATCAGCTAGCAGGGTTGAAGTTTTGGACTTCAAAAAAGTGAATTCCAACAGGCTCAGAGCAATAGTAGGGGAAGTGCTGCGGGACCAGGGACTGAAGGTAAAAGGAGTGCATGAAGAGTTCCTCAAGGACACGATCCTCAAAGCACAAAAGAAAACCATTCCCGTGTGGAGGAAAGGCAGCAGAAAGGCTTGTAAGCCTTTTGGCTTAATAGGGATACCATGGTCCTCCTGAAAAAAGAAGAAAGAGGCATGAAGACCATGGAACCTTGGGACAGTCCCCAAGGAGGACTGTACAACAATGGCCCACACTTGTAAGGAGAAGATTAGAAAAACTAAGGCGGCAGCTGAATTTAAGCTAGCAATGGGAATCAAGGACAATAAAAAGTCCTTCTTTAGGCATGTAGGGAACAGGAGGAAAACAAATGGAAGTGTGTTACTGCTTAACAATGCAGGACAGCTGGTTACCAACACTCAAGAGAAAACTGAACTCCTGAATAACTACTTTGCTTTGGTATTTCACCGGACTAAGAGGAAAATCGTACTAGATAAAGTTCAGAATAGCAACGGTGGGAATGATTGTCTTCCTATTGTTGATGCTGAGCTGGTGCATGATCAGTTAGAAAAGTCAGATATTTATAACAGAACCAGATGAACTGCACCTGAGAGTGAAAAGGGAGCTGGCCAAAGTCATCATGGGACCTCTGGTGAAACTCTTCCAAAACTCATGGCACTTGGGGGAGGTCCCTGAAGGCTGGAAAAGGGCCAATGTTGTGCTCATCTTCAAAAACGGAAGGAGAGGATGCATGCAACTATAGGCCAATTAGCCTAACTTCTATCTCAGGGAAAATCCTGGAAAAACGAATCAAGGAGTCCATGTGTGATATGCTTGCAGAAGGTAGGATTCCGAATGACAGCCAGCATGGTTTCATCGTGGGCAGGTCTTGTTTTACCAATCTCATCTCCTTCTATGACCAGGTAACTCACCATCTGGATAAGAGAGAGATGGTCAACATTGTATACCTAGACATTTAAAAAGACATACAAAAAACTAGAACTCTTGGTTCCAAAATGATACCTTTTATTAGACCAACTGGAATATGGCAAGAAAACTGTCCTTTTCTGCAAGCTTTCAGATCAAAGCCCCTTCTTCAGGCTCTGGGAAAAGTGTAGATGGTACAAGATAGTAGACTTTTAAAAGGGCTTTAATTTGGTATCCCATGATGTTCTCACAGGAAAATTGGAGGATTAAAGGCTTAACTGCTCAACAGTTAGGTGGGTTAGGAAGCTGGCTATAGGGTAGGGCTCCAGAGAGTTCTAATGAACGGATCTGTGTTGTCCTGGTGAGAAGTGGCCAGTGGTGTCTGTGCTTGGCTCAGTGCTTTTCAACATTTTTATCAATGATTTGGATATGGAGGTGAAGAGCTCACTAGCCAAGTTTGTGGCCAACACCAAGTTATGGGGGAGTGCGGTCACGCTTGAAGATAGGCTGCAGATACAGGCAGACCTAGACGGGCTGGCAAGTTGGGCAGACTAGAACCAGATGAAGTTCAACATTGAGAAATGTAAAATGCTTCACCTGGGGACAAACAATCCCCAACATAGTCAAATTGGTGCCTGTAAGTAACACCACAACTGAAAGGGACCTAGGGGTAATAATGGACCATAGTATGAACATGAGCTGTCAGTGTGATGCTGTTGACAGCAAGGCAAACAATACTCTGGCTTGCATCAACCGATGCATCTCAAGTAAAACTAAGGAAGTGATTATTCTGCTTTACTCAGCATTGGTGAGACTGCAGCTGGAGTACTGCATCCAGTTTTGGGTACCATACTTGAACAAGGACGTGGAAAAGTTTGAGAGAATCCAGAGACGAGCCACCGGTAGGATCAGAAACTTGCAAGGCAAGTCATATGAGTAAAGGCTGAGGGACTTGGGCCTCTTCAGCCTAAAAAAGAGAAGGCTGAGAGGAAGACTTGGTAGCAGCTTACTACTACATCAGGGGAATACATCAGGGGCTCAGCGAACAACTGTTCACCAGGGCACCCTTGGAGAAAACCAGGAGTAATGGCCACAAACTCCTGGAAGACCATTTCAGGCTTAACTCTAGGAAAAACTTCTTCACAATCAGGGTGTCCAGATAGTGGAATAAACTCCCTCCCTGGAGATCTTCAAGAGAAGACTAGACAAGTTACTTTGTTGGGGTCACCTGACCACAGTTGTCTTTCCTGCCTAGAGCAGGGGGACTGAACCCGATGATCTTGCAAGGTCCCTTCCAGCCCCTTACAATCTATGAATCTATGCATGTGTGGCCTGGTAGGAAGCACAACTGTGTGGATTGAGCATTAGATCCCCTGGTGCCTTTACCTGCATGTGTACAGGGGGACTAAGTCTAACTTCAACTTTGGATTACTCTTGTCAGAACCTTAATTTTGTGGAAAAAACCTACATCTAAGTATCTGAGCTCCAAAATCTGATCTACTTCGCATTGCTCTCTTCTTGGGTGGAATGATCTAGCATGCACAAATTTGTTGTTTTAGTGTTAAAGATACCAGCTGCATTTAAAAAAAAAAAAATCAGAGCATTCTATTTTATAGCACAAAAATATGACCTCCTCCCGAACTTAATTAATACCATTGATAATTGTTTCGTAAAGGGTCATCACATTCTAAGGAACTCCCAACTGGTTGGAAGCTCAGCTCTCAAGACACAGGGAATTGGAAACGGCCAATTTTTTTTAATAACACAGAGAATGAGATTTTTCCTAATCCTGATAAAAAGATGAATTTTATGCTCAAGCAATGAGCCATGAATCATCTAAAACACATGGGTAATATTATACTACATTTAAAGCCAGAACCCTGTAAGTAATCTGTTATTTGGTTATAAAAGAGTGATTTACTTTTCTATGCTTGATGGCATCAGAGGACACTGACACCTGTAAAATTTATTTATGGGGGTAGGGAGGAAGTCAGAATACTTGAACCCTATCTAAGAAGGTTTCTGGCAGCTGTTCTCAGTGGACTCCTGTTGACTCTTAGGGCAAGGTAAAGGCTTGGAAATGGGAGGAGATGCAGAGACTTGTAAGGCTGTCAGGCTGCAACAACTGATGTAAAATTGCTCTGAGTTTTCATTCAGTGTCCTGGTGGAGTATAGAGAGGGAACATTCTTCCCTCTGGTCCCTGCATAACTCCTTTGTGAATCATTCCAGTGTTTAGATTGGATTTCAGAATTACGATTTCCCAACAGAAATGTAAAACACTCATTGGGCCCAACTCTGCTCTTACCAAAATCAATGGGAATTTTGCAATAGACTTCAAAAGGTAATTGGATTCTTCCCAAATGTCTCTTGAACACTCTGTACTGCTGCTGAAAAGCAACAAAGTAGCCAGCAGAGGGGGTACAGTTCAACTGTTCCTAGAACTATGCTATCATTGTTTCTTTGCCTTTATATATTGTCATCAGTAAACAGGAAAAGCCATATAGGTGTAGAGAGGAGAAGTGTTTGCCAAATGGGAAAGGAAAAAGCAGTAGGAAAAAATTGTTAAATTTCAAGCATCTGAAAGTTTAATACAATACAAAACAAACAACAGCAAACATGCATATGATTTTAAAGAATTAGAAAATAAAGCCTTTTTGGTTACATATTTTGTCTTAATATTATAAACATCATTTATTTTCTCAATTATGGCAATGTATCATTTTATGAAATGCAGAAATAAACGTGAACATTGTTTAAGTCAATGAGTTTCTGCAGAAGAACAAAGATGCCAATGAATTTTCTGTGTGAAATGATGGGTAAAACTCTTAATTCAATTAAATGGATCCAATCTGGTTGGACTGGAACAGCAGTGCAAGCCTCTATAATACACCCAGTGGTAACATCAGAGTCTGATGTAGAAACTCTCCCTCTTTAAATGTAACACAGCTCAGAAAATACACGAAACCAGAAACTTTATCATGTTACAAATTTCTTACTGCTATCAAATCAATACGTTCCAAAAGGAAGGGTTTCAGATTTTTCAATGGTGTTCCAAGAAGGTTGACCAAAAAAAGTATAATGCAGTTACTGGACAAATACAGGGCTAAATTCTCAGTTCTCTCTAATCTTATATGCCTCAGTTGTAGGTAGACAATTCTGGATGCTTTTAGGCTCTGACTGTCAAAATGTTTAGCTTGCACAAATCCATTTTGGCTCAATGTGAGCTGTAATTTTTCAGCACATCTGAAAATGAGCCCTAAGGTCCTAATTCAAGGACTTAAGAAATTTAAGTGCTTACTGTCTTGAATAGTTGTACTGGAGCCTCTCTGACCATATCCAAAAATTGACACAACAGAATCAGAAGATGTTTGGTCTAGAACATCATTCCAGGCCAGCAAATAAAATCCTTGTTATAGGCCTTGCACTGGCAATCATGAGGGTTCCCAAAGTACAGAAGCTTTAAAAACAATCTGAAGAGTTATCCTTTGGTTTTAAACGCTAAAAGGTGGTTCAATTTAAGATTAAAATTCTACTGAAGTGTCACAAAAATCAAACAATGTACTATAGATCAAAGTTTATAACCTCTTTGGAGCAGTGGACCAAAATAACATTGCTTGGTCTGAGGAGGGTTGGCACTTCTGACCTGGCTGATGTTGCCACCATGTATGCAAACTGCAGCAGAATCCTCCTGCCAAATGCCAAAACGCTGCTGAATTGCCTTGCTGCTGAAATGCTGATGTCTGGGCTTTGTAGGCTGGAGGAAATCACTTGGTGGGCTGGATCTAGCCACAGTAGGTTGCCAGCCTATGCTACAGACTATAGGAACTTGTGTTTAAAAACTGTAATACTTCCCCCATATGTGACAGTCCTGCTATTCCCACGTGGTAGAACATGAGCATTTCAAATCCGTTTCAAATAAATACTAGCTTGCTACAATTAGTTCAAATAGGATTGCATTAGTGTAAGTCCAGGGCATGTTGATTTGTCCCTGGCACTCAAGAATTCTGTATACAAGTGCAATGCATCTGCAAAATTGGTAACTTTACACAGACAGGTTTTGAAGCGCTCAATTACCTGTTTTATGCATGTAAACACAGGTTTTTTGGGTGCACATTTCACAGATTAAATTTGGGCAGATAGCTATTAATAATCCATATTACAGCCGTACAGTATGGGGTTCACTTGATACCATGCACTGATAGACAAGTTAATGCCTTAGGGCGCTTATACATGTGCTCTGACGTGTTCCAATTAGAACACATCAGAGCAGACTTGACTGACTGAGTCTTCTGGAGCATCCTAATTAGAATGCTCCAGCATGCTGCAGCGTCTCCTGTATTCAGCATCCCACGTTCCAAAAATAGTGGCGGGGCACTTTAACTGAAGCTCATCGAATGAGCGTTCAAGTGCCCCCACCACCATTTTGAAATGTGGGATGCTGAATACACAGGACACTGCAGCGTTTTAATTAGAGTGGCTTCCAAGAACCGCTCTAATTAAAACACACTTCCCCACCACCCCGGAGCATGTATATAGACACCCTTAAGTGCCAGCAGCTATATGCTGAAAGTTACATGTTCAACAGTAAAGCAGTCAACTGTACTGCACCAAACTTCTTTGGAATCTGGTTTGCCCATGGAAATAAATCTTTGAATGCTGTGCACTGTGCATCTATGAGGTACTGAAAGGGTTATAAAGTTCAAGTCTGTTGTATCCTCTGATGCAGCAGAGGAAGAAATAAACAAGAGGCAGCTGTGCAGTAAAAGGTAGGATTCTTTATTTCCTCTCACTAGACTCAACAGACATAGGTTCTGCCTGACTAACTCTTAATCTCCCCAGTTGCTGCACTGCCCCTTTAATCTTTTCTAATTACATATACTCTCAGACAGCAGTTCAGAGATCTGGCTTCTAATAAACAGCACCTTGTAGCTCACATGCAGCACAAAACAATAGGGGTGACTACCAAGCATGAAAATAGAAGTCAAAACCAAGCGTTACAACAAAGGCTTTCTGTGCCTCTACAATGGACAGATCTCAAAGCACTTTTCAAGGGACAGGAGACAAATTCTGAATTTGATGAAAGTTTTGATGTTGTAACATTTAAACTTGTTTCTCCCTCATTTGCAAAACTGAGATGTCCTCTCCTGCCCAATACATGACCAGCATTCTCCCATTTAGAACTCAAAAAGAAGTGCTTGAGGGGTCCAGAAGTGCTGCTTAGTTAACAGGATCAGGTTAGTACTGAATGGTTCACGTAAGGTACTTTGCTCCAAAGATTAAGCCAATGTTGAGGAAGCTGAATGTTTTACTGTTGGGTGTAAGCAATAGTTTTCAAGTGAATACCAACCAAAGGTTCTGTGGTTGAATGCTTTTAATATCAGTGATTTAGGAGAGAATTAAGTTGATCAAGGAGACATAAAACACCAACTTGGTAAAGGTTTTTGTTAAAGCCAATCTGGCTCGGGACTTGAATCTGGGTTTAGATTATGACATCCTGGGTCAATGTACAGTACAGACAAATTAATATCTCTGTGTCCCAGTTCTCCATTTGGAAAATGAGGAAAGTACTATTTACCCACCTCACAAAGGTAGTTTGAAGATTAATTTATCAATGTGCTAGATGTTCAGTGACTAGGGACTAGAGATAATTAGTAATATTAGCTTATATTAAAAAAGGGAGAGAATAATACTTTTGATTCTTAGCCTGTCCAGAAAATTCAGGTAAGGTCATGTTTTGGGCACTGGGTACAGAGGATACTCTTAGAAGGTTTTTTTTGCTTCCATCTAATAAAATGCAGGTTTAATAAAATACTGATGCAACCAGGTAATCCTTTATTCTATTGTGAAAAGACCCACTTTGCCTTGGAAAGCCCTCCTTTTCTAATACAGATATTGGACCTAAATAAAAATGCTTAAGCCTCATCTATGGACTTAAAATATATATATTTATTGACATTATTTGTACAAATCTTGCCCACCCAGGTGTCATTTTAAAACAGAAATAGTGTACACAGTAAAGTATTTTATAGAAAATCAAAATGTAACTTAATGACTTCTTCAAGGGACAGATTAATTTATAATGGTTTAACTACTAAATGGATAGTCAAATTTTTTCCAGAAAAATTCGTGAATTAAAAAACCAAAACAAACTAATACAAAACCCCCAAAATGAGCCCAAAATAACAAGTGAATAAAAAGCCTTCCCAAATATGATCCTATATATATTTGTGATGCAAGCAATTAAATCTTGATCTTATAAAATGTCTTTAATTACATTTCATTTGTTGCCTAGTCCTTACAAAATAGAAAACCTCCAGTTCTTGTTACTTAGTTTGCAGTGTTTCATTTGTTAAAAGACATCAAATAATGAGTTCTTCATTTATGCCAAGTGAGCCAATCATTTTCTACTCATGATGATTTCCTGGGAGCAATAGCAATTTCTTAAACGTATGTATTCCCCATCTTCTTTCTTGGCTAATTAAAAGCACTCCTTCAGACTAAGCACAGTCCTTCACAACGTTTTCCATTCCTTTCTCCCCATTACATTAAAAATAAGACAATGTTAACAAAAATGAAGCTCTTACTTTAAGCACAGCAGTAACACAGTATTTTTATTTTTCATTTTGTGTTTAAAATATGGTTGTTTCTAAAAAGTGGAAAGGAATTAAGGATCTGTCTTTGCAAGGTGGTATTATAGAAACCGAGCAATTTCATTATTTCAAGCAATTCAATTAATTTCTACTTCCATCCTACCATATGCTATGCTACGCTAAACTATGCTATGCTATGCTATAATAGCATTTTGTAGCACTGCTGAGCGGCTGTGTGGGGCCACGTGTTAATTGGAACTAAATTAGTTGACTCCTTGCACAACATGTGTGCTCTTCTTAGACCTCACATAACAATTTGTCCAACTGCTCAGAGATGCCGGACATATTACGGGGACTAGTACAGACAGGCAGCGAATCCTCCATACATCACACTTGCTTTGTAGTTTCAGTGACCCCTAAATAGATGGTGTTCCAATGGTTATAATTCTGTGACAGCCATATCGGCTGCCTGGCAACTGAGGAGTGGATATTAGTTTCCATTTGATGCCTGAGAGTCTCCCACTGATACAACACCAGGTCAAATGGCTTCAGTGATTTGAAAGTTAGCTTCGAAACCCCAGCAGCCTTAGACTGGGGCTCAGTAACAAAACATCCAATTCAGCTTAGACTTTTCCTTTCTTAAGAATTCGAACCATTGTGCTCTGTGGCAGCAAGAAGCTTTTAATAACCTTTAGGCAGCTCAAGTTTCATGCGATTGTTTCAATAAATCAGACTGCTGACCTCGCAGACAATAAACAACTTTTCTAGGATTAGCTGCCGTTTGAAAAACATGCTTTTAAACCGAACACTAGAGGAGAAACAAAATGAAAACAAATAAAAAAAGAAACCCAAAAACCTTTTGCTTACTAAATTCTGGGAGAGGGCTGAGATGAACAGTTGTAAACAAATGGATTTAGCTTCACTACCAGGGTTTGTAACTACTTTTGTTTGGTGAGGGAGAATTTATCCTCCTGATGTAGAACAACAAAGGTTTGTTTTTTTCTTTAAAAAAAAAAAAAATTGCTTGATAACAAGTTTGCTGAATGCTGCTGCATATATACTTGAATGGATTAATATAACAAGCCTTCAATACAAATTCACCATACCTTTTATTACTTGAGATAACATTTATTGTTAAATATATAGTAGGATTAAAATCCTTTGAATGAAAAGACAAAGAATTAGGCATGCAATGCATTTTCAAAAGAGGTGATAATCCATGTGTGTAAAGCACCAGACCATTAGTTTAGCACCTTGCCAAAAGAGATATCTAAGAATTTAGGCATGCTAATAGAATCTTTCAAAATATGTTGTCAGTGCAACTTCCATTTTCTGGGTGAAATTTAAGATGATTAGGGTCCACAACTCAGAACATTTTAAACAATGTTATTAAAAACAGGAACATACATAATCATATTAGCTGAATGCCTCCAGCCCTCTGAATTGGAAGTACCATTTTTACACAGTTAGGAGGCATAATCCTAAAGCAATGGATTGCTGCAGGGGGATTAAAGTAATTTATAGGAAAACAGTAGCTACACATTTTTTGACTTACAGACTAAAAAGTTGTAGGTAACAATTATAAAACAAATAGGCCATGTTTAACTGATATGAGACTTGACAGTTGAAATACAGAAGCTGTAAGTTACCTGTAATGATGGTAACCTTCTTATTTGACTGTCATATTAACAACATAGTCACTGAACAATAACCCAAAGATAGCAATTTAAGAAGAATAAATCTGTATATTTATTTGCCTCTGATACAGTTCCGCATGAAAAAGAAAGCTTGGCTTATTTTTTTCATAATAATATAGGCAAAACAGGAGTTTTGCATTAGTTAGTGTTGACTGCCAAGCTACTTTATCCTTCAACTATTACAATTACAGGGCCAGCTCCATGGCCCTACTTAAGAGTCCCTTCTGCTGTTTAGCTGCATAAAGGTTATTTAAAGCTGTTTTAAAGAAGGAGAGCTGAGGATTACCTTAGCAGTTATCAGGCCATAAAAATTAGAGCAGCTTTGAGGCTACTTTCAGTTGTACTTGAGCTCTTGGTTTCTGGCAGCCCAAAAATCAGGATGGAACAGAAAGAAAAGGTTAAGACAAATGTGACATCCCCAACCACTGCTCTGATATACCTGGGTGTTTCTTATGTAGCTTATGGAAACAAAGCCCACGTAGGCTGTTTATTGTGATATGAACCCTGGAATGGGACCTCACTATTTCTCCCAAATGCTCTTGTCATAACTTCTGGTAAACTGTGACTTAGGCCTGATATGACAAGTCTTCTCACTATAATTGCTATATCACAGTGAGATTCTTACTGGTAGCTATATTGGCTAAAGCCCTAATGTAAGTAAAATTATACTTAGATGTGCCTTAGACTAGTATAGTTATCTCCCTTTCTGTACAGGAATAATTATACCAGCAAAAAGCACCTTTTCTACCAACGTAACTCAGCCACACTAATAAGACTGTGCTGCTTTAAATACAGGTTAGCAGTATGGTTAAGGTGGCATAACTTTATAGTATAGAAAAGGCCTTAGGGAAGCTGGACCAATCAAAGTTATGAACAAGATGCGTTTATTCTGTAAAGAGAACAGAAAATAAAATAAATTAACTGAGTTTCCTACAAATAATGAACCTTCACTGCCTAGTACTGGAGTCTAAAAAGAGAGCACGAGTCAAGACTGCGCAACAATAAGGCTTTATTCCTTCATCCTGTTCTTTCTCTTGAAACTTTTCTTGAGTTCTATGAATTTCTATAATCATTGCCTACTATTTGGAACCAACTTACTATCCTTTAGAGATGACAAAATTAAAGCATGATAACCTACTGACACATTGAGCATTCTATACACTCCGCATTATCTTATAACTTAACACAGCCGTCTCCTTTTTTAATACATTTCATCTTGGTCTGTTTGGCAGCAAAGGTATTTTCTTTTGGTTTGAGAAGGGCCATTTCATGTCTTAGTACTGTAGAAAGTATTGTGTATAAATTGCAGGTGGTTTGCTGTTGAAGTGAAGAGGATTTTTTTTTGAGATGACAGGTGACTGCTTTGCTCTTGGAACAAGATTCCAAAGGGGTTTAAGCGCTGCAAGTCCTAACATTCAGGCTTCTGACTCCCAGAGAGAGGAGCCTACGACTTCCAAAAAGAGATGTCTCAGAATGGGTTTCAAACAGCCACCAAAACTGAGTGAGGGGCCACCTCAACTAGCCAATATATCTTAGAGACAATGTCTTAAATCTTGCCCCTTCTTGGGCCATGGTCACCTTACTCTGGGCAGCAGGGAGGCACCTCTACTGGATTAGGATTTGTAGCCCAAAACCCTTGTCTGGAATTAGATGGGCATGTTGTCCTTTTAAAAACCAGCAGGGCTCTCTCCTATATTTTAAAACCTCAAGGTGGTATTTAACACCTTACACACCTCACTTTTGGACAGTAGCTCAGTGGTTAGAGGACTCAGTGGGTGCATCTACATGTGCAATTAATCTGAAGCAATAAATTCTGGAGCAGTTTAAGATGAAGTAAACTATGCCTGGGTGCAGTGTCTACATCTGCGCCTGGGCCGGCAGCAATTTGAGCCAAGGCCAAGCAGTTTACACCAGGGCCACTCAACCCCAGGCTTTGGATAGCAGCACTGGGCGATGGAGGGGCCGGCTGTGGCACAAGGGTGCTAAAAGTATGGTGCTGTGTGGCTAGGTGACAGGCAGGAGTCTGGCTCCCTGCTGGCTGGGCTGACTGGGAGAAATCAATGCCCGCAGTCAGCATCTACACATGTGTTTAATCACAGTAAATTACCCCCACTAAGAAAGTACTGTCCCTGACAGTAATATCTTACTGCGACATAAATTAATTAGTTTACTTCAGCCTAATACCAGTGCACTTATAAATGATGACACTACCCTGCAGGTAATTAGACTACTCTGCAGTAAAGTCCATGTGTACACATGGCCAGTATATATGAAACCTGGATTCAATTTCTTCCTCTATTTTAGGGGATTAACCCTTCAACACATCTTACTTGCAACATGAGTACCATACCAACCTTACTACAGGTTGAGGAGCAGGGGTGAGGTGAAAACTTTCTACTCCTTTTGCCATGCCACCATTTAAAAATAATTCAAGATTCACTGGGCTAGAGAAGGAACAAGAGAGAACAGGTATAAACATGAACCCATGTTTAAGTCTCGCTAGAGACTGCTTGTATTTTACCTAATGACTGTTTAATGTAAAATGCTTAATTTACAGGCAACCCCCGCTTAGTGCTCTTAACTGGTTCCAGAAAAACTGAGCATTAAGAGGAACCGCGCTAAGCAAAACCCATTTCCCCATAGAAATGAATGTAAACAGAAATTAACTAGTTACTGCCCGCCCTGCTGCCACCTTTCCCCACTCCCCTGCAGCTACTCCAGCCCCACATACCAGCCCAGGCCTGTGCTCCTGCTGCCCCACTCTGGGCCCTTGCCAGTCCTGGCCCTGGGCACTGGCACGGGTCCCACACTCATGCCAGACTCCCCCCTCGCTGCTTCTCACTGCTGCTGCCTCTCCTTACCCCCCTTGCCTGCCCACTGGCCTCTTCAGCCCCACTTGGCAGCCTGGACACTGGCACTATTGCTGCCCTGCTCTGGACACTGGCCCCCACTGGCCCCGGCCCTGCACTACTCACCTCTGTTGCTACTCCCCCCGACCGGCATCGATGTGGGCCCTGCGTTCCTGCCACCCCACTCTGGGCACAGGCCCCCACCAGCCATGGCCCTGGGCACCGGTGTGGGTCCCACACTACTCGCTTCTGTTGCCGCAACTTTGCTCCCCCCACCCTGGCACCAGTGCTCCTGCCATCCTGCTTTGGGTGTGGGCTTCCACTGGCCCTGGAATGGGCCCAGCACACCAGTACAAGCCCCATGTCCTGCCCCCTGCCCTGCGTGCAGGCCCCTGCTGGCCCTGGCCCTGGGCACCAGCTTGGGTCTTGCACACCTCCCTTCTTTTGCAGCCACTTGTCTCCACCCCTGCCCACTCCAGCACCATGTACCAGCCTGGGCCCATGCTTCTGCTGCCCCTCCCTGGGCCCTTATGTCTGCCTGCCCACTCACTGCCACTCACTCACCCCACACTTGCTGCTTCTTTCACTGCTTCTCCCTGCCTGCCTGCCGAAACTGCAATTCCACTGAGCGCTATAGTGAAATAGTGCTAACTGAAACTGTGTTAAGTGGGGATTGCCTGTAATGTTAACAGAGATCTGATGAAGTACATTGAACACCTTCAAGAGTAAATTGGTTGCTTATCTTGCTGGGATCCTATGACCCCAGCTGACTTCCTGCCCTTTGGGCAGGGGGCTGGACTCGATGATCTCTCGAGGTCCCTTCCAGCCCTAATGTCTATGAAATCTATGAAATGAAATCTAAGTAAGCTTCAGCCCATGAAAGCTTGTGTTATATATGTATAAGGATATTGCTCACTGAACATCGTCCTGGTTAATGTTGTTTCGTTATTACATCACCGATCTTTTAGAGAACATACTCGTTTAAAGTCACACAACGTTTGGTTATAACATTGTCTGGCTGCTGCCTGCTAGTAGGTAACTACTGTGACATAATTTGATTCACTTAACATTGTTTCGCTTAAAGTCCCATTTTTCAAGAATGTAACTACAGTGTTAAGCGAGGAGTAGCTGTATCTACTTTGCTTAGTTTATAAAGTGCAAATCTACCCTTCAGGCTAACATGGCTAACTACATTTCTTTGCTCAAAGGCAGTCTAGAGCAAAGCCTTTGTGCTTTTTGGATTTTCTTTTTAGCATATTTTATCAATTACTCTTGCAATACTAGTTTCTCAAATTGTGTTAATCTGTTTACCTTTCACAACTCTTCATGTTGCTTTTTAAGTTTTGTGAGTAATTTCCACAGGAATGATATTTAATTAGTTCCCTGTTTATCATATATCTATATAAGTTTAAACATCTTTTAAGAGCCAAGTGGAAAAATCTCTATCAGTTACAACATAAAATCTTTAATTTTACGCTTGCAGGCAATCAACATCACTGTTCACATTAAAATAAAGTCAAGAAATTATAATAAAGCATGTTTATGTTTAGAAATGAATCATCTGCAATTTAAGAAAATAGACAATTTATGAAGTTTAAAGTAAAAAAAAGACTGCATTGTTCTAAACACTGAGGGATAGAACAAAAGATTTTAGCTTTCATATCACCATCAACTGCAGCGTAAGTATGAAAGCATTAATTGTGACTGAATCATTAATCATTTCTGTGTACATTTTGAGTTTCTCTTCTACAATATTTTTACACTGAAATAATATTAACAACAATAATGATAATCTTCTAGAAGCTATGAAAGGAATACACATTGCTCCAGCACTAAAAATTAGAGAGATGAAGAACCAATTCTGTAGCCTTGCAAGTGTCATAAAACTCTTGGAGGATATTCCCTGACCACTCACCCCTTTCTGTCCATTGCCCATCCTTGGCTCCCCTTTGAACAGAACCCTTCACTGAAGCCTCACCATGGGTTATAAGGAAGCAAGACCTGGAGTTGAGCACTTCTGCAATATACTCCCAATACAGTTGCGGCTTTTATATTTATATCATATTTACCCAAATCCAAGATGACACTGAATTTAAGAACATTTATAAATTTGTTATAATTTTTCACATCTAGAATCTAATCTAAGAATTGTCTTAAATTAATTCCCCTACCCCTGCAGCTGAGAAAGCAGTAGCAGGGGGATAGTCAGTGGGAGGCAGTCGGGGC
>NW_017728886.1:67628840-67636093 GCF_001723895.1 Crocodylus porosus | reverse complement strand
ATTGTCTTAAATTAATTCCCCTACCCCTGCAGCTGAGAAAGCAGTAGCAGGGGGATAGTCAGTGGGAGGCAGTCGGGGCCAGGCAGTGGGGAGGGAGGGAGGGTGGGGGAGGCTGTTGCAAGGTAGGCAGTAGAGTGGCAGGGGGTGAAGCAAATTGACCTCTGCCCCTTCCCCCTCATAAACCTTGCCTCCTGTTCTCAGCATCATTTACACCCCTCCATGACTTCCCTCTCTGGTACTTGGTTCCCCCTGCAACTGCTGCCCCTCCTGCCTTTCCAGTAGTAGTGGGGGAAGCTCCAGGTGGCCCTGCAGCTGGAGCTGGAGCTGCTATGTCCCTGCCGCCACTGCATGATTGCTATGTGCCCTAGGCTGGAGAGGGGCCAGAGCTGGAGCAAGGGTAAGTGGTGGTGGGGATTTTCTTGTGGGGGTTGGTGGAGGGGAAGAGGCTGTGGGGGAAGGAGTCAGGCTGGGGGGGGTAGAAGCTGTGGGAGGGGTGAGGGGGTGGGAGAGGCAGCAGTTGCAGCCCTGGCCCTGACTGGTTCGGGGCTGGAGCCACAGCACCTGCCTGCCCCCTGCCACCTTGTACTTGATTCAAAGGTGAGGGGTTCCTCCCCCAAAGTTATGTGGGGGGGGAACCTCATCTTGAATTGGAGTAAATATGGTATATGAACTAAAATGCTTGCTAGAAATTAGGTCAAACTGAAGATCAGATTTACATCTTGTGCTTGGAATGTTTGGGCTGTAGTCTAATAATAAAGAATAAATTGCTTGATTATATATTGCATTATTTCAGTGATCTTTGAAGGCAGACAAGCAGGAACATATCTTAAAATAAGTTAAACATGTTCAGGGAGTACCTGAAACAGCCACCCTACATTTCTAGATACAACCATCATCATTTTTTTAAAAAGGTTTGAAACATTTAGCTTAGGAAGCATCTCATACTGAATGCATATGCAGCAGGAAGCAATATTAGAGGGAAGCTGTCTCATGGTAATTTCTGTGCGAGAGATGGACAGCTATTTCTCTGTGGATTATCTTTAAAGTGGTTTCTTTATGATGAATTGTATAAAGGGAAGGGGTTATTGGTGCTTGTTATAACTATCAACTATGAAGGAGGCAACTGATGAATAAAAATGCTTAAAAATTAATGAAGGGCTTAGTAAGCATTTCTTTCACATCTCTTTTATTTCTGCTACATTTCTTTCAAGGGCTTCTGAAATTTGAGGGATATGGGAAAAAATCAGGATCCCATTACTACTGTTTTTCACCTAGTCATATTGAGAGGGAAGGAAAGCATCACCAGTCAGAAGTAGATTTTCATCACTACTTAAAAAAAATAGTTCCCACTATAAAAATACTAACTGATTGATCAAGAAGAACCACAACTGAAAGGCTGCAGTCATTAGATCACACTGATCATCACTGACAATCATTATGCAGAAGTTATGAAGATGAAAGAACAAATACAGCAGCTTAGGTGAACATCTAGTTATGTGACACTGACCTGAAAAAATAAATCTCTTGAATATGTAAGAATGTGCGAGTTTTGCAGACAGTCTTGTGTATGGATCTCATGTGAAAATAATGTATAGATGATAAACAATTTAACAAGAGAGTCAAAACAAGAAGAAATAAAAAAAGGTGAGAAGAAATGTGTGAAGTGTAAAGAATGAAACTAAACTGTGGAATGACACTCTCCAAGTGCATGATACAATAAAACAGGCATGGCAGAAAGAATGATTTGCGATCAGAATAACTGCATAAAACAATCTGTCACAATGAAAAGCTGTACTGTTTACAGATGAACTACAATGGATATTCTAGGGCGCTCAGACGCTCATACAAACAGCCCAAAGCATGTTACAGACTGCTGTCCCAAATGGACCTGTATTAGAGTACAGATTTTGACTTACTATTTATAATATTCTTTCCAATGAAACAAAACAGTGCTTGAGTCTACCAGTCACTATTTTTGACATTTTGTTTATCTGCATTTGGTTCCTTTGTAACGTGATAGTTTTGTAGCGCACCTTTCATAAAAGATGATGAACCTGTTAGGTGCGCATCTTTGGTCTGACAGATGCTATATGCTATACAGCTGTCCTACTAGCATGGCTTTTTTATCTTATGGAATGATAAGTTTTGGGACAAAATTTCACTCCCAGAATTCTGTTTTCAAAGCCTTTTCTAGCAGCAAAAAATTTACTGTCTACAAAAACGTATTGCGGTATTGGCTTTTAAAACGCCCATCTTAAAAGTGTATCATAGACATTTTAAAATCAGATTGCCATCAATTAGCACGCACGGTCAACTAGACACGTGTCCAGGCATAATCAGTCTCCTGCATGTAGAAGCTGCAAATGCAAAATCAGCTGGTATTCAGACAAGCAGTATTAGCCTCAGGGGAACACCTTCACGTGGTACTGAAGATACACATCATTCAAGACAGCAGGATGTGAGAAGGGCATATCTTTGTGCTTTCCCTCTATTCTGTGCACTTGACTTTGGAGTAGGTAGGTTGAAGAGGCACAGAAATTCCAAGGAGATTGGGGAGGGATTGTATAGCTCTGTACTGTGTTAATGCAGGACATAAAATCAGTGTGGTCCTGTAGGCTCTATGACTGCATGCTACTCTTTCTGTCTACAATAGTATTACCAACCCTCAGGTGTTGTGAATTCATATACTTTATTTGTTACAACGTGCTCCTTGTTTACTAAAGTTGATGCAGAAATGTGCAATTGGTCTTCAGTTCTTTTCAAAATAATTTCCATTTGTTTTAAGAACATATTGTAATTGATACTGAAATTTTAGTCTATATCACCAAGCTTAAGACAAGCCATAATCTTCTTCAGTGCTTATGTAATGGACAGGGTACCACACAGAGATGTAATTTGTTTTCTTTATCTATCTTTTTCCATAACTTTTCTACTGTAATGTTCAATAAATATTTAAGTGCCAGCATGAAGTGGATTATTGTTAACATGTTGCAGGAAAATTGCACAGTGCTAAAGCTTGCAATAAAAATAAGCAGAACGCCCACTGTTAATACTCTGTAGTTAAGTGTATTAGCTGCTTTCAAAAGCATTACCTCCCACTCAAATAGCAATGCTATTTGGTCCAATATATTATCATCAGACAGTGAAAATCAGTTGGGGACTGTATGAAATCTTAATGTCCATGTATATTAAAGGAAAATTGTTTTACAAGATTAGAAAATTGAGCAGGGACAGCATTTATGATTTTACTAGGTGTAAAACAAATAAAAAGAAAAAAACCCCTATGAAATGCACTTGATGTTCACAAATTACTTTTTCCTCTTCAAATCAAAAGCACCTGAAATTTTTCTTCCTCTCCTGCCATCTCAACATGTTGCATATTTCCTGTTACAATGTCTTCCAGAACTTCACCAAGAAATGGAGTTTGTTACCTTTCCAACATTCAAGTCTTAAAAATCCACAACAAAACCACAAAATCTTATATTTGAGACAAGCAATCTAGAATGGGCCAAGTTCATTACATTTTGCATAAAAAAACCAAAACTGTGCTAGTGGAAACCATCCCTGGATGTTTGTGTCATGGGTGTCCAAGTTCTAAATGGCCAGGGCTTATATGCCCCTGGGGCCACAGTAGCAGGGGCTCCACTAGTGGGGGCCCAATCAGGGGATGCATGTTTCCCTCCAACTGCACCACACACTCAAGTACCCCCACCCATTGCACTCCGCCCCTCCCTGCACTGAAGCTTGCTCCAAGGCACCCCCCACTGCACTGTGCTTTCCACATTCTCCTGCTGCTCCATGTGCCAATATGCCCCAACTCACCCTTAGCTTTCTGGTCACAAGTTCCTCTTATGAACTGTACTTGCTCAGGAGCCCTGGGCTTCAGGCTCCCCTGGCACTGCAGGCTGGGAAGCACTGCACTGCCCCACCCCTGGTGCAGGCACAGGACCAGGAAGGGGCAGCACACAACCCACTAGTTGGACAGCTTTGGTTTAGGTTACCATTCTGTTTCCACTTCCCATTCATGTTTCAATACTGAGACATCATGAAAATACAAAACTTTTCAATCAGAGTGGCTTGCAAATCTCATTACAAACCTAATTAAATCAGTGAGGAAAATGTTGTGCTTTTACTGAGGTTAGGAGACCTATTACATTACTGGGTCTGGCCCTTTCCTGTAAAAGGTGGGTCAGTGCAGTCTGCCACTACAGCCTCCATGAAGGGAGCCCAGAATGGAGGACAGAATCTCTTATGCTGGTGTCTGCACTGCCAGTAACGGGATCTGAGGATGGCGTGGTGGGACTTGCAGTTTTTGAGTTCAGACATAAAATACCTCAGATCCTAATCGGACAATTGTTTTAACCTCTGTCCAGGAATGTATTTTTGGTCCTTACAGGGGTGTAGAATACCCAGTTACCTGTGGGGACACATTTCTCACAAGAAAATCACTCTCTCTCCAATCTCTCAGTTCTAATCCTCAAAGAAAAATTACAGAACACTTCCCAGAGACGAGCCTGAGAACTTCACTTCATCAACCTCCTGGATACTAAAAATCATGGACTAAACACAGACATTGGATTTATGACACACTATAACCTGCCTGACATCCGACTCCCCAGGTACCTCTCCAGTATTCATTCCCTCCCCCTCCCCCTCCCCCACAAGCCTGTCTCTCACTCATTGACTCCTCAATCTACATCTTCACTGACTGCCTATTTGTATGCCTACCAGCCCAGCCTCTGGCTTCTTTACTTCTCATTCTATCCAGGAAGAGCACACAACAACTGCTGAAACTTCCTCAGCCTGACGAAGGGTTTTTGAACCCAAAATCTTGCTTAACATTTTTTTGCAACTGTTTACATTGGTCTAATAAAAGATCAGATTCACCCGAAGAGCCTTGTCTTTTTGGTCCTTATGGGCTTGATCAAAGTTGAAAGAGAAATCCCCATTTATTTTGATAGGTTTTTCACTGGGCCTAAATATATACTGTTGAACATAGGACGTTGCTATAATTTATAGATATTCCTCTTAATAATAGTATTATGGGTGATTATGTCATGTCATGTCATTACCAGCATTATCTGTATTTAAGTAAAAATACTAACTGGGCTGAACTTTTATGCAGTCACAGATGATAATCACATTTTGGCACCCAGTGTTGTATTTTGGCACTATTGCAACCTATTCCCCAACTGTGCTTTGGGGCTGGGGTTCCCATAACTGACAGAAAACTGCACTGATGTGAATGCACACCACAAACATATGCTTAGCCTATCCTGCTATGTGTGGGACTGCTACAGACTAGACAGCACCTTTTAAAAGAAAGAAGCATATACCTCCTCCAAAAAATCCTCTAGGGAAGTGATAGGTTCTCCCTTTCTTTATGGAAAGCAAATTTAGATGTCAAGCTGAGACGAGTGTCCCTGAGAAGGATTTTAGTTTTTTGGTGATAATTTATTCTATTGCTCCTGCTTTTTGGGAGAGTCACTGTATTACTTTTGGTGCATAAAGAATACTCTCTGTTCCTTCTCGTATCACTCTATACATACATACTAGTGACTCCATGCTGCAAGCACAACTCTTCTAACTAACCAAGGCTGAAAAAACCTGAAAAAACTGTTCTTTACAGGTCTCATTCCATTACACTTAAAGTCAATTACAAAACGATTAATTTCAAGGATCCAGTTTTCACCAGAACTCCTACTGATTTTAATGGAAGCACAAATACCAGAGGGAGAGTTGTTATGCAGTCCTCCAAATCTTCCAATAAGGTAAAACCTGTTTTCTTTATACAGAGACATGACTGTAGGCCACATTGACAGTGGCTGCATCTACATGAGACACTTACTGCACACTAACTCATTACTGCATAGTAGGTTGTTAGGACTGTGCAGTACCATTGCAGAGCATGAACCGTGATGCAACTCTACTGCGCAGTACTAATGAGCTACCATGTAGTCAGCGCTACCCGGGAGGTACGTGGTGACACTACTGCAAAGTAACACCAGTTAGTGTGCAGTTATTTAGTACTTGGCTATGTAAGTATTAAATGACTGCACAGTAACAACTGCATAGTCAGCACTTTGTGTAGATGTGGCCAGTAATACAGAAATCTAACACGAGGCCAGAGTGCCAGACCTAGATTTAGCCTGTTCAAACAAACTGAAAAATGGTTAAGATACAGTGACCAAAGTTTCATAGTTTCATAGTTTGTAGGGTCGGAAGGGACCTGAGCAGATCATCAAGTCCGACCCCCTGCCATGGCAGGAAACCGATTAAGGGAGTTGTTAAAACCACAAGTCATTTTGAAAATTTTCAACCTTTATATTTTCAGATGCTCTCTTTATTAGTTTTCTCTCTTCTTTCATCGAATAGATTTAAAACACATTAAATGAAAGGCAGTGAAAGGGATTTAGAAGTAATCAAACCAACTAGTTCTACTAAAATGACCCTATAATATGAATGGTACAAATTTAAATTAAACATCAACATCTGAACCCAAAGCAACTTTGCTGCTTTGCAAGCCAAATGTATTAGTTCTTCGCTTGCTTGCTTGTTTTGTTTTGAAGAAAAGAGGGAACAGAAGAGAACAGCTTTTACAATTATTCAGTTCATACTGGTACTTTTTTGTTTTGGAACATAAACCTGTTATAGGCTATGGGCAATATTTTGGAAGTGAAATTCATAAAAGATAAATAACTGAATTCATTCAAGAATTTAAAAAAGCGATCCTGTATTAATACAAGATAAAACAAAAGCAAGTTGTGGTTTTCTCACTTAGTCATTGTAGAAATCCTTAAAATTGATTTTTATTAAAGACAGAGTAATATAAATCAGAATTTAATTCCCTAAGAACCTGAACAACTCTTAAGATATTAAATTGTGTGAAAGCCTCCTAGGAAGGGAGCTGCAGGGTGGTGGCAAGTTTTCTAGGACTGCAGATGGCAGGAATTGGTTTCTTACCTTGGATCACTGTATTTTTGATCAATTGCCATTGATTGGTTAAAACAATTTCACATATGCTTCTGCTACATAATATATATAAAACATGCCTAAGTGCAACCCTTTGGGTAGTGTCCCTTTTTCTGTTAACTTTTTGGTTTACTGCTAACGCTGCCTTTCAACAGAGCTCCAAGTCTCATGCATTTTTTTGTCCAAGTTTTCATTCCCTTTACAAACAGCCTTAATAGCTCATGACTTTCTGACTAAGAACATAAGCAGTTGTGAAACATGGTACTAGGACCATCCCTTTT
>NW_017728886.1:67565579-67628829 GCF_001723895.1 Crocodylus porosus | reverse complement strand
TTTTAAAAGAAAGAAGCATATACCTCCTCCAAAAAATCCTCTAGGGAAGTGATAGGTTCTCCCTTTCTTTATGGAAAGCAAATTTAGATGTCAAGCTGAGACGAGTGTCCCTGAGAAGGATTTTAGTTTTTTGGTGATAATTTATTCTATTGCTCCTGCTTTTTGGGAGAGTCACTGTATTACTTTTGGTGCATAAAGAATACTCTCTGTTCCTTCTCGTATCACTCTATACATACATACTAGTGACTCCATGCTGCAAGCACAACTCTTCTAACTAACCAAGGCTGAAAAAACCTGAAAAACCTGTTCTTTACAGGTCTCATTCCATTACACTTAAAGTCAATTACAAAACGATTAATTTCAAGGATCCAGTTTTCACCAGAACTCCTACTGATTTTAATGGAAGCACAAATACCAGAGGGAGAGTTGTTATGCAGTCCTCCAAATCTTCCAATAAGGTAAAACCTGTTTTCTTTATACAGAGACATGACTGTAGGCCACATTGACAGTGGCTGCATCTACATGAGACACTTACTGCACACTAACTCATTACTGCATAGTAGGTTGTTAGGACTGTGCAGTACCATTGCAGAGCATGAACCGTGATGCAACTCTACTGCGCAGTACTAATGAGCTACCATGTAGTCAGCGCTACCCGGGAGGTACGTGGTGACACTACTGCAAAGTAACACCAGTTAGTGTGCAGTTATTTAGTACTTGGCTATGTAAGTATTAAATGACTGCACAGTAACAACTGCATAGTCAGCACTTTGTGTAGATGTGGCCAGTAATACAGAAATCTAACACGAGGCCAGAGTGCCAGACCTAGATTTAGCCTGTTCAAACAAACTGAAAAATGGTTAAGATACAGTGACCAAAGTTTCATAGTTTCATAGTTTGTAGGGTCGGAAGGGACCTGAGCAGATCATCAAGTCCGACCCCCTGCCATGGCAGGAAACCGATTAAGGGAGTTGTTAAAACCACAAGTCATTTTGAAAATTTTCAACCTTTATATTTTCAGATGCTCTCTTTATTAGTTTTCTCTCTTCTTTCATCGAATAGATTTAAAACACATTAAATGAAAGGCAGTGAAAGGGATTTAGAAGTAATCAAACCAACTAGTTCTACTAAAATGACCCTATAATATGAATGGTACAAATTTAAATTAAACATCAACATCTGAACCCAAAGCAACTTTGCTGCTTTGCAAGCCAAATGTATTAGTTCTTCGCTTGCTTGCTTGTTTTGTTTTGAAGAAAAGAGGGAACAGAAGAGAACAGCTTTTACAATTATTCAGTTCATACTGGTACTTTTTTGTTTTGGAACATAAACCTGTTATAGGCTATGGGCAATATTTTGGAAGTGAAATTCATAAAAGATAAATAACTGAATTCATTCAAGAATTTAAAAAAGCGATCCTGTATTAATACAAGATAAAACAAAAGCAAGTTGTGGTTTTCTCACTTAGTCATTGTAGAAATCCTTAAAATTGATTTTTATTAAAGACAGAGTAATATAAATCAGAATTTAATTCCCTAAGAACCTGAACAACTCTTAAGATATTAAATTGTGTGAAAGCCTCCTAGGAAGGGAGCTGCAGGGTGGTGGCAAGTTTTCTAGGACTGCAGATGGCAGGAATTGGTTTCTTACCTTGGATCACTGTATTTTTGATCAATTGCCATTGATTGGTTAAAACAATTTCACATATGCTTCTGCTACATAATATATATAAAACATGCCTAAGTGCAACCCTTTGGGTAGTGTCCCTTTTTCTGTTAACTTTTTGGTTTACTGCTAACGCTGCCTTTCAACAGAGCTCCAAGTCTCATGCATTTTTTTGTCCAAGTTTTCATTCCCTTTACAAACAGCCTTAATAGCTCATGACTTTCTGACTAAGAACATAAGCAGTTGTGAAACATGGTACTAGGACCATCCCTTTTATCTTCCTCCTTCACAAATAATTTTTTATGTACGTTACCATACTTTCTTGCATACAACATACACTCTTTTCTAAAAAATCAGCTGCTAGAAACCGGGGTGCACATTTTATGTGGGGAAACAAAGAAATAAGTTTCTGCCAGGGGGATGAAAGTAAGGCTGCATATACTCCACAGGGAGAAGCACAGTGAGCAAGCTGGGTTTCCTCGCTGCTGCTACTTCCCAATATTTATAGGTAAGCTCTACACTGTTTATTTAATTCTCCAACTGTGACTCCATACTTCCACCCCCTAAACATTTTCTACTTCTTCCACATCTCTAGTGATGACTTGCCCTCACCTTTCCATAGAGGTTTACCACTCAAAAGGACACATCTCCACATGACTGCCCACACCACACAGAAAGCACAATGCTACTAGGACACTCAATAGACTTGCAGGGAAGCAACAGTAGTTGCTTCTCCCTTCCACAGTGCCCGTCTCTGATCTAGATTATGATTCCTGATGCTGTCTTTCTTTTCATACTTGGACTGACTACAACTCTGGGGTCCCCAGTACATACTACATATAGTATGTAATTCACTGGTTAGCTTTCCAATAAATTTAGACCAGCCACACAGCACCAAATAATTACATAATTACCTGTGCAGTGAATAAAGACCAGCCACACATGCATAATAATTATCACAGGATAGACATGACTATCCAGCTACAAAAAGAGCCAACCAGCTATCAAGTTAGTGCTTGAAAACGTGTAACAAATTTATGGTTGGATTCTATCCTGCTCTAATTTGAATGTGTAGCAAGGGTCTTGCCTCTTGTTTGACACACACCCTGAGCCTTGTATCTATGAATCTGAACTATCTGGTATTATGTTTTAACACTCTGAACTTGTGACTACAACTCTAGTTCCTATTCCTTCTCTGTTATCCGGAAGCTCCCCGGCATCATTTTAGCACTAAGGTAACTGGCTTGACCAGAGTAAAGAACTGTGGTTAAAGATGGAGAAGTGGAAGGGCAGGAAAAATCACACCCAGAGATGAGAAAGTAATTAGCAATGGGAATGGCTATGGTTTTTAGCAAGGGGGGGGACGGACATACACACACACACATAGAGACAGCTAGTCCATTCTATTTAAAGCAGGTAAGATTGCAATTGCAAAAGGATCAGCTAGGACTGTTCTGCACAACTGGAATAGACTGACTAGGACCATCTGGTTACTTTACTCCCACTGGCCAGATAGATTTTAGTAGGGTTTTACTGGTTTACAACAGCTGAGGCTCCGACTCGCTGTTAAAACTGGCTGCTAATAGCTTCATGTTATTATTCCTTGTCTTAATATATTCACAGTCTGTGACTAATTCCCCTTCTTCATTTATACTATTACACTGGAAGTATTTATAGGTTATAATCATATCTAATCCTTCCATCCTACTGCGTTTTCTCTAGACTGTAAGTTTCTCTGTTCTTCTGTCATATTCTCCAGTCCTTAAATCATTGTTGGTCTTTTAAAGAATCTTCTAGCGTCTTTAGTTCTCTCATACACAAAGATGACCAAAACTATTCACAATGCTTTAAATACTGAATTGTTAAATTATGTGAGATGCACATTTTAAGACCTTTGGAAAACAACATTTGAATTGGAGAGGAAATAAAACACTTCCTTCCCACTCCAGTTAATATAGTCTAGGCAGGGCTAGTGAACATACTGCAACTCCAGGATTCTCTATGTAGGTTGCAATTTCAATAACTTAAGTCCAAAAGAAGATCTGGAATAGTGAATGGCATAGATTTAAATAATGCATAGCAATAATGAACTGAATTAATTAATTCAGTTTCTATTGGGGATTGTCAAGTGAGAGATTTCTATGAAACAGTAAAAATCACTGAACCCATGAGTGACTTGCTAAGTCAGAAGTGCCTTCCTACATTGTCATATGTGCCTAAGAATGGATGATTGTTTCCTACCATGCAAAGCTTCTTTGAATTTTCAAAATGTTACTGATTTTATTTCCCTCATTTCTTAGATTAAGAACTGCATTTTAATCTGAGTCTGGGATTCATCCTGAGTTTGCCATTGCAGACAAAGAAGTCTTTCATTGCAGTCTATAAACATGTGAAGGGCAGTTAAAAAGAGGATAGTGACCGATTATTTTCTGTGACAGGACAGGGGATATGACAAAGAGCAAGAGTCTTTAACTGCAAGAAGGAAAATTTAAATTGGATAGTAGGAACAATTTTCTTACTAGTGGCTAAACGTTGGAACACGGTACCAAAAGAGGCTCCGGAATTTTCACCCTGGGAAGTTTTTAAAAGTAGGTTACACAAAACTTGGCTTGGATGGTTTAGTCAGGGATGATCTTGCTATGATACAATGGATGGACCAGATGACCTACTACAGTCCCTTCCACACCTTTTCTAAGATTTTAAGAATCAAAGGGAACAAAGCAGTTTAATGTAATGACTTTCTCCCCAAAACGTGAAACCAAATTCTTTACCATGCTGACTTCCCTCCAGTTTAACTGGAGGTAGATCATCATTCATCTTCAGAAGAAAAGAAAAGGAAAGGAAAGAGAAGAACATTATTTTGGAAGAGTTTTGCATTTCTACACAACTTAATGATAGTCCTGGGTCTGGACAAGGAGAGAAGGAATTAATGAGGGAAATTAGTTTAAAGTATCTGGCAAATACTGCTCATGTCAAAGGTGAATACAAAAGGATTGGTGATGTAGTTACCACAATAGAAAAAATTAGAAGCAAGTAATTGTAGCTATGTGTAAGTGGAATATGTACAGAAAGCATATATTAATTTGGTGAAGTAGGACAAATCAGCACCAAAATTAAGTATTAACTTCACAAAAAGCTATAGAGCAATTGAGTAAGCTATAATTTCCAAATCCAAATACATTTTGGTTGTTTTGATGTAACAATAAATGAAGAAAAGCTCAATTATACTGCTTATTAACAGGGATCCTGGTTTTCTCTCATAAATTCTCAGATTCTCTGATTAAAAACCCAAAATCCATTATTGAAACAAAAGGTCATTATATATACAGGTATCGGTTGAACACAATGTTTTATTGATATATTTACAGTTTTAAAGCAATTTAGAAGCCCACCAGTGTCTCAATCACTGTAATAAAATAAATTCTGAATACCTATATATTTTGACATTTAAATTTTGGGTTTTTCATCATGGAAAATCAGAGCTCCTGCTGAGACCACCCTGTACACTACAGGGAATAATGCATAGAAGATAAAAATGATGCGCACCATCGGGTTGGGCGGGCTCCATGCCTTCACATGGTGCTTCCAGCACTCCAGCGGGAAGTCGCACATGGTGGCAAGCAGGAGCCTGATGGTGCGTGACTCCATGTGCAGCTTCCCGCCTGGCCTGACCATGTGCAGCTCCTGGTCCACACGTCATTAGGCTGGGCTGGTGCTCCACATGGGGCTTCCCGCAGACACAGGCCTATTCCCTCTCCCCTCACCTTTGGGACAGGACTTAGGGTTCACTGCCCTTTTTGCAAGAACCTCTTGCAGGCTGGAACTCTGCCAGCCTGCAGGGAACTCTTTGCAAAAGTGAAAAATCTGTGGGTAGCTCCATTAAAATGAAAAATCCACTTTTCTCTCTGATAAAAGGGAAAATCTGCAGTTTTTTCCATTTTTCTGTAGGAAATAGAAAATTTGGAACTCTGCTTATTAACATATCAAAAGTAAAACTTTGTAATTCATCTTAAACTACCCGTATTCTTAGCATTTGAATTAATCTGGGGGGATTTATTCTGGACACACTGTTCCCAATCCAGTTAAACTCTAGGGGTGCACTGATAGAGATTTTGGGGGCCTATACAATAGCTGATTTTTAAGGCGGCAATCAGCTGATACTTATCCAATTTCCAATACAGCTATGTGCGGCTGGTAATTCTGTTGTGGTGCAAGGGGAGGGGAGAAAAGGGTGTGGGGGGTGTACATCAAAGCCCCCGCAGTGAGGGAGAAGTGGTGCTGGGACAGGCGCTGCCCATGCAGGGCGGGGTGGGTGGAGGACAGAGCCTTGGCTCATCTGGGGGCTGTGGCTCTCGCCACTGTGTGCACCTTGGAAGGGCATGGGTGGGGGGGGCCTGGATCTGCGCTGCAGAACAGGGTGGGCTGAAGCTGTAGTCTGGGGCCGGGGGCTGTGCCAGGCTCTTCCTGGAACATGGGAGAGGGAATTGGACTGGGGCTGTGCTTGGGCCATGAGGCAGCGGCACAGGGAGGGGGGCTATGGTGAATTTTGGGGTGGCTGCAGCCCCCCTCCCAGTGTCGCTGCCCATCCTGAGCACAGACCAGCCCAGCCCCCTCTAGGAAGAGCCCCATGCAGCCCTGGCCCAGCCTGAAGCTGCAGCCTGCCCTACCCCATGCTGCACAGACCTGGGGGCACATCCCTCCCATGCCCTCTGGGGGTGCACGCAGTGGCGGGAGCCCCCCCTCTGCCCTGTGCCCCCCAGATGAGTCGTGGCTCCATCCCACACCCCACCTTGGCTGGGCAGCACCTGCCCCAGCCCCTAGCCCAGCCCAAGCCCTACTCCCTCCCTCACTGCAGGGGGCTTGATCTGCCCCACCCCAGACCCCTCCTTCCCTCCTCCCCTTCAATCACAACGGACTTACCAGCTACACACAGCTCTCCAAGCAGCTGGGCTGTGCTCCTTGCTGCCTATATGCTGTACTGCGGCTGTACACACGCAGAGGCATTTATTGGTCAAATCATCAGCCACATCAGGCCTATTTCTGATACAGAAAATTTTCTTTACATCAGTGCTGGTCCAATATCAGACCTCTACTAAATATCAGTGCACTTCTATTAAACTCTACCTTAAACTAACTTAGGAACTCAAGGCCATCAGTTGAAAACACAACAAAATACTTTCTAAATTTAAAAGTATTATTTGTGTATATGGAGGAAAATATCCTGAAGGAAACAGTTCTCCCTGTGATAGAAACAGATCTTAAAAATCCACAGAAAGAATAACTTAACTAGAAGCAAACTCATATAACAATTTTTTTTGGACACTGGGCGCCTTTTAATTTTGCGTCAGATCAATAAGGGTTTGTCTTTTTAACATCATTTTATTGATCACAAAGCTCTCGTATAACTGTAGCATATTAAAATGTATTTAATGGCTACTATAATTTTGGTTCTTTTATCATTTGTCTGTTAGGACTTACTTTTAGTTGATGCATGTCAAAATGTATTTGGATATGAAACAGTTATAGCTTACTCAATTGCTCTATAGCTTTTTTGAAGTTAATACTTAGGTTTGGTGCCGATTTGTCATACTTCACCTTTAGTTGATTTCAACTGACTTTATACATCTTATTTGTCATTGAAGGTGGGTGAATTAAATATACCCTTTATTTGTTAGCTTAGTAAATGAGATACTAGACCTAACACAATCCTATTATTAAGATCTGAAGAACTGATCCTGAGTAACACCTCATTTTGGCATTTTGAGTATGCAGAACTTAAAAAAAAACACAACTACCAAGTTTTTCTCCAGTTTAAACCTCGGCTGTTGTAGAGGGCTCAGCGTGCCTGAGCAGATCCTCCCCAGATCATTTTACCTGTACTTACCCAAAGGAGGTTACCTGTATGAAGTCCAGTGATTAGCATTTGCCTGGGCAATAACAATTTTATCATATTATTTAGAATTTAACTAATTGTCTTTATAAGTACCTAAAAATCCTCCCTCCTAGTAACATCAGCCCATCACTACAGTTCCTTTCCTTCACCAAAGAGTAAGCTATCTTATTTCTCTTTTCTCACAGTTGAGAAGCCCCTACGGTGCATTAGTTCATTTACTTTACTCTTTCAGTTTTAAATTAAACACTTTGCCTTTGGCTATGGAACTTTTGTTAATGACAACATTTACATAAGATTACAGACAGTTAATCTACACACAAGAAACCAGATTAAAAATGTGTTAATATATGTGGCAGGCTTCAAATTTCCAGCAGTACATGTTTCTTACTGCATGCCTACTCCATTGCCTATTAAAAAGAGAATCCCTTTCATCATTTCCATTTCCTTACAAGCAAATGTATTAGTCTCATCATAGTCTTATAGTCAATTCAGAACAATTTGCTAAGTTATTTAAGCAACACCCTCCCCAACTTAATAATGATACAGTTATGGTACACTCATGTAACAAAAGGAAAAAAAAGTTTGTTAGCATCACTTGTGGCTCTCAAACAGTATCACCACACTGAATCAGTTCCACCTTCATACACACAAATCAGAGCCTGAAAATACTCTCCAAGAGTAATGTGTCAGCCAGCATAAATACAGGAAGTACATCATGAACCTGGATTTTGGAGCTCCATTATAAGGTCATTTAAAAGATAATGGATAAATTAACTTGAAATTGGAATAGTGAGCACTGCCTTGTATAAAAACCTGTCCTGTAAAAAAGGCACACTTCTGTTCTAAAAGAAGCATCTATATTAGGCATAGCTGCATATTGAAAAGAGTGACAACCCTGAAAAAAGCAGAACTGGGCAAGTCATGAAAAACATTTCCCGTGCATTTTTAAATGAATTCCCTTCAATTGTAATTGTTCTGCCTTTGCATTTTTTCTCTGCAAGTGTTTGTTTAGTTTTAGAAACATGAATGCACGAGGCAAGCAAATACTCAAGCTTTCTTAGAAATAAATTTTTGAAGTTGAATGGTAATCATAGTCAAAATACTTCTATGATATGATGTCAAGAAACCAAAACAATGCCATCTGACTTAGCTGGGAATTATCTAATTTTAATTAAAAAATAATTATTGCTACAAAGAGCAATGACTCGATAAATAGTAATATCCTAATTTATTTGAAGACAGCAGACACTTACTGTTCTGCCTGGTTCTAGCTGAGAACTTCTTAATGTTTTCCATAGTGGACCACTTCTAAATTTCATAGATTTCATAGACATCAGGGCTGGAAGGGACCTCGAGAGATCATCAAGTCCAGCCCCCTGCCCAAATACAGCAACTGTTTTGGAGATGACCTATCCAACATCACCAGTAGCACAGATTATCTTCCCCAGCTATTCACAATCACATGGCCACTGTTGCAGCTTTTATTTTAATGCCTGAGAGCAACTGGAAACAAAAACCAGGCTCAGCATCCGGGCCATCAATAAGTGCTCCATGGAAAAACAGTTTGGGAATCTCTTTCCAATTAGACTCGATTCTTTTTGGAGTTTAGCAAATTGCCTCAGATGTCTTTTATACATGTGTAAGTTAGGAGTAACTTAGCTAAAATCAATGGCGTTATATACCGTATTTTTCGGACCATAAGACGCACTTTTCCCCCCCCAAAAGTGGGGGGAAAACGAGGGTGCGTCTTATGGTCCGAAGGTGTGTGTCCCGGGGAGACGGGGCGGAGCTTGCCCGCGGAGGCGGCGGAGCCCGAGCGGGACATCCGCCGCTTGTTTACACCGGAAGCCGGCGCCCGGGAGCCGGCAATAAAAATGGCTGGCCACCGGCACACATAGTCTCTCCTGCCATAAAAACTGGGTGCGTCTTATGGTCAGGTGTGTCTTATGGTCCGAAAAATACGGTAAGTGACCTTCAGGGAAGATTAGCTGTGAAATAAGCAGGGGTAACTCTGATGGATATGCAGTTGTGTACCAAGCAGCGGCAGCATCTCCTATCCTCACCAGGATGTGGTGAGGATAGGAGATGGCAATGGTTTCTCTCCTGAAAAGCCAAATATATCCTTTGATAGTGTTGTGACCTAGTGAGTACAGGTCACCACTATAAGGCCTGCTTAGCCCCCAGCCATGGGTCTACAAGTTCTCAATAGCAGAGCAGGCAGAAGATGTTAGAATCTCAAGAGATGAGAAGGTGGATGAAGGCTACAGTGGAACAAGATCCCCAGCTGTCTTGGTTTCCTTGCCATTGGATCAAGGTCCCATTCTGTCAAGAGCTGTGTGAAAGCTGATGTACAGCAGATTCTCCATAAAAGAGTTATGCACAGGAGCCTTCCATGAAAACAGCTTTTCCGCACATTCCTTAAGCCCTTTGGCAATAGGAACAGGATTGTGAGATCTGGAACTCCTGGGCATGAACTGGCATGAAGGGAGCAGTTACAAGAAGGTCGTCTAGAACTTAGACAAGCCAGAAGCGTGATTCAGCAGCTGTGACTGAGCAGCCCTCTTCAGGATCTTCTCTGCTCACCCCACATGGTGAGGGGGCTCGAAAAAGTGCCCTAAACATAGCCTGTCTACTACAGTATTCTGTATTTCTTCTCGACTGGATAGCTACATTCAGTGGCATCACCTTCACAGGAGAAAATACCAGTGAAGACGCACCATTATTTTTGGGACTTGGAACATCAAAACCCTAGGGCAGGGGTGGACAAAATACGGCCCGTGGGCCAAAACCAGCCTGCCAGGCCATTCTATCTGGCTTGCAGAGCCCCTAAAAAATTAGTAAATTAATATTTATTTGCCCCGGCTCCCTGTCAAAGCTGGCTGGAGCCAAGGGCAGTAGGACCCAGAGGGAGCCCTCAGCAGACTTGCAGGCTTGAGCAGCCCAGCCCCACCCACCTCTAGCCAGTTCCCTGCTTTCCTGCCCCCATCCTGCTCCAGCACCATGTGGCTGTGGCTCCCAGCTGCATCCCCAGATGGCAGATCATGGGACTGTGCTGGTAGGGGTGTGTATGTGTGCGCATATGCATGTGTTCAGGCACAGGGGCAGAACATGTGCGTGTGTGTGTTCATGGGGTGAGTCCCACACACGCACCTCTCCATATACATGCACCTAAGCTTCCCGTCACACTGCCAACCACAAAATCCAGCTACCCTTCCCCCATACCCACCCACACCCCACATACCTACACACCACAGCCCCCACAAACCTATACCAACCCCCACCAATATGCAAGAATAAGACTTCATTTTAAGCTATTGTGCAGTCACCTCTGCATACACTACACAAATGCATGTAAATCAGGACAAAAATATTTTTTGAAATCAAATTAATGAATGTTGTAGATGATCACTTTCTAGAATATAATTTGGTATTTTTCTGGTTCTGAGATGACAAAACCCCTTGCTGAAAGGAATACTTCTGGGGCTGAGGGGAGAGACTTATGGTGGCAAAGGTCAGGGGTTAGGGGGTGGGACTTCTGGTTACAAAATGGCAACCAGGGGGTGGGGCACCAGTCAAGGGGCAGGGCTACTCATGCAGCCCATGACAGCTTGCCAAAACTTGTTAAGCAGCCCTCTGCCCAAAATAATTGCCTGCCCTGGGTTAGGGACAGACACTGCATATAAACTGGTTTAAGTGATCAGAAACTGGTTTAAACCTGTAACAGACCAGTCATTTGTACACATAAACCACTTTCAAAATGGCCAAAACCAGTTTGAGATAAACCTGGCTGAATGTAGTATTTGACTTAACTGATTTGGCTCAAACCAGTTTATGCAATATCTGTCCCAGACCCCTTGCTGGTTTAAGTTAAAACAGAGTTCTTCAGCATCCCAGCATGCTTTCTGGGCTGGGCTGTGCTCTCTGCTCCAGAGCAGGGCTGGCCCTGCCCCTCTGCTTTCTAGCCAGAATAGGGATGGACTGTAGGGAGACACTAGCTGGCATGGTCCCATTAAGGCAAGGTGGGCAGACAAGAGTTTAATTCTTCCCTCCTTCCCCTCCCTCTCCCACCCCAGCTGGGGTCTGCTTGTTTGCTGGGAAGCAGAGGGGAGGGTGCTGCTGTGGTAGCCCTTGGGGTTGGCAGACCACAGCTGCAGGGCAGAAGGGACAGCGAAAGGAATTAACCCATCTCCCTGCTGCCTTTACCTTAATGGGGCCATGGCAGGGCTCTGTTTCAATGCTCTCTTCCCCCTCCTCTTCCCCCCAGAGTGTGTGTGGGGAGGTCTGTGCAGTGCTGGAGGAGGGCTCCTCCTCCTTTTCCCACATCTCCCCCTTGTGGGATGGGGAGGGGGGCTGTGCGAGGCTTCTAGGCCTGGAGGGGAACTCTTCCTCCTGCTCCTCCCCTACTGCCGCAGGGTGGGGATGGGGACTGTATGCGAGACTGCCTGGGCCCAGACGGACTCTTCCCCTCACTCCTCTCCCTGCAGAGCTGGGAGGGGTGGGGCTCTGTTTTGTGCTGGGGGGACTGTTTCCCCTCCTCCTCCTCCCCCCGTTGCTGCGGGGTGGGGAGGCTCAGCTCTGTGAGGTGCTACCCAGCCCAGCCTGGCCCAGCTCAACCCTGAGCAAGGCAGCCACGGGGCCATCCCTGGTGATGACTGCTGCAGCGGAAGCAATGCTGACGGAAGATCAATGTTGAAGAACTCAAGGACCCAAGCAAGTGAGACCTCATCCACTAGTGCCTCAATGAAAAAAATCAGTGAATTCCAATCAAAAACATATGGGAGAATGTCAGCAGGGTGTGGGGTGCCCTCAAGGCCACCACCATCAATGCCTGTGAAGAGACACCTGGATTCTCTACCAGGAAACAACCAGACTGGTTTGATGAGAACAACTGTGAGACCTAAAAATTGGTCGACTGCAAGCACAAGGTCTTCTGTGTTTGGCAAAACACAACCAACTCCAAGCAAAGCAAACTGAATCTTCAACAAGCCAAGGCAAAAATCCGAAGGAGGACCCATGATATGAAAAACAAATGGTGGGAAGACAAGGCCAAGGAGATTCAACATCTTGCTTACAACTATCATACGCACAGTTTCTGCAGTGCCACTACGCTGAACCCACCTACAGTCTGAGCACTCGGGGACCAACTCCCTGGAGACCTAAGGATAGAGGCAATCTGATCAAGGAAAGGGGAGTCATCAATGCTCACTGGAAGGAGCATTTTGAAGACCTTCTCAATTGAGACTCTGCTGTTGAGGAGAGTGTTCTCAGAATCCCTCCAACCCTTGACAAAGTGAGGAAAGCCTTCAAGCAACTGAAGAACACGGCATCTGGAGCAGATGAAATCCCCACTAAAATTTTCAAGCAGTGAGGAGAGCTCATATCATAGCTTCATGCTAGATTCTCTTAAGGATCTAGAATGATGAAGAAATTCCAAAACACCTGAGGCACACCATGATTGTGACAATCTTCAAGAAAGTAGATTTAGTCCAAATGTGGAAACTACAGAGGGATCACCTTGCTGTCCAACACAGGAAAGAGCATTGTGAGAATCCTCCTGAATCATCTCTTTCCACTTGCTGAAGAGCTCCTCCCAGAATCTCAGAGTGGGCTTAGGGCATCAAGAGGGACAACTGATAGTGTCTTCATAGCTTGTCAGCTGCAGAAGAAACGCTGGGAACAACATAAGCCTTCTTTGACCTCACAAAAGTTTTCGAGAAGTGTTGTGAAGGGTCTTTCTGAAGTACGGATGCCCTCTGAAATTTGTCACCATTCTCTGCCTGCTTCATGATGGTATGCAAGCAGTGGTTCTCGTAATGGATCTATCACAGATCCCTTTGAGGTTAAAATGGGAGTTAAGCAAAGCTGCGTCATCACTCCAACACTTCTCAATATTCCTTACTATGATGCTATATCACACCACCAAGTTTCCAGCCAGCTAAATTACTAAATAGTTGGTAAGCTGTTTAACCTCAGTTGATTCCAAACCAAAACCAAGACCACCACAACCTCAATCATTTAGCTTCAGTACACTGATGATGGCATAGTGGGTGTTCAGTTGGACACAGACCTTCAGGCAATCATCAACATCTTCACTGAGGTATACAAGAAAATGGGACTGACACTTAACATTCAGAAGACTAAGGTTCTCTACCAATACATCCTAATGAACAGTCCCCAGCTCCTGTAATCCAGATCCATGGTGAGACTCTAGGAAACACTGAGCATTTCCTGTACCTCGGAAGTCATCTCTTGCAGAAGACTGACATTGACAAAGAAATTCAACATCGACTGAAATGTGCAAGTGCAGCCTTTGGACACCTGAAGAAACAGGTGTTTGAAGACTGTGATAGCAGATCTAAAACCAAGCTCATGATTTATCAAGAAGTCACCTTGCTGTACAGAGCTGAGACAAGGACAATGTACAAGAAACATCTAAACTTGTTGGAGAAGTTTCATCAATGCTGCCTACAGAAGATCCTCCGAATCTAGTGGGAAGAGAGGCACACCAACATTAGTGTCCTCCTACTAGCGAAAAGCATGAGTACTGAGGTGATGATCATCTGACATTAACTTTGTTGGGCTGTCCATGTCATCTGAATGTCTGACTCCAAGTCCCAAAGCAAGTTTGATTCTTTCAGCTCAGCCAATGCATGCACTGAAGAGGAGGGCAGAGAAAGTGCTTCAGGGATCCCCTCGAGGCCAACTTAAAAAAATGCAACTTCTATGTTGACTCACGGGAGACTTAGCACCCAAGACTGCACCAAATAGAGGAAGAGTCTGCTGCAGGGATCTCAGTACTTTGAAACCTCATGACAACAACAGGAGATGGAAAAGCGAGGGCAAAGGAAACAGCATGTCACGGACCAAATCAAGAATCCAGTGCCACCCACCCCACACAGAAACACATGTCCAAGCTACAGTAGAGTCTGTTCATCTTGGGTAGGCCTCATCAGCCATCTTTGGACACAGATAAGACAATCATAGAAGACAATAATCTTGACTGCGAGGGATTGCCAAAGAAGAAGAACGTGAGATAAAAATCAGTTCAGAAAAGTAGTATATGTAGTATTTACATTTTGTAAGGGAATTAAATGAAGTCCATTACAATTCTGCAGGTGTCAAATATCACATTTATGAATGTGTGTGAACTTAAATATGCTTGGAAAGAGTTGACAATTTTTATTTGGATCATCTGAAGTTCAGAAGCATCTGGTCACAGAAACTCACAAGTAGTATTTCTGCATGAGAGAAAAGACTTCATTTAAAAAAGAAGTTTTCCTATTAGTTACTTCTCTGGTAAAGCTTTGGACTTTTATATTATGTGTAAAATTAAGCTAATATTCTGAACTGTGTCCAAAACTATACTGAAATTTTAAAACCATCCAAACCCATACTGAATTAAAAGAAATAGACATTCTACAGTCATGAAATAACTGTCATGTATATATCTGACATGCATGTTGATGAACAACAAATATGCCCATAATCACAATGCAACAAATCATAGCAAGGTAATTAAAATCTATTTTTAAGGTACTTTATTTTAATTTGTATTTGCTTTTTGTGCTTGTAATATCTGCACGAGCCTATCTTTCCACTTCGTAAGGTTTCTTTTTCATCACCGTGTATAAACAAAGATAAACAGCACTGCCAGGAGAAAATACATTTATTTTTAACGCTGGCAGCTTACCTACAGGTTGGAAGTTCAGGCACTCAATGCCTTGCACTACTGAATACATACTTCTTGATATGAAATACGTAATTACTCAACTTTGGTTCATTAGTGCTCTGTTCTGCTAACCACGTGATGTGCCTTTCTTCTCTCCTACATTGTGGGACTATGGAACTGTTTCAGTAAAAGTAGCAGTTTTCGTGCAAAGCAGAGTTTTACACATTGCTCCAGCTGCGGTCGTGCTAACTTGGATGAAGCAGTGTTAATCAAAGACAGTTCACGCCATAGGAAAAATACTCCCCTTTTGAAGAACCCAATCTCTTCTGAAGTACCCTAGATATCAAGATGAATGTGGTATTTTATTGCTTGACAGTAATGTATGTTGAAAAAGCAGATTACTTGTCTGGACATCGCAAAACACACTCAGGTTTTTTGTGCCCCATCTAGTTGAAAGTGAATTATCATCTTACCCCTCCCCCCAATTTTGTAAACCCATTAAACATCTGTTGGTTTGTGGCATACTTTTATAATCATTTTAAGTATAGGTATTTTAATTTCCTTTGTGGTCTCTTCAACAGTGTTATAAAAATAAGAAACAGCTGACTTCTGTACTGCTGTTTTTTTCTACTACTTGTAATTTCAGGTTACCAAAATCATTTGTGGTTAGCCTCCCCCATTGACATTGCTAACTACTGATGAATATGCAATATCTATCAACAGTTAGGAATGGAAGTAAGGTAATGTCAGTTTCATAACTGATAATTTACACAGCTCAAAAGGTACGGAGAGTACTTAAACTGTGTACTGTAGTTTTAATATCTTCATCATTTACATACCCTACTTGTTTCCTCTTCATATGTTTTCTTGATATTTTAAATTCACTTCCATTTTTTACTATACTGATACCTGAAGTGTAAATAAAACATCATAAAATGGGAGAATCAAATTTAAATAATATTCCTGAAAAGAATCTGACACCCATTTGCAGCAGATATACAAGTTTTGGTAGTTCTAGCCACTTTTAGGTCTGTCTGTATGGTAGGCATCAAAGAAAACACATTTCTCTCCAAAATGTTCATAAATCATAAAAATGAGATCTGAACTGAAAAATGATTCATGTCATTGGAGGAAAATTTTCTTAATGCAAGGCATACATCAAATATACCACTGCTTTGCAGACACACATTATATGCTAATGTTTGCAAGGGTTAATTAGAAGAACAGCAGCAGAATACTATAAAGAAATCAGTAAGATTAGACATGTGCTAAGCATTTAATCTAGCAACTTTATTGCCAAGGGTATTTTAACAATATTAAGGCATCATTTGCTAAGTAACGGCATTATTTGAATACTGCCGGAGTTGGCACTTAGAGTCATTACTGCAGTAATCATCATGTCACACATTCTCTCTAAGTTTGTTTTTGAAATTCAAAGAAACTGTACATTAGCATGAAGAGTGTTTTACATGAGAACAGGGAAGTGAAAAGCACCAAGTACTGTTGCAACTGGATCAACTAATATCCCAGTGGAACTTCAAAATTGTTGAAAATTTGTTTTAAAAGCGAATCATTCTTCTACTGCAAAGGGATGTTTCCAGGGAGTGCGCTTGCTTGTGCATGTGCACGCACGAGTGTGCATGTATGTAAAGAGGGAATTTAGTAGATCCTTGTGAAACCACCAGGCACACATGTCTATGCGATGATGCACAGAAATTATGAAGGCTATTGAAGCCCATGGCTACCAGCCTAGACATGTGGTCCATGGGGTATTTTCTTATGTACATTTTGAACATTTCCCCAAATGCTTTTATATTCTGAAAAACATTAAATCAGCATACAGATTGAAGTATGCTGGAATTATTTCTTGACAGTTAAAACAAACAATGTTAACTTTTAATTTGTAGTTAAGCAAGATAAATACTTTTGGAAACTGGATTTCATTTACAAATGTGTCTTGGGAAATAGTTTATTGAATCAAATCACTGTCTAATTACAAGAAACAATTTAAAGACATTAAATAAATAAATCTAAGATGTAGACAACAAATATTTTTTGTAATATTTGACAGCTTCCAACTGAACTTGTACAATTACTTTCGTAGATGTACCTTGTGTTAAGTATATTATCTTATGAGAATACTGCAATTAAAGGTCCCTGGGGTAATGCTGATCACCGAACACCATCTCTATATATCTCCTGCCAGTGAAAGATACCTTATTTTCTTTTAGGATGGCTGCAGGCAAAACTAGCCCTTTAAGAAGAGTTCAGACTTAGATTTGTCCCTCTGATGAATTCAGACAAAAACCAAAGGATTCTGGGGCTTCTGGATCCCAGATGTACTACTGGGAACTCTAGGCTGCTGAAGAATATTGGGAAAACAAATGGTAGGAGGCAGTATGTTTTTCTACAGCAAGGGAAAAACCTAAAGATCAGTTACTGATGCACAGAGCTCTTTCTAGTGTAGATGGAGTTACCTTGAGCTGTTAAGAGTATGAAAAAGGAGGCCCCATGGGAGCCTGTAGGAGGAGCCCATAGACTCTGCCACTCACTACAATTAGGTAGCCCAGCCACAATGTCATATGGAACTTAACCTGAATTAGAAATTGTGTAGGTTACATACAGTTTTGGAGTGGGCACTGGAGCATCTGGAACTGTTTCCTGGATTTTGGGGTCTGTAAATTGGTTATTTAGCTTTAAACAAAGATGTGCCAGAAGAAGGGTTAGGATTAAAGGGCTTCTTGTATAAATGTTTGGAGACATCTGTATGCATTAATGAAAAAGATCAAGGAAGAGTGACATTTCTTTAAAAGTATTATTCATCTCCACTATAGGTGAGAAGACTACTTTGAAAAGCAGCACATTTTGGGGGAGATGGACCAGAAAGCTCATATAAAAGGGAGAATTGAAACAGTGGCTGCAGCACTGTTTGCTGTATGTAATAAACATGAAGAAGGATGTTCAGTATCCAGTCATTCTCCAAGAAAGCTGGTTTGTTTGAACATTCTCTAGGAATTCCTTTTCATTTCCTCCAATTACAACGTATGCTAACTTTGCTCTCCAAGTAGTCACAAATTCCTTCATGTCTGACCACTCCTGTTTTTATGGAAATCAGATGTTCATCTATGAAAAATGAACAAATTTACTATCAGTTGTATTGAAGTTCTTGCTGCAGAGTGAATCTTTATTAAATGCATTTCCCCAAATTATTATTTTCCCTGTCATTTAAAGAAGCCGTTCTTCTGTTATTAGCTTCAAAAGATCTAAATGCTGCTGATAAAATTAACAGATCAATAAATGCTTTAGTCACATTTGAATCAAAGAACAACAGTTTCCATTTTTGAGTCTGAAAAAAGCACCTGAGCTCATCAGTCTGCTCTTAAAGGGATTTAAGGCATTGCTTTACTTGTCATCACAAGGCGTACCTGGGTGGGGGCAGCATGGGGCCCCCGGAGCTGGATCCTGGCAGCAGTGCAGGGCCTGATCGAGCCTGCAGACTGGCCCCATACCATTCATCTAGCCTGCAAGGCCAAAACCATAAGCACTACTGGCCTAGGTGATTTAGATGATGAAGTCTTATCTTTAGAAGGGGCTCATGCACTAAATAGCTTAAAGGTCTTATTTAAATGCCACAGGACTTACGCTGTTAAGTACCTAAGTGTTATCTAAATCACTCTGTCCCTGCAAAGCTATACCTAAATACCTATAAAAAGTCTAGCTCTGGGTGCTTAGGAGAGGTTTTCAGAGTCACTGACAAGGTAACAGAACTTCAATTGATTGCCTAGGCCACACATTTCAGATACTGCTGCTTGAGAAACATGGGTGGACATTACTATTGCACAGAGCTTGAGTTGATAAACAGACGTTGCTCCACTCCCACCACCAATCCTTTTTTTCCCCCAACACTTCTCAGCAAAATAAATTTCTAAGCTGTCTGTTAGCCATGCTGTATTGTTTTTTAATTCCGCTTGGAGTAGGAAATGCAGGGTAAATAGATATACAGCCTAATGGCTAGATAGCTGTCTGATACATAAAAATCAATTCCATTTCCATCCAAAGTTTTCAAATGTTTCAGTGACTTGACATAACCTCCAGGAAATGCTAACCCTAATTATTTATGTGGCAGCAAACTTTCCACTAACAGCCAGCTACTGTCATACCAGAGTAGTTAAATGGGTTCAACATCTTATCAGCATAACCTCTAGAGATAACCTTCCTTTGAAAATGAAATGATCTCTCCAAAATCACTATCATTTTTGCTTATTATTTATACTGTGGTAGTGGTTTTCTGACCAAGGGAACATAAAGGTGGGGGGAGTAACTCCACAATATAATAATTTCTTCCTGATGATACCCAGTTCTACTGTTATATCTTCTTAGCTTAATGTAGGGAATCTTTTTTCTCTAGTACGATGAAGTGCCCAAAAAGTTAGGTTTTTATTTATTTATTTTAAAATGATTCTTAAATATTAGTTGTACATAGTGTGGTATTTCTCTTACCAACTTTTTCTTCCTCTCTGTCATACTCCCACTAATATTTCTAAAAGTTTTACTTTTTTGCTTTGAAAAGCTACCTGCAATAATAAGACATCTTCCCTTTTCTGCATTTCAGTTTTTATTTTATTAGGCTCTCAAAGGTGGCTCTCCTTTTGGGCTTTGACTGAAATTTCATTTTCATCAAATGAAAGAACAGACATGTTGAAGAAAGTTGATGAAAGAGGCAGAGGCATAACAGGTTTTGTGCCCTAGGTGGTTGTTTTTGCCTTGCCATTCTTGCACTCTAAGGCTAGGGACAGACATTACACATAAACCAGTTTAAGTGATTAGAAATTGGTTTAAACCTGTAACAGCACTGCACATAAACCAGTTTCAAAATGGCTGAAACTGGTTTACAGTAAACCTGGTTGAATGTAGCATCAGACTTAACTGATTTGGGTCAAACTGGTTTATGCAATCGCTGTCCCAGACCCTCTCCTGGTTTAAGTTAAACCACAGTCCCCCAGAGTCCCAGATGTTTTGCAGCCCTGACCTGGGTGCTCTGCTTTGGGGATGGCCCTGTCCCTCTGCTCCCTAGCCAGAGCTCTGGCAGAGACTGCAGGCATGGCAGTGTCTGCCTGGCCTCCCCCTGCCCCACTACCCAACTCACTGCTCATGCTCAAGCATGGATCCCCCTCTCCCTTCTATCTCCCACAGCACAGACCCCAGTCCCATGGACCCCAGGTGTGTAGTATGCTAGCTAATGCTGAGAGGTGTCTGTGCGTCTCCATTTTTACTGGGACAGGCAGACCCAAGTGTCCGCTTAAGGCTTTCTGGAGCTAATCAACAGGCCAGCTCTCCACTCCTTCCTTGGAAAAAGCCATTTAAGAAGAGCTTGAACTAATGACGGAGGCTTTTGTTTTGTTGATGGGCTGATAAATGCTGTGTTATCAGTTCTCTGCTGGCTCCCTTGTCTGTCAGGTTTGCAGACAGTATGAAGAAGCATGGAGAAGGAGATTGAAAAGCCCAGTATCATCAACATGCATGCACTGCATGTTGCATGCATGCACCCCCCACTTTGCTTCAGAGTGCTAGCTGGGTGGTTAGTGTCTGGCAATACTTTTGCCCCTTGAGCAGTGAGCTGGGGAAAAAGTGTGCAACGGTGCAGGCAAGGTGAGGGTTTACACCCCTGCCTAATCAGAGTGTTCTGCTAGGGCCTGGCCACCCCCCCATCCCCCTCAGATCAGCACTGTGGAAGGGAAGGGAAGGCTGCTTTAGTGCCCCCCAACTTCTAGCCTGAGCCACTGCAGGCATATGCCTGCACTTCTTCAGTCCAGAGGGAATGTCTGTACAGTTGCAAACTGATTCAATCTAGGCAGGTTAGACTAACCTGAAAAGATTTAGTCAATTCAGGCGCAGGCTTTTTGAATGTCTGTCCCTAGCCTAAGTCACCCTCTCTAAGTCAGCACCCAGGGCTGACGCCCTAGCTACTTGCTAGATGCACTAGGGAGAAAAGGCATCAAGATGTTTTTAAAAATGAATACCACAGTTACTTCCTTAACGAAATGGAAAGCTAATTTCTATAATAGCACCACAGAATCCATTACCTCAAAAGAGCAAACATTTTAACAAGGCCTCAAAGCTGTGAATATAGGAGGGGTTTCATTTTTGGTTCTACTTTCTTCCTACAATTCCTCAGATCAATTCCAGAAGAGCTATACATTTTTTGATTGTGTCAATACCACTCAGTTCTTCTCACCTTCCCAAAAATGTGTAAAAAGTGTACAGGTAAAAAAAAAAAAATCTTAATTACCTATACTCATTGAAGCCAACTGGGGAAAAATGGAATTTTGAGCAGAGGGGCATTAAATAAAACTGAAAGATAACATTTAAAACAGAAATGGAAGCAGGACTTGTATATTTTTATCCAACAATTTACCCATGGAATTCAATTTTTAGAAATAGTGCTTAAGTTAAGAGCTTAGAAGAATAAAAAAAATTAGACAATTCTATAATAAAAAGAATAAAATCAAGGAACTTAGCCTGAATGCACATATATTTAAGAAACCCTTGTAATTCACTATAGTAGCCAAATAGTGAGGCGTGAGCTGTAATTCATTTTATGGACAGCTATTCCATCAAATGTCCACTAAAAGCTTTTTTGCAACTTCTTCAGATACATCTTTTACTAAGAATTGCTGGTCTGATCAAGTATGGGTCTAAGTTTCCAAACATGGCCGGGAGCCTGTTTGAGTCCTCATCTAAGATTAAAAATGTTCCTGTGCTTTGAAGGCTCCCTGAATTAAAGGGTCTGAGTTATTCTTCTTTTCTGAGTTATTATTCTTTATTTAAAATATGTCAGGGACCTGACGGGAGAGCCAGGCCTCACTATACTATATGCTGTTCACATGCACAATAGAAGACAGCTCCTGCCCCAGGGAGTTTTCAGCTGTGATATCCAAATGTATTTATAGCCTTGTCCTCTAAAGTAAACTATACCAATTCAACTGAAATAAATGTCCACACAAGGGAATTAAACAGATTTGCTTTTAAACTGGTATAATTTTTACTTCTTTGTGTTCCTCTGAAAATCCCAGTCTACAAATTTAGTGTTAGAGGCAACAAAAATGGAAAAGGTCAGTGGGAGGACAAAGTAAGAGTCATAAGAATCACGTTTGGTAAAATAAGTAACAGTCACAGTTGACCTCTAATAGCTGGCAGAATACACCTTAGATATTTCTGCCTTTCCAATATAATTAATTTAAAAAGATTCTTTTGGGGAGAAGGAGTGGGGGAATAGAGTTATAATAAAACTGGGACATAATATAATTCCAAAATGTACAACTGAGGGAAACATTAGGTCAGTATATTAATTTTGAACATCTAATAATTTATTATTATAAATAACAGTAAGGAAATATGTTAATTAATTAAAATTCCAAATCTCAGTGAAAATTAAAGCATGTCTCCAGAATAATTTTTCACTCATCTTTTGTAGACTTGTTTCTAGATCATTTTATCCCATATTTACATATTTAGATGACGATGCACTGCTTGTTATGGAAGTATCTTCTTTTGGTAACTTATTGCGTACAGCACTTTTGAGATCTACTGGTACACAAGATCACAAATCTCAAAGGGGTTTATACTGGTAAGTGAAATTTCATATATTCTCAAAGCTCATTTACAAATGAGTTTAAATATTTGAAAAAGATGCAACTTATTGCCACCTATTAACTCATATATATTTGCCAGTAGATCTCTTTTTAGCATCTCCCTTTCCCAGCCTCACGTGCATAAAAATACCAGACATTTAATTCAGATCTCAGAGCTTGCTTCTAATCAGAGTTAGAATTACCAAACCAACCAGCCTAAAGGATTTGAAACATGCCACAAGATATTCAGCTGAGCATAGGGGCAGACATAGGGTCCAGGACACAGATCCCTACCTGATAAGTGGGACTGGGCTGAGAGCAGCATTGAGTCCTGGAGCTGGCATCTCTACTTGATCCCTGGGGACAGATGGTAGGGCTTAGGGTGCTCTGTGAGCCAGAGATCATGGAGCATTTCCTCATCCTTGGGCTCATCAAGCTGCATGCCAACTTTTTTAAGTTCCTGAGGTGGCTGTGGAAGCAGTAGCTGGGAAGCTGGGAGCTCCTCACTCCCCAGATGCAGGTTCCACTTCATGGTGAGGGGGCTTGAGCAGCTGAAGAGCCAGGAGCTACTTGGTCCTCAGCTGCTCATTCCCTGTACTGTGGGTCTTGGCACACAGAGGGCTTTAAAGAGTACATCTACAGCTTGGGCTGTAGCTGTGCTTTATAAAACTCCCTGGGTACTTGGACCCAGGCAGCAGGAAGAGGCTCGCCAGTCTCTGGCTCCTGGTGCTCAGAGAGCTTTATTAAAGAGAGGGCTGAACCAGTAGGAGGGAGTAGGAGGGATCAGAGGCCTGTGTGGTGTGGTTTAAAGTCTCCAGCAGGGTAAGCCCTTTGGCTCCCCTCCCTGCCAGAAGGCCCTGATCCCCCATGCTCAGCGGTTCAGCCAGAGCTACAGGGCATAGAGCTTTGACAATCAGCTGACTGTGAGCTCAGTCCAAACAGCCCTCCTTTCATACTGGACCTGGGGCTGTCCCAGCTGGGGCCAACAATCAGCTAACTGCATTGGTGACTCAAACCAGCCCCAGTATGGTCTGGGACTGAGGCTCATAATCAACTGATTTTCAGCACCAGTCCCAAAAAACGGGTGATTTTTGGCTTTGCCCCAGACCACACTGAATACCACTTCAGTCCCTGGTGGGGTTTGGGAGCCAGAGCTGACAATCAGATGATCACTGGCTCCAACTGAACCTGCTGGCACTCTTCTTTCAATTTGGCTATGTAAAAACAATACAGTGTGTTATTAAAAAGGGCCTGTTGATTTGCATATAAAATGAAATTTGGGAACACACTTCCTTCCACATCAAAGTCTTTGGACAGCCATGTGAACTTTCTATTCCAAGTGGTCCTTTTCCTCCTAGGACATTGCACTTGTATGGTTTCTGCCTCTTTAAGACACTGGCTGCAGTCTCAAAGAGCACATGTTTGTTGAACTGCCTCAGATGGTTGGGATCTGTGATTCTTACTTTATTATTTTTATGGCTTATCTCAATAAAGTAGAATCATGTACTGGATATATGTTCTGGGACTTGTTCCCTGAAAAAAATTTGCCAGTATGGGTTGTAAATGCATGTACCACCTTTAAAATTTAAACAGCTGGCCACATTTTTATGGTCTTTCCATCTCTCTCTGTCAATAGCTTTGACAGATTTTTGGTTTTTATTTGTGAATGACCTACTGCAGTATTAAGGATGCAATCTTATAACTTAGCTTTCCCCCTCCACCTCAAATTAAAGAAATATATACAGTACTCTCTTTTTTCTTCTGCTTTTCTTCACTGTAGCTGACAAGCAAAATAAATCCAGGGTAAAGTTTGGGATCTGAGCATTTACTGTACCCTATAGTTTCAGCTAAAAACACCTGGCTAGTTATGCTTATCTATATAGGTAGGATACATCTTTAATATCTTCTATTGTCTCTCCTCTGTCCTCCTTCACAATGAGACAGACCTTCCAAAGCAGGTTTGGGAAGAATGTCAGTAACCCACAATGTCAGTTTAGCTAAGCAGAAGACTTTCAATGTTTCAAAAGATTTCCTTTAGAAACTACCATTTGGTTCCTTTTGCCATACAGTGCAATCCAGACAAAATCACACTGGGATTTCTCTCCTGTAGTGACAGAAAGCAGAATAAGGGAAATGTCAGTAAGACAGGCAACTCAGCATCTCAGTTTCATCTCTACTTTCTCTAGTGGGAGGAATTCTCTCTCATTTAGGATTAGTGCTAAAGGATGATGCAGAAAAACACAGTAGTTAAAAAAAAAAATCAATATACTATCACCCATGTACAGAAAAAAAGAGAAAAATATGTGAGATATGTTACTTCCCTATATTACATGAGAGAAGAATACTTTAACTAAAGCCCTTTAGAAATATCCTCATGGAAGCTATGGAAGTGCAAGGTATAACAATCTTTATTTAAAAAGAGAAAATTTACTGACTGTAAGAGATACATTTCCTAATACTAATACCAATAAAACTTTCATTTTATTTAAAAATATGCAGCGCTTATTACCTAGTTGGTCCCTAATGAATAACAATGTAAAATTAATTGCACTAGGATGCACAATATTGACTGAAAAGAAGTAAAATCAGACTGCAGATATGCAAACATATCAGGGAATATTAAATTTTTTAATAACCAATCAGCTCATCTTTTTTTTTCTACAGCAATTTAAATCTAGATTAAGCATCAAGGAAATAAATAAGTGGCTCTTTAGTTCTCTTAACCAAGGAGCACTTGGCATATCCGATGAAGAATGATGATAACAACTCAAAGTCTGTTAGTAAAGGTAATAAGTCTAAGGCAATTACTACCTGCTACGGAAACACTTCATTGATTTGGCCATTTATTTTTGATAAATGGATGTCACACAGCAGAACTCTTAAGAAGAGAAAAGCTCAGTATCCTGGCACTGCATCTTAATTATTGCAGCAATGTCAAAGTCAACATTTTTTTAATACCTGTGTTTGTGTTAATCTGGAGTCCTTTTAAAGACAGACCCTCTCCAAATGAAATGTCATTACCTTTAATATTTTATGAAAAACAGCTTCTTCCAAAAATAAAACTGTAATATGGACTACACACATCCGTTAACAAGAATATAAAATAATATATCTGGTAATTCTTTTTCTTCGTATCAGTAAACGGACGGGTAGCAATTTTTCATGTCACCTGATGGCCAAATGCCACCGATATTTTGGTGTCTCTTGTTTATTCTTCCTTCCACGACACGTTGTTGCCAGTTGATAGTTATATGAGATGTGTCATATAATTTATGCTTATATGCTCTGCATGCAGTTTGTAAATTGTTTCCAAACTGGAATAACCAAATATTACTACTGGATTAATTAACATCTGTAAAATAATAATAATGTTGACCACACACTTTAAATTAAATACATGCAGTAGCAAACATAGGAACTGAGCCAGATTTCACCTAAAACTACCAAGACCTACAAAGTGCAGAACAGACTATAATATTCAGATCCTTTATGGATCATTCTTAATCTCTGTATTATGAGAAATAAGGCAATTACCAGAAAAAGAGAAACATCTTTTGCTTCTCAGTACACCCTCTAAAGATGGGCATGATTGGAATAGTGACACTGAAACAGAAACAGTGGAAAATCTCATGTCATCATAAACTGCTGATCCAATCTGGAACATCTCCAAAAGCCAGTATTTTACATAACATAGGAAGAACTGAACATATATTTACTATTTCACCATCTTACCTCCACCACTCCCATAACCACTTACTGACAAAATTCTAAGAAGGAAAAAGTTTTCAGAGGTAACATTTTCAGAAAAGTCACAGCACCAGAAACACAGTATTTCACAGTTCTTGAAAGTCAATTAACAACATACGGTTTTTCAACCTGAGCATGATATAAGTAGTCTGGCACACAGTCAAGAGTTTGTTAGTTTAGCTGGGTAGTATGTTTAAGAATCAAAATGGAATAGTCAGTAGTAATCATAATCTAATTGGGGTTTGTCTCAGGGGGTTCTACAGGGTTTCATACTAGAACTGCTGCTATTCTACATTTCCATTAATGATCTGAAAGTAAATGTACATTTCACTGCTGATAATGTCTAACAATGACACAAAAATTGGCAGAATGGCAAATAATGATGAGGACAGGATAGTCATACTAAGGGATGTACCTTGATCCATTCATAAAAGGTACATTTTAATATAGCCAAATGCAAATTTAGACATTTAAGAACAAAGAAAGCAGTCCATGTCTACAGAATGGGGGGCTGAATTGTGGAAAGCAGTGAAGACTGCATAGAAGACTGTGTAGCTATTATATGGTGGATGTTGGAAAGTAAGTGAAAGAAGAATCATCTCATTACGGCACAAAGACTTTTCAAGGTAGCTAATGATGAGGTAATTCAAAATGAGGAGGTGGTTAAGAAGATGGATGGATATAATAGTGAAGTATTTTCCAACTGTTAACTAGAGGTCAGTAATTAAGTCTGTAAGTATTTCACAATGTTGCACATGAAAGAAGACAGGAAATGAAGGTAGATCAAGAGCTCCATTTAGCAAGAACTTTGCATGGAAGTCCTGTGTGCTTGCCAGACCATATTAAGTTGTTGGATATATTGCAAAATGGATTTTGTACAGGTATTTTAGTTAACGGTTCTTACAATGAGTATTGTTCTGGATGTGCTCACTGATAGTGATGTCACTGAACATATGGCAAGTTTAACTAAGGTCACAAACTCTTCATACTTCACACCTTTCTTTCTTGGCCATCAGCATTACCATCTCCTTCCAAACAGATCAGCAGTACGAAAATCACAATGTTTCTCTTCACTCTCGAGTGACAGCTTCCTTCAAAAGTAAAATACCACTTTCACCCAGAGGATGCTCAAAAAGCCACTGCTCAATGACTTTGCAAACCAGCCAGATGAGCAGAAGCCTCAAAGCTATTCCTAAACAAGTGTTTGATTTCCTTTCATAATGGCAAAGTATTATGTTGTCTAGATTATGCTGCTAGAACAGAAAAAAGTACAGTGAGAGGGACCGTGCCTGTAGAAATGTACACAGAAGGATTTTTGTAGGTGATATTTTTACTGAACCAATTGCATGGTTGGGATAAAATTAAACAAGCTTTCGAGTACAAGCTCACCTAGGCCACGTCCAGACAATCGAGCATGTGCCTATTGTGGTGCTTCAAAGCAGTTTGAGATGCTGCAAGAAGCATGCTAAGAATGAAAAAATTTTTTGTGCACTGAATATTTGCAGCACAGGCTCTAAATTTGACACTAGGAAATCCTGGTATTAAAAAAAAAAAAAAACTGGAAAAAAGCAATGCAGAGGCAAAAAAGGCTGGGACCTCCAAGGAGATGTGCTGGCACCCAGTCAGAATGTCTCTATGGGCAAGGCTATAGTGGTGGATCAAGGAGCAGGGCAAGGCTGCAGGGCAGGGCTGCAGTGGTGGATAGGACCCAGGGTTTGTCCCTGGTAAGTAGGGACTGTCGGGGTGGGGGACTGTCGGGGTGTGAGAGATTGTCGGTGGATGGGACTGGTCAGGAGGTCCTCCTTTATTATAAATATATCAATAAAACACTGCCCAAACGATCTCTCTCTATATAAATGTCATTAAAATTTTAATTGCAGAAGAACATGGATTTTGGGAAATTTTAATGACCGAATTTGGGGGTTTCTTAATCAGAGAATTTGCAGTTTTTAAACAGGGAACACTAGGATCTAGTGAGGCAGGTGGCAGGACTCAGGCTGATGAGCCTGCCCAGGGCCAGCACTGGGGAACCCAGCTGGAGAGTAGACAAGGTGGCTGACCTCCTGGCCATTTGGGGCCAGGAGGACACTTCAACAGTTTGAAGCGGATCGCCACAAGGAGCACATCTTACAGGCAACAGCTGCCCAGAGGGCAAAGCGGGGACACCAGAAGACACGACTGCAGTTCCACCTGAAGTAGTTAAAGCCCACTGGCAGCTGGCCCAGAGGTCCAGGCGGCTCTCCTGCAGTGCCTGTACCACAGTCCAGGAAGCCATGAAGTCTCTGTCTGGGTCTTGTAGGTGCACAGCCATGGGGCTGCAGGTCCAAGGGGGCTCATGCTGTTGCAGATGGCAGCTCCCACTGCCAGACTGCTGCAGTGGGTAGAGGGTGCAGGGTCCACTCTAGGTTAGGACTGCTTCAGAAGTACAGCTGGCACAAGGGGCTAATGCCCCCCAATACCAACTGGCCGGGCCTCAGATGGTTCTGGGGGCAAGCAGCCCTAAGCTGCTCTCCAGGCCAGCTTTTTATACTGCTGGGGCCAGCACAGGTGCCTCTAGCTCCCCCTGGCTGAAGATATAGGAGGAGCTGGGCAAGGTCAGTTTTCCCCAAGTGGCACAACTTGCCCCACACCACAGTGCATGTTCAGGCACTTGCGCTGAGGCACAAATCTCTGGCACAAATTTGTGCCGCTACTATTTGAGCTGCTGCAAACGCACATGCCTGCATGTGTGGATAAGCTCCTATAGTCTTGCATTCGAAAGCTTATCTTACTTTATCCCAACTATGCAGTTGGTTCAATAAAAGATATTACACAGAAAAATCCTTGCCCCTCACACAATTCCTGGACTATAGTGGTTGCAACATCACTCCAACACTATCAAAACCCTAGATCCACATTTAATATTGTACCTTGTGTCTGATTTACATGTTAGATGTAAATATATTTTCCTTTTATAGGACAATAGTAGTGTAACACAAAAATATTTAAATATGTTTATTTTTCTATTTAAAAATTAACCTGAAACTGGATTTCAGATTCTAAATGTTATACGGTATATGAATACTTTAAAAAGTCTTAAAACATCAGGAAAGTCATCCCACAAAGAAACAAATAATCAAAACACTGAACTAATTTTTTCTTACTGGCATATGATAAGATAAACCTTGCTTGTTTCATCTCTGACTGGGACAACCTGGGCTTCTGTTTGTTGCAAGCAAGGACCTAATTTTCAAGGGCCTCTTTTTAATTTTTTGGGGTCATATTATGAAATTATTAGGGACAGATAACAGTATGTATAATTTCTAAACTGTACTTTAGATGTTTTAGTTGAAAAGCTAATATTGAGGCCCTGACAGATGTTACTACTTACGATATAATTAACTGGTTAATCTCAAGTAGTAACGTGGCCACATGTTAGTTCTCTTAATGGCGTGATAAAACAAGGAATAAGCTACAAAGTTACTACACAAAAATTTGTAGAAAGTTTGTAGCTGTTTTCCATCACACCATAAGTTGCTATGTCGCTAGGCTGATCGGGGCTCCCAGCTTGCATGGGAGGTCTCAAGTCCCATGGACTTCTCAGGCTGGGAGTGCCCATCAGCTGACAGCCACTCCCAGCCTCCAATGTGCCCCCGAGACTGCAAGCCCCAAACAGCTGCTGCTCCCAGCTGCAGGGATGCATCAGAGCCCTTGACTCTGTTGCACTTTGGCATTTGGGAGCAGCATCTGATTGGGACTCCCAGGGTCCAAATCCAGTGGAGTCAAAGGCTCTGCAGTGCCCTGGAAGCTGGCAGCAGTCATCTGATCTGTGCTTCCAGGTTTAGGGTTGCATTGGAGACCTTGACACTCATATGCTCCTGAGGCTGGTAGCAGAGATCAGCTGACTGGCTTCCTAATTGCTGGTGGAGGGGGAGTCCAGAATCATGATCCCTTGTACTGGCAATATGGCATGATGGGATCTCATCCCTGATCCCAGTCACGCCTCCTCCCATACACATGTAGCATAGCAGGAAGCAAGATTGTTGGGATTACACATCAGATCCCATCGTGCCTTGAGCTGAACCTCTGCCAGAAACCTTATTCTATCAAGGTACATTCCAGAAGTCAGTTATAATACCATAGAAATATTTTAGTCAGTTTTCTATATCCCACACGAGATTTTGGTTCTGACACAAATCCTTCCAAAGTCAAAGGAAACTGCAACTGAAAGTTTGCCTAAAGCAGTGAGTCTCAACCAGGATACTGGGGCACAGCATGGTGTTAAGTATTAGGAGATAAGCAGATGAATTAAACAAATAAGCAGAAGCTCAAGCTTGTCCTACCTGGATGACAATCCCCACTGCCATGCCCCACTGCAAGGAGGTAAGAACTGTAATCTATAAATTAGTTTCTGAAATTGGGTGCCATTCAATTCACAAAAGGTATGAAGTGGTGCCTTGATTCCAGTGAAGGGTGCCATGAGTCCAAAGATTGAGAACCACTAGTCCACATTTTCAAATGGCTTCCCCTAAAGCCCGATTCAATTTACTCCGCTATAAAATTCCAATGATTTTAATGAAATACAAATCATGCATGATTCACAAATTAAGTGCAGGTGTTATATATATATTGGTTCCTGATCATGTGTGCCAAAATGCTGTGAGCATATTCATGACGACCATTCGGTAATTCTGACATGTAGGGTAGCTGCATGAGACTGAGGTGACTCTTTCAATCAACAATACAAACCCAAAGAAAACAACCAATCTGAAAAACCTGGGACTCAGATTCCATAAGCCCTGCAATTGAGATTAACTTTTAATGCAACAAAGTAGTTGTGTAGGTCAAATTTAGCTAGGTTCAGCTGGAAAAATTTTGCCTGCAGTGATGGAAAACAGTGGTAGGCAAATTTATTTACTCTTTTTTACTTTCTTATAAAAACAGTAGAAGTAGGCACAATAAAGGGAGCCTTATATACTTACAAAAACATTCTATTTATTTGAATTTTGAAACAATAGCCTTCCCCTCTTCCAAAAATGAGAAAAGATTTTGCATAAACTTTTAATACAATGCCAAGATTGCATCTCAACTGTCAAACACAAGCACAACAAAAAAGGCAGAAAGAACCCGTAAAGCACAGCTGGTATCTACTTTAACAGCATGGATAGAGAAGCTAACTATGGATGAAGCCTTATGTTTTCATCTTCCTTTAACAAGCAAATGCTTAAATGGAGAAAACAGAGGGAACAGACAACATAAGTTCCTACTGTGTATATGGTTGATTAACTATCTTTATATGTAAAGAGTACTCATACACTTCATTCTGAGGAATGGGACTTTCTGCACTGTTGGGAGGGAAGCACAGAAGAGATTTAGCCCTAGGGTAGCTACACTGACTGCAATAGAGTTACTTTCTGGGAGAATATGGCCAGTTATATTTTTTGAAGGTGCCTAAAGAGAAAACATTCTATATCTTAATATAAGCATAATATCTATGAACATGTTGGTTTTTCAGAGTAATGGTTATATGATTTATGGGTTATATAAAAAATGAGCACTCCTGAATTAAATTACCAGTTGAATCAAAGAGAATGTAAAACAAAGAAGGAAAAATGTACAGTAAAGATGCTTTGAGGTACAATATTATAAATTAGACATGATCAGCAGACCTACGTGAAGCAGCAAGCATTCACTTTGGATTCAGCCGATTCGGAAGACAGTGATTTGATTTGACCGAATCAGATCCGAAAGATTTGGCACCACTTCAGAGATTCAGCCATAGACTAAACAGGCAACTGACACAGCTGACTCCAGCTGGTAAGTCTGTTGGGGTTAGGGGAGGGAGGGATTGGGGAAGGGCGTAAGATTGGGGCTGGGACAGGATCTGGATGCAGAGGTGCTGCACATGGGGCCAAGAAGCAGAGCCAGGCTGACCAGCCTCTATTGCACAGGGCTCCTTGAGGCACATGTGTAACTCTCAGCACTTGTGAGCCACTGGAAGAAACCCCATGTGATGGAGCTGGCTGCCACAGAAGCCCTGCCAGAAATGGAGGGGAGCCCCTGCCTCCTGGCACAGTGTCAGGATCTGCACAGAAGGGGGCAGGAAGGGCAGCCAGCGCCACTGTGCAGGGCTTTCCCTGGTGGTGTGCAAGTGCCGGGAGCTGCATATGTCCCACAGGGAGCCCCGTGCCGGGCATGAGCACCGTGAACTCCCTGCCTGCTGCTGCTGTCACAGGCAGTGGGAGCTGCACACCATGGGGGGGAGTGTGGGCGCCCCTACACTGCCCACCCACACCCTACCCAGCTTAGCTCTGTGCTCCTGCTGCCCCTCTAGAGGGAGGAATAGGAGGGGGAAGAGTTCCCCCCAGAATGGAACAAAGCCTCCCCAGTCCCCCATGCCCACTCTGGGGCTGGGCAGCATTGCATGGGGTGGCCCCCTCCTCCAGCCCCACAGGGGCAGGCGGGAAGGGGAGTAGGAAGAGACCCCATCCAGCACCTCAGAGTCCCCCTTCCCCACTCTGGGAGAAAGAGGAGAGGGAGGAGAATAGTCCCACCCAGCATGGAACAGAGCCCCCCTCCCCACCCTGTGGGTCAGCCTACCCAGCATGATCCCATTAAGGTGAAGGGGGCAGGGAGATGGGTTAATTCTTCCCTCTGTCCCTTCCCTACAGCTCTGCTCCCTGCCAGCCACCGCTGCAGCCCCTCCCCTCTGCTCTCCAGCAGACAGGCTGACCCCAGATGTAGTGGGGGGAAGAGGGGAAGGAAGGAAGGAAGACTTAACCCCCTCCCTGCCTACTTTGCCTTAATGGGGCCATGCCAGTTGGTGTCTCTGCTAGAGCTGGTCTGTGTTCCAGGGGTCTGGGGCAGATATTGCATAAACCGGTTTGAGCCAAATTACTTAAGTCTGATACGATATTCAACCAGTTTATCTTAAACCAGTTCTGGCCATTTTGAAACTGGTTTATGTGCACTTAATGACTGTTCTGTTACTGGTTTAAACCAGTTTCTGATCACAAACTGGTTTATGTGTAATGTCTGTCCCTAGCCTTGATGACTTGGGAGTATAGGACCTGTACTGGGAGCCAGTTGTCAGGCATCCTTATAGCATGTCCTGTCCAACAGAGCTGGTGTCATAGTAAACATGGCTTCAATGCTCATGGTGTTTTCTTGAGCTAAACTACTGGTGTTTGTTCTTTTGTCCCTCCAGTTGATATGGACAATTTCCCAAAGATGTCACTGAAGGTAACATTCCAAAGCTTTTAGGTGTTTCTGATATGGTGTCCAAGTTTCACCCATAGAACAGGATAGGGATGACAACAGCTTGGTCAATGAACAGTTTGGTTTGGGTTATGATGTCATGACCATCAAAAACACAGTTTTGGATACGTTCAAAGGCAGCACTGCTAGATTTAATCAAAGGTTGAATATCATCGTTTCTATTTACTTTTTGGGAACGCTACCTACCCAGGTAATGGAAATGTTCAACATAATTCAAAGACTGCCCTCTAAAAAAAAAAAATTCAATAGTAATACCTACCTCATTAGGAAGTTCCAAGGATAGATACTTCATGGGTTAACAATTCTGAGTATTCAAAGCTTTAAAACATTGTACTGGTTTTAATAAACACTATAATGATAAAATGTGTACAACTTTTCATAGGTCTGAATACTCAGAAACATTGATAGATTAAATATCTATCCTTGGAACTTCCTAATAAGATAGGTATTACCATCCAATGTTTTTAGCTTGAGAAATAAAAAAGACAAAAGACAAGATCCTCCACAGCCGTAAACCAGCCTATTTCTATTGAAGTCAATACAGCAATGTGATTAAGACTAGCCATGGATCTGGTTCAGGGAAGTGAAGTAGTTTGCCTGAGGCTATTAAAAGAATGGTACAATTTCTGTGGGAATTCCTGAATCTTGGTTTCCTGCTTAGACCACTAGAGAATTCAGACTTTGCTGGCATAGCAAGCGTCTCTTTCATAAATACAAAATAGGTTCAGAGAAACTTGTAGACACTTTCATCCACAATTACTCTGTGCCAAAACCAGACCAGATTATTATTCTGTCTTCAATTAAACACTCCCTACCCCTTCTTTTAGCTACTGTTAACTGATAGCTACTGTTAAGTCAGCAACACAGGGAAACTATAGAGGCAGTTCCAGCAATTTCAGAAGTGGTCATTACTTTTAGCTCATTATTCAAACACTTGAGTTAATGGCTGTTAAAAAATAAGGTACAAAACATCAGAAGTTAGACCTCCACAAATGGAGCTGCTGATCTTCCAAACAATTTTTCTAGAGAAGCACTCTTATCCTTCATTCGTCACTTTTGGAGATTCTGTGCATGGCCAATAATCCAGAGAGAAGGGGTCACAATTTTTTTCTCTAACTACTACCTGCTTGATATCTAACACATGGCACAATGGTCTGCTGCTAGGATTAATGGTGTCTAAAGTTAGAGATCCACAGGATATAATGAGGGGAGCCCAAAGGTCTAACCCGGAATCAATAACAGCTGCATCTCTCCACCTATTCTTACTGTAATTTTAAAGATTTCACCCCCATATTGAAAAAAAAAAGTCTAAGAAGTGTTTCTATAAAATTTAAGAACCTGTATTTGCACATTTGTAGGCCAAATGTTCTGAAGTAGGATAAGTTCTTATGAGCTAGACTGTTCCTAAAGAAATTCCTTTATATGTTTCAGAGGAGAACAATGGGAGCATATTTACATACATGTCAGTTGGTTCTTAAATTCTTATTCTATAAAATTAAAATCTCACTGTGATATTATGTTCTAAGAGGAGGACAATAGTGCCTCATATTATGAGACTCAATGTCAATGATATAATGAAAACTTTAATCTTTACCTCAATAGACTGGGAATCAGTTAGCATAAATATAGCAATAATAGTCTTGAAAATCAGCTTTTGTTTGATTTGGTTATACTTTTTTTGTCTGTCTTTGGTTCAGTGATTAAGGATTGTTTAACAACTTTCTTAATTATTTTACAAATAATTTTATGCTACTGCCTTTTTCATGGGAATTTTGGTTTGTCAATTTTAGTGAGAGTAAATTGTCTTTTTCTCCTGAGCTGAATCTACACCTTGGAAAAACTGATTCACTTAAGGATGTTCAGCTATGGCAAAGATTGTGTATTTCTAAAGCTAACTGATGATTTTCTAATTCAGTTGTTTTGGCAAATCTTTTTTCTTTCTTTCTGCAGAACAAAGGAAATTGTATATTCTCACAGAAACTATTTTACCATTCTCCCATAATTTACCAGAAGTAGCTTTCTTTTTATAAAGCATGACAGTAGCTTTTCTTTTCTAAACATAGTATTTCACTGTCAGAATACTGTGACTGAAATAGCTCAGACTTATTCTCATAGATGTTATGCTATTTTTTCATGCTTGGAAGTATTGTAATATTCAAGGGAGCAATTAAAATTGTTCTGCTGTGCAGTAATAAAGAATATGATTCAAGCACTAACCAAGGATGCAGTCATCTTTGTTAAACTAAGAAAGCAGCGATTTTGTGGCCTTATAATATGCAGTATTTATCTCTACTGTAAAAATAATTAACTTTAACATTTTTAAAAAATTAGGAAGATTTTAAACAGCATACATGGTATTACACAAGTAATAATATAACTTAGTGGATGAAAAAACCTAAGCAGTACAATTTATGAATTTACACAATGGTTTGTTTACATATACATTTAACCTATTTGTCGTCTAAAGGCAATACAGTTCTAACCTGTTTGACACAAAAGGTAGCTGGCTCCTCCCCCTTCCCCTCCTTACTACTTTTTGTTACTGGAGGTGAAAATGAAGGCATACTGCAGAAGTTTCCTTTTAACATTTTTTTTCAGGGACTCAAGGGCTAGGGACAGAGGTTATACAAAATGGTTTAAGTCAGAAACTGGTTTAAATCTGTAACAGAACAGAAGTTCAGTGCACATAAACCAGTTTCAAAATGACTGAAACTGGTTTGAGATAAACCTGGTTGAATGTAGTATCAGACTTAACTGATTTGGATCAAACTGCTTTATGAAACTTCTGTCTCACACCCCTTCCTGGCTCAAGTTAAATCACAATCCCGCAGCATGCTTTGTAGCCCTAGGCTGGGCTGTGCTGTGCTGTCTGTTCCAACAGACAAGGGTTGCAGGGGAGTGGGAAGGGAAGGAGGGAGGCAGGGACTGCCCTTTCCAGGCAAACCCCAGCTGGGGTTTCGGCCAGGGAGGAGGGTTAAACAACCCTTTCCCCACTCAAACTTGCTGCTGGCTGTGACTGTGGACTATAAATCCCAGAGGCACCTGGAAGCAGCCCCTGCCTGTCCCAGAAAGCAGGAAGAAGTCATGAGCAACCCTGCTGCTGTGATTTTGGACTGCAACTCCCAGAGACCTCGGGTGCAGCAGGAACAGGAAGTGAACACACAGCCAATGCTGACTATGTGCTCTAGCACCCCTCTGGCTTCTGGCCTGAGCCACGGCAGGAATGTGGCTGCATTTCTTGAATCAAAAGTAAAAGCACATCCAGTTGTTTTTCAGTTTAATCTCTGCAGCTTAGACCAGGGATGGGCAAAATGTGGGCCCAGGGGCAGGATGCAGCCTGCCAGGCCATTCTATCTGGCCTGTGGGGCTGCTAAAAAATTTAGAAAATTAATATTTATCTGTCTGGGCTGCCTGTCATGAGACCCTCGATGGCTTGCCAAAACTCAGTAAGTGGCCCTCTGCCCAAAATAATTGCCACCCCTGGCTTAGACTAACCTAAGACTGAATTGATTCAGCCTCAGGTTCTTGACTGTCTGTACTTAGCCCAGCAGGGTGGAATAGCTTCATGTGGAGGCATCCAAACAGAGGAAGAGGAACTGACTCTTAGTTTCATATTTAAATTTGCTTTCTCAAAGCACATTTTGTGCCTTTAAAAAGTGTCTGATATTTTATTTTTCTGCTTATGGAGACAGACATCCTTCTATTACATATTAATGTTTACCAAAATATTGTGCTCATGGGGATTCAACTTCAATATTTAAATCAGTACTGATTCAGAAGCTTTATACAAATAATATATGCATCTATATAGAGGCATTGGTATGAAAAATTACCTTGTCAGGATTTCCCTTTAGTCCTCATGACATACTTAACAGTATTTCTCACATTGTCAAAAAACCCTAGCCCCTAATAGGCAGAAAACTCTGTGTAAGGGAGAATTTTGACAGATATCTAAATTAGAGCAAACTGCAATCATTTTAACACATACAAAGCATATCACTACACCATGTACAAATTCTTCCACAAGGAAGCATTGTAAGAGATTAGTATAACTTCTGTCTTTTTACCTCCCAAGCTGTCATTTTAGATATCTCCAGAGATATACATTCATAAACTGTGTTATACCAGCCACTCTGAAGCCACATTAAAAAAAAGGGGCCATGGTGAGAGCTGTATTTCTGGAATGCCAGATGACTACTTCAGAAGAACCAGATGGGACTGCAGAAATCCTCTCTTTCCATTTCCTTGAAAGTTTAATTAAACTCCATATAAGAAAAACAAATATGTACTACTAATTAAAATTGGCCCAGTGGAAGAGGTACAGTATATTGTACATACTGTTTTTCGCCTTTTGCTGTTCCTTCTGTACATTATGGGTGTACATACTTAATATACTGCTAGGATAAACTAAGCCTATGTAATGTAAGAATTAGAGATAGGCAGAAGCAGTACTCCAGATCCAAATAATTAGTTTCAGCCCTTCCCTCAGAAGTATCCTGTGAATATATGTAAGATATGAAAAGGTCTCTTTTGTCCTTCAGTTATCTACTTGACTTCAGTCCTTTATCAAATCAACAGCTCCAACAAAATACAAACCACTCGTTTTAACTGTTGAGGATATACACTTAGCATATTTCTTTTCTCAAGAGGTGTTATTCATTTATTTTTTTAAGAAGTATTATTTTATTGCAGAATCTGCAGACACCAGATTTTGGCTCTATTTTAATGATTTACTTTCACATTTAGCAAATAACTTAAGCATGTGCTTAAAAGCAAGCGAGTACTTAAGTACTTTGCTGATGAGGGTTGGACTAATTATGTTCATCAATGAATCAGTGCCCAAATCTGTGTTCTGCTGTATCTGAGATAGAAATAATTCTAAAGTTAGAAGGATAGAAAAACAGGACTGAAAGACACTGTATGAAATAATCTAGTCCAATTCCTTGCTCTAAGCAAGATCTTCCTTGTCTAAATCATCCCAAACAATTTGTCTAAACCTTCACTGTAAAATTTCCACTGTCACAGATTCCCCCCTAGATAATATGTTCTAGTGCTTAACTGTCCTCAGAGTTAGAGTTTCTTTCTAATATCTAACCTAAATATCACCTGTTCCAGTTTAAAAAAACCTTAACTTCTTGTCCTGGAGACATGGAGAATAATTTATCACCATTTGCTTTACAAGAATCTATTTTATAGTTAAATATGGTTATCAAATCCCCTTCAGTCTTCTATTCTCTAGACTATAAACCCAGTTTTTACTTTTCCTCATATGCTGAGCTTTTTAGATCAGTGGTGCTCAACATTTTTGTCTATGGGTGGTACCAGGTCCCTCTGCTAGATCCAGCTGGTGGGGAGGATGGGAGGGAAAGGAGGCAGCTGTGCACCCCAATATTGATCTGTCTGCCTAGGGTGGGGACAAGGCAGAGAGGCCCCACAGTCCAGACGTGCAGGGCAAGGGTGAAGCAGCCTGGTCCTGGCCCCAGTCTGGACACATGGGGTGGGGACAGGATGGGGCAAGACAGCTCCAATACAGATGTGCAGGGGGGTAATTGACAGAATGGCTCTGATCTTGGATGTGTGCATCATGGTGGGGGGAGAAGCAGCCCAGCCCCAAACTTGATGCATGGGTGATCGAAAAGAACCCAGGCCCTGGTCTCCCTTCACTGTAATGACCTAGGTGTGGCTGGAGTCAGCCACCCAGAGCTTCTGCTGCTCCCTAGTTTATAGGCCGGATTTGGTCCCTGGACTGGGAAGGGTTGAACACCCCCTTGTCTAGACTTCTGAATATTTTTGTGGCTCTTCTCTGAACTCTTTCCAGTGTGTCCATGTCTTCTTTGAAGTGTGGTGCTCAAAACTGGACCAGGTAAGGAATCATGAGTGCCAAATCGAGTAAAGGACCCGTTTCCTGTGATCTCCATATAACAGAAGCCTGCGCAGAATGTTTCCTCTGATTGTCCTTTGTTTTCTCATGGATCAGAAAATAAGGAGGAATAAAGGAAGCTTATGAGAAGGGAGGTCCCCATACCTACCCTCCTCTAACTTAATAGAGCTAAAAACCTTTTTCTTGTGTGTGGAGGGGCTTCTGTGGGAATGGGTGTTGAGATAGGTCAGGACAGTGTCTCTGCAGCATGGAGTAAAACCAAGGGAACTATGAGGCATGAAGCTTTTCTTTGCTGGCATTTGAAAATAGTATGTATAAAAGTGACAGACATATAATAACATCAGAGAAACATATTTTTTCTAAAATTAAAGGGACATGTCAACATTAGCCAGTCAACATAAGAGAAAGTCAGAAAGGTCACTGTTTAAACAAAAAAAATACAGGGGATGGTATCCATCTGGAGAGCTAAAGAACTGGTAGTATGTAATCATGCTATACATGTATACAAAGAAACTGTTTTAGTAATACAAACCCAGCATATTGTGTTCCAGTTTGGGAGAAAGCTTTGAATTCTTGATCCCTGGCCCACAAGATCAAGAGGTGAAGTTTTTAACATCTGGATGGTAGTGGGAGAGGAGATAATACAAGTTTCCACCCTCTTCAAGTTGGCTAACATATCAAGCTGAATTTTCAGCAGACTCAGGGTAATTAATCTCTTGATTAAAACAAACTGCTTATAAATTCAATAAAAACAGCTAAATCCCAGAATATCTGTAAGAAATTCTGGAAGTCTCAAAAGCAGGCAAGTCATCTTTTGTTTACAGCATAGCACAGCTTGAAAAACAAAATACGCCTTCAAACTAAGCTGACTATATCATTTTTTGTTTAAACATCTGAGGTAAATTTAATAGATGTCTTTTCTTTGCTGAATGAATTTCCAAGGAGAACAAGTGATTTTTTGAGTTATTTAAGCTGGCTTTACTGTTTCTAAGTAGCATAAAGAAACTGATACTAAATGTACATTAAGGCAATGTCATGCCGTCTTTTTATCAATTTTACAATGGGTCAATTTAACAGTGGGTGATCAAGTAACGCATAGTGAGCAAATTCAAAGATAATGAAATAAACATAGACCTTGATTTGTTCCTTCTGTGCTTCCTCAGGATGTGTTCCTACATCATTTGAGTAATACTTTCAAGCTAATGGTGTCAACTTATTAATTGTTTTTAAAATTAAAATTCTTTCCATTTTTTCCCCATGAACTTAATAGACAAGTTACAAAAAAACAACTACCTTACATGTCTTGTATCTGATGAGCTAAATAAGGATTTTCAAAAGTGCAGAGTTAGCTTTGAAGATGAGAAAACAGAATCAAGTTTGGATGCAACCAAACTGGAACACTACACTGGACATGCACCTGGAAAAACAAGGGCAACAAAGATCTGGACCTCTGCCATTTCTTGTAAAATAATACTTTCCATGCTTTTAATATCCAAAGATCTCATGCTTTTAGAAAGGTGGTTTAGTATGCCTTTCCACTTCACAAAAGGGGAAACTGAAGCACAGGTTCATTAACTTGTCCAAGGTCACACAACCAAGCAATATAGGAGAGGAAAACAACTCAGATGGCTTGTTTCCCTGTCCTGTACTCTTAACTCTGCCTCTCCAACTCATATTTCAGACTGCTTATACTCATCTGTTGGGATACACAGAGTCCACAAGTGCCCTTCTGTAGAAAGTGAACAGTACAAGGAATTAAGGATGGTCTAGGAAGGCAACAAACTGAAAGACGAATAAAGACAACACACTCAGCTATCAGTCTCTGCTGTTGTCAGTCTCTTCTGTGCCTTGTCATGATCTTTTCTGGCTAGTAGTTTTAGCATTAGCAGAGCTCCACTAAAATCCCTGTTAAACTCCCACTCTTGTCAAAGTCAGGGAAACAAAGACGAGAAGAAAATTGTATCCTTTTTTAAGCATAATGTTTAAATAGCATTAATAGCTTTGTGCAAATGCACAAAGTTTGACTCTTCAAGAACTCTCATCTTGCTCAGGTCATCTGAAAGGACAGAGTCAAAGTGGGAATAATGTGGAGATATAATCTGAGATGTGACAAAATGCTGAGGATAATGTACCATTGAAAGATTCTGGATATTTCTGAAAGAAAGTGACAGTGAGGAATGGAGGTAAGTTTCCACAGGAAAAGTGCAAATTTATGTCAGGAGGATCAAAAGAGTTTGATTTCTCGTAAATACCATTAGTTACGTACCTGTTTCCCAGAGCAGAATCTGCAGAGCCCAAGTTACATGCCCATGACAAAGTGTCCTGTATAAAATCTGATTCAAATTAGGTTCTGGAATGGGATTCAAGAGAAGATACAATTCTGAGCAGAAAGACACCTAAATTGGCAGTAGGAAATGCTGAGCAAAGGATTGCAACTGAAATCCCTCCTTTCTTGTAAGTATAGCTGATTAACCCTATGTCAGGTATGAATTCACAGCATGATACCTGGACTAGGCAATTAAGATGCTCCTTAAAAAATGGAACAGGAGTCAGTCTTTCACCGCTAGGGCTCTCCTACTAGCTACATCACTTGTACAGCATATGGGAGACCTAAATTCTGTGCTGTACTGATTCTCGCTGGGTTCAAATTCATACCTCTCACTTCCTGGGGTAGTGCCTTAACTACCAGACCATAAGGCTGGTGGTGTACTCCCTCCCTTCCAGAGGAAACTATGCCAAAGCACCCCCTCAAAAAAAAATTATCAAGAGTCACTGTACCAGAGAGGGAGCAAGAATAAACCCGACTCTGAAGTCCAATGATAAATATTCTCAACTTGGGGACCTATGTTTAGATATTTATATTAATTTATTAGCAGTCCTGGGAGCAGAGAACTGAACCTGGGTCTCCACACACACAGCAGAATGACCTAATTACTGGGTTAAAGCCTAGCTGGCTGACTGGAAGATTTCACATATTTGGCATCCTGCTTCCACCTTAAAAAAGCTTTCCTGAGCCACTGTAGTCAGTACGTGCCTCTATACCGACAGAAGGAACTGGACAAGTTCTAGAAATCATTGCAACTGGAAATAGATGGAACCTTAGGCTACTGTTTCTGGAGTTTCGGACCTAAAATGTAGAACTTCCCAGATTACTGCACTGTAGCAAGGATGCAATTTAACCTTGTGAAGGAGAAAAAGCATCATGTAACTGGAACTCTGTAGACGTAAAGAAGCCCTGAACTCCCTTCTGAGAGACAGGTGGGCAAGACGAGAGTTTGATGATATCAAGCTTTTTTTTTTTTTTTTTTTTACATGTGGTCCTGATGTGGTGCTGGACACTTTTAATTAGCAAACTGCACTAATTAAAAGTGCCCACATATATCAGATATCAGCAGCACGGTGCATCTCCACACTGGAAGTGTTTTAGTTCAAAGTGCACCATTGCCATTTTCTCAGCCTGGAGGCATTGCTGATGCACGTGACGCCTGAGGCTGCCAGAGCGCATCAATCTATGTGCTCCTGCAGACTTAATTAACTGAGTCTGCTGCAATGCGCTAGACTTCCACCACATCAGAGCAGGCTCCCTGCATGTGTATGAGTGCACACATAGACCAGGTAAAGGCTGGCTGCAAAAGTAGTGTGGAGAAAGGAAGACCAGATGAGTTTTATGTGTGAGGAGACACTTGTGGCAGAAGGCCATCTCTGTCTCTCCCCAAAAACTCTGCTCTGTGACAATTTGGTTAACATGGGCCCTGCAGAGGGCAGCCATCTCTTTAGGTAACCTGAGCTGGATACATTCCTGAGGGAGGGGGGAAACCTGCTCCCTCTGCCTACCTGACTGGCATCACATACCTAGGTGAGGGGCTTACACTCCCTATTGTTTTAAACAATGCCAACCTGACTGGGAGGGGCTAAAGACCCTGCCAGTCTACCCGGCAACCAGCGATGCATTTCAAATTGGTTGGCTGGCAGCCAACAAGTGCTGGCCTCTATTGGAAAAGGTAAATGAGGTCAAAGGGTTTACGTAAGTTAAGGACTGCCCAGGAGAAGGAGTAGTAGCCATGATGAAAACTCAGAGAGAGGAGAGCTGGACCATCTGAACTTGCTCTCTCTTTTGAAACTCATGATCAAAGGAATATCCATCTGCCTCTGGATGATACTTGTGAGTAAGCTACCTGAGATCTAAATATATATATAGCTTCCAGTAACTCAGATGCATGATCAAAGGTTACCCAGCCACCCTGTTTGCTCTATGGGATTTCTCTGATATTTCCCAGCCCTGAACCCTATTCCAAACCTACTTCGTGTAACCAATAAAGTTCTCCTTTGTACCTAGTGTGGGAGACTTATTGGGAGTGGGTCTATATTATGCCTTGGGGTCCCCTTGGTTCAGGTGACTAAGGGAGACCACTATTTGTGCTGCAGACTTAGGTAAGCACCCCAAGTTCTTGAAGTGAGTCGAGTACCCTCAAAGGCTACTAGGCCTGTGTTTCCCAGGGGGCACTGAACCAGTATCACTCTAGACCCTGAGTGGTGGCAGCACTACCCCCAGGCTAGTGGGTGTGCTCCAGGAGGGGGGTTGGCTAGATGCAAGGCGCCCCCAGGGAGGTGTCTGAACCAAAACTGGAAAGGATGCTGGATAATACAGAGTTAAAAAGAAACATGTACAGGCATGCAAGTGGAAAAACCCCAAAAGGCCAGTACGCATGCCCAAACATGCCCCATGCTTGACCTTTACGTAATTTGAAGTGAGGTAATTTAAATTGACAAAATGCACATGCCCGATCATGTACTAGGCATTACGTAATCTAACTAGAACCTTCCATAGAGAAAACCGTGTGATTGGCTACCTGAAAAATATTTAAGCCAGAGAGTTTCCCCACAGCGGAGACCAGACCAGATCTGAGAGAGACTGCCTCAGGAGAATCACAGAACCCTGGTTCGCATGAGTCCAGAGTTCCACTGGTGATTGTCTCCCCACCACCGTCGCGTCCCAGTGTACCCAATCCCGCACACATTTCGACTAACTCATTCATCTGCGTCTTCAATTAACTTGTTTACCTCCGTTCCGGCTAACTCGTTCATCTTCGTCTCTGTTGTCGTTACCAATAGTCTTCGTTTATCGTAATCATTGTACCCGAGTCTGACCTGCGCTACACTACCATCACATGGCGTAAGTAAAGAGAAAATAAAAGTTTTTCTTTGGCAACCATACGAGTATCGACCGCCTGACTCCTCGCCGCTAGCCCCCACCTGTCCGATTGTGTCAGCCTAGACTGTGACAAGGCGCTTGGTCGCCACAGGTGGCACTCAGAGCCTGGAAAGTGGCAGGGCGTAGTGAGGTGGGTGGTTCAGCACGGGAGCACCCCCTACTGGCCCACCACGAAGGAAGGTAGGATGACTGAGGTGAGTTTCGTGTGAGAAGGCACTCTTGTACAAAGGCATTTGCAACCCAGCATCCATATCAGACCTTCCTCATTGTAAATCATGTAAGAAGAATTGGTCTCAGTGGTATATAATAATCTAAAAATTGTAACTCATTGGTCATTTTGAGTCAGATAGTATCCTGTAAGAAGCTTGTACAGGATAGCTCATGGATGGAGAATCCGGAAGGAAGAAAAGAATAGCCTCCAAAAATGCAGAAAAAAAGCTGGTACATTAGGTTAAAAAAAAGGTGGTCTCTCTAGCCAGCATTTCCAGTATACATCTGTATCTTTCATGGATTTATAACTATAAATATTTGCTCAGCCATGAAACATAGCTCAAGCCTTCAGCATTAAAGCACATTTCCCTTTTTACAATTACAAAAAAAAATCTGTTATGATAATTTAAATGAAATAATAGAATAAGTGAAGCTTTGATTTTTATATGACTGAAATAAAAGCACATAAACAAAACTAAGCTGGGGAGTCCCAGGTTGGCTATAGAATGCAAGCTCCTCACTGGCTGGATCCAGCATGCATCACTGTGGCAGCTGCTGTGGCCACCAAAGCAGTAGTGAAGGGATCCAATGGTGACAGGTTCAGGAAGGGGGACTCTGGTACACAGCAGTGAGCCAAGCTCACTGCAAATGGCTAGCACCAGCAATGCCAAAAGCCCCAAATTCTGTGGCCTGCCATGCCCCCAACTTCCCCATACCCCCAAGTGGGCTATATGTTTGACACCCCTACTGTAAGCTATTATTACCAGGACTAATTTCTTATTTTCATTTTTGTTTTTGCATTTGTTTTTAAATAAATCCAAATCTCACTCTCAGACTATTTGCTGAAATTTGAAAGGTGAATATATGAATATTACTCAAATTGTGTGGGATGGATGGGAATAAAAGGATGTGAATACACATACATTTATACTTATTTTAAAAGGGAAATATTTCAAAAGAGCGGCTAACTGTTAAATTCTACTTGTTATGTGTGGACAAGCCAGGAATAATACAAACTGCTCCAACTAACACTGAATAAAGCAGTGTTAAAGTTGGAGAGCTAGAGTAGCAATAGTAAAATTGATATTCTTGGGGGGAGGGGGCGGAATTAACACTATACTTATACAACATTTGTGCTCAAAACTCCTTAAGCAAGAAATATAGTACTGCAAAAGTTAAGAAAAATAATGAGTTAGCTGTCCTTCTATCAACCTGATTGGCGGAAAAATGGTAAGTTTACTTAAAAAAAAAGATTTAAAATGTTTTTATTCTATCCCTGATTTTTTAATTCTATACAACTATGCCAAATGTGACAAGATTTTTACCTCTCATACATTACACTGAGTAATACAGCAGTCAAGACTGGGAGTGCATTATGCTAGACCAGGACTGTGTACCTTTTAAGTAGCCAAAAGGTGTATAGTCTGTGGGCTGTAGCAGCAAGGGCTGCACACCCCACAGGATGGGCCCCAGACCACATGCCATGTGGCATCCTTTGGGCATATGCATCAGGGTGACAATCCCAGATTTTATTTATTTGTTTGTTTATTTTACTGATAATTTGCAGTTTTTTGTTGTTTGTTGTTGTTTTTTTACCAATTGCTTTTTTTTTTTTTTTTAAAGTTAAGATGGGGTTTTTATGGTCAGTAAAAAAAAAAAAAAAATTCTTGGGTGGACAGCCGTGTGTGATCACAGAAATGGTTTTACACCCTGCTGCCCCACCACAGGGGTCCTTCATTCACCCTAGACCCTTACACTCCTGACTACACCATGCACCATGTTGCCCCTTCAGCCCACCTCCCAGTTTCACAGCCCGTCACCCCTATCCCAACATGGACCCCTGAAGAAGCCTACCTGCAACCCAGTGATATTACAGCACAAGAAGAAGCAGCAGCAGCAGCAGCAAGTGGCTAGAAGGGGAAGGGTGGAGCATGGAGAGGAAGCCTCCTGCAGGGTTCTGTGCTCCCTTTTGGACACCAGGTGATGCTGCTCTGCTCTGTCTGTGCTTCAGTGAAGCTTCACATGACCAGCTCTTTTCCAAGAGGAAGGTTGACAAAACAGCTGGAGACAGATTGTTTTTACAAAACATTTACATTTATTTACAGACTTTGCAGACACGCATTTTAGCCTGAATTTTTACTGACGGTTCCTAAATTTATGGAGAGTTGGCAACCCTTATGGGCATTCTGGTCTCATCCTCAGCTCCCCCACTGCACCATGCCGTGTGGGTGCCCCAGGCAGCATCTTCCCCAGCCCCATGGGCTGCACTACACTGTACTGCCTAGAGACCCTGGCTGCTGCTCTAACTGGAGTGATAGGGCTGAGCGGGAGCCTGGAGGCCATAGATTAACCTCTTACAGGCTGTATGCAACCTGAAGGCCACCATTTAAGCAGCCCTGTCCTAGAAAATATACAAGCCCACAGCAAATGACACTCCTTGTTATTAAATATGTACTATCAAGTATATTGGTGAGCTTATGTGGCAAGAGCTAGAACTAGGACCAAACTCATGTCATACAAAGGCTACTAAAACATCCATTAGATGAGAACAATATCTAATTTCTGTTGGTCTGAACAAGATTTAAGTTGGTGACCTACACGTGAAAGGCTCTGCAGCTTAGTAGCAGTGCCCTGAGGTACCCAGATGCTTACATGCACTGACATTAAATAGTAGTAGTTAGCCTTGTGAGCCTGAAATTAGGAAGAAGGCAGGTCAGGTTGAAGACTAACTGGTTCATAAAGGCATAAGCTTTCATAGGCAATGGCATCTAGCAAAGTAGGCTGTCACTTACAAAAGCTTATGCTGTTGTTCTACCACTTAAGTCTCTAAGGTACTGCTCTGCTCTGACTTCTGCCTGATGCTAAAAGGTTGGGTTTTTTGATAGGTAAGTTTTTCACACCAAATTCTGACCCTTTTGAAGGCTACACAGCTTGGGTCCAGCACTTTTTACACTTGCACAGAATTTTCATATATAGCTCTCAGTCTACTATGTTTAATCCAAAAAGGATTGCACCACATGTTTAAATATGAATAATGACAAGTAAAACAAACATTAGGCAGAAAAATCAAATTAGGGTTATACAGGGAAAAGAAACCAACACTGCATTCCAGTGATTACTCCAGCTACTTTAGAGCAACTACACACATATACAAGTCTACATTTATGCACTCACTGTTTTCACCTCCACATTTTGTTTTAAACAGTCTGATTTTCAAACTTCAGGTCCTCTTCCACCTTAAATATGATTAGAGGGATGAAGCTGAGAACCTCAACTGACACAGGGAAACAACACACATTACAAGTAGGTTATACAATATTTGAGAGTTTGGAAGTAGACCTCAGAATCTAAACCTCATGTTTCAGGGCTTAAGCTAATAACTATCTTCAAGGATAGATCAATTGTTTATAGCATCCATTCATCAGCGAGTGATGGTGGATATTTCAACTATTCTACTGACTGGTGGTACATTTTCTCTTGTGGCTATAGAGTCTAATGTTAGACTTTCAGGTCCTGCCACAAATTCACTGTAAAATGGGACATATTATTGCATATGCCCACTGCAGGAGTCTCAGATCTTCCATTAAAGTATCTAGCATTAGCCCCTGCCAAAGACATGACGCTAGACTAGCAGGAAATCAGGTTTAATTTAATATAGTACTTCCTGTGTTCTGGTTTTAACGGCCCCAAGGAGTGGCCACTACCTCTATATTGTGAGAAAGCCCAAATCAATAGAAAAATCTTCTGTCCCATGTTCCTTCTCTGCCCATGAATGATATTTAACAAAACACCACATTTCCAGAATTTGAATTCAGGTGTCTGTAAACAGTGATATAAACAAATACATGCAAGTACAAAATAGTACTTTTATACTTTTATACTGTATTAAGCAATTTGTACCACACCATGTAAGTAGCTTAGAGTATTTTATATAACAAAAATAACAGACTAGCAAAAAAATACAAAAAAACACCCCCAATGAAATAATGTTAAGGTCTAAACCATCTAAGGCAAGAAATTTAGAACTAAGGCTTTCATCCTTCGATGTATTAAGGTATAACCATCGAAAGATCCCTTAAACAAATCAAAGGTAATATTAGACTGTTTGAATTTTGGAATATGCATCAATGTAAGACAGTATCAAAGTAAGACAGATCATTAATGATATTTAAATCTGGGTGGGCACATGCATATGTGTTAGCGTGATGGTGCTTATATTTCTGGAAACACAACGCAGACAAAACAAAAGCAAACAAGGACAAATTTGCTCCTTTCATTTATGAAATTGAAGGAGGAAATGCTGCTTTGTTTTGCTTTTGACCTGACCTTGGCAACTATTAGTAATGGCTCTTTGGAAAACTGCTGAATATTAATGTTTGAACATGATATCCTGTAGACGCTTTTCTATATCCTCTCTATGCTAACGGATGAAGTGAACAACATATGCAAGTGGTATAAAGTTCAGTTGGATCCGAGAGGTCTCTGAAACTATTTAGACTAAATTTCACCCAAGTAAAAGCTATGGGTAAATTTAGTTCTGTTTTTCTGAATCATAGGGTTCTTTTTACCTGTTTGTTTTCAAACAGAGAAGCCTTGAAACATTTCTTAAACTCTCAACAGAAACATCAGGCAGAAAATTAGGGTTGACCTTGAGAGGTGGAAGAACAAAATACCAATTATACACTAAGAATCTCACTTATTCTATTTCCCACCCTCCCACTGCTGACTGAGTAAATCTTTTAATAACACAAAAAAATTCAGAATTTCTAGCCCATTAACCAGGAGTTTGGGGAGGTACCAAGAAGCAGATGGGAGGAGGGCAGATGAAGATCAAGTTGTGTACAGCAAAGAGAAAGAGAGAAAATATTTTCCGATAAAAGCACAAAGGAGGGAACTAAGGCCAATTCATAATTTGTATCTCAGACTCCTCCCCTTGGGTTTTAACAGAAGCTATGACTCAGAGCAATTCTTGCTGTTATACTGTAAGAGCCCCAGGACCTGCTCACTCATTTATTGTTAGATTTTCAAATAGTTTTTGAAGTTATTATAAAAGCTATTTAGAATACTGGAAATTAGAAAAAAGTTGGTATTTCTGGTTGAACCACTCTAGTGACATTCTAAATATTTCTTAACATATAGATAATGGCGGATGGATACAGATGTACTAAATTACAAATTTCATGTCTGTTGGTTTACTACTTCACTGAGGCAATTATGTATATCGTTATCTATCTCCCTCCCCCCATCCCTATGTGCAGATATAAGACTTACTTGTCTAGAGAAGCATGAAAAACTCTTTCTATAAATATTGCTAGTTTCTGATTTCAAATTTATGTTTTAATTTAATTTCCTTCATTTTAGATTTTATTGTTAAAGGAAGGCTTCTTGTAATTGTTCATCAAATTAAGCCCATATAAATTTATTTGGTCTATTAAGAGCATTAGTTTTCATACCACACACAAATAGAGCTTTGCAACCTGCAGTTAATTCTTTTTCAGCTTGTTAAAAATATAATGTCATTGCCATTCTTGTGCGATATTCACTGTAAAAACAATCCGCCTCTACTTGTGGTATTAATATACAGAAGTTCATATCACTGCACCAGTGTTAGAAGCCTAATAAAAATATCTGCATCTCTTCCATTAATTATTTGAACTTATTCTATTACTGCTCTTTGATTATAAACATGGTTGCACGTTGAATATAAACATAATAGCAATAATTGTATCAGCTCTCAGAAATCAGTGATGAGCAAATTAGCCAATGTTTTTATTCAGGTCAGAATCTCCTCAAGATCCCTCCCTTAATTTTTGGTATGAAAAAGGGGGATGAATAAGGAAATTCTCATGGACTGTCCTGTTGCTAATCTCTGAAAAAGGTAGGAGGAAGTAAAAATAAGAGCTCATCAAAAAGAGATTGGTGAATAGTAAATTTCTGTAAACGTGTGATTTGGGTTAACAAACACCTGCTTTCATTCTCTGTTCCAGTAAGTGATTATTTACTTATACAAAGTAAAACAGCATCAACATGAGAGATCAGCATCAACATGAGCCTCAGAATATGCTATATAGTGATGGTTATATAACACTGATGGGAACAAGGTGGATGAAAGTTCAAATTCCTTTAGACAGAGAAGAAAACTGAACCTGTCTCCCAAATGCTGGATTAGTGCCATAAAAGGGGATGATGTCCCCTCCTCCACCTAGAGAAGAAAGACTTGGGGGTCATCATAGACCACAAGATGAATATGAGCCTGCAATGTGATGCTGTGGCTACTAAAGCTACCAAAATGCTGGCTTGCATCCATAGATGCTTCTCAAGCAAATCCCAGGACGTCATTCTCCCCTTGTACTCGGCCTTGGGGAGGCCGCAGCTGGAGTACTGCATCCAGTTTTGGGCTCCACAATTCAAAAAGGATGTGAAGAAGCTTCAGAGAGTCCAGAGAAGAGCCATGTGCATGATCAGAGGTCAAGAAAACAGACCTTACGACGACAGGCTGAGAGCCATGGGGCTCGTTAGCCTGGAAAAGCACAGGCTCAGGGGTGACCTGATGGCCACCTATAAGTTTATCAGGGGTGACCACCAGGATCTGGGGGAATGTTCGTTCACCAGAGCACCCCAAGGGATGACGAGGTTGAACGGTTATAAAGTACTACAAGACCGTTTCAGGCTGGACATAAGGAAGAATTTCTTCACTGCCCGAGCCCCCAAGGTCTGGAACAGCCTGCCATCGGAGATGGGTCAAGCACCCTCACTGAACACCTTCAAGAGTAAATTGGATGCTTATCTTGCTGGGATTGTATGACCCCAGCTGACTTCACTTCCTGCCCTTTGGGTGGGGGACTGGACTCGATGATTTTCTGAGGTCCCTTCCAGCCCTAATGTCTATGAAATCTATGAATTCACCTCTTTTTTTGAACCTACTCTTTCATTTCCTTTCATTTTCATTTTAGGACACAAGTCACAATGCTTTCATTTTGTTTCCACAAAATCTCCCCCCCCTCCCCCAACTGGGCAAGAGAAAACAAGAATTTTAAGTTCAGTTCAATTTATAATTATGTTTTTTTGTGTTTTCGGTTCAGTGACTAAACAGAAAAATCACTTTGCTAAAGCAACCATAACAAGACTCTCCCTCTTTAATCCCCCTTTCCTTAACAACACTGGGTTGGTCTCAACCCATGCTGAAACAGATTAAGATGTGGGAACTAACAGGTGTGATCAGAGGGTCCCAGCTCCTGGAGTCCCATGATGAAATCAGAATATCAGCTTTCATTGAAAAAAGATTTAGGTCTCCTGGATGTGAGGGAAAGCATGAAAATATGCCTAGAGTGCAAAAATGGATGCAGTTATGTCAGGAAATCTGACTATAATCTGCCAGCACTGTGGCCTACTGTTCTGAGGTGTCCCACTAGCATAACACCAGAAGAGGACTCTGTGGCTGAAAGAAAAGAATGAAGAAAACCTGCCCTCCTCTCCTTTCAGATATATCCCCACTGCTGGCACTAGCAGTTGTAGGTGGCCATCTCTGCAGTCACCCATGCATCTCTATGGGCTGATTAAAATCCTCCTTACTGCTCCCAAGGGAAGGGATGCTTGCCTATAGTTCCATCTATTCCAGTGCCTTGTCTCTAGGGGCAGAGGTGGGTGATGAGGTTATGACGCAAGGGTGGGTCCTCCTGGGGCTCCAAATTAAGGTGATCCATCCTTGACTCCTCCATCTCTTCCTTTAACTTTGTCTTCAAGACAGACTGCTGGCCTTCTGTTCACTTGCATATCTACTGGATGTCTATTGTCTTTAGGAGATGATAGTCATTTGAGTCTCACTCCTCAAATTCACCCAAGTATCTTCATAGGAACACTAATGCCTCCATCTCATAACAGCAGTGGCCTTCCAGTGCTGTAGAACTGAAATTCCCTCAATGCAAAGAACGCTTTTTTTATGAAGAACTTCACTAATTAGCTCAACATCCTCTCTGTTGCATGGGTCACAGAAGGGGGCCTGCTATGGACAGATATATCTTTTTCCCGGCTTTTAACATTTGTCTAGGGAAAAATGTGGAGACAAGCTGGACAGATCCTGTTCTGCCTCTATTCAGCAGACTACTGAAGAACACAGTACATTTTCTCTCTTCCCCCTACATGAGTAACGTGGAAAAACAGCATTCAGCTGGTGACAGGCAGCTCAAATCCACTGCTGATAGCAATAACATTGCTGTATTTCTCAACACCACACCAGACTTTTGCAGTCTAATATTCAGTTATTATTTGACTAGCCAAGTGGGACAAATACTGTTATTTGGCAGACACATTATTCTTACAGCAGTATTTATCAGAGATTCTAAATCCTCCCAGAAGAAAGGAAAATTACTTTTATTTATATATTTTTACAAGAAAAGATTTCAATGCTGCTCATTTAGTCTCTCATTTCCTCTGTTTTTTAAATTCTGTGACGGACTTACACATATACACACACAAACATGTCATTTATACATTAAAAGAGGACTAAAGCAATTACACTAACCTTTTACAAGGTATAAGGCATTCTGTATTATGCAAGTGCACAGCAATAAATCACCCTCCCTGTTCTCTTAGCTGAATACAAATGTAATATCTGTAAAATCCAAGCTCTTGCATCTGACAGACGCTGAAATTACTTGCTGTGTCAATGCTGCTTTTCAATCCATATATAAGCAGACTGGCATCCAAAACAGTGAATGGTACTTTATAGACCCTCGTATACATCAGCCTAGAATATAGTTTTAAGGGAACATTTTTTACTTAAGCCTTCCCCAGGAGGACAGGAGAGCTGTTCTGGGAGAGCTAAGGGGAATTAACTTCAGACCTGCCAATACTTACCTTTCTTTGACTGTAGGGATGATGGTGAAATAGGACCTGGCTTAAAAACCACCTAGGAGAGAACCATATAATTACATACCAATGCAAACATAAAACTAGAACCTCATTAGTTAAAAGAACACTAATGAGATTGCAAATTCAACCACTTGGAAATTTTAAAGCATCAGACTTGTAGTTGCACATGCAACCTTACTTCAGCCCCTTCATGCCTCTGGCCTGCGCACTTAAGGCAGTGGTCCTGAGGAAATAGTATGCAATCAAGTTGAAACTAGCAGTGGTGTCCTCATTTAAATTCCTCAGAATTTTTTTTAATAAAGACCTGAGCTGGAATAAAGCCATTGAAAATGTAAGCAGCAAAGTAAAACACGGCTTGAGTGGAGTTTTATTCTTTTACAGTAAGACTAGTAGAAGGGTGGTCCTGGCAGCAGTAAAGGGTCTATAGATCTACAGTCTACAGATCCTTTTTATTGTGTGGGTTGGTACTATGGGATGCTGAACCCATGTGTAATTTTTTATCATGTATTTTTACCAGTAGCCACAAAACATGTAGTTTTATTATTATATAATTTTATTGTTAATTCTATTGTATCGTTTTACTAAAAGCTGTAAATAAACTACTGCTACTTGTAAGTAATATGATCATGTTACTAAAGACTGCACCAGAGAGCTGGATCCTGCTCCTGGATTGGAGGCTAACGATAGACAGGGAAGACGACAGGCAGTCTGACTGAGCTCCAAGTCCCTTTCCCATTTAGAAGATGAGGCATAAACTCCACATAATCCCAGTACAGCACAGGTTTGGGCCTCTCTGAGTTATAGATCAAACCGCAGTTCTGACATAGAAATAACAGGCCAGAGCCCTTCTTCTTTATCCTTACAAATTATCTTGTTGAATTGGACACCCATTACACCACCTTTTAAATGACAATGAATCCAAGCAAACAATTTCTTTTAACCAATTTAGATTAAGCAATTAATTAATCCATAATAGTAATCTATTAAGATTAGTATTAAGATTAAACTATTAAGAAAGATAAGCAAAAGAAGCACATGGGAACAGTATAAAGGTTTATAGTCAACATACTTTCATATTTATATACAAATACAAAAATCAGGCTTGATTCAAGTTGCCAATACATCTTTCAAATCTGGGCACCTATAAATTAATAATCTAATTTTTATTTATTCACTCATTCATTCCTCCTATTTTTCTTCTATGAGATTTCCGCATGCAGGCTGGAACTGTGTTTCCTTTAATGCATCTAAATGGCAGTTTTTTTAGCCACATAAGTGGCATTTTTGGTACCAAGGTACAATTTTATATCCCTTGCAGAGTGGACACACAAGGAAGCATGAGTAGATTGAGCATGCACAGTCAGCTATGCTGGCCAGGCAATTGTACAGAATACACGTGCCCATTCTGGATGCGAGTGTACGTCCACGTCACAGAAATATGGATGGCCAGAAATTCATAACTAATAAGCGGGGAGAAAGAGAGGCAGAGATTACCCCCTAACCTGAATGGGAAGCAAGAGACTTGGGTTCCAGACCCCTCTCATTCAAGCTCGGCATTGTTATACCCTAGGCACACAGCACTGTTCCTAGTAGAACAGAAACTTCTCTACTACTTCATTTCATCCAATGACTTTTAAATGCAAGGGGCAGTGATCCAGCTTCAGAAGCAATACTGGAGAGGAGACTGGATAGCGCCTTACTGGTGGCAAGTGTTCAATCCCTGTGCTAGAAAGTCTGAGACACATTTTCCCATTTTCTAGGAGGGGCCTAAAACAGGTCTTCCTTGATTCTGGGGCGAGTGCCTTAATTACTCAGCTATTGAAGTTATAAAGACAGTCCTCCTCCTTTACACCCCACTTTTCCCCAGACTTATGCTCAGGTACATGTATATGCCCAGCCAGGTACATAGCTTGAAAAGAGCTATTTAGGCACACAAGCAGAAACAGAATTCTGCCTGTGGTATGTAAAAATTAAATAAATGAATAATTCTTCATAAGATCAAAGCATACATTTGCATTATTCAGGTTATTATTATTTGTGTTATAGTAGCACAAAAGATTGAATGGGTCTTGATTTTTAAGTTACAAAAGCCAGCTATTTTTCTGTCAGCGTAAAAAAATTAATGTTTCTGACTCATTTGAAACCTTGAATTTTCTTGAAGCTACTTTTCCATTAACTATACTATAATGCATTTATTCAATGGTGGACAAAGACACCAGAAATAATGAAATAAAATAACATTTCAAAACCAGTCATTTAGAAGTTTTTAAAAAAAACCGCAATTTTGTTTTCAAAATTCATCTTTACCGCATTTCCAGTCATGTTAAACTTGCACACTTCCTTAATGTCAGTCTTTCAGAACAACTCTGTAGTTTATTTTCTCCCTTGTCATATTGATAAGAAAAGATAGAGCTTTCTAAAGTAAATTGTAAGTCACTTCTAGTATAATTACAAAGATCTGGTGTTGGTCCCTGGCTAAAGGTAGGATTTTAATGGATGACTGGTATTGAACTTTACAGAAGACAGTAGTAAAAAGAAATAGAGAAATTTTACTATATAATCATATCACAAATATTACTGTTTTTCTCTTTTTTCCCATCCAATAAATTGGTACTGAACAAGTATGAAGATGTACTAACAATGCTTACTGATTACCTAGGATGAATCATTTCACCCTGTTTTCAAACCTAATTAGCAATATGTTAACTGGTAAAGAGAACAGATAACAGGCATCTAATCAGTTAAATGTTGTGCTTACAGAGCTCCATTTATCTAACTTTTTTTGGCATTTGGTGAAAGTCTGGACAGATTGTTATACTGGGAGCAAAGAATTCCTTTATATCAGTCATAACATTCAGTGTTGAATGCCTGGATGTAGAATACTGGATTCATGTAACTGTATATTGGACAGAAAAAACAACCTGGGTGGTCTCTTTGGGATCATCAGCATGATTCCTGCATGTTGATGATTACATTTTCCCAGTAATATTGGGCTTATTGGTTGGGGCCAATTTTAATACATTTATTTATGATTTAACAGCATGTGTGAACAAGCAGGGAGTGATACAAAGGCAGCAAAACTGCTTCAACTTTAACCCTGGATGAAGCAATATTAAAATGTTTTGCTACATTTGTATGGTTCCTGGCTTGTCAACATGTAACTAACTGTTATATTCTAACAGCTGCTACAGGGTTCAGAGCAAGAATCCCTCGGCTCCCCTTTTGAAACTGCTCTGAATATATGCATGTCCATACCCTGGGCTCACTGGGAAATCTCAGAAGAGAAGATGAAAAGAGACTGGTTTGTTAACCAATCTCTGCACATACATCTGGGAGGGAAGTACACATAAGAAAGGGAAAAGAACTGGTTATGGTAAAGGACAGTGCTGGCAAAAGAATAAATGGAAAAAAATTGGCCATGAATAAATTTAGAGATTCATAGATGCTAGGGCTGGAAAGGACCTCAACAGATCAGAGTCTGACCCCCTGCCCTGGGCACTACATAGTGCTGGGGTCAGATGACCCCAGTCAAATGCCTACCCAACATTAAAGTGTTTCTAACCATCATGGGAATGTGATTTTGGAATAGGAGTAGTGGGAACAAAAAACCTTACCAGTTATAGGATTGAGCTTGATCAATTTATGAAACATTTTAAGAAAACATTACCAATTGCAGGGAAGCATATTCAATGACCAAAGCCCCTTCCAGCCTTATGTTCCTATTTAAGTGAAAGCACATAAATGTACAAAAATTGAACAGCTCTCCCAGTAGAAACCATGAGTCTACAGACACTCAAGGTTTTTCTCCCAAAGCAAAAATGGAGGCTCTGGCTAAAAATAACCTGGGAACAAATAGGGTTAAATAGCTCCTGGGAGAATTAACTTTTGTACATGGACCTTCTGAGACAAGCTGCAGCACAATCCTCCAGCACCCTAATGTGCTTTGTTCCCAGCTTCCCCTATGCACCTTCCTCCTATCCCCAGATCCAGAGAAATAGTGTATGCATCACTTGGGCTGGACTATACTTTTCACCAAGCAGGGCACCCTTTCATCAACCACTCATTGTGCTACAGGGAGACAAAATGTGTAAGGCAATCTATGTCAGCCAATTAGGGCTGCCCTGTGCACTGCTGTCATCAGGCAGACTGGGGGCCTGCAGAACAGGCCCCGTGTGCACAGGGGCCCCCTGGCTGCCCAGTGGCTCAGCATTCAAATGTCTGTTCAGGGGTCTCTGGGTAAGCTTCTCTACCAAGAAAAACTGAGAAGAATTCTCCTAGATCATTTGAACATGCTTACGCTGCCAAACGTATTAGCAGATTGTTTGTGGGAATTCTGCTATCTTATTTAATTATCAGAGTACCTTTAGTGTAATCAAAAAATCTATTTTCAACCATTTTTTTGTTGCAAATTATTCTAATACCTCAAAATTGCAGTTTTCTAGATCACAACTACCATCACTTGTTAGCCAAATACAGAGCCATTAATAATTTCTTCAAGCGGTTAAAGATCACGTCTGATAACACAAACCTTTATCTAAAGAGCATAAGTAGTGGATGACCTGCTTTCAGCGCATCATTAGATTTTAAGCCAGATTTCTGGTTCAAAATAACTACTACCTTAGGAAAAATTAAGACTGCAGAAGAGAGGTTGTCTTAACCTATAAAAGTGATGGTATTAATAGACGGGACAGAGACCTCTGGGCATTTCCTCTGTATTTAATTAACTCTCTCTTATTAAAGGAAGCCTCTAAACAAACCAACAGCAACAGAAAAAAAAACTATATGTTCAATCAAACCCACCCCAGGAAGCAGATGAAAAGCAGTATTGCCATATCATCGTAATCAATAAAAAATTTCCTACTTAACTAATGACAGGAGGTGTACATATATGATCTTATATACCAAAAAGTTTTGATAAATCAGGTTGAATGTATGGCTTTATTACCTAAGCTTTTGTTACTAAAAGCTTACATTTTTTGGATGTGTTCATCTTGTCTTTAGCCTTATCAGTTTTCGGAGTGACTTATAACTTTGACACATTTCTTCAGATAAAACACGGTATTAAAAATATCACAATAAATCTATTTTAAATCTGAAATGCTTCAAAAGAACAAAGTAGAAAAAGAATCCCAACACTTTACAAGCTCTTGTATCATTATATGGCTTGCCAAAATAAAAAAATTTGCATAATATGAGCCAAGTTCTTTTGGTATTTAAGTAAATATAAACAGCTGATATATTAAGGTTTAAAGGTAGCTGTTTCATACAATACAGGCCAAATTCATCTGACTTCATAGAACCTCCTGCTGTTGTGAAGGGGAGGATCACGCCAGGCTGAATATACCCAAGGACAAGACCCAGCTCCTCAGTTATTTGAGCTGCTGAATTAGTTGCCTGTAGCCTATGTCAAAACAAGGGACAGCGGAATTTTTAAAAATAATTTAGCTTAATTATAACATAATTTCTTCAAATGTAGCCTGAAGACAAAACACTGATGATTTTTAGTCCTATGGAAAGTATTTGTGTTATTTCATTTTTAAGATAATTCAGGACCCATTATAAAATTAATTTGAACAACTAATGGAAGTTCTCCCAAAAAAAACCCAAACAAACCCTCTACTCCAAGAGTAATTGCAGTATGTTTGAGGAGAAGGTACTGTACATCTCATACAGAACAACTGCTGGATTCCAACTTTAAGTGCAAAGCAGAACTCATTCTTAACTATGGAGTTAGACAGTGCCTTCATAATGAGAACTCACAGCACAGAGTATCAGTCCAGTATGTTGTAAAGACATTTTTGGAATAATACCCATAATAAACTTAAAAATATATGGTATTGGGAATATATAATATAGAAATGTTTAATAGTTAAAGTAAATATTATATACTGCCTCCCTGGATAACACTGCAGTTTATTTTTAAAATACATCTTAAGAATAAACTACATTTTGAGAATTTAAAAAAGTACCTAAACCACAAGTTAGGTCACTGATAAATGAGCCAGAGTCAACCCATTCTGCAGTTGGACAAAAATTCCATTAGCTTTAATGCAGGTATTGCCCAATTAAAAACTACAGGATCATGCCTAATACATGCCTGTCTACATGTTTGTGAATTGAGAAAAGCAGAGGCTGCCTCAACTATGAAGTACCTTGCGATGATGAGAACTGGGTGATATCTTTACAATCCTTACTATTTCTCAAAACTGTCTTGACAATTTACAATCAAGACATGAAAGCTACTCACATGCCTTTTGTCATGATGATTGATGAAAATACTAATGATATCTTATTTGCCTATCAAAGAAAATCACTTACGCTGGCTGTACAGGCAAGAAGCATTTTATAAAAGGTGAGATACTAGAATGACATTGAGTGGTTTACATTAAAAATTCTTTTACACTGGAAAATATAGTTACATCAGGGTAGACCAAGTCTAAGAAGCAGATTTGTTTTAATACCAGTGCAATGTGCCATGTTTGTTTGGTTACTTGTGGTCATCACATAATAGATTCTGACAGTTTAGTTATATTTCTTATCCATGTACACTTTTCCTTCCCTGGCTATGGTTTTCTTAATTATAATAAACAGTGGGGTTTCTTTTCTGCTTTTAGTAACACTTTACAACATAAAAGAAAGACATCTGAGCAAGAATATCAGTTGAAGCATTCCCTCCAAGTTTAGCTCCTTGGTCTTCTTGCGAAGCCTTTGTGCTAACAAGAGAGACTCTGACCTAGTGTGGAGTGAGCAAGACTTCTACTGTATATATCTTTATGCAAGTTCTAATAATTTAACAACAAGATGCTTCAGTAAAAGAGCCCTGAACTCCTATGCCGGATCCTTAGACTTAATGTTTGGCTTACTTGAGAAGGTGAGCCTCAGTGAGTTGCTTGTAGATTTTTGAAATGACACAGGGACACCCTTGACTATCATGGCTTACTGAATGCCCTTCAGGGAGACAGTAGATCAGCTTACTATCACAAGATAGTCTCTTTGAAGAGAGGGACTATCTACAGGCCCCTCCAGAAACTTTGAGATAACTGCTGTTTTTATACAGTGCATAATGGTAGATGAATCTGACCTCTAAATTCTCCCATGTCACTACAACAAATACAGGGAGACTGTGAAGAGCATATAATGCAATAATATAGTGTTACAGATCCCGTGGTTATATGTGTTTCTATATTATACATATAAAAATCAATGGCAAAAGCATTACACAGAGATGTATAGTTTACAACTTTCAAGCCAGTCACTAGAAAAGTACAGAACTGGATACATTTGAAGTACCTGCACTATGATATTCCATTATATCATCTAGATTATAAAATAAGAAGAAAAATAGCTTTTCATGCGAACTATGTAACAAGACTGAAACAATGTAGTTATTGTCCTTTCAAATTCCTTTGAGGACATCCATGTACATTAACTGCTCGCTTTTCCATTGCAAACCTCTGAAGCTAGAGTACTGCATTTTGTAATTGTATCACATTCATTCAAACTCTGGCAATTCAACAGGATCTTTCAGCTACCTTTCGAATATCTGAATCAAATTCTTCCTTTGGAATTAAGAAAAAAAATCATCTCAGTTGACTAATTCAGTTGCCAGTTATACTTTTTAAAGTATGAAAATCTACTTCAGGGAAGAAAGATGATGCACATCAAACCTGGAAATCTGAAAATTAACATCCTGTATAGAAGAAAATATTTAAAATGTCCTTAATTCTTTTAACGAATCCCTACAGGCATTACGGCATCCTGTTCCATCTTGGAAGTCCCTGTAGAATCATGTACAGTTGAGCATAACTACAAGTCTGATACTTTGAACAGTCAAATAATAGCTTTAATTGGCTCATCACTGCTGCTTCAGTCCAAAAGCACAGAAATGAATTTAGAACCAGTATTAACAGGTGATAATTAAATGATGGGTTCTGCATGCTTAATATATTACAGCAAGGCAGCTCAGGCAACTGAAGGCCATTAACTTTAATAATGTGAGCCAATATATACCTTAAGTGATACTTTATAGCATATTAGCAATGGTTGATTAGTGTTAAATCATAATATACATTTTGTTTTCTTACTAAATGATTTTTCTTACTTACTTCACTATGTACCTGTATATTTAGTATGCAAACTAAATGAAGGGAAGCAATCTTGGCTATTTAAATCTCAGGGAAAGTGATTATAGTCAGACAAGGTTCTTTGCGTAGTTGTCATATCTTTTATTAGACCAACTAAATAGCTGGAAAAATTGTTCTTTCGGGCACAAATACCCTTCTTCAGGCATAGGGAGAGTTTGCTGGTGTAATGTGTACTCTCCAGGGTAGAATAGAAGCTAACAAGCAAAGTGCAAGTCTGTGAAAATGCAAATGTGTGGTACTGAGGATTAGAAGGCATGGGGACAGTAGGTGCAAGACAGGTAGGTGGTGGGGGACAGGGAATGTTGAACTGGTGATAGAATGTAGCTGGTAAAATGCAGGCAGGTTTTATGAGCTTATCAGATGTTAGACAGGTTATAATGGGCCATAAAATCCAATGTCTATATTTAGTCCTTTTTTTTTTGTATTCAGTAGATTTACAAAGTGAAGTTCATAGGCTCATCTAAGACAGCTGGTTTTGTAAATTCCCTTTGAGGATTATAACAGAGATTGGAGAGAGAAAGTGGTTATCTTCTGAGAAGCATGCACACACAGAAAATTGGGTATTTTTGTCTTTGATGGATTTTCAGTGCGTATTCATCCTGGTACACCGTTGTTGTTTTGGTTTCTTCTACATATTTTCCATCAGGGTATTTAGTGAACTGGATGAGCTATATTACATATTTGAAAGTGCAGGTATAAGATCCAGGAACGGTGATGGTTCTGTTGTAGGTTGTAGTTATTGTGGAAGTAGTGGAGATGTGTTTCATAGTTTCATAGTTTCTAGGGTCGGAAGGGAACTGAACAGATCATCTAGTCCGACCCCCTGCCATGGCAGGAAACAGTACTGGGGTCAAACGACCCCAGCAAGGTGTTCATCTAACCTCCTCTTAAAACCTCCCCAGGGTAGAAGCCTGCACCACATCCTTTGGAAGTTGGTTCCAGATCCTAGCTGCCCTGACTGTGAAGTAGCGCCTCCTGATGTCTAACCTAAACCTACCCTCTGCCAGCTTGTGACCGTTATTCCTGGTCACTCCTGGCAGTGCTCAAGGGAACAGTGACTCCCCCAATGC
>NW_017728886.1:67536404-67565004 GCF_001723895.1 Crocodylus porosus | reverse complement strand
ACAGTGTCAAAAGCCTTCCGGAAGTCCAGGAAGACTATGTCCACTGCTACCCCTGCATCTAATGATCTGGTGATCTGATAGTAAAAGGCCACCAGGTTGATCTGACAGGACCTGCCACTGATGAACCCATGCTGGTTGCCCCTAAGCATGCAGTGCCCTGCTGGCCCCTCCTGGATGTGTGCCAGAATAATTTTCCTCAAACAGCTTGCCTAGGATCAAGGTAAGACTAACTGGTGTATGGTTTCCTGGGTCATCCCTCCTCCCTTTTTTGAAGATGGGAACCATGTTGGCCCTCTTCCAGTCCTCCAGTACCTCTCCGGAGCACCACAAGTGCTCATGAAGCCGTGCCAGGGGACTTGCAATGACCTCGGCCAGTTCCTTTAGAACTCTAGGGTGGAGATCATCCGGACCGGCTGACTTGAAAACGTCCTGCCCCTCCAGAAGCTCCCTAACTAAATCCTCGCTAACCCTTGGCCTAGGTGTGCCTTCCCCAGGGCCCGAGGGGGGCCCAGCAGGGAGGTGGCTGTCCTGGTCCCTACTCAGGAAGACAGAGGCAAAGAAATCGTTAAACATGTTAGCTTTGTCGTCTGGTGTGACGACCAAGTTTCCCAACGCGTGTGTTGGCAGGTTTTACATTTTTTGTCCTGGCATGGTCTGGATCCATTCAGTGTGCTTTGGGCCATAAAAAGTTTGCTTCTGGTGATAAGGTTGGTGAGGTTCGGTGGTTGTTTAAAGGCTAGGATGGGTGGTTCTGGGAAGATATCTTTAAGAATTGGGTCTTCTTCTAGTACGGGTTGCAACTGTTTGAGGATATTTAGGTTTATATAGGTTCCAGGAAAGGATTGTATGTCATACCTAATGGTGTGCAATTCATGGGGATTTTCTTTTTGTACTGCAGCAATTCTTCATGTGGTATATGGCTGGCTCTTTCAAAAGAACAATCTATTCCTCTGGAGGAGACATCACATTTACCCAAAGAATCCTGTCTGCCTATGTCCTTAGATCAACATAGCTACAACCAACACCCTGGGAAAGTGATCAAAACTCTTGTATAATAAAGGGCTTAGTTTGTTTGTCTCTCTGCCCATAATGCTCTTGGAGCACTCATAGACAGCCATCATGATGGAGGGGATGGAGCGGCCTCACCCCTATGATGGAGGTCATGGTGGCACTCTGCTGCCTCCAAGGAGCAGGGCCGGGGGATGACGAGGCCAGTGGCACTGGAGGCAGTGACAGCAGAGGGTGCTGGCAGAGGAGGACAGATGGGAGTTTGGGGCAAGCTTCCCCCCCGCTCCTGGGAAGTGGGTGGTGGTGGTGCTTCGTCCCCACTAATCATTCTTGATGGGCAGTTCGCTAGTCCATGTATAAAAAAGTTCTTTTTAATTAATTCATTTATAGCAAGTAGTTATTTATAGCAAGTAGACATAGTGAGAAACTGAACTGGATCTATCAGTGCTCATCTATAAACAGTGACATCTATAAATCAGATTTCAGATTCCCACCTGAAGAAACTAAATTAGTCTGGATTTATATGTCTCACAGAGCAATGCTATAGCAATCAGTCCCATGTGTGGGCTAATCCAACTAGGGTAACAACAAACCCTCCTTAAGTGTCAGTGATACCTGACTTAGATCAAGAATACTGTTTTCCCTCCATCTGTGATTTGTTCCCTACCTTGAGATCAAGGGGAACAAAGAGCTTTGAATCTTCTTTTCTTCTTCACATTCCAGCCCACTTACAACTTGTTCCCAAATCTGAAACCCTTCTACACGAAATCCCCAATATCCAACTCTGCAATACTCTCTCCTCAGTCATGCATTTATCAATGTCCACTGCTGTGAGTTCACTATTCAAAGCTCTCCTCTGTTCATTCAGCTCATTTCTTACTGTTGGTCTCTCACACATCTTCTGTCATATCTCTATGGTCTATGCTTTCAACTCCATCATTCCCTTTTGCTCTCTTTTCACACAACTCTCTGCTTGTTCAGTCCCTGAAGTGAGCTCAATCTAGTCTGCATACTCTAAGCCTGTTCTCAGGGTTTTATGCATTGACCACTCTCAAGGTGTTCTGTCACCTTCCCCTATCTTTTTCTTTTACTTTATTTTTCCTTGGTCAGCTTTCATTCCTTCAACCCTTATTGAGCATTTTCCCACCTCCAACTTACCTTAAACCTAGTTCTTTACTCCTTGTCCTCCAAGACCTAAAATTTTGCCTATTTTTTTCTAAAACAAAATTGACAGCAGCTATTATCTTTTCTCTCGTAGCCTTTTTACAACATGCTGAAAAGGGTTAGCATATACAAACACTTAAGCTCTTTACGAAGACATTTTGGAGCCTAAATTTATGACAGAGTCTGACCAGAGCAGACTAGCCATGAAATTGTGAGAGGTATCCATTCACACTGCTTGTTTCAGGACCACAAAAGAGAGATGAACAAGCAGGGATCACCAACAGTTCTGGAAAGCATATATTTAACCACATGGATTCAGAAGAAACCACTTCCCCAAAACCTTTAATGGAACACTGCTGAGGGTTGGGAACAGGGACACTTATGCTCTTTGGTTCCCAGCCAAGATGCATCTCTCTTTTTAAAAAAAAACATATTTATACACCAAAAACAGGATTTGCATCCACAAACAAAACATCCCCCAAAATACCTCTCCCACATATGGCAACGAAAGCCAAAGGTTGTGAGAATGAAACAAAGCCAGAACATGAAAGTTAGACATCCTAATGCACTTACATGGATGCTAAATGCATTTTGTGCCATACAGAAATAATAGCATAATGTACTACTATTTATGAGTATGAAATTCCAATTGCATTTCATTAAAAAACCAGTTGCATTTAGGAACAAAGATTCATCATGCAAGTAACTACATTTTTCAAAACCAGTCATATTTTATAGATAAACACTTTAAACTGTTTCAACACCTGGGATTTTTCACTTAAAACAAAGGAAATAAAACACTTGGCAAGCTTAATGAAGGTGCAATGGAGACATAGTCTAAAGAAAGAAGAAATCTGTAATGCAATTCCCGTTTGGAACAGGTTAACACATGTACCATTTTTATATACACACACATCTGTCAGACACACATATTGGTATGACAAAGTTGTTATCAACATAAATCAACAGAGATTGCCTGAGTATATGAAGACCACCTCAATAGTGTGTTCATAAAACCCTTATACTACACCATAATTCATCTGGTTTATGCTGCATATTTTTCAATCTATTTTAGATAACTTTTAGAGAGTTTTACTTTTTTATTGATACTATTTCTTGCATTTCTTTCATCTTTACAGGCACTGAAAAGAGAATGCAGTGATAATGAACTAAAACTTCAAGAACCCGTAAAAGTATTAAAAATATTTTTCTAGCGCTGCAATTTTCAGGTCTAATATCTTACAATCTTACAATCTTACAATCTATTGGTGACATATGAGGTTTCATACTACTGGAAAATAAAATTACCAATTTTCCAGCCTTCCTAAAGCTCCCATTTTGCTCCTGATGTTTCACAATATGTTAGATCTTACAGCAGCTAAAGATTACTTTTTATTTTAGGCAAAAATCCACATGAATACAAAATTGGAGAAAAGGGAACATTTTTGGCTAGTTATTTTCCTTTTTATTTCATTTTCAATTTTATTTATTTAATTGAATGCTTAAGGTTTGGAATGTTCTGGTAAAAATGAAGTGCTGTATGGTCAGAATATAAGTGAAATGATCAAATAGTAACTAAGTAAAACACAGGGTGTTATAAAGTCCTTGTGCAACTTGAAACTTTAATAACTGGATATACACATTCTAGAAGCAAACTAAATGACGACTGAAAGCATAATTCATTAAGCCTTTTAGCATAGTATAAGCTATGCATTGGGTAAGGATCACAAATGTAATTCATGAAATCACTCGGCAGCAACTGGAAAATGTTTTCTATGAGTTGGAAAATTGGACTGAACGATGTAGCATGAAAGATGGCAGTTATGTTAAAGTCTAGAAATGTGAGCTGTATTGTGTTAGAACTTAACGAATTATGTTTTCAATCACCCTTTACAATTTGCTTCTATCACATGTACATCCAAAGTTATTAAATTTTAAAGTTGCACAAGGACTTTATAAACACCCTGTATATTTCATAATAAATGACATTTCTCTCAAATGCATGACTTATTTACAAACAGCTACATATTCTGGGTGCCAAGAATTCTCTCCAACACTGTAAGGGGCAGACTGTAAGGGACAGACATTACACATACACCTGTTTAAGTGATCAGAAACTGTTTTAAACCTGTAACAGAGCAGATATTCAGTGCACATACACCAGTCGCAGCAAGGGATGGTGGCTGGGGGGACTTGCACACGGTGGCCACTGCCGCTTACCTCTGGGGCCATGCCAGTGGAGACAGCTGCTGCATACAAAACCTCCCTGTGCCACTGTGGAGCCATGCCCAGAGCTGTGCAGCCAGGCTCCAAGTGGCAGCGTGGCCGTGTGGCAGTATGGCCATGGCCGCCACGCAGCATGGGATGGTGGTGGTGGTGGGGATGGCTGCATGCTGCCCAGCCGCCACCATGCTGCCATCCTGCAGCCAGCCCTACAGCTCCAGGCATGGCTCCGTGGTGGTGCAGGGAGGTTTTGTATGCAGCGGCTGTCTCTGCTGGCACAGCCCCACAAGTAAGCAGCAATGGCCACCGTGTGTGAGTGTTCCCCCCGCCCTATCCCTCACTGCCACTGTAGAGCTGGCCATGGAGCTGTGCAGCTGGGTGCATGTGAGCCTCCCCCTCCCCTGGGCAGCCAGCCAGGTGGCATGCATGCCCTGCATCACTTGCCTGCACAGGGGCACCCCTGCCCTCACCTCCTGGCCCTGCACCTGGCTGCTGTGTGCCACCTGGGGCAGTAGCACCTCCTGCTCCTTCAGCCCCTAAGCCCCACTTACCTCTAGGATCCAGGGGCAAAGGGCGAGTCTGAGCCTGAGCCCAGCCTTGGCTGACTCAGAGGCTCAGGCTCTGCCCTTCCCACTCTCCCTCCTCCTCCAGGTAGGGCTTGGGATTTCCCACCTTTGCTGCAATCAGCTCTTTGCAAAAGCAGAGAATCTGCAGATTTCTTTGCTAAAAAGGGAAATCCGCGTTTTCTCCAATAAAAGCAGGGAATCCGTGGGTTTCTCCATTTTTCCATGGGAAATGGAAAACCTGGATCCCTGGTTATCAATTCCCTGCTGGGTTAATCAGAGCATCCTACTGGGGCCTGGCCATGCCCCACTCAGCTCAGTACTATACAAGGGAAGGGACGGCTGCTCTAGCACCCCTCTGGCTTCTAGCCTGAGCCACTGCAGGCATGTGTTGGCATTTCTGAGTTGTCCATCTGGTTACAAAACTGGCTTAGCTTAGCCAGGTTAGACTAGCCTGAATCAATTCAGGCTCAGGCTTTTTTGAATATCTGTTCCTAGCCTAAAAGTTAACATTGAGATAACACTTCCATCTGACATATACCATTCAGTAAGGATTAGAGAGAATGTATAAATTGAACAGGAATATCAACAAGAATTTCCTTCAACAACAACAAAAAACAAAAACAAACAAACAAAAAAAATCAGTAAAAACATATGAAATAACTTGCATTAAAAAACCCCCACAGCTACTGTAAAATAAATTCTTTTGAATTTCCAGAAGCAGGATTAATAGGTCTTTCAATGCAACCACTCAGTAATCACTGAACCATTCATACTTAGAGTGTCTTACATGTTACTGTGGTCCTCTGTGACCCAATAAGAAATAACAGCATTTATAGGCCCAATAATACTTATGTGAAATGACAGCAATAGAGGTCACCAAATTCTTCTGCTCTTCCCACTGATTTTGACAACAATGGCATCTGTGCTACTGAGACACACACATATCATAGTTTTACATTGTTTTTTCAGATGTGTTTTTAATTCTCACCCTTTCTGTATGACATTGCATATTGAGTACTACCAAACCTAGGCAGTCAAATATCTTGAAATTTATAAAAGTAATGCACGTAATTGATTCCTTTAACTTACTTAGGGTTTTTTGTATTATTAATGTATGCTGTTTTATATCTATCTATCTATATATATCTATCTATAGATATAGATATATAGGAGTGAAAACTGAAACCAAACATGATAATATTAACAATAAGCCTAAAAGACTTTCTAACACAATGCATGTGTGATCTTCAGAGAAGTGAGACACAGAAAGAAAGTAAATGACAAAAAAAAAAATTAATCAAGCCCAGAGGCAATCAAGGCCAAATTGACTGCGGTTAACCCCATGCCTATATGATCTAAGAAAGCTGTAACAACAATAGGCATTTGAAATGGTGGCCAGTACAGGACTGTTTTCAATTAAACTTGGTAATTTTTTTAATGGACATGAAGCATAATGGTAAGTTTATTCTATTGCTAGAAATATCATCTGAAAGGTCACTGGAGTATGACATGCTCACAAATATCTTAATACATTGTTTGTATTTTTGGAAAGAAAACTATACTGAAAAAAACAAACTAAATTTACTTTATTTTACGTTGAAAAAGTCATGTTCATGAAAAAAAACCAACCTCCAGGCCTGTCCACACTGCTGCTCTTCTCCATATGCAACTCCCAGATTCCAGAGACATTCTCTTTTCTTCTCCTTTTTGAGTTCCAACCCAGATTTCTGACTATTACCCTTTCTTTTTTTCTCTTCAGTCCCCCCTCTCTCAAGATTCTTATTTACTTCCTTTAAACCAAACTATTTTTTCCATTTTTCTGAATATGGTAGGAATTGTACAATAGGATGTGGTTTATTTGCTCACAATTCCAGATCTTTTTCCAACCAGCATTCTTCAAAAGAACCCTCACTTCACTCTCTCTCAGGTTCACACTTGTGGCTCTCTTCTCACAGCCTGGCGTTTGGGGGAGTATTTTGGATAATTTTTTTGGAGATTTTTTTCAGCTTGTTCTTTGGCTACTTTGCTCACAGACACCTCCACCAAAGCCCAACAGACACACACTGTCCATACAACTCTGATGAGCCTTGCATGTGGCCTGTGTTTGGGGACATGACTGTTATTGTTTCAATGGTCTTATTCCACAAGATGAGCTTTGCTGCTTTTTTCCCCATTTTTCCTGAATAAAGGGCAACTGTCACAGTGACTTAACTTCAATGAGGTTTCACCTGAACTCCATCCTAACAGTATTTTTTCTTAACGTTTATATAGCCCCATAAAAGTAAATGCTACTTTACAGAAGATAAAGTCATGGTCCCTGTCCCAGAGAATTTAAAATCTCTATAGCTGGGTAATGAGGTTTCCTTGCTATAGTAAAGGAATTTTAAATTTTACGGAGAGCTGAATTAAATGTTTTGACAAAATTATCAGAATTAGAGAGACCATCCATACTAATGAAAGGAGACAAAATTACAGAAGGGAAGCATCTATTAAAATAGATGGGCTTACAATATTTGGAGTTGGCATCAGTTTGTACACTGATCTAAGCTCCAAGATAAATATACCAATATTAAATATTTAAAACACAGCCACCAACAATCATGTAGTACAAAAAACAAACCAATGAATAAAACTGCACCAAGGAACACAAGGCAAAGTGCAATCACTTCTGCTGCTTATCAGATCTATGTCTTCCATGGAATACTGCTGCAACAGAGCTTCACGCTTTTTTTGCAAATTAATTTGTGTTTGGACCCTCCCTTCAGCTTTGACAGTTATAACATGATTTTTAACTCAAACATTCTTGTTGGTGAAAGACCATGTTTGGAAAGATTCTGTCTGAATGAAGAAAGAATCTTTCAAAAGTTAGAAAGTGTCTCCAGGAATCTGGGGCCTCACTTTGCTCCCACTGAAGTCAATAGAAGTTTTGCCCTTGTAGAAGCAGGATTTGACTCTTGCTCCTGAAACAGGATCTGGGAGATGTATAGATATTGATCGATGGATAGATATGATATATATAGATAATTTTCTATTTCAAAATAATGTGTATGTATAGTAAGCCTAGTCTGACTGGATGCTACTGCTTAACAATCCATTCCATAGATACTTGGGTTCTGTCCTCATTATTAAAGTAAATTCCTCTTGCTGAAATTCACCATTCAGCACAGCAAGAACCCTGGGGTCCACAGACTAAGATCTAAGCTGTGCTGGTTATTATACAACAGACATCAGTCAAGAGGCAGCAGGTGCTGAGAAGAGGACGGGTAGCAAGAGTAAAAACAGGAGGATAAAATAGGAGATATCTGCATATGTGTAAACTGTTTACAGATCAGTTTCAGTAAAAGGAACTCAAGAATACATAGAATGGTCCATGTGCGCATGTGCACGCACGTTAATGAACGCTTGTAAACAGACAATTATTTCTTCTGTGCAACTCCTTATTTTGGTTTTTCCGTTAAGTCATATGACCCATTGCATTATCATCACACACCTTTTCTTTATTTGTACAGCTCCCAATAAGTATGCTGAGCATTTTATAGGCAAGGGTTGAGCTGAATAATTTCAGTAATTCTCATTAAAATGACAGATGGTAATTAGAAAATAAAATCAAAGTTTTACATGCTTTTAGAACTATATTTATTACAAGTGAGAATTGCAGCTAATAGGAAAAGCCTTTATAAAACATTACACACATAATCTTACAAAGGGAGAATCCCTGGCAGCAAAAGTGTGAAGACAGAATGTTTATTTATTAGTGTTATTTTTAAATGGAAGTTTAAAGTCAAACTTGACAGCTTGTTTGCACTGGGGTCCTGCCCAAGGGTGTCTTAAGACATATTAAACAGGCAGACACCCAGACTATCGTATTACAGTGCAAGATATGATTTTGCCCATGGCTTGGTTTACTGTGATTAGCTCAACAATTTCTTGTTTATTTTTCAAGAAGTGCTAATGACTTAATTCAAAACAGACGAATCTGAAAGACAAACTGCCGACTAACTTCAACACTGGTGACATCTTTATAATTATGAACAAGTGTCTGACATACAATATCCATGCCAAGTGTTACTTCTGTTTCTGTTTTGTTGCCAACATTCTAGTTCTTTAATTTAGTATCTGTAGTAATTAAAAAAATTAAAATCTTGCAAAAATTATTTATACTACCTAATTTTTCAACTCTAAGAAAGACTTTATTAATCTCAGGAAATTAGGGTTTTGTTGGTCTTCTAGGACATACAGAACTGACTGTGAAAAAGCAGGTAAAAAGTATTGGGAAGGCAGAGAGGTTCACTGTATTTGGTATGCCTTACCTAAGACAGGTTTGGGAAATATTTTGCACCTCTTATTCCTTAGACTGGACACAACAGCAAGGTTGGGAATTGGGGGCATGACTTATGCATTAACATTTTGGACACACAGAGGTAGCTTGTGCAATGTTCTAGCCTTCATGGAATTATTCTCCGAAGAAAAGTTTGTCTCTGGCATCCACGCATTTAGGATGCCTAAAACTTCCCATATAAACATTTTCCCAGCTTAAATCTTCGTTTGCTTTTGTTTTTTTGGATTTGTTAGTTAGACCTTTACAATTTAAATTATAAAATGAAATTTGGCAGTCTTGAGGTCAAGAAGGTACCTTTCATTTATAAAAATCAAATTAAATTGGCTAAAGTGTCTTAAATCTGCAATTTCTGAGTGGTGTTCTGCAGAGAAAAGCTTTGCTTACCAGAGGCCAACTATATTCAAACCCCACAACATTCCATTAGCATTGTGAATGCAGCACCCCAATATCTTGTTTCAGCAAGTCATGTGCCCTGGACATCTAGATAATACATAGACAAAAGTTTATGTTTTCACACGCAACTTTAATTTTGGAATTTCCAAAATCCTGTATACTTTGATTGGCCAAAACACAACAGTTAAATATTTTAACATGGCCTCTTTTATATGTAATGTACAGGGCACATTTGGTATATACAATACATTTGTTTATATGCATACAAACAGACACTTCTGCACAGCTTGAAAAATCAGGCTGTTGCATACAGAGGCACATGGGCAATAACTGATATTACAACCTGTGAGAAAATCTACACCTCCTATTGGAGGACAAACACTGAAATCCACTGGGTAGTTTACTTATTAGTCAACAATACTGAAATAAATGAAATCCTATCATTATAACTAGGGCATGATATGAACCAAAACTATATGTATTTTTAAGTATAATCCATGTGCAATATTTAAACTACTTCTAAATTAACCAGTTATTTTTCAATAGAAATAATAAGATTATCTTGGAAATCCCCATTTTCCTATGTTTAAAATGAGTTCTTGCTACTCTAATATTGATTTAACCACAGCTTCTACTTTAACTGTATGCAATAAAAAACATGAGACTTAGAAGGCTTGTAAGTGATGAGCTGATTTTGGTAGTTATAGGTACAGATTAATATAAAAAGGAATTCTAATCACTCTTATCTTACTTGAAGAGAAATACAATTTAAATGTGAATACTTAAAATAATTTGATGCTCAATAAATTTTATGTAATCCACTGACTGTTTGGTTATTACAGGAGTTTTCAACCTTTTTGGGTCAGTGTACCTCCAGTGGGCGGACGCAGAGGGGGAGAGGTGCGGGGGGTGAGGGGTGGTGCACAGCTGAATGTGGAGCTGCTGCAGCTGCCACTGCCGCATGTGACCTTCCCCCACCCCCTGCATCCAGCTGGGCGGGAGGTGCCTGCCCAGGATGGTGTCTGGCAGTGTTCTGTCCCCACCCCCGCGTACCCCCTAGGGCCTTCTCGCGTACCCCCAGTTGACAACCCCTGAGTTATATTTTTTTTGTAGGATTACAAATAGTTAACTAAAGCCAGGATTATGAAATAGTCCCTAAAACTCCACTGAATTACAATCTGGTTTGTAACTAGATATGAAAGACTGGAAGAAAAGCTCTGGAGTGGATAAAAAAGACAAGCCCTGAAAACAGTGCAGAGACAGGGGCATAAATTGAACTGCACTTCCAGCCTGTAGGATTTCTGGATGAAGGAAGACAAACCAAGTAAAAGTGATATGAATGTAAACCTTCCTTTTGTTAAAAACAAGCACAGAACCTTATCTTCTTGTTATTCTTCATGGATTGCATAGACATCAGGGCTGGAAAGGACTTCAGAAGATCGAGTCCAGTCTCAGGAGGTCTGCTAGGTCCCTGGAGAGCCAGGGGGGCTGCTGTGCCCTCTTGCTGCTTTTCCTCCGAGATGGAATAGAATTAGCTTGTGCACTGAGGATCGCTCCCTTGAGGAGCAAGCACTCTTCTTGAACTCCCCTCTCCCTGGGATCATGGTCCCTTAGGGCCTGACTGACAAGCCTCCTGAGCTTGTCAAAGTTGGCTTTCCTGAAGTCAAGGACTTCCGTGTTGCTGACTGACTTGCCAGCTTTACAGCATATGGTGAAGGTGATCAGCTCGTAGTCCTTGTCACCCAGCTTCCCATCAATCACTAGGTTGCCGATTAGGTCATCCCCAGTAGCCAGTACCAGGTCGAGCAGCGCTTTGCTTCTCATTGGCCCATACACTTCTTGAGTCAGGTAGAGGTCATCCACACACGAGGGGAAGCTTTGCGAGTGCTCAGATTTAGCTGAGTGATCCTCCCACAAGATGTCCGGGTAACTGAAGTCACCCATGAGAACCATGGTCCTGGAGCATGCGGCCTCAGCCAGTTCCCGGGCAAACTCCTGGTCAAGCTCAGGACTTTGGGTGGGAGGTCTGTAGTAGATTCCCACCGTTGTGTCCCCTGTGCCATGTTCCCCATGGATTTTAACCCAGAGGGTCTCCAGCTGTCCACCCTGGTCGCCAATATCAGCTTGCAGGGACATGTAGCTTTCCTTAACATAGAGAGCTACACCCCCACCCCTTTTATCTACACAATCCCTCCTGTACTTGTCTACATGGGAAAATTATAGTACACTAGCTACTCTGCACCAGTTCCCCCTAACTGCATCTAGACAAGATGCTCACTGTGCAGCTTACTAGTAACAAGCTACTGCACAGCATCACCACGAAATCATGCAGAAATGCTACTGCGCAGTAACGCTGGTTACTGCACAACCAGCGTCTCATGTAGATGTGGCCCCTGTGAGGTAGTTTGCTCCACTTTCAAAGTAGAGTAGGGTACCCTGTACAAAAAGCACTGTCAGTGCGCACTAAGTGTCTACATGACAAGTTAGCGTTAGAGTAGTGACGACACTGACAATTCACATTGTGGAAATCCGCATATTAACTTACCTGTGTAGACAAGCACTATGCATCCAGTAAGCAGCAGTGGGTGGAAGCCTACCTTGGCAATGTAATCCAGCACTTCTTACAGTATCCACTGAGGTCATTGTTGATGGCTGAAAGTTCAGATACTGTTAACTGCAGTTGGTATGTTGCACTATATGACAGAAATGGATTTAAATAGGTTTTTCTTTGCAAGTCTTAATCAGTATTGAGCTTTTGAAAAATGGGATTTCCCCAATCTAAAATGATCACAGGTCGTATATCTCTGTTAGTTTCAACCATGAGAGCCAAGATTCATGACACCATGGTTTAATGCAGGCCTTATCAGAAACTTGTAGAGATTAGAAGCTGTACAAAATGTATTGATATAACTTTTTAGGCTTTCTGGGTTAGTCAGAAATTAACCACCAATGGCTAGCTTTCTTTAGCAACTCTTTTGTAACTGGGTAGAGATGAATGAAAATCAACTACAATTTTTTTAACCATGAATTTCCACTTAATCTGATAGATGGCTTATACTGTAAATTTTCTTTGATTGTTCTTCATTTTGGAGTTGGTTTAAAAATAAATTACAATATAGGCCCTGAAAAAACATTCATTTATACTGGTGGAACTTTCTGAAAAAATTCTAGCAGTAGAAATCTGTCCAGGAGAGGGAGTAGTATAGATAGTCAACTGCAGCCATCTCCTCTCCCTTCCTCTGTCCTCACTCTGGGGGCAGTGGAGCAGAGGAGAAAGACAGCAGCTGGGCAGTGCCCGGTTTGGGAAAGAAACAAGGAGCAGCAATGGCTGCACACCTCCCTCCTGGACCAGCCCAGAAGAGGAAGGGAGCAACAAGGCAAAGTCCTCAGCCCCTTCCCCAAGCCAGGTTCTTGCAATGCTGCATGGCCAAGCTCCCTCACTCTATATACCTGGCACTCCAACGTGAAAAGCTGGATAATGTTTTGTCCCGCTATTCTGGGGAGAGCCTCCCCAGGACTGGTCCTGGGCCCCGCTGGCTTTCCCTTGCTCCCAGTAGGCCTATTTGGGTGGTGGGGGCAGTGATTTAAAAGCTAGATGGGTGGTACAGGCAGCAAAGGGAAGCTGGCGGGGCTTGCAAATCCCAACCCCACCTCAACCTCTTCCTGAAAGCAGTGACTGCAGTCAGGCAGGGAGTGGTGCCTACTGCTCCTCTCCCACCACCTCCCACCCTGCCCGCACTGGTCCAAGAGGGAAGAAGAATGGCACAAAAAAGCCCCCATCCAGCTTCTCACTCCAGGGACCCTGGTGAGAGAAACAGGCAGGAGGCTTGCAGTGCCTAGGTCCTAGTGCCAGACTGCTAAGCAGATGAAGCAGCACAGCAAAGTCCCCTGTCTGGAGTCCAAGGAGTTTGCTGGCAGCCACTCCCCTCTCTAGCTGCCCCCACACCTTCTCCAGACAGAGGTGACCCTGCTCCACTCCTGGTCCCTGGGAGGAGCTAATCCAGGATAAATCAGAGAAATGTTCATTCTGCTTGGAGGAACTCTCCCAGGACTGAATTCTTCCTGTTGGAGTTGGCTTATTGTTCTCCCAGAACTGCCATTTTCGGTTTAGGGGAAAGGGAGTAAACATTTATACACTTTGGGTTTCTACCAGAAAAACAGAGATTCTCCTGGTAGAAACAGAACATCTGTACACAGCCACAGATTTTATGTACCCTGAATGTCTAGAAGTGTTTCTTATTCTAAACCCTAAAAAAGACAGATTAGCATTTACATGTCTTAAAAAGTGGGTGTCTGTTCTCCCACTGAGCAGACGTGGATGACGCCATGAGACCTGCATCAGGGAGGTCAACTGCGGCTTTGGAAATGGTGTCTTGAAGCGGGTTTTGGATTTTTGGACCACAACCCATACTTCAGAACAAAAGACATGCTCGGGTCAGATGGGCTTCACCTCTCCCTCAAAGGTAAGCGTGTGTTCTCTTTCAGGTTGGCTGATCTCATCTGGCGGGCTTTAAACTAGGTTCGGTCGGGGGAAGGGGATGATGAGTACTGAGGGAGCCACGGAACACCGAACCAACAGACACCCACAAGATCAGCCCAGGTATGTAACAAAGATCCTATTAGACAGCAGTTTAAGGGGGGACCAAGGACAGCCACCAGGGAAATTAGGTGTATATACACAAATGCCAGAACCATGGGAAATAAGTAGGAAGATCTAGAGCCCTTGCTAGCAAGCAACTACTTTGACCTAGTGGGACTAACTGAAACCTGGTGGGACTCTTCTCATGATTGGGTGGTAAGAATAGAGGGCTATAGGTTGTATAGGAGAGCCAGAGTAGGGAAAAAGGTGGGGGAGTTGCTTTCTATGCTGGGAGGAACAGTCAGCTAGATCTAACTGCTCTCGTAGGTTCTTAACCTGTATTCAGGACCTCCACCTAACACAGAAGGTAAGGTGCCCTACCAGGAGCAATGCCTTGCTCATCTTGGGGTTGGCCACAGGGGATGACCTGGTGGGGAACCTGTGGATTCAAGGCAACTTAGGGGACAGCGATCACCAAACGATTAAATTCACTATCCAGCAAAAGGCAGGCATTACACCCAGCAGGGCATGGGTGCTGAACTTTAAAAAAGCTGACTTTAATAGACTCAGGGGATTGGTTAGCAGGGTGCTAGGAGCTAAGAACTTGGATGCGTTGAGGGTCCAGGACGGGGAACATTCCTCAAGGAAACCGTTCTTTGGGCTCAGAGCGAGTCAATCCCACGGCAGAGGAAAGGAGGCAAGGGGGCCAGGAAGCCCCTTTGCCTAACCAGAGGCATCCAAGATCTCTTAAGGGCAAAAACAGAGGCTTACAGGAAATGGAAGCAAGGGATAGCTAGCAAAGAGGTGTATACTTCTTTGGCCCACACCTGCAGGGAGTCAGTCAGGAAGGCCAAGACAACTCTAGAACTAAGGCTAGCATCAGGGATTAAAGACAATAAAAAGTCCTTCTTTAGGTATGTTGGGAGCAAAAATAGGGTGTGGGGTAGCATAGGACCCATGCAGGACAGGCAGAGGGGCTTAGTGACAGATAGCAGAGACAAGGCAGGGCTCTTCAATGAGTTTTTTGCCTGTGTTTTCCTAGGTGAGAATCTAGATGAACCCTCAACATAACATCACAGACACCAACAAAGGGAACATCAGCTAACCAACGGTCAGTGCTGACACGGTAAAAAGACACTTGGAGGGATTGGATATATTCAAATCACCAGGACCGAAGGGACTCCACCCATGGGTAATGAAGAAATTAGTGGGGGTCATAGCTGATCCACTGGCAAGGATATATGATATGAGCACTCATGGTGGTTGGGTGGTGGTTCCAGAGGACTGGAAGAGGGCTAACATTATCCCAATCTTTAAGAAGGGGAGGACAGAGGACCCAGGGAAACTATAGATCAGTCAGCCTTACCTCTATCCCTGGGAAAATCCTATAAAAAATTATCAAGGAACACTTCTGTGGGAACCCGCTAGCTAATGTGATGCAGAGGGGTAACCAACATGGGTTTTTAGCAGCCAGGTTCTGCCTGACTAACCTAGTTTCCTTTTATGACAAGGCCACCAATTGTTTAGATGCAGGGGTTGAGGTGGATGTTATCTATCTGGACTTCAAGAAGGCCTTTGACGAGATATAAATAAATTGAGGGGATTTGCCTTGGATGACTGCACGGTAGACTGGGTAGCAAATTGGCTCAAAGGTTGCACTCAGAGGGTGGTAGTGGATGGGTCAGTATCAACCTAGAAAGATGTAGGCAGTGGAGTTCCTCAGGGCTCAGTTCTGGGTCTGGTGCTGTTCAACATCTTCATCAGTGATCTGGATGAGGGGGTGGGACCCTGTCCAAATTCACGGATGACACAAAATTATGGGGTGTAGCTAACACCCTGGAGAGGAGGAACCAGATCCAGGCCGACCTAGACAGGCTGGGGAAGTGGGCAGAGAGCAACAGGATGCAATTCAATAAGGACAAGTGCAAGGTGCTGCATCTAGGGAGGAAGAACTGCCATCATACCTTCTCAGCTCCACTGAGGCAGAAAAAGATCCTGGAGTCACTGCTGACTCCAGGATGAACATGAGTTGCCAATGTGATGCAGCAGTTGACAGAGCCAATCGCACCTTGTCGTGCATCTGTAGGTGCTTCACAAACAGGTCCAGGGAGGTGATTCTCCCCCTCTATGTGGCACTGGTCAGACCGCAGCTGGAGTACTGTGTCCAGTTCAGGATGCCTCAGTTCATGTGGGATGCAGACAACCTGGAGAGGGTCCAAACAAGCAAAACTCGCCTGATTAGAGGCCTGCAGGGAAGGTCCTACGAGGAAAGGCTATGGGACCTTAACTTCTTCAGCCTCTCCAAGAGAAGGCTGAGAGGGGAACTTGTGGCAGTGTACAAATTCATAAGGGGAGAGCAAGATGGAGTAGGCGACGATCTGTTTACCGGGGCACCCCCTGGAATGACAAGGAACAATGGCCATAAGCTTAGAGAGAAGGTTTAGGCTGGACATTAGGAGAAAGCTCTTCACGGTCAGGGTTGCCAGAATCTGGAATAGGCTCTCAAGGGAGGTGGTGCTCGCCCCATCCTTGGGGGTCTTCAAGAGGAGACTGGACAAGCACCTGGCTGGGATCACATGACCCCAGAGTTGGTGACTCTTTTCTTGCCTGCCAGGGGGTCATACTAGATGGCCCACTGTGGTCCCTTCCAACTCCATGAATCTATGAGGTGGGGGTGCAGGGGAGGTGCCAAAGCATCCTATGGGACTGTAATGCTAGGGAATGCGAGTTAACTTGTATCTGGAGTGGATCTGGGACAACCTCAATAAACTGATTTAACCTAAAACAGTGAAGTCTGATACTACATCCATCCAGGTTTTTTTTAAACCGGGGTCAGCCATTTTGAAAGCAGTATATGTGCACTGAATGTCTGTTGTGTTACAGATTTGGACTAGGTTTGGATTATTTATATAGGTTTACATATAACTTTTGTCCCTTGCCGTTGAGGCTGCCCATGCTACCTGTGGTACACATGTTGTAGGTTGGCCACCCCTGCTTTACACTCTGATGCTGTGGTAATGTACGTATCAGAGGCAGTTTATTGCCTTTGAGCAGGGACATGAGAGGTTTTTTGTGCTTTTGTTAAAAATAGCAATGACCACTGAAACAATTTGGAAACTTGTTCTAATGTCAAACTCTGATCTACTGGACCTTTTAAAAAGACTCCTTATATAAATAGCCTCATGATTTTTCATTATCTAGTCTTACGTCATAAAAATGAATAAAGCAGAACTACTTTGGGCTGTGTACTGTCACCTTTCCTTGCACTGGATGACACTTTTTTTTAAAATAAGTAATTCCTTTGATATCCCTTATACAACGGTAAACTGCTTGGAACAGGTTGAGGTGGCAGCAGATCCAATCTTTTGAGAAATATCTAGCCCTCAATTAGTAAAAGCATTTAAGCAAGTGCTTATATTGGACTTCAGCACTTTTTTGCACTGGGATGGTATTTATGCCTTCAAGTTGTGTTCTTGAGTTCATCTTTAGCAAGGCATTTACAAGTTCACATATAGAGAACCTATCTTATGCTTTGCATTGATCATTTGATGCAACTTTAGACTGTTAAATGAAGGGAAAATTGACAGAAGTGTTAAATGGATATGAAATGGAATGTTTAGGACAGAGCCCCAGGCAATCAGAATACGGCAGGCATGAGTGAACAAAGGAACAAGGTTATCGGCCCTTATGTGGAAAAATAAAATCTCAGAGGATTCTGTGTCAACATTTAGAAAAAAAAGGGGTGGGGGGGATCTCCCACTTTTCTTCAATAACTTGATTGGCTTTGTAGGTTGTAAATGTTACTGTTTCCTATTATGGTAATGGATGCCTCTGCAAGGACAAAAAAAGGACATGAGTGGGAGGCAGCAGTAGACAGATGCATACACTCATACAGGTGATATATATTGTGGGGGAGGTTCCTGGGAAAAGGTTATTTCAAGTTTCCTATCATACTAGAGAGTACAGAATGATGGTGTTGCAGCTCAGGCACTGAACCAAGACACTTTTCACAGAATACAAGCATGCAAAAGCATCTCCTAGAGCAGAATGCTGGTTAGGATCTACATGTAGCTTTTCAGATGAAGGTGCAATTCAGAAATACATACAGAGACATATACTGATATACCTATGTGTTTTAGTCAGGGATCATCTCTATTGTTTTCAAATTTCTAACAGAAAAGAAAAAATCTTTTCTGATGCGGCTGAGAGTTACAGCTATCAACGTATGCTGCTTATCAATAATATCTTCATATTTTTCCTTCCACCCTCTTCCTTTTCGTCAAAATGAAACAAAAACCACAGTAACAAATCACAAAGCCAAACCAAACCAAATGGGAACAAAAAAAGCAGACTTGCAACGTTATTCCCAGAGAATGACCAAATTAATGTTTCTATTAAAATTACAGGTTTTGGCTAACACAACAATCTAATGCAAGATTTTTTGGTACTGGTTGAGGTTTCAGTTGAAGGCTAGTGTTTATATCAGGCTAATTTATATCAGGCTAGTTTCCCCATCAGGGGAAATGCCCTGTTGAACTTGGTCCTGGCCACAGGCAACGACTTGGTGAGGAGACTGCAGGTGCTCGGCCACCTGGGCAATAGCGACCATTGCCTACTGGAATTTATCATCCAGCGCAGGGTATCAGAGGCCTGCAGCAAGGCAGCAGCCCTGGGCTTCAGGAGGGCAGATTTAAACGAGGTAAGGAAACTAGTCAGGGAAGCACTGGGGTCCCAGAGGGGAGGAGAGTTGGAAGTCCAAGAAGACTGCTCTTTCCTTAAGGAGACAATCCTCCAAGCCCAAAGTGTGACAATTCTCCACGTGGATCAAAGGGGGAAGAAGTGCTAAAAGCCCCCATGGCTCACCAAAAGCATCCACGAATGCCTCAAAGCCAAAAAGGAGGCACACACCCAACAGAAGGGAGAGGCCATCACCAAGAAGGATTATACCTCCTTGGCTCAAGATTGTAGGGGGGGCTATAAGGAAGGCTAAGGCAGAGATAGAACTGGGACTAGCAACCCGAATCAAAGATAACAAGAAGTCCTTTTTTAAATACATAGGGGATAAAAAGGTACCAAATAATATGAGGCCTCTGCAGGATATGCTTGGTAATCTGGTGGTAGCACCAGGCAACAAATCTAATCTCTTTAACAGATTCTTTGCCTCCATTTTTCTAAGCAGGGGCAGGGACATCCCCTGCACTGGAATACCAGACAGACCCAGGGGAGGCGCAGCCAGGCCCGGGGGCCAATGAAGACTTAAGGAACTTTTGGAGGGACTAGATGTGTTCAAATCAGCAGGTCCTAATGATCTCCTCCCCAGAGTGCTTAGGGAACTGGCAGATGTCATTGCAGGATCCCTGGCACAGCTTTACAAGCACTCATGGTGCTCTGGTGAGGTGCCTGATGACTGGAAAAAGGCCAATGTGGTCCCCATTTTCAAAAAAGGGAGGAAAGAGGACCCAGGAAACTATAGGCCCATTAGTCTTACCTCAGTCCTGGGGAAGCTCTTTGAGAAAATTATACAGGAGTACATCTGCGAGGGGCCAGCAGGGGAGTTTATGCTTAGGGGCAATCAACACGGGTTCATTAGAGGCAGGTCCTGTCAGACCAACCTGGTGGCCTTCTATGACCAGGTCACAAAAGCGTTAGATGCAGGTGTCGCAGTGGACATAGTCTTCCTGGACTTTAGGAAGGCCTTTGACACTCTCTTTCACCCCATCCTCATTAAGGGGGTGAAAAGCACCTTATTCAAGTTCACAGATGACACTAAGATGTGGGAAAAGTAAGTACGCTAGACGAGAGGGACAGGCTATAACTACATCTTGACAGGTTAGAGGTGGACAGATGAGAATAGGATGGGTTTCAATACAAGCTGCTGCACCTGGGGAGAAAGAACCAGCAGCATACTTACAGGCTGGGGAACTCCCTTCTCGTCAGCACAGAGGCAGAGAAGGATCTTGGAATCATTATTGACCGCAAGATGAACGTGGGCCGCCAATGTGGGGATGCAGTCAGGAAGGCTAACCACACTTTGTCATGCATCCATAGATGCATCATGAGCAGGTCTAAGGAGGTGATCCTCCCCCTCTATGCGACATTGGTCAGGCTGCAGTTGGAGTACTGCATCCAGTTCTGGGCGCCACACTGCAGGAGGGATGTGGACAGTATGGAGAGGGTCCAGAGGAGGGCCACTCACATGATCAGGGGGCAGCAGGGCAGGCCCTATGAGGACAGACTACGGAAACTGAACCTGTTCAGCCTCCACAAGAGAGGCCTGAGAGGGGATCTGGTGGCCATCTACAAACTTGCCAAGGGGGACCAGCAGGCAATGGGAGAGTCCCTGTTCCCCCGAGCACTACCAGGGGTAACAAGGAACAACGACCATAAGTTCACTAAGAGTAGATTCAGGCTGGATATCAGGAGGCACTACTTCACTGTCAGGGCAACTAGGAGCTAGAACCAACTTCCGAGGGAAGTGGTGCTCACCCCTACTCTGGGGGTCTTCAAAAGGAGTCTAGACAATCAGCCAGCTGGGGTCATTTGACCCCAGCATCTTTTGCTGCCCATGGCAGGGGGTCGGACTAGATGATCTGCTTAGGTCCCTTCTGACCCTACCAACTACGACACGAGTTATTTTTAGTGTAGTTAGGGCAGATGTTGGTCTTAAGGTAAGTATGAAACAAGAACAGTAATTGGTGCATGTCACAAGGTTATTTAGTGGAGAGAATTAATAAGCTTGAAGAAGCACAGTTTCATTTATATATATATTTTTTCTTAATAAAAGAGGAAAAATTTATTCTAGGACAAACAGAAAAGATCTCATTTTTTTAAAGACTCAATTGACTAACAGACTGTTTATTTGACTAATACTATCTTTATACAGAATATATTCTTAGTGGCTTTTAAGAAAGGGAAAAGCCAAGCAAGTAAGGCTTAAAAACAATAAGGGAGTAGAATACATTCCAGTAAGAAAGCATATGAATCACAGAGAGCTGCTTTCTGTTATAGCAACAAGATCAATTAGATCAGCAACAGCTGAAAACGATTAACTGCTGTTGGCTGCTGTTAGTGTAATGGGTTTTCTTTCCTGCTCTGTATTCTGGTGTCAGTTTATCACTTTACTACCCAAACAGTTCTGCCTAAAGCTCTGGTAATCTTAAGTATAGAATTGTTAGGAACAAAAGAAAATCTTCCAGCATACAAATTGAAGTATTAAATATTACTAGCTTGTTTATAGATTAAACACAGCTCCAGCTGCCACTACAGTACAACGGAAATGTCTTTGTTTCATGTTTTCACTTTCTACCTTTGTTAACAGGAAAGACAGAGCCACATATTGTTATGTTGATTAATCTCTTATCAGACACTAAAAGAAAAAAAAAAGACATCCCAACAGATCCCTAAAACATCTCAACAGATGCACTTCCTCCTCCTTCACCTCTCCTCTAGTGAGTAAATGAAAATCAAGCCTTGTCCATTTCATTCTTCCCTGGCCCTCTACACAACTGTGTGGATAAATTAGGCATATTTTCTTTCAAACTGATGATAAATGTCCCCAAAATTTTGATGTTTACCTTAATTTATCCTCAAGTCAACTTGCAAGTTTCTGATTTTCACAGAAAAACAATGTCTAGCATTATTTTAGTACAGTAAAAGCTCCGTTATCCGGCATCCCCCAGGAATGGGGGATGCCAGATAACAAAATATGCCGGTTAATTGAGCAGATCCGGCCACTCCTCCCGCTGAATGTGAGGTGTCCCTCCGCCCCACCCGTGGCATCGCCCTGTACCACAGGCCCTGCAGGACAGGGAGGCAGGCCCACCACAGCCCTGCGCAGCCTGTTATGCACCCAGGCCACTGGGGACTCGGCAATGCAGGCTGCTTTGTCCCCAGCTGTGGGGGCTCAGAGAAACCGAAAATGCCACGCTGGGCACTTCTAGTTTCACTTTATTTTACAAGCTGGCATGCCGGTTAATAGAGCATGCCAGCTTGTAAGATGCGTGATAGTGGAGCTTTTACTGTATTTTCATTTAAATATGCATCATGCAACATTCAAATGAAGGACCAACTCCTTATGAACACAATTTATTTTCTTTTTGTTAATTACTTACCCTCAGGCTGCATTAGTTTGGTCACTTACTAGTTCTGTAGCCTCTCCACCTCCTTTATTCTTTTAGGGGTGACTTTCATAACTCTCTTCAATTTACTGGGTGGGAAATACTAGAAACACAAGTGGTGACCTTGGGTCAGCCTGCTTCTTCTTGAGATAGCTGCAAAAGGACACTGTGTAAAATTTAATTCCAAAATAATTTATAGGTGAATAACCTTACTTATGGATAGCTAGCTGCCAATGGAACAACCCTAAAAAGCATAGCAGCTGCATGAAAGGCTCTAAATTGTTTCCTGACCACGACAATAAAAGTACCCTTGGGTTAGGGACAAACTGGTTTATGTGTAATGTCTAAGTGATCAGAAACTGGTTTAAACCTGTTACAGAACAGACATTCAGTGCACATAAACCAGTTTCAAACTGGCTGAAACTGGATTAAAATAAACGTGGTTGAACGTGGTATCAGACTTAACAGATTTGGATCAAACTGATTTATGAAACTTCTGTCCCAGACCCCTTCCTGGTTTAAATTAAACCAGTCTCCCACCATCCCAGCATGTTCTCTGGGCCGGGCTCTGTGTTCCAGTCCAGCAGTCCTGCTCCCCAGCCACAGCAGAGACAGGAAGGGATGGGCAGAGTTGGGGGTCTGGCTAGAGAGGGGTTTCATTTCCCCTTTCCCATTCCCACTGGCAGGGACCAGAGCCAGGTCTGCTAGGTACCCCCTGCCCCCACTGCTGCAGTTGCAGACCAGTGTAGGCCCTGAGGGGACAGGAAGGAATTATTCTCCCCACTACCCCAGGGGGACTGCAGCCAGGTCTGCCTGCTGAGCAGTAGAATAAGCTCACTCCTGTCCCCTCCACTGGACGTCAGAGGGAAGGGAAAGGGAAATTATCCCAGTCCCTTCCCCGCCCCCAACAGGGAACCCTGCCAGCCGGCATCTGGTCCCACCAGGTGGGGGCTGGCTGGGGAGCAGGCTTCCTGAGCCAGCTTGGATGTCATGGTGGGCCCCAAGTCAAGCAGCCGCAACCACTGTGCCCCCTGCTCTGTGTGGCACCCGGGGCTGCAGCTTAACAAGCAGGTGTGGGCTGGCTGGGGCAGGAGTTGTTCTGCCCCTCTTGCATGCAGCTGTCACTGCCACCACCTTGCCATGCCACACTACTGAGGTGGCAGATGCAGGAAGCTTTTGTCCCGTGCATTGAGCTCTAGTTCCAGCTCCTGTACACCTTGGAAGATGGAAGGTGCCTGGGTGGGAGACTTCAGTCCAGGGGCTCCCGCTGGAGCTCCATGCACAGGGCACAAGTTGCAGGGTTGAAACTCTCCACTCCCCCAGCACCACCTCCCAGTGGCAGGAATGGGAGGGGAAGTCACCATTGCAGGCAAGGGGAAGCAGAATTGGCTCAGCAAAGCTTTCCCCCCTCATCTCCAGCTGCAGTTCCTGCCACAACATGCAGTGCTGCTTGGGGCTAGGGAGCTCCCTTCAGTCCAACAGCTTCAGCCCAGCTCAGGTTGAAGCCGCCAGGCTGAAGGGAGGTTCTCCCAGCATTGAGTGGCACTGCACGGTGCAAAAGGAGCCGTAGCTGGAGACAAGGGGAGAAAGCTCTGCTGGGGCAAGCCTCCTAGCCGGGTGCCTTGTCCAAGGTGTCTAGGAGCTGGAGCCAGAGCTCCACACGCAGGACAGAAGCTTCCTGCTCCATCCTCTCTAGTGGTGTGCTGCAGCATGGCAGCCGCAGATATGGGGGACAGAACCACCCCCTGCCCTGGCCAGCCTGGAGCTGCTTGTTAGGCTGCAGCCCCAGGTGCTGCACAGGGCAGGGGGCATGGTGATGGCGGCTGCTGGGCTCAGGGCTCACCATCACTTCCAAGCTGAGAATACCTGGATGACTTGGCTCAGGTCCTTCCTGGTAGGACAGGGAAGTGAGAATGAAACCCCTCTCTAGCCAGTTCAGCCTGGACTGGCCACATCCCCTTCCCCCCACCAGCACAGCTTCCCTGCAACTGATGGCATGCTTTAGCACTCCCAGCTCCTGGCCTGAGCATCTACAGACATGTGCCTGCATGTCTGTGCATTTACAGACTGATACAGCCTAGGCAGGTTAGACTAACCTGCAAGGGTCGAATCAATTCAGGCTCCAGCTTTTTAAATGTCTGTCCCTAGCCTTGAGGTCCATTTCAAATCCACCCCATTAACTCCTAAACCAGCGATTCCTAAAGGATGTGCTACAATATATTAGCGTGCAGTGAGAACAGTGGAAGTGTGCTGCAAAAAAATAATACTTGTTTTAATTTTGTATTTTAAGCTGGGGTTGATGGCACAACATGAGGGCACAGCAGGATATTGATTAAGTCATAGAATGGCCATGTCTCCAGGGTGCAAGCAGAGTGAAGTGGCAGCAGTTTGCAGGTATCCAGTCCTGGCACAGCTCCCCAGTAGCTGAAGGTTGCATATATGTTGCAGCAGGGGAGTGGAAGGCTTAGAAAAGCAGTGGCAGCACTTGGACTGGATATCTACAAGCTATATTCACACTACAGCTACCACTTTTCCTTGCTCCCCTGTTTGAGTACAAGAGTAAATTGTGTCACCAATTTTAATCCAGAAAAAAAAGTTTGCCCCAGGTACCAAAAGTTTGGGAAACATTTTCCTAAAACACAGCCCTTCACAAATTGGGGTGGTGTTAAATTTGGACCACAGAAATGGAGAAGTGCATAGAGAAATTCCTCTGCATGTGGATTTTAAGCGAACATCATATTACTCCATTTTTGTCAGTTGTGGCTACATACTAATATCAGAGTTAGTAACTGAGAAATATCTGTATTACACCACAAAATGATATTTACACTTGATCTGAGCCTTCAAGAGGCAGAGAAGCAATGTTAAAGAGTTGTTAATAACTATACAAAAACACAAGAATAAGGAAATTTGCAGGGAAGGCTTAAATTCTGACTTACCCCTACTGAGTTTAGATAATACAGAATATAATGTAAAATACTGGTACATTTCTCACAATATATAGGTACAAGGAGAATTCAGGGAAAAAAAAAATGGAACTCTAAGAAAACACAAATGTCTTTATTTTTTGTGTCTTAAAATCAGATCCTAAAAACCTATTCTATTGTAGTCATGCTTTAACAGCTTTTGATTTTTTTGTTTTGTTTTGTTTTGTTTTATAGAAGGAAGAAAACAATTAAGGAAAAGTCCCTGTGGAACTGAGGAGATGTGGTTGGAGATGGCGGAAGAAAGAGGAAAAGTAATCACAGGAGTGGAAAGGCACCCTAAGAGGATGGAGAAAGAATGCTTCAAATTGTCAGTAACTAATGCAACCATCTAACCAAGGGGAATTTAAGTAGGAAATTTTATTCCCATTCTGATTAACTGTATTAATTAGGCTGCAAACAGATATTGCCTTTGTGCTACCATAAAAAATTTTTGACAGGACAAAAAACCTGAGTGAACAGACATCTCAGCCCTTTGTCACAACACAAATGCTCAAAATTTGAGAGCGCAACAATTCCTAGTCGTAGTTTTTGCCACCTTCATGCTACTGTACCCCAAGTTGGGGTGTGACCCCCATGGCCACTATCCTGCATGACCTAACCCCTGAAGCTCTTAGCAGCATAAGGAGGGTTAGAAGTCTAGGACTCAACTTTATGCATCCAGATTTGAATTCTTCCCCAGAGATTTGTAAATGTATTTTTGAAAATGCAGGATTTCCACCTTTTTTGTAGGCCTGCAAGTCCAAGGACTTGAGAGTAATGAAATCTCCATATACAAAAATAATTTAATTTTTAGAATTTTAAATTTTATTACATCTTTTTCTCCTTTATAGATCTGAGTTTATAGGATTTGCAGCACTAAATGATGGGTCAAAGACAAAAAGCTGTGTTTTTAAAAAAGGGAAAAAAAAATCTAAAATAGTTTATTGGCCATCTAGAATTTATACTGTATCATCAAATATTCTATAAGTTCTATATCGGTAACCTAAATGGTTTGCAAAGCTCATTTGTGCTACACAACCTGAAAATAATGAAACTGCCAATCTCATTTTGATAAAAACTTCATAGCACCACACACACAGAGCACAGCTTCCCCACCCCTCTTCAGGATAAACACAGACTTAAACACTTGGTGGCAATTGACCTTAAGTATATGCAGCTCTTATTGCATAATTTCTTGAAATAGGGCCAGAAAGAAAAGTTCTGTCACACTATATATTAAAGATGTAATGCTACTCAGATTGTCCTGTTAATAGTAAGAACCAAGGGTAAAAGCTAGAACTTAAAAAAAAATTACGGCCATTTACGCACAGATTTACAACAATTACAGCCCACAATTAAAAAGAAAAAGAATCTACACAACTCAGATAGGCCACACACGGTTCAGACTGCATTCTGTCTTTTAAAAATTGATCGGTTTTTCGCTCATAAGTCTGAAATTTAGAGAGCATTTCTTTAAATTCTGGTAGTGATTAGGTTTTTGAACAATATGAATGACTACAATTCAGTAGACATAAAAATAGAATAAATCATACTACTAGCTAAGCAGATTTTAATGGTCTTTTGTACTGTATCTGGCACTGTAGTTAGTCAGGTAGTAGAGCGCCAAGACATAAAAATACAGAAGGAAAGTATTTCCCATAGCAGGTGCCTTTTGACTTGACTTATTTATAAAGTTACCTACTTTGTGTTTATAGTAATCTAAGAGTAACTCCAAAAAACAGGTCTCAGAACATGAAGTAAATTGTAAAAATGAAAAATGACACCCCCCGCCACCCCGAGATGCTCAAGTGGATGTTACATTATTGGCCTTAGTAAAAATAAACCCAATTCTGCTCCCTTCAATAGCAACATTTTCAATTCTAAGAATAGATCCTTCGCACAGAAGAAGCCTGCTGTAGAGTAAAAGTTGTACCCTTCAGTACAACTAGTGTCCATTATCCATCCATCAGCAATGGAAATGTTAATAGATTCTTGTCTCGCATCATATTTTAAATTTAGTTTAAACTTAGTACATACGAAATTAAATCAGTTAGGCTTAATATCCCATCGGTATATATTTTATTTGCAGGATAACATGTCCAAGTGCTTTACTGAAAGGAGAGTCTAAGTTAGGTGTGAAGCCAAGATGTGTTTCTTTTTATTCTAAAAGGAATCTATAGCCCTCTGTCAATTTACTAGTCTTTCAAGTACTGGTTCCCAGATGTAGGAGATATCATCCCAAGAACAGTCATTTCATGAGCCTGAAGGAAATTCAACCGGAAAACATGTTAGCTACAGGGTGGGTTTGATCTAAATCAAATAGATTTAAACTCATGGATTACATCATGATTTAAATCATTGCTCAGGCAGCCTCGATTTATTCACTGTTTTCTACAAAAAGTGCATCCTTGTTGTTTGATATCCTTCATTCATTTAACATCTTAAAACTCAGTACTTTTAGAGAAAGGTAAGGGCTTGACTGTGTGTACACGAACTTGCAGAGAGACAATAGGGCTGGTGGATTGGTAACCAGGTCTGTTATCTCCCATCTCCATATAGTGCTGTTAACAACGATGTTATCTCTGGAGACAACAAACTCTCCCTATGCCTGAAGAAGGGTGTTTGTGCCCGAAAGCTTAAAAAGAACTTTTCCAATGATTTAGTCAATCTAATAAAAGACATCACATCTATACAAAGAGCCTGGCCTGATATGATCTCTGGAGACAAATCTACAGTTTAAGAACTGAAACTAAACATCACAGAAATGCTTAATGGGATCTTCTAAACTGAGCACTGAGTCCCACTGGGCAGAGTGGTTTTCTTTAATCTTTACTAATTAGGGTTACTATATGCCTGGGTTTTCCTGGACACGTCCTCTTTTTGAGGCCTATTTCTGTCCAGGTGGGTTTTTCCAATCTGAGCAAGTGTCAGGGGTCTTTGCTTTGCTCTGCTGGTGGGACCAGGGGGAGGGGTGATTGTAAGCAGGGAGCTGCAGGCAAGTAAGTTTCTGCACTTGCCCTGAGAGCTGCAGCCAGGTAAGTGGGCTGGGGTTACAGCAGGGCAGGAGAGTTGGGGGGCTGCCTGCCCCCTTCAGTGGGGGAAGGTGGTGGGGGGAGGGCCTTTTGAGGGCCGTGACCAGGATGGCAACAGAGGGGCATGCCTGCAGGGGCAGAGCAGCCGGGAGACGCTGCAGGAAGAGGAGGCCAGATCTCCTGGCATAGTGCAGGAACCCCAGCCCCTCCCCA
>NW_017728886.1:67520020-67535889 GCF_001723895.1 Crocodylus porosus | reverse complement strand
CCACATGGGGAGTGGGGCACCAGGAGAAGTGACTGATCATGCTCACCCAGAAGTGCCAGCAGTGCACCTCTGCCACTTGCAGACATGTTGGCTATCAGGGGGCACACCAGCACTCAGAGGGTGCACGTGCATCCCCAACGCGTGACCACTGCTTGTGACCATAAGATACATCTACACTGCTCAATGCAATACAGTGGTTATGCTACTTTCAGCACTCTTCTAAATTAGCTCACCAACAGGGTAAGTACAAATATTTGGTGAGCTTATATCATCTTAAAATGGCCACCCAATCTAACTTAGTTCGCTGAGGTGCAGACCTTACACTAGTTAGGTCCTTCCAAGTGCAAACTGTAAAGAAGTTTAGAACAATTAGATTGATCTAAAAATGGCTAACCCTACCTCTGAGGTACACCTAACTTAGCTTGGGTGAGCCATTTTTAGAACAATCTAACTGCATCAGGGTTCAGAAAGCCCTGCTGCTGGCCCCAACCCTGGGGCAGCAATTTTCCTACCCCCTTACCTGGCACCAAGCTATTTTTAGCTTCCCCACCCTTTTTCTCCCACCCCCAGATGGACAATGCCTCCCTGCAAAGACCAGCTAGGCTCCCTCCCCTCCCCCCGCCCCGAGCCTGCAAAATCAGTGGTTTGCCAATACACAGCGCCAAACAAAGAAGCTGGGGTGGGGGAACAGGTGGGCAGGATGTGGAGAGTTGGTTACCTGGGGGGAGGGAGGATGGGTCAGGGGACTAAAAACAGGCCATAGTCCCAGGAGGTGGGGGAGAGCACCCACCCCTTGGACCTCCGATTCCCCCTGCAGATCCCCACCGATCCCCTTAATCCCTCTATACCCACCTATGGACCCCACTTGGCCAACTGATCCCCCCATAGACCCCTGCTCCAGAGCTTGACTCCCCCTAATCCCTCCAAGTCCCCCTCCCCTGCTAGCCTCCCCATCCCAATTTACCTTAGACTGGGTGGCTATTTTTAACTCAAACTAATCTCCCCCTAACCTCCCTGAATGTCTGTACACAGCCTCAGCCACCATTGGTATTTTTTGAGGGTACTGCATTGTATTGCATACACTTATACCAAAGTCTAAAAGCAAGACCCGAAGAATTCTGACAATAATTTACTTTATGAATGCATTTAATATTGGTTTTCACTGCTGTAACAAGAAATGTCTGCTCATCTATGACAAATGATGAAAGTACAAGCAAACATGCATGTCTGTTTTTTTCTGACAATGTATATGTAGGTTTATATGAAATAGAGGTAGGCTCCTGAGCTTCTGGTAAATTGCCAGCATAGTTCCTCGCATTTTAAAATTTGGGTGACTATTTGTAGTTGTACCCACTCTAGAGATAATGTAATCCCCAAACTTCTACAAAATTACAAACTGCCTGTGCATAACAAATTCCAGCTGAAAACAGAATTTATGAATAAAAGACCTTGACCAAAATGAAACTAAACAAAATTAAAAGTGCCTTGCTCTTTATTTTTAAAACCCAAGCCATTAGTTGTATTATTTTCAAATGCCTACCAAGGAATAGAGTAGGCCTGTGAAGACACACTAGGATATATCAACAAATTGGTTTGATATATACTTTTACATGCCATTAGACTGAACAAACAGCTTCACTGAGAGAAGGCAACAGAAACAGAGAAAGTCTGTAAGGAGTCTACAGAGGACTGCTACTGGGCCTCCACTGAGTAGAGAATAGCCCCTAGTATTCTGGGCAGGTCTCTGAATACAAACTTTCTGGGGCTCGCTCATCACTTACTTAGAGGAAGCATCTTTAAAAAATCCCAGTACTTTGTGCCAAAGTATAAGTATGTACATATGGGTGTAAACTGGTAATCAAAGTGAGAAAAAAAAATGTTACAGTGCTTCTGAAAATTTTTAATGGCCTTTGTAAACCATGCCCTGTTTTGTAATTTTCCATTGTCTGCAAAATTATCAGACCAGGATAAAGTTTTAAAAAATGGTGCCAATTCAGTCCTTAGTATATGTCCTGATTTTCAAAAATTGCAAACTTCTACCCTTGAAAGTTAGATATTTAATTAAGATGCTTGAGTGTTCATCTTCTTTCAAAAAAAAAATTTTGATTCTCCTTTTTAATATACTTTTAGGTTTTGAATCATTAAAGATTTTCTTGGTCCTAAACTTTAGGAATGATATCTTTGTTCATTGGAATAGAATGTCAACATCAAAGGCTAAGGATAGTATGGAACTGTTTTAGGATATTATATAACCCATTACATGTAATTTGAACCCTTGCACACAAACACAGAGCAGAGGTTCTCAAACTGTGGTCCACAAGTTCCATTCAAGTGGTCTGCAGAAAGGTTGTGGAACAAACGAGAATATCTGTACTTGTAAGGTAAGACTACTGATATTAAAATATGAGTTGTGTGCTTTGATTTGTATAACAAAAAAAGTTTATTAAGTGGTCCACCAAGACCCTCAGTAATTTTCAAGTGGTCTGCAAAAAAAAAAAAAAAGCTTGAGAACCACTGCATTAGAGGATATCATGAGTGCCTTACATTTTTCTTTAACAGCAAAAATATTACTTAGTTTTCATTCCTGTCCTGATTTGCTAGTGAGGGCCCCCCTACATGTTATAGGTATTGAGGTATTAGCAGGTTAATTGCACAATTACCTTGAAACCAGCTACATGTGCAAAGTACCTATCATGCCATAAAAACCTCCAACCAGCTGTAAAGTTAGACCCTGAAAATGTGTGCTAACTTTCCAGCTGGTTACAATCTAGTTTTAATTAGCATGTGTAGCAAGGTCTCCCCCGCAGCTGGAATCCCCATCAAGTGGTGCACCATGCCCAGCTGGAGCTGAGAGCCCCACAAGTGAGGGGACTCTCAGCCCCATCAGCTGCTGACTGCAGATACTGGCAGCACCCCACAGCTGCTAGGACCTGGCAGCTGTGGATGTTGGGTCCTGGCAGTCACATGGTGCAACTGTGATCTTCCAGCCCCAGGGGTGCATGAAACCTGTGGGACCTGGAGATCTCAGCTGCAGTGTCTCAGCCTTGAGGATGCATGAAACCCTTGGGGTTGGGAGACTGCAGCCAGGATCAGGCTTCCCCTACACTTGGGGGGGAGCAGGGCTCAGGCTTTTCCTGCACAGATTGTTCAAAGGCAGGAAGTATATCCCTTCTCCACACCCTCCCAAAATCTGTAAGGGCACCTCTACACATGCAGTAAGGCATGATGGGATCTAATGAGTGATCCTACACTCACACCTCTTGCCATTCATGTGTGGCATGGCAGGAAGCACCATACATAGAGGGGCCCTTACAGATTTTTTTTCGTGGGGGGAGAGGGGAGGACAGAAAAGGGATATGTCTGCATAAAAAGAATGTCCTCTTACAAGTGGCAAGGATTCTTTTTGGGTGATTTTTTTTTTATTGGACCAACTGTATAATTGGGAGAGATATTAGAGGAGTTTTGGGGCACAAATTGCTCCTTCTCAGCTTTCAGAAAAAAGCAAATATAGTTTGAGCTAAACAACAGATAGATCAACAATACTCCACCCCCACTACTGTTGTATCCTTTCCTTTTCTGCATCTTTGTGAGACAAGGTATTTAGCAGAATTTGCAGATTTGTTGTAATCTGACAGGGCTGTGCTGTGAGTGCTTCTGCTATGGGACTGTTATACGAGTGTCTCTCTCAAATTTATGAAAAGGCTTTTTCAAAGAGGATGGTTTTGCAGTATTTTCTGCAAGGTGGTCAAGCTTTGTCTGCCTAATTTCCTCTGGAAGTTCATACCACAGCCAAATCCTTTTAAAAGAAAATTCTCTGTCCTCAGTTCTCACATGCTTCATCTTGGGATCTACCTGTGATTTGCTTGGTCCTAAACACAGATCAACAATTAACAATTTCACTGTTAACCACTTCAGTAAAAAAGTTCCCCACTGAACTTAGAGATCACTTTTAACATGTAGAAGGACCCTGTCTCTCCTAGAGGAAATTCTGCTTGCTTAGGCAAAACAGTTCTCTTGGTGTCATACCTTAAGCCAGTGGTTCTCAACCAGGGTATCCTTTCATCAACTCAGACCATACTGTCATTGGATCAAATAACATGGATTATAATATTCAGGGGTTCATTCACCTGCACTTCTAGCAACATCACCTGCTTACAGTGCCTCTCTGCTGTCTACATGGGACACATAGGGTGATCCCTACATGAAAGAATGAACAAACACTGATTGATACCAGTTCCAAGACAACACACAAGCCTATGGCACTTTAACCTCCAGGTAACCACTTTAGACACTCCAGCTCTGACCTCAGAGGTGTAGCTCTGAGGCAGCAAAACTTTAAAAACCAGATTCAATGGGAAATTGCAGAACAAGAAAACATCCACAAACTGGATTGTGTTAAGTATGGTCTAGATCAAAACAACAAATTATTAACCTGAATTAGCTAAATTATCAATATGTCCCTCTATGGGTTAAGCTGCTTAGTTTCTCTCATGCCCACCTTGCCTCTCCCAGAAGCATCCCTTTCTCCCCCCCCCCCTTGCCAATCACTTTCCCTGCCCTTTGTATTCTAATCACTGTTCTCTGTTTGGAAGCTCTGTTTGCTGTATTCGTTTTATAGGATCTGATGAAGTAAGCCACTGCCTGTGAAAGCTTATGCATCTGATTTAGTTTGTCCATTCAATGCAAATTTATCCTGCCTTCTGCCTGACTTCAAACTAACATAGGTAGCTACCCCTCTGTGATACCTTAGGCCAGTTACTTGACTTGAATAACCTATGAAACAAAAAAAGCACTTTTTTTCTTGCCAGTATGACCAAATCTACGCTAGGGTTTTTTGCCAACAGCTCTCTTTCTTAAGAATATGACTTTTTCACACTTTCAAACCAACTTTGGTGGCAAAATAAGACCAAAACTGAGACAGAGGGTGACAACTTGACTAGACTAACCCTTCCTGTCTTTTCCCCAACCTGATCAAAGCCATGAATTTTCTTCCTTGTTTGATGGCTTATTTGTCCTAATAGCAGTAATCAGCAAAAGCAGAATAGCCTGCTGATTACTCAAGTTTTTAAACTCAGATTTGGATGAATCTTGAGAGAGAAAACCTTCACTGGGTTAGCATCTTTCTTTCCTCGAGTAGCTTCAGGCTTTCACAAGACACGTCTCTCATTCAGAGAAGCATTATTCTGTAGTATATACTGTTGTATTACTAACAAGCAAGCTTTGTTGCAACAAGCTTACATTCCTTCTTGAGACACATATCTATTACTGTACTTATTTTAACAATACTTAATGGGAAGTAAATCCTATTCCCATTTCTTACCTTTTCACTTACATTTTAGAAAATTTCAGGGAAGCTCTATCAGGGACACTCTGCACTATAAATACAAGTGTGAAAATGTGCAGCAGCATCCTAATCACAGTATGAACACATTATCTAATAAAACCAAAACCTCTTGAACAGGCTCTTTATCATTATTATAATAAAGGTGTCTGGTTCTGTATGGATGCATCTACATGTGCTGTTAGGGTGACAAAATAAACTGTCAGATTGCACCAGAGTCAGCTGATACCAGGCATAGCATCTACATGTGCATCTGAGACTGCAGCATTTTGAACCAAGACAGAGCGACCCTGGGGGGTCAGCCCTGGGCTCCAGCTAGCAGCACAGGGGCTGGCTGGGGCACAAGGGTGCTAAAGTGTGAGGCTAGGTGACAGGCAGCCCCCACACTTTAGTACCCTTGTGCCTTAGCCAGCCTGTCACGGCCTATGCTTGCATTTCAGCACACGTAATTACTACACCATAGGACAGTACTGTCCACAACAGTACTATCCTACAGTGAATTTACTATGCCCTAATACTATAAACTGTAACGCTTTACTGCAGAGATAATTTAGTCAACTCTGTAGTAAAGCACACATATAGATGCACCCTATGTGTTTGTAACTAAGCCAGGAGACAACTGTATTATAACTATGTCCTCTGTGATCTTGGTAAGGTAGATGGGTGCAGTGCCAGTAGACTTTTTCAAGGTGACATTCTGATTCCGCAGCTCTTGCCAGATATCAGTAATGAACTAGAATGACAGATGTTACATGGTTTATAAGGCAGATGACGTTTTTGGCAGAGAAGTGAATTTGATCAAAGAGCAAATAACTCCTTTTCATGTGCAATAAGTATCTACTTTAATCAAATGCTTTGATAGGTGTGGTTGAAAATAATTTCATAGATGCTAAGCATTACTACAACACATGCAATCTGGATTCAGTTTTGTAGACTTTCAAATCTTTCTGTACTACGAAACAGATAAATTAAGCAAGCGATGTACTAAGCTCAAAAAGGGGTAAACTTTCTCATTCTGGTGCTCAGAGAACTTATAAACCAAATGGTAAAGGGGGCCTAGCACTGAACTAGAGTCCTTCACACTGAAATTGCATTGGACTACAATTAATTGAGTTTGGTATCTGTTTTTATGCCACTGTTCATTGTGCACAACTAATATCAACATTACATTGTTTAAACTGCACAGTTTCCTGAGATGAGTGTACGTTAGATGATAAATTCTTAATATATTTAGAGTTTAAACAAGTTTTCCTTTAGGCTAAAAACATGCAAAAGATGTCAAGAGGAAAGCCATGGTTAGCTTGGGGTCTTTATGCGGGGGTGGGGGGAAATTGAAATAAACAAAATAATTCTGTGTTTAAGAAAAAACAGATTGCAAGTTTCTGAAGGCATTCTTTAATATCTTTGTCTGACCAAGGTATTTATAAAATTACTATTACTATACAATACAAGTGTCTGGCAATCTTTTACTATGGTTATTCTCAAGGCACCTATGTGTCATAGGAAACAACTATCATCTCTATCTTACAGTTTGGAAATTATGGCATAGCCAAGGCCACACACGTTTCCAGGGAGTTGAACCTGGGCTTTGACTCTCACTCTCCTATGGAGAGAAAGGGGGGGGGGGCAGGCAGGGCATGCAGTGCTCTTTAAGGGGAGAGTCTCTGTGGCTCAGCAGGGGAACTGCAAGCAGAGACAATATAGGAAGTGAGGACAGTTTCCACGATCACCAGCAGCCCTGTGGCAGGTGTATCAAACCCAAGCAGGGCAAAACCACCCAGTGAGAGAATCCTGGGTGTGTGCGAGGAGGCAGGGTGAGCTGGCCGGAAAAGAAGTGGCTTAGAAATATAAGACGGTTGTCCTCAGGCCAGCAGTCTCAGTCTATCCCTGACTGAGGAAGGGAGAGCACCTTCCAGGCACATTGCTGTGGAGCCTTGAAGGGACAGTAAGAAGAGCCCTAATATACAGAGAAGCCTCCTTTTCTTCTGCTTTGCCTTATGCTTGCCCCTGAGTGGGGATGATTTTGGTTTTGTGGATACCCAGAGGGACTGTGCTTGCTTGCTTTCTTTTTTTTTTTTCCCCCCAATGGTAGAAACAACTAATACCAGAGAACTGGAAGGGCCTAAGAGATGTGGTACAGGTCACCTGAAAAGTGCCTTGCATAGAGCCCTTAAGGGGGCTGAGTGTATGAGAACAGTCTGGCTGGGGTCAAGGATCCCAGGAGGCCGAGTGATATGCAAACAGCCTTGACTGAGCTGGAGAACCCAGGGGCCCACATGACCCAAGCACGGTGAAGACAGGACCAGGGGCCTGTGCAGTCCGAGGCAGCGGACCAAAGATGAGGGGATGCAGCCAGAAAAAAAAGTGCAGAAGCCAATGTGGCAGACACACCAATGAAGGGCTGGGGCTAAAGCAAGCCAAGTGTCACTGTGGGGCCAACCTGCTTCTCCCCCTCTCAGCTCCCACCAAGTAACCAGGTACCATCTGTGAGGCATGGGCATACCTATAGGGGTGTACAGAAGCCACAAATACAGCCCATAAGGCACCTGATGCCCTAAGGTACTAATAGGGCAAGAAGGGGCACAACTCAGTGCCCAAGTGGCAAAACTACAGTGGACTGGACTCATTCTGGGACCCCGGGGCACCCTTCCAAACCCTAGGAGTGACATCAAGGTATGGTAAGCAGAACAACAAGGGAAGGTAGCCTTAAGGAGCTGGAATGGGGGCAGGAGTCACATGGTCACTAGAGGGCATCATGGCCACCCCGGGGCACAGGTCCCGTCACATGCTTCAATTTCAGACTAATGCCCTAAACACTGGATCACTTTCTCCCTTCGCTTTCAGGGGAGAGAAAAGAAAATGATGCTGTGAAGTGGAGTGAATCAGAAAGTTCTACAACAGAACATTTAATCCATTGAGTTTCTCAGGTTTCTATTTTTGAGGTTTTAAAGTGCTTTGATTGAAAACTGCCCAAATCCTCAAGAAGGATTATAACTGCTAATAACTTGCTAATAACTGGCTGCAAATAGGTCTGCTTTCTCAAATGATCTTCCTAATAAGAGGAAAACAGTAAGCAGAGAGAAGGCATTTTGTATAATTCCTGTAGAAACTCAGAATATATGTTGATCTTCACTTTTTATCATAAGAGCTTATCATAAACTAAAGCTGATCGTAAGATACAGAGTGAAGATCCAAACATGTATTCTGAATTTCTACAGGAATTCCCATCCAGGCACCTGCCTGAAGTCTAGACCCCAATGTCCTGATTCCTGGAAAATTATTAAGGAGTTCTGTGTCCCATTTTTGGACAAACAGGCTGTCAGAAAAAAAGGAAGAAGTTGGCTTAAATCTAACCAGTTGATCTCAATTCCTGGGAAATGCTGTCCCAGGTGCAGGGGATATTTCTTCCACCTGTTCTGTAGCAGCCTCTGGTGCCAAAGATAATCTAGCCCAGACAAAGCAGAGTGACCAGTTGGAGGTAGCACAGCCACAGTGAAATGCACGGTCTATCATAGCCTATACCTAGAGCTCTACAGAATCTCTTCCCTTCTGCCCCTGCACTAGCACCAATACTGCTGTAGGAACGAATCTGACAGAAGGCTCTGAACTGTGACTGTAGCCCTAAAATAGCTTTAATGCCTTTAGAAAGATGTTTAAAACCAAGTCATATATTGTAAGACAAGAAGAGAACATTGTGACTGTTTTATGAATGGTATACAATAGGCCACATGACTTCCCTGAGTTAATTAGAAATATTTCCAATATTTATTTAAAAATTTCACTGAAAGATTCCATCACAGCACATGGTGATTTGTTTCAATGTTTAATTATCCTCACTGTTAAAAATTACCACGTCATTTCCATTCCAAATTTATCTAAATTTGTCTTCCATTATTTGTATCCCATTATACCTTTGCATGCTAAATTTAAGAACACTCCCTATAAAAAAAATGTTTTGCCATGAAGGAAGTTACTTACAGGATATGTCATCCCAGAATCTTGCTTTGATAAACTAAACATACTGCGCTCCTTTTACTGATATAAGTGATCAGAAACTGGTCTATACCCATAACAGAAGTTTGGCACGCAAAACTGGTCTATAACCATAACAGAGCAGAAATTCAGCACACACAGACTGGTCTAAAAATGGTTGGATTCGCACTAAGATTTGCACCCCTCCCACCAGAGGGTGAATGTGTGTTCTGTTTGCAAACGTCCTCCAATTTTTCATTGACATTCTTAAATTGCTGACACTAACTGGGGATATACTAGCAGTGGTTGTACCGATGCCAAATACAAAGGTAACAGTCTCCTTAATTCTACTCAGTATGCTCCTGTTTGCATATCCAAGTAGCCCATTAGTAGCTTTGTTAATAACAGTGTTGCATGGCTAACGCATGTTCAGCTGCTTATCCATAAGCATCCCTATCCTGTAAAGCTTACAGTCTTACTTCCAAGATGAATTACTTTATATTAACTACACTGAAAAGTATGTTGGTTGTTTCTCAGGCAATCCAGATAACTTTGTATTTAAGTAATGTCTTCTTCATTATTTGCCACTTCCCTAGTATCTGAGTCACTTGCAAAGTTATCAATAATGATTTGATATTTTTTCCAGGTCACCGATTAAAAATGTTATATTATACTTTCCCATCAGACCTCACTAGAAATTATTCCCTGTTTACAATGATGTAGTGAGCTCCAAGTTAGTCATTTTGTAACACATTTAATATGTGCCAAGTTCTTTTTGTATTGTCCTGTTCACTTAATCAGAAATGCCAGGCAGTACCAAGTCAATGCCTTACAGAAGTCTATTACATCAGCAGTACTGCCTTTATCAAACACACTGTAATCTCAGTGAAAAAAGATACCTTGTTAAACCTATGTTGATTGGCATTAATTATTTTACCCTTCTTCAATTCTTTATCAATTGAATTCCATATCAGCCATTCCACTATTTTGCCTAAGATCGATGTCCTGTGGACAGGCCTATAATTACTTGTACCAAGCATATACAGCTTTTGTTAACACCATGTGGTTATTTCACATAAAAGCTAAATATCAAGCATCAGGTCAGATGGAAATGAGTACAAAGAGAGAGTTAGGCAAGAACTTCTTGCCCCTAAGATTTCTTTTTAACTTTGTAATTTGATTCCAAAATGTTTGCTCTGTTTTTCCAGGATCTTATGATGTACAAAGACAAAAGGACAAGATTTCAAAATTGGCCATCCTCCAAACTGGGGGAAGGAATGAGCTGCTTGACAAAGACGAGACCTTGAAAAAACTGTAGAATTCTGACTTATTACTGCATTAGTAGCATAGTTCACTAATGAAAAAAACCTACTCAAATGAAACTACTCAAAGTTGGTAAAGTTAAGCACATGCATATGGTTGCATAGGCTCAGAACCTTACCCTTTAATTTACAAGGACAATGGCCTTATTACAGACAGTGTTTTGTAACCAGAGTTTCTGAATAGCTTTCATCAAATCTGATTCATAAGCATGAACCGATAGCAGCTGTCTATCATATGATAAAGGTTAATATTAAAATAAGAGAAGCACTGTTATTATTTCATAATGATGACACCACATAATAATGGGGAAATTCCAAGCTTAATGTCATAGTATATTTGCTAAATATCATAATTACTGTTATAAAGTACCTTTAGCAAAGGGTACTACACAATAATTGCTACAAAAAAGAATTGCTCAGTAACATGGTAAGAATAATGATCATTATCATTTGATATTTGTTATTATATTTCCAGTATTCTCATTGGTCAAAATTGTACCTATATCAGCAAAAACAGTTAATATGTCGAAGTGAATAAGTATAACAACAAAATGCAACTGTCCAGAGAACTATGCAAGAGTTCACAGATTAAGGTTTTGCTTGTACATTACATATTGGTTGACCTCCTCCAAACTCAAATTCTTTAAGTCTGAATAAAACATTTTTACAATTTTAAATTCAAATAAACTAGGACTGAACAGCAAATTGTATTTTGGCTTATCTTGTTCAAACAAAAATACTCATACCTATTTTATCAATACACAAAAGTATATTGCGGGGGAGCAGCTCTGGTAGACGTTGCCCAGGAGGTGGGCCAGTGCCGTGCTTGGCGGAGGGCTTGCTCTGGTGCTGTGGATCTTAGCAGGAGGTGCTTAGTTTACAGGTGGAAGCTTCAAGCACTGTTCCTGCATGGCACATCTGTCTGCCACACCCCTGGGCCGGGAGCACTGCTGCAGGTCCTGAATGAGCAGTAGCTGCTGGAGCCAAGGGGGTGCAAGCAGGCAGATGGGAGGGAGGCACTGAACTGTTCCATGTATCCACAAAAGCACTGTGCATGTATGGGTGGAAATACTGAGTGCTTTTTACATTTGTGACAATTGATGTAAATGAGTAAAAATTGATTATGTATGATCTCAACATAAAGGAAAGAATATACTATTTTGATTCTCTTGTGTTCACTGCAATTGAACATAATCATTTTCATTTAATCAGATTTTTCTCTACATGTAATACAGAGACATTGTATACATTCCTTTCACAAACTTTCAGACACTGAAGAAGGGAAAGTACCCGACTCAAGAAGTTTATAGACTGAAGCAAGACAGAAATTTAGTGGACAAAGAACAAAGATTTTTCTGCCTTCAAATTAAATGAATGAACCAGTTTAGGAGGTTGAGTCAAAGCACCCAGAAACACTTTCTGGCTCTTACTCATCTCAATTACAAAATTAAGCAAATCAGCATGAAAGAGAGACTTTTTTTTCTAGATGTCAGCACACAAAAATAAGCCAGTGCCTGGCCTTACTCCAAGAGTAGTGAAACTTATCATCCCCCTTCCTTGCTTGTTCTTGGCCTCCTACCTGCAAAGCACATTTTCTCTTTTCTGTTTCATGCCTCCGGTCACTTCTGAGTCCCAAACTCAGTAGTGTAACTGAGTGATGGGTGGGACCAGGGCAGCAGCCCTAGGTGCCACCTTGCAGGGGATGGGTATGTGCAAAACTAACCACCATAGCACTAGCGGCAGCCAGTGCTGCCCCATGTGTTGTCATGGCCCAGGGTGCAGAGCTGTTCTGCTTAAATCTCTGTCCAAACTGGTTTATTTTCCTCTTCTGTAATACTCTTACATTCCCAGAAGACACCTGTGTGCCTCTCTCATCAAAACTTATAAAAAAAGAGAAAGCTTTTAAAGTGCTAGCAAAGTTATGGAAAATGTATGGTTCAGGAGCTCTAGAAAGGTTAACAGCAGTGAAAGCAAAAAGGCAGCTGAAAAATATAGCTGAATACTAGAAAAATACTTAGTTTTGTTTTTTTTAAACTGTGCTTGGGAGGGTACCATTGCCCCCTGCAAGCAATCCCCTTGAGTAACAGTTTTTTTGTACCAGGAATGGGAAACAAGGTCAGGGGAAGCATGATCTCAGATCCAGGGACACTGAGCACAAGGTTCCTTGCAAAAATGATTCATCCAGTCCCTGGGATAGAGGTCACTATACAAATCAGCATCTTGTGCTAACTATCTAAGATAGTGGCACTAGGCTCTGGTGCAAGCAGTTGTTTGTTACAGCTTTTAGCTCACTGGATGGTATTGGGAGACCACAGTTCAGAGACTAAAGGGAGAAGACATTTAGTGAAAGAACTGGAAGGAAACAGTATAGTGAAATATTTGAAGCAATTCATTTTCTTTGGCATAATAACAGACAATTGGTTTAAAGAAAAATTCCAATAAAACTGAAGTTCTGTTTCAGCAAACCAAGTTTTCTTTATGAACCAGCAAACCAACTGACTTTATGAACTACTGAACATTTTTCCCCAAAGGAACAGCTTGCATTTATATAATTTGCATGCCACTAATGCAATTTTGTCATGAATAAAACCTGTAATATTTCATGGAATTTATAGCGCTAGCTTTCAGGAAAATACAATATTCCAAGCAGTAATTATATTTAAGCAGTAAAATGAATGTAAACTGTAGTTCTTAAAATTAGAAGTGAGGAAGAAAAAGAAATTAGGGTTCTATTATTATGCTTATTACAGTTATGTCTACAGGCCAAGCAAGAATGCAGTCCTAAAGCCTTAAGCTAGGTGCACGGAATTATAAAAACTAACAAGCTAAATAAGCAATACAAACTGAAGGCAGAGGAAGGAGTATTAGCACACAACCCAAGTGAGTTATGTGATGACACCAAATGTCAGTTCGTTCTACAGGAGCAGGTTTTTACTTACTGGCTTGGCTGTTGTTGCAACTGAAGTTCATGGCTAGTTCCTTATTAGAGTTTCGCCCACCTTCCCAAACCAGCTGGAAGATGGAAGAAAAGGGAAGCACAAATGGATCCTAACATTGCTTTCGGACAGTCTTTTTGGTACTAGACAGTGAGTAAAAACAAAAGTTCATTAAACAATTTTATATCACATCCTAACCCTGGAGCTCCATTTTTATGACAATTATTTTTACCCCAGATTTGCTCAGCTAACTAGTTTAACTGTCAGCCTTGACAATCCAACCCTGTATAATAAAAGCCAAGCTTGATTCTTTTGGGCTCATATAACATCTCACATACCCAAACTCTGAGTGCACACATCATTCCAATAACCAACACGTACAATACATTTCAGACTGGTCTGAGTAACCCATTACTTAAGTTCGCTGCTCTTACAGCAGTCCAAAAGAGAAGTGGCAGTTGGGACTGCACATCCTTTTACTGATGTTTTATAGGCAAGAGTGGAGGCGGAGGATAAATGCCTTGCCTGAGTTACAGAGGGAGTTCCTGCTTTTTTCAAAGCTGTACTCAGGATCGTAGTGATTGCTTTGTAATGGATTAAAGACCAAAGTTAGGGGAGAGACTAAATTGCAAAATATGGATACACTTCAAAGAATAGCCCCTACTTTCTACAGGACCAAAAAACCCACAGAACCCATTACGTGGGAGCTGTCCTACATAGATTCAGTTGGAAGGGCTAAAAAGCAGGCAGGAATATTGAGCCACACATTAGCTTTCTACCTTCTCTTTCCTTTCAAAGAATTCCCAGGAAGTGGATTTCCTTCAACGAGTAGGGACAATTTACTAGCACATGCAGCTACTTCTTTAGGAAGAAAAGGATAAAACATATTTGGACTATTTGAGTAGATACAATGACATTATTTACAGACAGACGAAACAGAACTACATACACAGTTTCTCAGTGAAAGCCGCTGATACAACAGCCGTAGTATTCAGAACCTGTTTCCTGAGAAATTTTGACAGGTTTTCATGAGCAAGTAAACCCTTTTCAAGCTGTGGGTCCGAATGACTCAGTTTGGGTCAAAGGTGGCTGACCCAAGTATTTTTTTTCTCGTGTTCAGCTATGTTTTTCAGCTACCTCTTTGCTTTCACTATTGCTACTTCTCCCTACTAAGACACAGGGGAAGAGCCCAGTGCCAGATACTGTCAAAACCCCCAGACACTGAAGCCTATCATCCAAGAGCCACATCAAATGGCTTTGCAGGTTGGATTCAGCCCACAGGCCGCCAAACTCTGTTCTAAACAGATTTCATGTAGAAGAGCTCTGGTTCTTCACGAGGCTCAAAGAACATCCCTTTGTCCTTGATAATCTGAGAAAATGCTAGCCACTTCAATAGGAGTGAACTGGGAAATCTCTCTTAGTACAACGACAAGCAATTACATATATTCAGTTTCTCAGTCTCTCATCAGACTTTCTAACTCTATTAGACAGAATGGCCTTGAGAAGACGAACAGAAGTTACTGAAGCCTTGACAACATTAGTACATCTGTTTTCTAAGCCAGGGAGATTAGGCTTCCTGAAATCGAATTTCCAAAAGGTTTTGCAATTAGTAAAGGCAGATAATGAATATAGCAAGTTAGGAGCAAAACTAAACAATGGGGTTCTTTCTTTTGAAGGTTTACGCTACTACACAGTTTTGCCAGCACTACCATTTGATGCTGAAGGCCCGAGTTAACAACTAATTTTAGGACCCTTTTATTTGAATATTTAGAAACGTAGGTGGAAAAGGACAGAGCCAACAACTGCATGCAGAGATGACAATCTGCAAAATAAAAATTGTCGTCTTTCTTTTGGATACTTGATTTTTCAAGGAAACTTCTGTTGAGCAATTATGGAGCAGGAGCCTGCTTTTGAAATCTGATAGGAAAAATGAAAACCAAATCTAGAGAGAAAGAAGAGTTAAACAGAACAGAACCAGCAGAGACTAAATCAGTCTTTTGTAAAGTGTGATTTGGGCTTTTGCCTGTCACTAAGGTAACATACTAGAAAAAGAATGTGCCCAGAAGAGGGTAAGAAACCTTTATGGAAAGCCCAGTTGTTATAGGAAGTAAAACCAATGACTCCTCAGTTTGTCAGAAGGCAGAGTAAATATTAGGGATGCACCCATAGAGATTTTTTTGGGCTGATACCGGTAATCAATTTTTAATGAGCCATTGCGGCTGATACCAATCCAACTGCCAATATGCAGCTGGGCAGCTTGAATAGTAGCACCTGGCTGATAAATCTGTTGGGGTGAGG
>NW_017728886.1:67484805-67519562 GCF_001723895.1 Crocodylus porosus | reverse complement strand
CACTGCTGGGGCCTCCATCTGCTGCCCCGCCCCATGTCCATTCCCTCACAACAGACTCACCACCCAGACCTGACAGATCTCCATGCTTTCAGACCATGTTCCTGGCTGCCTGTGTGCTATGCTGTGGCTGCACGCATGCATGGGGCATCTATCAGCAACATTATCAGCCACAATGTCAATGCTGATACTGTCAATTTTCCTTATATTGGTGCTGATCTGACATGGGACCGATGTATCAGTGCACCTCTAGTAAATATGCATACCTACCCTGCCTTCTGACTGACTTCAGACTAACATTACTAACTACCTTTCCAGATTGTCCCAGCAACAAATCTAGGAGTCAGTATAGTGCTTGGTAGCAGTACAATATATCAGAAATTCTCAGCCAGGGTACTGCAAAGATTTCAAAGAGGGAACTAGAGTGTTAAAAGTATTCTGAGCAGCTGTGGTCTTTAAGATCTTTGCAACAGAAGAACTGATCTATTATTTTCTGTAGTCAAAATTCACGTGAGAATCAGAATTGACTTTTTCCAAGGGGTGCCTTGAGTCTGAAAAGGTTGAGAACCACTGTTCTAAACATTGCCCTCTTCTGATCAATAACAAATTCCGTATCACGTTTGGCATAGTCAAGCTCTCAGCCCAATAGAATTTGTGTAACAACATGCTACCTATATAAATTTACCCTTTTATTTCTTTTGAATACAGAAACTTACACATTCTTTCTATAGTCTGCTAAATGAGGAATACCTGCAACAGGCAAAACAATACTAGAATGGATGAACATTTCCCCTCCAATTTGCAGCTGGGTACAACGGAAACAATAGCGTTTCCATCCTTCCACATTGAGTCTTGAGATGGGAGAAGGAGAGTGCAGAGAAGGCTAATTGGCTTATTATATCTGTAAAAGTACAATAGCCTGCAGCAGCACTCAACATCTCCCCTTTCTCTGGAGCAGAGTTTCTCAACCTGTGGGTCACAACCTAAAAGTCAGTCATGAGAATATATGAAAGGGTTGTGAACAAACTTAGAAAATGGATCATATTATGCACACATTTTTTGAAAAAATAGATGCTGCTTGTGGTTCATCATATGTTAATGCTGTGCATAATAACGAACAGGAATCTGGGCTTCTGTTTGCCATGGAAAAATGTGGATTCTCTCCTTTAAAGGAGAAAAACATGGGAAATAGCAGAGGTTCAGCCTGCAAGGAGCTGCGGGGAGTGGGAGGAGGGCGATTAGGCAGGGAGCACATATGAGGTTTGATCAAAAAGTTCTAAGACCTGATGTTCAGGGTACTGTTCATCAGGAATTTGTTCCGAGTGGTCAAACAATCAATCAGGCCTTTTATAAAGAGGTTTTGATTCGATTGAGGGATAAAGTTAGAAGAAGCTGTATGAAAATGGTCAATGATTTCTGCACCATGACAATGCTCCTTCACACACTGCTGTCTCCATTCAAGAATTTTTGGCTGAAAAAAACATTCCTGTGATATCACACCCTCCATATTCACCTGACCTTGCCCCATGTGATTTTTTTTCTGTTCCCAAAAATCAAAATGAAGCTGAAAGGAAGGAATTGATGACATTCCAACCATCCATAAGAATGTGGAAGTGGAACTCAAGAAACTCACAGTTGAAGACTTCCAGCATTGCTTCTGAAAGTGGCAGGAATGTTGGGGTAAGTGCATATCATCTAGGGGAAATAAGTTTGAAGGGGACAGCTCATAAAAATGTTGTTTGTACACTATTCTTTAAAATAAAGGGTAAGTCTTAGAACTTTTTGATCACCCCTCGTATGCTCAGGGTGGTCAGGCAATGTGGAGAGCAGCTCCTTACAGGTAAGTCTATGGGGTGAGGGGGAACTGATGATGGATTGGGAGGGTTGGGGGGACCACAACAATGCATCAGGGGGGCATGGGAGAGTATATGTCCCCCATATTTGTGTACCTACAGCAGGCATAAGACTGCAGCCGGGCCAGAGCAGTATAGACAGGAGTAGCCTCCAGAGTCCAGTGGGCAAGACCTGGTGCAGGAGGAGTAATGGATAGGGGGAGGCGCTCTGCATATGACCATGGACAGGGGGAGGCCCTCCTCCCACCACCAGCCACTTGCATGCAGGGCTATGGCTCTACCCCAACATGGCCCAGTTGCTGTGGCTGCCGCTCCCCTCAGGTTGTGGTTCTTTCCTGGAAGGGAGGTGGGGTCGTGGGTAGCCTGAGGGGAGTGATGGTGGGGACAGTGGCCAGGCCATGGTGGCACAGCATAGCCATGGCCCAGCGCACGAGTGGCCAGCAGTGGGAGGGAGGTGAAGGCAGCATGCCCTCCCTGCCTTGGTTACTCCTTGTGCTGCTGGTGGCATGGCTGGCACTGGGGTTTTGGTAGTGATAATAGCAGCAATGAGTCTCAGTGCCCTGCTCTGCCCTCCTACACCAGGTCCCACCCACTGGGCTGCAGAGGAAGCTCCTGCCCATGCTGCTCTGGCCAGCCTACAGCCACATGCTCACTGTGGGTGGAATCCTGGGAGGGGGGGCACCCCCACCACCCCATGTCACTTACCCCATGCACTTGGGGGCTGGGCATGGGGGGCAGCGGTCAGGAGTGAGGGGCCAGTGGTGGGCTGGGGTGCTGTTTTCTATTTAATCTATTTACTGGGTCAGGACCAGACACTGATGTTTACAAATGGGCCCTGGTACAAAAAAAAAAAGAGTTGAGAACCACTGCTCTGGAGGACTTAAACTTCTGAGCAGAGCAGCATAGGGAGAGCCCCATTCAGCAAACAAAAGGCAAGATTTAATCAGCAAGGGAATTCTCTGCTGATGGCTCTATTCACAGGCATTATGTCCCTACCCTGTAGACAAAGTCTTTGTCATGATGCCTACCAGAAACTAGACAATGATAAGGCTGCTGCCGTTTTGAGGTTACCACCTGTCATGCTGACCAACATCAACTCACTGTTTCCTCTGTATTCCCTGATCCATTCACACCCATCTATTGTCTTTTACCTTGTATTTGGATAGGAATCTCCTTGATCATGTCTTTTATAAATATAAGAACTATCTTTTTGTTCTCTGTTTGTAAGCACCTCACACACAGTTCTATGCTGAGAAATCCTTGTGCTGTGGAAATACACATAATGAATAATAATAAAGCATATGGCAAGAGACTGACCATCAACCATTTTGGGAGGCAGAGGGTGGAAAAAGAGGAGGAGATGAGGGGAAACATACCATTAAGGGAAGGACAGAAACTCTTTAAGGCACATGGGAAGAGAGAGAAAGAAATATGTGTAGATACTGACAGCATGGTCATATGCACAAGCATTTACAGCACTTTAACAGGAGAGAGAGCAGAACCAAATCAGGCAAACTGAGAACCAAAAGATTCAGTTTCAATGTGATTCTGAGAATAGGTAAGAGCTAGGGATGTTTGGGGGAAGCTGATGCTAGCTGAATATAATCACAGAAAGTTAGGGTTGGAAGGCATTTTAGAAGATCATCTCATCCAACCATTTCTCCTTGGTCTGTGATCTGCCACCACTGAAAATAATTTAGGTTCATCCTCTTTGAAACCACTCTTCAGGTTGTTGAAAGCTGCTATTAAATCTCCTCTTAGTTTTCTCTTCTCCAGACTAAATAAGCCCAGTTCCCTCAGCCTCTCCTTGTAAGTCATGTGCCCCAGCTCCCTAAGCATTTTTGTTGCCCTCTGCTGGACTCTCAATTTCTCCGCATCCTTTCCGTAGTGGGGGACCCAAAACTGAACACAGTACTCCAGATGTGGCCTCACCAGTGCCAAACTGAGGGGAATAATTACTTTCCTTGATCTGCTGGCAACACTCCTATTAACGCAGCTCAGTACGCCATTGCAACAAGGGCACACTATTGGCTCATATTCAGCAACATGTTCACTGTAACCCAAGGTCCTTTTCTACAGAGCTGTTGTTTAGCCAGTCAGTCCCCACCCTGTACTGGTACATGGGATTATTCCATTCTAAGTGCAGGACTTCGCACTTGTCCTTATTGAACTTCATGAGATTTCTTTTGGTCCAAACCTCCAATTTCTCTAGGCCGCTCCGAATCCTAGCCCTATGCTCCAGTGGGCTAGTTTCATAGTTGGAAGGGACCCCCCCTGCCTACTACTCACCTCAGCTTGGTGTTATCTGCAGACTTGCTTAGGGTGCAATTCAGTCCATTTTCCAGGTCATTAATGAAGACACTGAACAAAGCCAGCCCCAGGACCAACCTCAGGCACTCCTCTTGACGCTGGCTGCCAAACAGACATTGAGCTAGTGATCAATGTCCTTGGAACCTGATGATGAAGTCACTTTTCTATCTATTTTAGAGTTCATTCATTCAACCCATATTTCTTTAGCTCGCTTGCAAGAATTTTGTGGGAGACCATATCAAGAGCCTTGCTAAAGTTGCAATACATCATGTCCACTGCTCTCCCCACATCCGCAGAGCCAATTATTTCATCATAAAAGGCTATTAGATTGGTGAGGCATGCCTTGCCTTTGGTGAATCCATGCTGACTGTTCTTCTCCTCCAAGTGCTTAGAAATAGATTCCTTGAGGATCTGCTCCATGATCTTTCCAAGGACTGAGGTGAGGCTGACCGGCCTGTAGTTCCCCAGATTAACTTTCTTATCTTTCTTAAAGATGGGCATTGTATTTGCCCTTTTCCAATAGTCTGGGACCTCTCCTGATCACCATGAGTTTTCAAAGATAAATGTTCTGCAATCACATTGGCCAATATTGTCAGCAGTCTTGGATGTGTTGTATCCAGCCCCATGGATTTGTACACAGCTAACTTTTCTAAATAGTTCCTAACCTGTTTTTTCACTACTGCTGGCTGTCTACCTCCTCCCCAAACTACACTGCTAGCTACAGGATTCTGCAAACTGACCTTGCCTGTGAAGACAGAGGTAAAAAAGGTCTATAGAGTACTTTAGCCTTTTCTGCATCACCTGCCTCTAACTTCAGGGCTAATGTATTTATTTGGCTTATAGAATCCTCAGTAGCAACTTGACATAAGGTTGATACCCCATGCAGTGGTCTAAAACCAGGAATGGTATCTACACATTGCCCTATGCCAAAAAGCTAACACCATGTATAATTCAATGTTTGGATTTCCGTCACAACAATCTGGCCTGGATCTAATAAAGAATGCTTCGCCAAGTGGCTTAATGGCAAAGAAGAAAATGCTACTTTATGTGGACCTAAATATAAAAGAATTGTGCAATACAAAATTAATTCTGTGTATTGTGTAATTGTCCTGCAAGTGCCTGCAATTATTTCTGTGCAAAATTTAATTCATCAGCAGGTAATTGCAGATTATAGTAATGCAACCTATAACAGTCCTTATTTATTTATATGAACAATGAAGAGTCTGTCCATGAACAATTCAATTAATTCAGAATGTGACTTAAGATATATTCAGGTTTTTTATTATAGCCTTTCAAGGTATATGCAGTGCTCTGGGATTTTGAGGATGCTAGTTATTTGGGCATTCAGATTGGTAATAGTCTAATTTAACCAATTCCATGACACATATACACTTATTTATTCAATCGCCTCAGTTCAAAATAACTAAATAAAAAATAAAAATAATAAATACAATTAAAAAAAATAAAAGGTAGGTACATTTATTAGTTTCGTATTTCAAACTGTATACAACTAGATCACTAAGATTCAGACTACTGCTAGAAACCCAGAGACAAAGAAACACTGTAATCCAATATTTCTTTGTAACAGGGTGGTCTGCGTCTAAAAGGGAACAGGCAGCCCTGTCGAGAGAGCCCAGATGTAGGGCATTTGGATACAGAGAGGGAATATCCTGCTAAGAGCTTTAAAAAGGTCCCAGAAGAAAAATGGGGAAGAAGAAAGCAAGCTGTGGATGGATGCAACTATTTGCTACATGAATGGGATCAGGATAGGATAGGATGGTCTTGTTTTGTTTATTAATTAGTTGGCTTGTTTGTAGCCTGAGTTACCTTAAAGTACTGGCTGAGATGCCTGTACAGGCCAGCAGGCTAGATAACCTACTTACAATCCTGTTCAATGGTATACTACCAAAACTTTCTTTAAATGCTAATTTATTAAAAGTATATTGTAAAAATAATTAAAAGTGATTTATACTTCTATTCTAATGCCACTTAAATATTTAATTCATAGTTTCACTTTGGAAAGTGAGCAGTAAAAAAATCATTTAATTTAAAACATAGCTGGGATTTGAAACTCAAGTTACTTATTTTTTCCCCTCAGGTCACGGAGGAAAAAAAAAGTCTCGGCAGTAAAAAATCTCTGGCAAATTATGTTCACAGATGCAGCTCTGCTATCACCTTTAAATTATTTCCTCATCTGCACAACTCTATTAGTTTTTAGTGGAATCCAGGTGTTGATATGGTCAAATTTGCCCTTCTGACACTGTGGGGAGGTTGGGAGAGAAAGGAGAGGAGAAGGGACTTGCTGCTTGAGAGTGTGTATCAAATGAACTGAGGTAGCTGTTTTGTCAATCTGTTTCTATATCAATGCAAGTAGAGCTAAACAAAACAGTTGTAAAAAGTTAGAGCAGTGCAGCCCCACTTATATCAACATACGAGTAGAGAAACAGAACTGTTAGGTTGGTTCAGGATGACCTTTAGTAGATCAGTAAGGGTTTTGTCTGTACTTACTGTATTTCTAGTATTTAAAATTATATGTGAAAAGGAAACAATATATCTTGACTTCCGGGTATCAGCATGCATCTGAAGGACTGGCATTTAAAACCCCCCACAAAAACAGTGAAGAGAAGAAACTGGATACGTGAGACACGAACAGAATCTTGCAATAGCATTATCATATAACTTCTTAATCACAACGTTTTTCAACTTAGTTACTAAAACACTCTTGGAAGATGTAGCATAGGACCTCACTTTCACCGATATACTTGATGCAACTTAATGGATCATTTACCCAAATTCAGCCCTGGAATATTGCAATTTATGAGAGGAATTTGACCAATAAGATTCAATACTTCATTTGAAGTCATTTGCTGGTCACAGCAATCTATAAAGACCAGAACACATTTTTTTTTTTTTTGACTGTATTGGCTTTACTTATAGCACATCTTAATAAACAAGGTGCAAACAAAGATTTGCTTTTCCTTTTTGTTTAATTAATAACCTATCCTGCTTCAGTAAGAAAGCTTTTACATTCAAACACTGACCTACATTCTAGTATAGCATTCCCATTGCTGGAGAACATGCAGCGTTTCATTCATAAAACTATGGTATATGCTTCTGTAGACAAATAAAATGCTGACAAGCAATACAGTAATCTAAACTGTGGCAATCTTCCTCTTATAAATGCCTCTTAAACAGTGGTATTGCATTATGTACTAAGATAAGGAGTTAATACTTCATAAACATGACATAGTCAATTATTCTACACATTCAGTGTCATAAGCAGGAGTATAAGTTCAAAGTGTCTATAACCTACTTTACAAAAGACCTTAACAAAAAGACCTCTAAGCGTCTAGATTTGGAAAACATCCTGACTTAAAAAAGACAACTGGTATAGATAAATAATATATTTATTGCAATTCCTGAAAGGTTATTCTGAAGAAAGGGCTAATCTTCTACATGGGCTTCTTCAAGTAATTTTACATTAACTCTAAAATACTAAGTCTATTAGAACTCTCAGGATGCTTTACAGATGATAATTGTCACAATATGTAAATTTAACCAATGTTTTGCATTACCCAGACAAAAACCTTTCATGTAATGAATTAGTACTCATGATTATTTACTGTAAGTGTAAGTGATAGTTTAGTCAAAATCTCTAAAACCTTCCTTTTCAAGTGAAAGACTAATCCTAATCATTTGGACAAGCACCAGGTATAACTGTCAATCTATCCTCAATACGATTACATCAGGGTTATAGATATGGCTCGGGACTGTGAAAGTTCAAATACTAGCCCTTCAACATGGTCTTTATATTTTTTTTTAAATACACATTTTAAGGGTTCCAATGACTACAATTACACAGCAAGTTTGGCCAAGCATTCTATGTATTATAGCTGTTACTGATTTCTTAAAAAGGGTAGATTTTTTTTTATAATATAGAACAGTTGTCATCTGTGCTAGGATAACCAGCGTTTTAAATTTACAATATTCAAAACCCAGTACCTTTTAACTGCTTTAAAAGGAGAAGCACAAATTAGCTAAACTGCCCTAACTTTAACCCTGAATAAAATTAGGTTAAAATTACAGAGGTTGTGCTACATTTTGCACTGCTGCAGAATCGTGCAGACAAACTGCAGCATAATAGCTTATATTGTATCTTTTTTTTTTGTAAAATGGTTAGGTCTGTTTACATCCTATATTTTCATACTGAGATTTAACTAATTAAAATTTCTCTAAATTTTGAAAACGTTTACAAAAAACCTTAAAACCTCATCTCACCCCCAAATTAAGCAAACAAAGTTACAACTATTAAATAACTGATAAATTTGATCACGTTTGCCTGGTCAACAACAATTCTTTTCTGAAAATTAACTTTTAACTTTATACATTTGGATAAAGCATAATTTTAAAAAGTATCGATATGGACACACAACACTTTTTTCTTTCCAGCTTCCAGAAATATTCTCTCTCTCAACTTTTGGCCAAGTTTTAAAAATTCCTATTTATGCACTGTTAAACAACTGACTCAGCACTATTTGTATAATTGTTATATAATTATTAGGTATTGACTAAATCTCACTATTTTTAACCTTTTAGGAGAAGTTACGACAATATTTAGTTATACCATCACTATTTCTCAAATTCTTCATAGTCTCGAAGGTCACAAAGTGAAGGACCCAAGTAAAAAGCAAATACTCAGAAATTTCCTTGATAGGTAGAGAGAGAGGCAGACAAATTTTAAAGCACCAAGAAAGCAAAAGTCCATGATCTTAAAGTGATGACACCAGCATTAAAAAAATGTCAAAAAAGTATCTTAGTAAAAGTGATTTGTGAAGACAGTTGTCACTGATAATTCTGGAGACCACTCTACCATCAGATAGAGTTTTCTGTGACACAAACATGTTTGCCTTTGATATTAGTCTAAAGCTGATTGTAGGCTACTGAGCTGCTATCAAAGGGAGATGACGGTTTAGTAAGTTTGTGATATGGACAAACTGAACGCCTGGAGCAGTGCCCCCCTATAGCTTTTGAAACTGCTCAGAGTGACTATTTTAACTGAAAGTTTTTCCATGCCTGAACTGCCTATATCAGTACAGTCACACAGGTGACTAGGCCCTGATGCCTGAAACTGGGAGAGTTTCAAAAAAAGTCCAATACAAAAAAAAATCCAAATGCTATGTTACACTAAGGCAGATTTGAAAACTGTGCATTATCTGTAGAAAAGCAAATTAAAAATCTGCTATAAAAATGAATCATTATAATCATACATATCTTCCCTTTATGACACAGCAGTACTAAAAAATGCATGTGCAGTCTATAAGCTCAATTTACCTGGATTACGTTTTTAGATACCTGCAGGAAAAGTGACTATAGGAAGAACAGGGAAATAGACAATTTAAAATACTGTAGACAAACATACCATTGTTGTAACAGACTCACTAAAAATTGTACAACTGTTGTAGCTTTGATCTTTCCAAAACATCTTTTTAGACTTTATGGGTGCTGACAGACTAGAGAGAAAAAATGCACTTGACCAGAAGCAGCAGCTCAACCCGGCTCTACAGCAACTGTGTAGACCGCGGCGTTTTGGCGCCTTTATCTAAAGTCGATTCATTCAATCAGTATTAGATAAATTATTCAAGTCAATATTAGATAAAAACACCTACTCTATACAGATGTTGGGAAAGCTGGGTGCAAATAATGTGCGCTGGGCTCAGTGATGGAATGCACTTAATTTAAAGTGTCATTTTTTTTCCTACGCCTACAAGCAGTCCATATGGGCCTATTTTCTTTTCTTTTTTTAAGCCACTCGTCATCTGTTTTGTACAAAAAAACAAAAACACAACAGATCTGAATCAACTAATTCCTTTTGGCAAATATACACCGAAACGTGGTGATGCAATCCAAACACTTGGAGGTCATCAAGTCAATCTGGATATCAATGTCTGCTATTATGGAGTGTAGGTTACTCACGCAGTGCAGTGCCTGTGTGCTCCCAATGAGTCCATTCTGACTAAACTGTTTACTTGTTAAAATAATCTAATTTGCAGACTGGAATAACTGAGAGGCCAAACTGTGGGTTGTTAATGATGTAACGCTACTTAAGTCAATGCTTCTATATTTAAAATCTGAATTGAGTTTGAGCAGGAGGAAAAATGCTTTTTATTTTAAGGTAACAAAAGATTAGAGCTGTTTGTTAAATTATGTCATTTAAACTTGACTCTGGCATTTTAAAAAGTATGTAATTCGTGTTTTAAAGATATGATTGTTGGTGGGTACCAATTTAGAGATGTATTCAGCATTCAAATAATTATAAATTTCAAATGCATGAACAAATTATTTTGTTGGTGAGTATAACATAGGTAACTAAAGAAAAGTTAATGACTCCAAAAATAAAAACAGCTTCATGGATTCTTATACTTGTATATCTACAACATAATCTGCTTCCTAATTTGAAAATTCTATGCATATTTAAATATACATACATTCTTTAAAAAATGTATGAATATCACAGAACCTTTGATATCCTAGTTTGCAATAATATTAATAGCTATAACACAATACAATACTTGGTATAGATTCAAACCTAGGTCAGCCATGAATCCCAATTTTGCAGATCTTCATTTTTGTGCAGATGCAGTAGGAACATGTAAAATAATCCTCAAAAGTTACTTAGCAGGACAATATAAACCAACATTTAATTTCTCAAGAAACTAACCAACTTTCAGAATAAAAATAGGTAGTTTTATTTTTAAATGATTGATACATTGAGCATATGGTAATTCAAGTAAATTCCTGCACTAGCTTAAATGAGCTTCCAGGACAGCAAGAGAAGAGAGGCAACTTGATGCCAAGCTGACATTACTCCCACACTTACAGAATTCCCCTTCTCTAAACTAACCAGGAACAACTAGAGTTTAACAGTTCAGCACTACTTGACTTTACTGTCCTGAAAAAAAACATTAATTAAAAAGGTAGGGAGGGTTCTCAGATGTACAGATACATTCAAAATATAGACATGAGTGCTGAATAAACGATTTCTTCTATTTGTACTGTTTACAAGATCTTATTACATAGTGTGCATAAGCTTCTTGGCATGTCTTATGAAAAAGTTCTCTCTCAAAGTCTAAATAAGAAACTGATAGAGAGCATGTTGGGTGCCTACAGGCATCAGAGAAGACTCAATCAAGTCTGCTGGAGCATGCTCCAGCGTGCCTCGCTATCATGTGTATTAAGCGTCCCATGTTTTAAAATGGCCATGGGGGTGCTTTAACTAAAACTTGTCATAGAGCTTTAGTTAACCCCCCACCTCTGCAGCCATTTTGAAACACAGGATGCTTAATACATGTGACAGTGAGGCATTTTAATTAGAGCAGCTCTCCGGAAACTGTTCTAATTAAAATTCCAACACCCCTACCCCACCTGTGAGCATGACTATAAGCACCTGTTGTGTCTTCCTCCAGTGGGTGACCCAACAGATGACAATCCACTTCTATCCAGGGGATCCTTCAGCTCAAAGAATATATATCTGTGCTAGGGTGAAGGTTCTAGCTACAAATCTCATCAGCAACCTGTGAAAAGGGACACTGCATTTCTTAGAAATACTTGGGGGTTTCCAAAAACCTCTATTTTTTTTAATAGTGACTAATGATGGCACACAGCATTATATATTAAAGCGTAAGACTGGCATTTAATCGGGTAGTTAAAGAAAAGGATGTGCCATCAGGAGATCTAGTTTAAGTTCCTGGCTCTGAGAAAGTCATTCTTTACATGACTTTGAACAGGTCACTCCATTTAACTTACTTTCAACACCAGATTAATGGGGATAATACTTGTTTACATTGCTAGATATTGTGAGAATTAATTTACTGATGTTTGTAAAACACTTTCAGCTTCTGAGATGCAAAGATCTATCAGACGTGGAGAACACCGATTATTAATCAGCTTGTAGAGATGGGAAAATGATTCGTCTTCTGCTCTCCTCCCCCTCCTTTCCCCCCCACAACAACCTTGGTTAGTCTCTGTTCATGAACAAAGCTCTAGAAGCAACATCATAACTAGCTCAAAGTTATCACTGCTTAATGTCAAATAGTAGTGAAGAAAAGAAAAAAGCCTCTCCTGTTAAAGTTGGTAGTAACAGGAGAGAGAAGCCCACCACAGATGTTTTGTCAGAAAAAGGCAGGGGTTTTCTTGGCAAATACCCTGGGACTGAGTGGACAAGACACAGATTGTCCATTATGCACAGCACAAAAAAGAAGGTGCATTTTCTCACAAACAGGATTTCAGTAACAATGCTAGCTAGCAAACAAATTAAACCAGGGATTTTGTAAATCAAGAATAAGCCTAATTTAACAGTTACTAAAGGGTAAGAAACATAGATGTTTATTGTCAAGCAGGCAGCTGTAGAATCTAAGGCCCCATCTTCTGCTATGCCATGCGTGCATAGCGAGATGCAGAAATTGTGGGATGTGTGATCAGATTGTGATTACACCATTACTACTTGCCAGTGCAGGGGAAATCCAGGATCGTGATCCTCAGCTCCTTCTACAATGGCAAGTTCAAAACAGGGTGCTTGGTGAACTGGTGCTGTCCTAGGGCTGAGACCAATGGTCAGCTGATTGTGTATTCCAGCCCTACAACTGCACTAGGGCCAGTCCCAAAGCCCCCATGTACCAGGATATCAGAAAACCACATGTGTAAACAAGCTGCACATGAAGGTTTTTAAGGTCCTTGTGCACCACAGCCCTGGGATAGGTTCCCCAATCCTGGGGTCCCCCTGTCCCAGGCATGTCAGAAAATCATGGGTGAAGCCCAGCTACACACACAGTTTTTAAAAGGTCCCAGCACAGGAGGATCCTGGCTTCAGAGGCCCCGTCAGTGGGATGTTAAAGTGAGTGCCCTACTCCACTGCTCCTTGAGGGCTGTAAGTTAAGACAGTCAATTTTCTAGGTCATAAGCAGCCCTGCGACCCCTCACAACTCAGCACCCCTGGCCCAACTGATGCGCTTCCCCGCCTATCAACATGGGGAGCAGTCAAACAAGCTCCACCACGTCGGTGACATGAGGCAGCCTGACAGGGACTCTGCTACCTATTCCATTTAAGACGCAATGAAAACTACAGACAAAATTATTGCACATATTTTGTGGATTATTTTATGGCTAGTTTCCTATTTTTTCACACCATTAATTGCCTGAACGTGTGGTCAAGTTACTCTTTAGGCCATGATTAACAGGTTAATTTCTCTTAAGTGTAACATCTGCCAGAGGCCTACTATTAAGAATGGTCAACCTAGTCCTTTGATGTCTGTTAGGTCTGCTAAATAGACAGTAGAATTCTAGATTACTTTTTACTTTAAATAGTTGGAAGAAAGCTCCTGATAGCCTTCTTGCATTCTTGCCAAAAATCCAGTTAGGCTCAGGTAAAGTAGTCATTAGGCCTATGCAAATAGAGAATTATTCAATTCGGGTTCAGCCAATTCTGAGGACAGTGATTCAATTCAGATCATTGTCCTGAATCGATTCGGCCGAAGAGTCAACGCTGATTCAGACAGATTCAGTGATTTGGATCAGCCGGGGAGAGCCATGGGAGAAGCCCCAGTGGCTGCCCTGCCTGGACCCATCCCCTGCCTGGCCACCCCCAGCCTAGTCCCAGCACTTAAAAACAAAAACAAAGAGAGAAAAAAGCTCTGCACCCACCAGATGCAAAAGTGGGCACTTATGGCAGAGGCCCCCCCCGCACAGAACAGAGCAGTGTGGGGCAGCAGAGATCCCCCTTCCCCACCCACTTCCTCCCCACCTGGCACCCATGTGGCAACTGCCCCACAGCATGGGTGCAGTACAGCTTGGCAGGGCACTGCACACCATCTGGGAGCTAGGGCCACTGGGTCGGTCAGTCAGCTGGTCAGTCTGGCAGTGCTCAGCTCCAGTGGTCCCACCTTCCAGACAGCACACAGCACCATGCTGAGCCGCACTACACCTGTGCCATGGGGCAGCTGCCTTATGGGTGTCAGGTTTGGGTGGGTGATCCTTGCTGCCCCCCACTGCTCCACTCTGCGTGGAGGAACTCTGCCAAGAGCCCTCAGAGGCCTCAAATCACTGCTGCCAGACCTGGTAAGTGCAGGGCTTTTTTTTGTTTGTTTGTTTGTTTAAAGTGCTGGGAGACTGGACCTGGTGGGGCCAGGCAGGGCAGCTGTGGGGGCTTCTCCCGTGGCTCCTCTAGCCCTGCTGCCACTCACCCAGCTGGTGCGGGGGTGCAGACGCACCTCGTTCCAGGCAGCAGCAAGGCATAGCCCCCACTCCCAGCATTGCTGCACCTGCATCAGCACTAGAAACAGGGGCTCTGCCCTGCTGCTGCTTGCCAGCCAGCGCAGAATGCAGACACAGTAATGTTGGAAGCAGGGGCTCTGCACTGCTGCCACTTCCCCTCTTCTACCTGGAGTGAGCCACGCCCACATCCCACCCCGGCTGGCCAAGTGACAACTCCCAGTGCTGCCACACCTGCATCCCCCACCTCCCTCCCCAGCTGGGTAGCTTGTCCCAGCCCCAGCCCCAATCTCTCCATCCCCCAACCCCAACAGACTTACCAGCGGAAGGTAGCGGTGTCAGCTGCCTGTTTAGTCTATGGCCAAATCTCCAAAGCAGCACCAAATTTTTTAGATCTGATTTGAATTAGTCTGAATAATCTCAAAGCCAATTATAATTTCCTTAATTAGAACAGCATTTAGGCCCTCCAACAGAACAATAAATGACCTGGAAAACTAACATTTTAAATTGTGGGAGTATGGGGAGTTTATTAGTGTTGGTAGAACATCCTCCTCCCCTCTTCCTTTTTCCTTCCTTCCATCTTTGTAACTTTCTCCTTGTTCGGCACCTTGCCATGCCATATATTTTTCAATGTTAATATTCTTTACTATATTATCACTCTTGTATTTTTTCTTTCTGTAGGTCAAATAACTAGTCAAAGATTGCACTTGAGTAATTTGGTGGCGCACTAAGGATTCTCATGGGCTGAGGTTTAGGGGAAGACATCTTTCCCGATGACATGAAGCAACAGAAACAGCGGTTCTGTAGCTGTAAGCAGAACCTGAATATTGCAGAAGTTCTTGTAATCTGCACATGCTCACTCCATGAACTGGTGAAATTGGGTCAGGGCTTGACCATGGGAGCTGGGGGAAGTATTTAATTCCATTTATTTTTCTTCTGGAAAGCATTCTCTCTCTCCTTTCCTAACATATTCTTCAACACCCTCTTTTTCCTCTCCTATTTCTGTGAGCTATTTAGGTTATTCCCATTAAGTAATAAAGGAAAAACATGGAATAGAGAAGGCAAAATACTGCTGAACTCCTGCCTTGAGTTCAGAACACTAAATGTTCAGGGTTTTTTTTAATTCACTGAAGTAGAAACTATATAAAACTATGCCTTTTGAAGGGTAGAGCCATTTGGCCATGTCAAATCCTTTCCCCACACATAACAAAAGCTTCAAAGTTTAGCCTTTGTGCTACCAAGAAACACATGTCATTTTGAGAAAAATAATACAAGTCTGTTAGGTTTTAGAAATTTTTGTGGGAAGGAGGCATGGGAATGTAGAGTGGAAGGAATTTGCCTTCATATACTTGCTCTAAAGTAATCTTGACTCAGTAATTTAATAAATTCTTATATCTGACCCCAAATCTTAAATATAGAACCAGCCTAATATAATTATAATAACTTAATTTCTAGTTCAACAATAACACAAACATCCTCTGCTCAAAGGGCTCTAATATTCAGAAAAAAACACTTATAGCTTTCTGAGGTCTCAACCACTGGTGACAGCAGCTGTGCAGCAGATCTACTACGAAGGGCCCTCAAATTCTCTGTGCACATGCAGGTCTTATGCTGAGAATTACTCATGTAAACAACCTCCCTCCAAGTACACTTGAACTTCATGTCTTCCTGAAATACAACCTACAAGGGCTGCATCAGCCTTCTGAGTGAATCTAGGGTTGCAATTCCTCCTCTTATGTGGCTCCAAGAGAGAGAAGGCAATCAAATACCTTGGCTATAAGGAAAAAAAAATGAATTGTTGGGGTCTCTCTCTTAACCATGATCCAGTGGAATGGGGCTGAGTGTGGGTGGATGCATTCTTTCCTTGCCTACATTTTAAAGGCAAGCAGGCAGAAATTCTTTGGACACCCAAAGAGATTGATGCAGGACTGGAGACTGATGCTGAATTATGTGAAATTCTCCAGTACAGTTGGAACTTCATATGTATTCCTAAATGTTTAGTCATAGTAGCTAATTTAGTCTTTAGAACAACAAACTCCTAAACAATGAATATGTTTACCTAATGTGTAAGCTGGTGATACAATCAGCTGAGAATCTGATGACTCTGAACACTGTCAATTTTGTTTGTTGATACTGTTAAGCTTTTACTACCCTGTGTCTCAGCTACAGCCTAGTTTATCCATACTAAGCCTGAAAAATGCTAACTTTATTATTCCCAATTAGCTACTATGACTAAACATTTAGGAATACATGTGAAGTTCCAAACGAACTGGAGTTTCACAGAATTCAACATCAGTCCTCTAGCCAGTCTCTGGGGCAGTACAAATCTACTAGCTAAACTAGCCTAAAGTATTTCTCTTATGAAAGGGCATCTTCATAAGGGAAGGACATTACGTAAGGACATTATGCTTACAGAACTCCACACATTGATCAGTAATATCCAATACAAAATTTGTATATAGCTACAAACAACTGAAGAGATGTTTCTTGAATCACCTGCTGTGATATTTAAACCAGAAAAATCCATGTCAGCCGCACTTTTCTAGTGCTTCCCAACAGCCGTTCTCACGGGAGCAAGGAGCAGTTTTAAGCAGGTGTTGTCTCTTTCCAGTTGCAGCTGCTCAGCAGTTTCCCTGATGGAATTACAGGAAAGGGGAAAAAATAGTTTCAGCTGCTTCACTGCCTGCTGCTCTGGTAAATTCTAGGAGTCTTTACTGAGAAATAAAGCTCAATTACTGCACACTTCCCTAAACAGAACTAAAAAGATGCCTTACCTATGCCACAGCCAATGTAAGAGAAGAAAAGGAGACAGTGGCCCTGTCTGCACATGCAGTTACTGCACAGTAACAGGCTTTGACAGTGGCATCTACTTGTTCAGGCATTACAGCAGAGTAAAACTGTGTGTGGATTGTCTTCGGACTAAAGTTAATCCCAAGTCAATCCGCACAAATGCAGTTACTGCACAGTAAGGCATCTCCTTGTGCCTTACTGCTCAGTAACTACACTTGGGCATAAATCTTCCCCAGGCAGCAAATTTACACCCAAATCAGCATAAATTGCCAGAGTTACTATACACTAATGTTCAGTTACTGCACAACAACGGTGCACATGTAAACACACCCACTAAGGATCAAGAAGTTGAGCCTTTTCCCCCCTTCACTTTTCTAGATTAGAGAAACAATTTACACCAGGCTGGTTATGTTCTACAGGAGCCATATACAGTAAGTGGGGGAAGGGAGGGAAGAGTGAACTGCAGCTTGACACAGCCACTCCCTCTTGGAGCACCTAACATGACATGACCCTGCACTAGAGACATCGCTATGTTGACACTGTTGCTTGGTAATTTCCCATGCTGGGTAAATCCCTGCCAGGAATTTATGTGCAATTTCCACTTGTTTTGAACTAAGGGGGCAGCACAGGGAAAATATCCTATTCCAAAATATTTCATGGTTTGTGGCTCTAATTGTTTTTTGAAACAGTATATTTGGTATCATTATAGAATACGGTTTGCTTCTAGGTCTGTTCATTCCACTTTTGTAGCAACCTTTATTGAAGGGAAGGAAAAGAGGTGGTAATCAGTAAGATTCATTGAGAACTGTGTACTTCTTTAGCTGCTTATTTTACTGAGAATTTTTAATTAAATATTTCATGGAGCTGCTCTTCCGATAGAAAATATTATCTCCCTATAAACTCTGTTCTCTCCCACACACACACACCCACCTCTACCAATCTTTGCTTCCCATACAAAATAACAGTGTCATGCATTGCACATTTACTGGTGGAAAAAAGGTCACATGGTTTATATGTCCATTTCTTCATTCTCAGAACATGCACACTGCTAGAGATTTAGAAACGATGAAAACCTGATGATGTGGGAACTTCCCTGTTTTACTTAAAGTATAGCTTTTCATTCTGCCTTTCGTCACCTCTAGCCCCAGCTGGCACAAAAAGCATGATTGATTTGCTGTTGGAATATTAATATTTTCATCTCAATTCCCATTTTTTCCCCAGAAAGATGTAAAATCAGATCACAATCCCATAGTATATGTATCACTTATTACAGATGCATTAATTTCTTTTGCCTCTATGCTCCTTCACTGTTTCCCTTGCAGGATCCTCTTCACCCCACTGCAGCTTTCAGTGCAAGCGTGACAGTGCCCTGTCTTTGGTCCTGTCCACTGGTGCACATCTACAATGGTGTTCTGACACTTCTGCTTACCATAGTGGCCAATATTGTTTGTTTTTTCATGCTTTGCCACTGATCTAGCTGTGTATCCATCTTCAGGTTCTAAATATTATAAGCTTATCTGGATAGGGAAAAATCTTTTTGCTTTGCATTTTTACAAAACCTAGCACAAGATCCTAGTCCATTACTGATGCTACAAAGCATTGGGTAATACAGATAATACTAATTCCACAGTGCCTACTACATGATATGTAAAACTAAGCTTTAAAAAATTCACTTCAAATTTGATGTAAATATCATTTTTCTTCCCATCACTAACAAGCAAAATTTTTTTTATTAGTTTCACCGTATACCCTATTTTTTACTTTATTTCCTTTCTACTATTCAGCCTCATAGACAGATATGCTATTTTTGGTTAACTGACCAATTGTACTTATTTGCAGATGAGTTTATTACTTCTTTCTTATTCACCACCGCCTGCCATTTTGCTCTTATTTTGTAGTCATTGTGATTGAAACAAAGAAAAACTATTTTGAATGAAGATGTGAAATGCACAATGTGAAGAGTAGCAAATATTTGAATATCTCTTAAGAGTCTTATCCTTCCAGTAGGTTTTAAATTGGTTTACAATAGACTGTTATTGCATGTGTACACACTTACTTACAAATCTTTTTAAGACAAGATTTTCATAATATATTCTACTGCAGTGCCTGTAGCAACACAATATATCCAAATCCCTACTCCTCCCCCTGCTTAACTTCCTTTCTTCATTCTTCACTACAATCCTTTTCATTCAGACTCATTTTTTTTTTTAATAAAGCATAAGGTAGGTCAGGGCAGCACTTTAGAGACTGACTAGTTCAGAGGTATGAGATACTGTAGACAACAGCCTATTCTGAATAGGAAAATGGCCAATCACTCCCCAGAATAGATTATTGAAATTCATTGTATTTGGTGCTGAAGACCAAAACACTGAAGATGCCCCAGTTTGAAAAATATACTTGCTCGTCATCTTGTCAAACCTTATGCTGGATCCCTGTGTGGTTCAGCTGTTCAAAACCTTTTTCCTTATTATCCTTGCCACTGATGAGTTGGGACCCAGCTACCTCAATAATCACTTTTTCATGTGTGACCCATCAACTAACAAACCAGGACAAAGAAAAGCATATAACTGCGAAAGAAAATATTCACATTACATGGGCTCTGGAAGGAGCTAGGAAGCGATTAAACTAAACTGAAGTCCCGATCAGTTTTGAAATATGATAGAAAGCCATCTTTTATTATAGGGCTGTCAAAATCATCAGTTTGTTTACAAGAAGACTAACCTGTTTAATTGGCTATCAGCCAGTTCCTATGTTAAGAAGTTTCTGCCCAGACAATAGCAAAATGCATCAGACACTTCAAAGAGAAGATGTGAACTTGTCAGACAGATGTCTGTCTGAGGAAGGAAATTATATACAAGAATAAAAATATTTCTGTCCTCCTCTAACAGAATAAAGAACAAGGCAACAAAGATATGATAAGGTAATATTGGAATGACACTGTAGCCATGACAGTCTGAGGAATAATACCAGAGATAAAGATTTCTTAGGGAGATTTCTTTTATTGGACCAACTGCATAGTTAGGATAGAGCTGGACAACCTTCCTTACAAAAGCCTCTTGCAAAGGGATTGATAAAGCATTTAAGGGAAGTTTATTGGGCAGCAATGCGAGGAAGAATATAAGGGAAAGTGGGAACACAGCCAAGGAGGTTGGGAGTCACCCAGTAAGCTAGCAGGATAGCCAACTGTTGGAAGAATAGAGAACACCAGGAGGTTCCTTCAAGTTAGGAAGTAGGAGGTGAGGTATTTCTTGTTTCATTTTGTATGTCTCTAAGCTTAACAATCTTTTTATTTATATTTTTCTGTTTTATATATTAAATCTGTTTCTGCTTTTCTATCTTAGTTTTTCTAATGATAGGAATGATTTCAGGGCATTTGGCAGCTACAGGCATTCTGCTCCTTCAGGGGCAACAGACCCATTTTATCTGGCAATCCCAGGGAAACCTAAAAGTCAAGATCTCCCTCCAGTGTAAGATGTAAAGTCCAGTCAGGGTACTGTTTAGACTGCAGTCTGCTAGGAAGCAGAGTGCTTCTAGATGCAGGATCTGTTTGAAGCTACAAAAACATGCAGCTAGGAGAGAGGATCCAGGGCTCTGGCAAGACCAAGATATTGTCCCAATGGCATTTCTACCATAATAAATATATAAAATGAAAGGTGAATTATATTCTATTCCAAAACAGAGGTTCCTGTAATCTAGAAAGATGACGCGGAAAAACCAGTACGCCATGCCTATTTTGAACCTTACTGCTCAAATAACCTAGAAAGCATTTATATGCTTTAGCAGGGTGACTACCGCACCTTTAAAACACAGAGAGACAGAAGTTCCTAGACAGAAGGCAAATATGCAACTTGCATTCCATTCAATTCCAATACAATATTACCATATTTACTGGAATATAAGATGTTTTTACCCCCATTCAGTGGGGAGCCTGAGAGGACTCTCATCTCAGAATAAAGTACGGGCCAAGCAAGAGGGGGCTAGGGTGGTTCACGCGGCAGGCAGGGGGGTCCATGAGAGAACACCTGGGAAAAGGTGACCGAGAAATTGCAGGTGAAAGGATGTGCAGAGTGAGGGTGAAAGATGTGGAGTGTGGGGAAATGGTGCAGGGGAAGAGACACATGAAGTAAGAGGAGCACAGAGCAAGAGGGAGTGCAGAAAAAGGGTGCGGGGAAACATGGTGAAGAGGCATGTAATATAGGAAGAAGCAGGGGGAAAGTGTGGCGGGGAGATTGTGGAGGAAAGCACATGCTGACCAAGGGGAGTTTGGGGAAAGGACGTGGGATGCGGGGAGGGAACATGGGAAAAAGGGAATGCACTGCAGAGGAAGCACAAGGAAAGGCACACAGAGCACAAGGAATGGGTGCGAGGGAAGGGGAGCATAAAACAAGAGGAAAGAAAGGAAGGAATGAGGGGAGAGGGCACATGGTGCATTGGGGAACACAGGGGGAGGGGTGTGAATTGCTGGAGGGAGCATGGGTGAAGGGACATGAAGAGGAACGAGAGTGCAGGGGAGGAAGGAAGGGAAATGGAGTCATAGGGTGTGGGGAAAGTGGGGCACAAAGTGGAAGGAGTGCAGGGATGGGGCATGTGATGCAGAAGGAGCATGGAAAATAGGACATATGGAGCAGGGGAAGCATGGGGAAGGGGTGTGCAGAACTGTTGTGCCTTCAGCTCTGACCTGGACCCCAACCCCAACCCCAACCCCGACTGGGATGGGAAGCTGAAACTGGAGCTGCACCTGGCTCAGCCGGGTGCTTCATGCCCCTAGTGGATACACAACAATAGCATCTGTAAAGGTAAGGGGAGAAGAGGGAGGTAGGCACTAGAGTGGGGGGACAAGTGGTAGGAGGGGGAAAGCATGGGGGCAAGTGTCACCCCCTCACTGCTTCTAAGTGGCATGGGGCAGGTTGCCTACTCCCCAGCCGTCTTAAATTCAGAGTCATCTCAGATTCAAGTAAGTACAATAGTGCGTGTGTGCGTGCACAAATCATCATTACAAGAAGAAAATGATAATATATTTTTTATTCAAGTAGATAGTGGGTTATTCCCAAAGTTGAATTTGTCTAGGGTTACAGTATAAAGGATAAATCAACTTTAATGTCCAATTGGAAAAGAATATTTTTTCCTCCATAATAAAAACCAAATGGTTTAAGCCTTGCTGCTCTTGTGCTGTGACTGTTAGGAGAACTGATAGCACATATGGGGATTGTGAACATGGGGCAAGTGAAAATTGTAAAAGATAGCTCATCTGTGACCTTATCCTACAGTAAGGGTTAGATTCATTTTGCTGATTTAACAGTCCAGCAATAAACAACATGGAAAATGTCCTGCTTTGTCTTAGACAGAAGAAAAAACTTGGCAGCCATTTGTGGAATGAATCAGAGATTTCTGAATGTTCCAGTCTGAAGCAAAAGTGGAATAACTGTGATCTAGCTTTTCCTTTTTTTTGTAAAACCTGTTATAACTATGGCAAACATTTTTCAGCAAACATGTAAACAATGTTTTTGCTGTTTTAATAACTTCATTTATTTTTCATGTACAATTATCAGTTTACACTTTCATATAATATTTTTGTATCTATACGTAAACCTTTTCTTTAAAGTTAGCTAAGAGAAAATAACAAATCTATAACTAGTGAAAAGATGGCATGAAAATAAAATCTCATAAGGCCAGCTGACCACTACAAAAAACATACGGATATTTTTTAATTATCGCAAACTAAAATAATCTATTGGCATTTAATACAATATTCTATGGCTACTTCAATAAAAAAAATACTTTTGTTTTAAAGAATTTACCTGTCCCAGCCAAAGAATATATGAGGATTCAAAAACAGCATGAATAAGTTCACTTACTGTGCACAAGGCACTTCTGAAAGTATCTTTCATTTCATATAGGTCTTCACTCAGTACCTGAAAGGTATAACTGGTATATACTGATATGATAAAACAGTAGTACTTAGTCTAAGTAGACATAGTTGAAACTGGTGAAAATAAATTTGTTAATTCATAGAATCATAGCAAATTAGGGTTGGAAGGGACCTCAGGAGAACTAGTCTAACCCTCTGTTCAAAGCAGGACCATACCCAAATAGATCACCCCAGCCAAAGCTTTGTCTAGCCATATTGAAAACATCCAAGAATGGAGATTCCACCATGGCTCCGACTAATCTGTTCCAGTATTTTACTACCCTCCTAGAGAGAAAATTTGTCCTTATATCTAACCTAAACTTCCCTTCCCCAACTTGAGACAGCTCCTTGTTCTGTCATCTGCCACCACTGTGCTACATCCTCTTTCAAACACCCATTCATGTAGTTGAAAGCTGCTATTAAATCCCCTCCCAGTCTCCTCTAAGTACGTTCAGTTCCCTCAGTCTTTCCTCAAGTCTAGTCCCCCAGTACCCACACCATTTTTGTTGACTTCTGCTGGATTCTCTCCAATTTGTCCACATCCTTTCTGTACTGGGGGGCCCAAAACTGAACACAATACTCCAGATGTGGCCTCACCAGTGCTGAACAGATGGCAATAATCACTTTCTTTAACCAGCTAACAACACTTCTACCAAGGCAGTCCAGTATACCTTTAGCCTTCTTTGCAACAAGGGCACATTATTAGCTCATATTCAGCTTATTGTCCCCCAGGTCCTTTTCTGCAGAGCTGCTGACCAGCCTGTACTGGCCATGGCATTGCATGGGATCCCAAGTGCAGGACTTTGCATTTGTCTTTGTTGAACCTCATGAGATTTATTTTGGCCTGATCCTCCAATTTGTCTAGGTCACCCTGAATCCTAGCCCTATCCTCCAGTGTATCTACTACTCCCCCCCAGCTTGGTGTCATCTGCAGACTTGCTGAGGGTGCACTCTATGCTGCCTTCCAAGTCGCTGATGAAGACACTGAACAAAATCGGCCCCAGGACCTACTCCTGCTTGCCTGCAAGAATATTGTGGGAGACCGTAACAAAAGCCTTCCTAAAATCAGGGTATACCACATCCACTGGCAATCAGGTTGGTCAGGCATAACTGGCTCTTGGTAAATTCATGCTGACTGTTCCTAATCACCTTCTAACAGAAGTCAAGGAACTATAATAATATCAGTGATCTGCAAGGCCAATTTTAACCTTTGGAGTATGAAGTCTATACCATATACTTCTAATTTTTCATGATAAAAGTTTAAACACAGAGCTATAGCTCAGGACAGTATAATAAAATGTGGCCTTCAGTAGCTTACTTTTTCGTGACCAACAAGAAAGCTGGATTGGCACTGCTCGTCCACCAGACAATTATATCCTAGGAGGGATATCTGTAGTCTCGGTTTACCATTTGCTTATTATAAGTTATTTACTAAGGAAAGAATTACATTTGACAAATCAAAGCTTTCTACTGACATTTCCTATGCAGCTCCACAGACATGCTCTTAAACCAGCTACTCTTAGCAAACATGATCAATTTATAAATGAGGTAATTACTACTCTAAATGTGGAATATGTTTGTAAAAACATTTTCTTATAGAGTGACAGGTCAAATTTAGCTTTCTTCTAGCTATGTTCACATTTTAAAGTTAGCATTTAAGCTCTGTTCTTTACCATGAAAATATGGTAAACAGTAAAATTTAAATGACTCGTGTCAATTTATACATAAATATTATATAAGGTATTTGGTAAGTAGCCATAGAAAGCAGCCATTTGAAAGCTTAGTAGATTATTCTGAGTTTCCTTTACCTATTAAAATTACTTTTTAACTGAAGAACTTGGAAAAAAATCATCATTATTATTACGAACAGCAGAGACTTGCTATGCCTGATGAAGGGTGACTGCGCCTGAAAGCTTGCTAAGAACTTTTTTCCAGCTACACAGTTGGTCTAATAAAAGATAATCATGTCTACTGAAGGAACTTTGCTTCATTATTCTTACACATTCATAATTATAATTATCAAATTTAAAAGTTCAGCTCTTCCTTTATGAGGTTGGGTATGAATGTTTGCATAGCAAGTCAGATGACTCAGAAATAAGGAACAAGAAGCAAAATAAATAGGCAGCAAAAATGACATACACCAGTGTATTTTTAAATGTGTGTTTTACTCTTCTGAAAAATCAAGACTAAAATTAAAAGACACTATGAACACCTAGTCATGAAGCCCAAATAAGGCCGCTTCACGTTTGTATCCTGCTGTATTACAAAGGCTCAGAGTGCCATACAACAAAGCAAGACAGTTTCCCCAAACGACATCTGCAAATGTGAGGCCTCCAATTTCTGCCTGAGAACCCCTTTCCTTAGGCTACTGCTTCTGAGCCTAGGCCCCAAACGAGCAAATCCTCTGGCCAATCCCAACCATGTTTCCTAATTATCAAACACAACCACCCTTCTTTTTCCCCTCTCCCAACACCCTCGTAAACACCCATAGACTATTCATCAGAAGGACCCAGAACCCAGATCAACGTGTTGGTGAAATACCTTAAACTTCACCCCATAGGATACATATAGACTGCCCCTCTTCCACTTTATCCAAGGACTTGGATAAAGCTAACCCAGTCTGCAGAAGTCTTCAAGATAGCTCTTACTATGCATAAATCCATATGTATTCAAGGAAGGTTTGGCAAAGGAGACAGACAGGAAGACACAGAATGAATAAAGCAGAAAGGTAGTAGACTAAAGGACGAGGAAAGAAAAGGCACAAAGACAAGAAACGAAAAGAAAAGGATGCCATGGATACAGCTTAGGATAAGAAAAATGTATTGGCTGTAATTTTAATAAATAAATTTAAGCAGGCAGGATTCTAAGCAAAACACAAAGATAAATATAATGATATTATTATCCTTTAACCTAACTTTAACAGTACACTATTATGAGGCACAAGCATCATTCTGATGCCTTGTTTCAAGGCTTAGGTAAGTAGCTGTGTTAGATCATAAAGGTTTATAGGATGGCAGCCTGAAAGCAGGATTTCTTATTAAACAGGTAGTATAACTAGAGAAAGGGAGATGGAGGAGTTGTAGGAATCAAAAGGAAAGTCTTTACACCTGCAAGGTGGATGGTATGGTAGAAGACTGAAGTCTTAACAAGAGGCATTAGGAAATGCCAGGCAGGTTGGCCTCCTTTTGCAAAGCAATTAGAAAGAGTCCAAGTAAAGATGCACTTTGGATTCAGTTGACATTGAACTGTGATGCAACTTTAATAAACATGACTGGTACTCGAGTCATGACAACCAACGTGCTATTATTGGGACCAACACCGAAAGAATAAGCTGATCTTGTTATAGTGACACACAACGTAGCTTGTTCAGAAAGCAAAATGTGGGGGAGGAGGAAGAAACAACAGCATACTGAGAAAGCAACTTTTCCTCCTATTCCTCCACCTAAACTGTTAAAACTCTCATATGTATATATTTTTCCTTAGTCCTTGTATCTCAAAACCTTTCCACTCTATACCTCAAATGTATGTCCTACTTTTTCTACTACTATAATATAACCTTACACGGAGCTAAGGTTCAAAACATGGTAAACCAGAAAGGTGCATTATTAAGACCATACTCTGGCACAGATTTTTCATGCAAAATACAAGATCTGTATATGGAACAATACATTTTGCATGTAAAATCTTGAATGTAGATCAATATGCAAAAAGAGGGCCAAGTGACCAATACACCTTAAATTTTAGAAAGTGATGGTATGTTGATATTAGATTAACAATTACTTAAGGAGAAAGGAAAAATACATATTCCAAGCATTCATTTACTTCCTACTAGCCACTCCCAATTTTAACAAAGGTTTCCTTGTTAAAGGGAAAAAAAATTGAAAAAAAATTGAACTTGAGCTGTTTTTAAATTCTGCAACAATTAAGATGGAAAGACCCTAAACTACTGTGCCCAATTATACTTAATATAGCTCAAAAAGAGTTAATACAACTCAAACCAAATTAATATTGATGTCAATAATAAGAATATTTGCTTTTCATGCATCCCTTTTAAGGTGCAGAATCATGAACTAATAAGATAAAATTCCCATTAACATATAAGAGTGGAAGTTAAATGTGTTACTAAGGAAGAATATTGTACACTTGTGATAGGTAACTAAGTAATATAAAAGTGAAGTCAAACTGTTGCAACACCCACCTTTTAAAAGCCCTGATTCTTAACACAGCTATTTAGCCTGGATGCCATGTTGTTCTAACATAGCTATGCTGCTTTCAGATCTGGAGTTGACATGTGAAAAGATAAATGTGCATATCAGCCTGATGTTGCCTTCCATAGCCTGTGTTGACTTGTAATTGGAAAAGCTAATGGCACATACAGAATGCTGGATATGAGAACAGGGGAATGAACCCAAAAACCAGCGTGACCTACTTTTAGAATACAGTGCAAAATTTCTATGCCATCTAGCAGAATTGCACCCAAACTGTCAAATGCCTGTTTTCTAATCTATTATAACAGGCATTCTATTATTTGAAACTAATCATGGTGATTGTACTTGGCATTAATTTTTGTTACTACCATCAGTGGGTGTGTCTAAGCATTCATTAATGAACTTTTGCTAATGCACATTGAATTTAGTACCTCTAATGTGTGGTACTAAATAAAATACAAGTTAGGCTGCCCTACCGCTCAGTAACAGAAGTGCATGCTTTTTTAGTGATACTTAATATGCAGTAGCCTATTTTATTGCGCAGTAGCATATTAGAGGCATTTTTGACATGACATTTAATGCACAGTAAAATAGGCTATTGTGCATTAAAACCACACATGTACATCAATTAGATTGTACCAGTGATTTATTAATATTTCCATTAGGCTCTTTCTTCTGTTATTTTTTTTTAAATTGAAGCTCCTGTATTAAACCTTCCAAGTTATTTAAGAAACTCTGTTAATTACAACTAGACTTACATAAAATGCTAGATATTTTTTACTATACTATTTCCTTTTCTTCTACCTAGTTTTCCCTAAGTTCCCTCCAGTTTTGTGCGTCTTGGCTGGTAAACTCAATTTAGTTTTCAAAAAAACAACCCCCCCCCAAAATCTATCCCTCTTCAATAACAATGAAATTGGCACTATTTTTTAGGCTCGGAACCACCATTTATATTTAATATGTTTAATCACTAACAAAAAAAAAAAAATGAATGCCAAGCTGGACGATTCCAGTTTTGTCATAAGAAATTTACAGTGCTTTGAAGTGCTTCAGCCACAGATAGAAAAAGAATGTTTGCAAAGTGTACTAGTGTAGTGAGAGGAATTTGTAAAACTCCAAAAACATGATGATGAGAATACTAATGGAAAGTGCTTCAGAGAGATAGACTGATATTATTTCCCAAGCACATATGCCCATCACTCCTCTATGTTCTGATCAATTCCATCACTAGTTTTGTCATTTACATTTAAATAAGTCTGATGCTAAGGACTAATTTTGGCCTCATCTACTGACTTCAGTGGGCCTCCCCAGTCAATCAGGATTGGGTACAATAAGCAAAGTTGTTGTTTTTGAGAACTCTTTCTACATTTCCAGTGGCTTCCAATCTTATGATCAAGAATGTATGTTTGATCATTGTAATGCCTACTGTCTCGTTTCAGTATTTCCTAACTAAGCAGATTAAAATGAAATAAACTCATTTTAAACTCATAAAATGAGTTTAGGCTTCCTGCCTGATAGAATTTAAATGAAATGTTTTTGCTCTTTCAAAAATATCCTAGACATGAAATTTATAAATAGTGCATTTTCTGTTTCCTAAGGAACTGTTCAAATTGAAAGCTAATATATGCTGTAAACTTCAACTGCAGACTGAAGTTACATCTCCAAAAAATTGTCATCTTTATGAGAAAAAAATAATAAAAACTTATCATGCATGAATGTAATATTTTCCAGGTGCACACTCCCATCACTTGCATGTTCTGCTTAATTCTCATGCCTTGAGTATTAATATTCACACGTTTAAGAGGCGCTTTTTTTTTTTTTTTTTTTTTAACTACTCCTCTATCAGAATTTCCACTACCATTAATATGAGAAAGTGACAAGAATGTCTAGAACAGTTGAAAGAATTTCAGGACAGTAGAAACTAGGGCTGTGCAAAGCTTCAGCCACGGATTTGATTCGGCAGAGATTCGGCCCAATTTGGTGACCAAATCTCCGAATCCAAATTGAATCAGGAGACCCTTTAATCTCTCTGAATCAAATCGGAACCCTCTGAATCAATTTGGAAAGATCCAATGATTCAGACATTTAAAGCTATATCTGTCTACATACCTCAAGGTATCAGGCAGCTCGTGAATGCCGAGATGGTGAGGTGGATGGAGCAGCCCACAGGAGTGCGGGGGTAGGGGAGGGGAGGGGAGGTCAGGTCCCCAGCATGCTCAGCAGCAGACCCAGAAGTGGACCAGAAGCACTTCTGGGTCTTCCAGGGAGCGTGCAGGCCCCCCCCCCCCGGCACTCCCCTGGCTCAGCAACTGGTGTCTCCTTGGTCTGTGGGGGGCACCCGGGGTCCCCCTGCAGCCAATCACTGACCCAGAGAGATTGCAGAGGGCCCCCCCCCCCAGTGTGCTTGGCAGCAAATCCAGAAGTGGACCAGAAGTAGACCGGGGTCCCCCCCGCCGCACTCCTGTGGGAAGCTCCATCCACCCCACCATTTCAGCATTAACAAGCCACACCTGGCACTTCAAGGTATGTAGAAAAAACATTTAAAGCTGTGCCTATGGCCAAATTGCTGATTCTCTGAATCAGCATCGAATCTTCAATTTTGGGTTTAGCCTAATTGAATAGAGACAGTGATCTGAATCAATGAATCAAGTCACTGTCCCCAATTCAGGCCAAATCCAAATCAAATATGGCACATTTTGCACACTCCTACTAGAAACAGCTTAGCCTACACCAAACTGAGCTAGAAATAAAAATAAGGTAAGAAGAACAGTAAAAAAATTTTGAATTATCTTCTGACAGCTTTGATGTTTCCAAAACATGACATGACACTTCATTTGTTTTAAGTATCTGAATGATTTATGAAGATTAATTCCTCCAAACTTAAACAAGTTGCAAAGAAAACAAAAGCAAACGTAGATCTATTTTTCCAATATTGGTACTGAATAGCAAGTTTGGGGGCACATTACTATAGAATTCTCTTAATGCAATTCAAATGGAGTTTTGTACAGCAGAAAATGCAGTAGGTAACTCTGTTGAATTCTGCTGATGCATAAAACAAGTAAGGTAGATGATAGTTGCATTTCTTTCCCCATTAGTAAAATGAGTTGGTTGGTCATGTTAAGTAGTGTTAAATAATTTGTGGTGATGCTATTGTTACTTATTATTGTTTCTGTTGCAGAAATTGGTTAATGTAATAACCCAATTACATTAAACAAACTTATCCTACATCTTAGTCATTATGTATAAAAAACCCCCCTACAATCTGTAGTTAAGTTTTAGCATATATTGCTCCAGTAGTTTCCCCCTTTCTCTCTTATACACGCACACAAAACTTAATTGTGTGTATGCACATGGGAAAGAGGTCAAAATATCACTTGCTGACAGCACCACATACGTTAAATCAATCAAGATTTTATTAACCTTCTAATTCAATAAACATTTAATGAAATGAATTTCAAAAGCAAGTCAGGCTGATTTCACCTACCATGCTAAGTCTAGTAAGAAAACAGAAGGTGAGCATTAGCGTAGAGATTATGCACTTCACCAGCTGAATCAGGAAACCAGAAGTTCATGCAGTATTAGCAGCTTCTCTGGCTTGTAAAGATTTTGTCCAAGTAATAATCCACATTTGTTCATTTGCTTATCATTTCAGATAAAGGAGTGTGCTACAATGCAAGCAACTAGGAATAGTGAAGTGAAGAAAATGCATAGGTCTGACCATAAATCAATGCCACTATGTGACAGAAACATTTTTAGTGTAAATGAAGTGACTGGAACTATGCAATTCATCTACCTTCCTTCTGCATACTGCAGAAGGATACTAATCAGAAGACGATCTGAACCAGAGCACTTATCTCTGATGGATATGAATGTCCTTTTAACCCCAAGACATTTTGTATTTTTAAAGGAGGAAAAATGGAATGCCAGTTAAAATTTTATATCATAGGTTTTATTCATTTTATCAATATACAAATCCCTGGTTTGTCACCTATTGCAGAATCACTAATGGTACATACAGAACAGCAAAATAGGACATTATGTGCAAAACTAATAAGAACCTAACTTCAATAAAAGTTTGATAGAGCTCCTCATGAAGGTCAGCTGTCTGAAACAGCCAGACGCTGCAGTTGTCTCCCAAGTTTTATGGTTCAAACACAACATGCTAAGTATCATCCATATGAAGAAAGCAGCACATCTTTTACAATATTTTTACTAATTGGCTGCTCTGAACTTTTTAGCCATTGGTATATAGATCGTAAAACCACCCACCACCATACTATAAATAAAAATTAAAGTAAAGAAAATGAAATTAATGTCACACCAGATATTTGGCTATACCAAGTTTCTATTCTTCTCACAGAAAAAGAAAAGACTACTGCATTATCAATGAACTATTATCATACATTTTTTTCTCTAATGATAACCAAGCCACAGTAGGTAGCAATAGTCTTCAAGGGACCACCTGCCAGCACAGAGCAACTATAGTGCAAGCACACTATGGTATACCTTCTCCACAACCTACTATGGTGGTAGGGACTAAGGCAGAGCTATGCCAGAGCAGATAATATGCAATAAAAGAAAGCTCCCTTTGTACTACCAGACCAGCAAGGGAATGGACTGGACAGAGAATCTAAACCACAGGTTTGCGTGTTCATTCAATATATGTCAGAAACTATTCAGAGCAAACTAGAGATTTACAAGAAGTTACTGTTAACACTGCATTTCTTCAAAAGTTGGAATGGTCATCTACATTCTTCTCTTCTGATGGACACTGTATCTTTTTTTAAAAGATTTTGAATTGTAAGACTTTTTTTTTGCTCTTTGCTAAGAATTTGCTACTGTAAGACTTTTTATTATTATATGGTTAAGCATTTTATGAGAACTGCAGGAAGATTAGCGGAGATTCATCTTTCAGCTGTCGGAAGATACCTACTTTAGAATCATCACTATCAGTTTCTCAGAAAAATGGGACATATTCATTTACTTATCAAAATAGCAGAATTAATAGGATACTTTAAATCCAAGTATTGTATGGCACACTAAGTTATAAGCAGCTTTCAACACTGAGAACTACTTTTAAGTTATACGTGTTCAAACAAAGATCAAAGGAAAACAAAGGAAAAAATCAATTATTTCCATGTAGTTAATCTTTGCAACCAATGTATTCGGTATCTATCTACCTCTAGCAATTTAAGCATTTTATACCTTGAAATCAGCAGATCCTTAGAAACATTGGGTTTTAAAAAGCTCCTTTCATTGAGACCATCAATGAATTTGAGGTTACCTTTATCAGTTAGTATTTAGTATTACTTGTAATTCCCAGTTTCCATATCCTATTGTCTTCATCACAAAGAGGCAGGGTTTGAGGGACTGGCTACCAGTCTGATGAATTAAACCAGTTCATGTGGACTTATTTATCAAGTGGTGACTTATGTACAAATATCAGCACTAACAACAACTACAGGGAAGGACAGCTCACTAAGTACTGAGAGTAAAGGAAAAGAAACAGGATTGTTTAAAACAAGTGTATTCATATTTCTATAAAACATGATTCAATTGAGTTATATAACAAAATAAAATAAACCCAAAATGGACAAAGGAATATACTAGAAGGAAAGCAAATGAGAGAAGCAGCCTTTGTAAGTACAGCTGTATTTATAATCTATATATAATAAATATATCAAATCATAAAAGATGTTCAACTTCCTGAAGTTTCCACTTTGCAACTGCCAAATACAGTCAAAAAGTCTGAGGCTGAATGGATTCGATCTTCACTGGTTAATCTTAACTGCACAGATTGAACTGATAAGCAAGTGAACAGGCGCTCACTCTTGATTCCAGAAATACAGCAACATGTGTGCAGTGATTCAGGCCAGAAACCAGGGGGCACTAGAACATGACACCCTGCTTGGCTGGAGCAGACAGCTTGGACCAACGCTAAGTCTGCCCACTCTGCAAAGGAGGTGGAAGGGGAAGAGCTATGAGGAAGGTGCAAAGCATCCTGGGATGCTGGGAGACTCTGAGTTATCTTAAACCTGGAGGGGATCTGGGACAGAAGTTGAAGAAATTGGTTTACCCTAAACCAGTTAAGTCTGATACGACATCCACCCAAGTGGATTTTAGACTGGTTTCAGTCATTTTGAAAACTGGTTTATGTACAATGAACTTCTCTTGTTACAGCTTTGAACCAATTTCTGATCATTTATATCAGTTTGTTTGTAATTTCTGTCCCTAGCCTGGGTCAAACCAGTAAGAGGACACTTTTCTTTTTTCCACTCGTCTAACTAACTACTACACTCATTTAATGCTATTAAACAACATTCATCATCACTAAGGGAGATCTATTCTATAGATACCACCACAAAACCAAGGAACTTTCAATACAGGTATGGTAAAAGAAAATTTAGAAAGGAAAAAGAACATCCTGGAAAAAAAAAATAATCAGTTGATTCTAATTTGGAGTGTGTGGGTGAGCACAGAGGGATAGCCAGATTTAGACAAGGAAGGCATAAAGCAGGGTAGATTTACAACTTAGACCTAAACTAAAAAGCAGAGATGCAAAGCATAAGCTTCCATAAGCACCAGGCTTACTTTCAGACAGCAACTAATGAAGTAGCCCACTGCTGACAAAAACTTGTACTATGCATTTCTGATAAAGTTAATCTATAAAATACAAATCTATCCAACCTTCTACAGAAGGGGCAGCTTCAGGGTCATACCATTGTGGCCAGCATGGTATGTTTTACTGAAGTAGAAATGTTCTAATATGCAGCCCTTTGCACAGAAATGATGCAAATATACCATATCAACTCAGTCACTTGTACGTGTATAAGCAAATTACTTTTTTTTTTTTTAAACATAAAATAAAGGAAAGCTAGGCAACATCTGCTGAGATGCATAAAATGGGGAAAACAGGTATCTTTAAAAGAAACCCAAAACACCAACGTTTCAGTAAACTTAGGAGAAGAACCGAGCCATTTAAATAGTCAACATAACTATCCAGACAGGATTCCCAGGAGAGTGTGGAAAGGGGAGAGAAAGGACAAAAATACGATGATTTGAGAGACCTGTGAACCCCAGGTGCCTTCTCACAGAGGTTCTGTTGTGCTGTATTATTTCTCCTTCTCTCAGTCTCAATAGTAAGCTTATGTAGATAAGTTCTGCTTACGTTTTAGCCTAATCATCCTCCCAAATGTCCATGCTCCCAAATCACCTTCCGCTGAAAGGGTAGGAGATGAGGTATCAGGGGGAGGTGTTCATACCATACAAAGTAGTAATAAACTCAGTACCTACTTATGAAATTTCTTTATGGGTTGGGCTGACTTAATAAAAGGAGGCACATCAGATTTATCAGAAGGAAGAGCCTGTCCCTCACATTTTCCTAAAAAGGAGCTTTGGAATGAAAAGAGAAATAGCCATGGAATAAGG
>NW_017728886.1:67481831-67483755 GCF_001723895.1 Crocodylus porosus | reverse complement strand
GATTCTAGCAAGGAGCGGGATGGGGGCACAGGAGACTTGTCAGGGGAGGGGGGTGCTCCCCACCACTGACCACACTCCTGGGGGGGGGGCAAGGGCGGGCACAGGCTGCCCACTGTGGGCTTGGGCTCCCTGCCCTGCTGCACTCCCCCAGGCCCTCTGCAGCCCAGTGGGTGCAACCTAGCACTGCATGGAACAGTGGGGCTGCGTGGGAAAGCTCCTTGCTGCTGCAAGCTCTGCTCTGCCCAGGCATCCCTGTCCACATGGCAGCAGAGAATGGCACAACCTCACACCACTGCCCCTACTGAACCTGTGCAGGCAGGGGACACCTCGCCAGGACACGGAGCTTGCAGTGGCAATAGCTTCCCTGTGTGGCCCTGCTGGACTGCAGAGGGCAAGGGGAATGGCAGCAAGGTAGTGAGCCTGAGCTCACAGTGGGTAATCCACCCCATGCACAGATTTAGTAATATAGGTCCCTCCTGCCCACCCCACCCAGGAGTGTGAACAGCACTGGGGAATTGGCCCCACCCCACCCATGTCCACAGCAGCCAGGTGGGGGGGGAGGGGAGAGGTTGGGCTCTGCACCCCGCTCCACTGCAGCAGCTGCTGCCGCCTCCTACTGGGGTCAGGGGGCTGCAGACCTGGGTGTCCAGCCCCATAGCCCTGGCAGCTGGAGGCCCCCTCTGGCAGGGCTGGGTAGGACAGGGGGCAAGAGGCACACCAGCAGGGCTGGGGAGGGCGCTGAGTCAGGGGCACCAGCAGGGCCAGAGGGCTGTGGATAGCGAGTAAGGGGCACCAGTAGGCCCAAGGAGCTGCAGGTAAGAAATGAGGGACACCAGCAGGGCTGGGGGTGTGTAGGTTTGGAGTGAGGGACCTGGACCTGCATCCTGATGATCTAAGGGGGGAGTTGGAGCTCCAGCTTTCCCCGATAAAAACCCCAAATTAAAATACCAAAAATTTATAGGTATTTACAATTTATTTTATTATTTATTATTTTATTTTATTATAGTGATTGAGGCACTGGTAGGCTTCCAAACAGCTTTAAAATTGCAAATATATCAAGAAAACATTGTATTCAACTGATACCTATATGGATAGTGGCTTTTCATTTTTAATCACAGATTTGGTGGGGGTTATCAGCAAATTAGCAAATTTGTTTTTTTTCAAGGAAAACCAGGATCTCTGTTGATCATAGTTATTGTTCATGAGCTCCTTGCCCACGGAACAGGCTGAAAACCACTGGTTTATACCTTGCTTGATTCAACCTCCCACATAGTGAAGATAACTTAAATAGCCAAAAACTTTTTGCAATAATTACAAAAAAGAACAACTTCATTTCCAAGAACTCTGAAAATACACTAACCAAAACGTTTCAGGTTTGGAACGCATCAACTTAAACAGGAAAGAACTATGTATAAATCATAGGCAATTAATGTTACGCAGCATGTGTAAAGAGTAATTTAAAATTCAGGCATTTGAACAGCTATTATAGCCATATTTCTATTTTATCACCTTGCAATAATATGCATCGTGGTATTTTAAAATGGCACCTACAATAACTACATTCACTGAATTGCTTTTGTTTACTAGTTTCTAGCTATACTTTGTACTGGAAAAACTATATGCTGGCAGTGGCAGTGTGTCAAACTGCTTTTTCAGTCTGTGAAGTTTTGTTTTTTATATTATGGAGGTGTATACCAGGAATTTCAGCCAAACTAATGTTACAGGGGTGTAGGTTGTTGCTGTGTTGGTCTAAGGACACAGGCAGACAAGGTTCGTTGCATGAATCTGGTATCTTTTATTAGACCAACTTAAATAGTTGGAAAACAATTATTAAGCAAGCTTTCAGGTTCAAAAACCCTTCGTCAGGCTAAGGAAGTTTCAGCAGTTGGTGTGTGCTCTTCCTGGACAGAATGAAAAGTAAAGG
>NW_017728886.1:67449991-67481646 GCF_001723895.1 Crocodylus porosus | reverse complement strand
GGAGTTCATAGGCTCGTCTCTGGGAAATGTTTTGTAAGTTTCCTTTGAGGATCAGGACTGAGAGATTGGAGAGAGAGTGGTTGTCTTGTGAGAAATGTGCCCCCACAGGTAATTAGGTATTCCTGTCTTTGATAAATTTCCAGCGTGCATTCCTTCTGGTGTGCAGTTGTTGTTTGGTCTCTCCTACGTATTTTCCATCAGGGCATTTGGTGCATTGGATGAGATATATTACATTTCTGGAGGTGCAGCTATAAGATCCAGGAATGGTGATGACTCTGTTGTGGGGTGTAGTAATTGTGGGGGTGGTGGAGATGTGTTGGCAGGTTTTATATTTCTTGTCATGGTGAGTTCTGGGCTTGAGAAAGTTTGCTTCTGGTGATGAGGTTAGCAAGTTTCGGTGCTTGTTTGAAGGCTAGGATGGGTGGCTGTGGGAAGATCTTTTGAAGAGTAGGGCCTCTTTCTAGTATCGGTTGCAATTGTTTGAGGATTTTCTGTACAGGTTTGAGGGAGGGGTGATGTGTCATAACCAGCGGTGTGCAATTTGTGGGGGGGTTTCTTCTGTACTGCAGCAGTTCTTCATGTGGTATCAGGATGGCTCTTTCAAACGTGCGATCTCTCTCTCTCTAGAGGAGTGTCCTTGTTGGGTGAAAGCCTTTTTAAGATTGGTGAGGTGGCAATCCCGGATGTTCTCTTCAATACAGATTCGGTGGTATCTGAGGGCTTGGCTGTATAACCACAGCTTTTTTGGTATGTTTAGGGTGATTGCTGGTTCTGTGCAGATATGTACGTTGGTCTGTGGGTTTCTTGTACAACATGGTCTGTATTTTATCATTCTGGATACTTATCACCATGTCTGTTGAGTTTCTAACGGAACTGAATCAAAGACTGTATATTTTTCAGTCCAAATGATGAAAATGTCATTGATATATCAAGTATAATAAGGGTTTGATGGTGCAGTTCTTGAGGAAGTCTTCTTCCAGGTGGCTCATATAAAGGTTGGCATACTGTGGGGCCATTTTGGTGCCCACAGCTGTTCCCATCATCTGGAGGAAGTGTTGATTATTAAAAGTTGTGTGTGAGGAGGAAGTATATAAGGTCAGTTAGCCTGACTAAGGGTTTTTGAACCCGAAAGCTTGCTTAATAATTGTTTTCCAACTATTTAAGTTGGTCTAATAAAATATAACAGATTCACACAAAGAACCTTGTCAGCCAAACTAATGAACCTTCATTGTGTGAACACTTTCGAGCCAGTGTCAGACTTATGTAAACAATGGTTCTTTATAGAAAATTAATTAACCAATGTATTGTTAAGGATAAAATTACTTTGTTTTACTCCTAAATAAAAGTAGATACAATTATGCAAGCCTAAGCTTACATACTAAAGTAAAAATACAAAATATACACATTTTATGTACTGCAGGAAAATCTTAAGGGCCACATTCTGCTCACCTTCTTTCTAGTTGTTCATTAAACTCTGGCCATCACTATAAAGACAAGCAGTTCCTGCTAAGCTGAAATAGTTTATTCAATAGAAACATTTCAGCACTAGCATAAATATGCCAATTCTTTTTTGTACCGTCTCTCAAAGCATAGTTTAGAATAACTGTATGAGTAAGAGAACAGGATTTAGCCAAATGGTTAAATTCTCTCTCTCAAAAAGCACTAATCCCATTACCTCTTGCTTGTGTGGTTAATCCTTTTTCATCAGTTGGTTTCAATACTACACATTGTAGTATTACAGAAACAGGCCTCAAGGTTATAACTAAAGTCACTTAATAGCTCCCTAATATTTTCAAAGTACTGTATGAGCATTAACCTTTAAATTGTACTCTGATTTAGGAACTAGTATGACATAATATATGCATTTCAAAATTTTGTTTCTATTTTCATTGCCCTGAAATCTTGTTTTGCTTTATGAACTAGCCACACAACACAACACGCAAAAATCAGTACATTATTTAAGAGTCTTTTTTTTGCTGTTATACTGCAGGTCTAATTATTTAAAAACCATAGTCACTTAATATGTATACATGAATGAAAGCTAAGCAAGTAGTGATGAACATAATATAGCTGTTTTCAATTCAAGAAACCCTAATGATTGCTTATATGACAGAGTACCTTTACACTAAATCAAGCAGATTTGTTATTTAACTAGCATATTAATTTAATCAGATAGAATATCAGAAAGTAATGTAATATTTTAATAGCCAGTTGAATCAGTAATCAGTATCTACTAAAGTAAATGCATAAAGAGGAACACACTTTCATGTTATCTTTTATGCAATGTACTTAGCAGCTGCAACAAAGCTAGATTAGTGTAATGTTATGGAATATAGATACTTTATCTAGCTGAAGGTAACACTGCATCACTAGATAAATATAGTTCTTTACTTGCCTCCAACTATAATGTCAATGTTAATTTTTTTAAGTCTCAAAGCATATTGTTATGGGGATGGATGTATTAAACCTTGTTAAAGCTAGTGTCCATGATGGGCCTTTTTTCACAAGTCAACCTTTTTAAGCAAGATCACTGAAACAATACAACATCACTGACCAAAATAAAGGCCACTTGCAAAGCTGGTTAGAAGTGGAGCTGTGGGAAGACAAGTTTCTCTGGAGGCCACATGCTGTATATGGACTGGTACAGATTCCCCCCCCTTCCTGGATTCCCCCACCTACAAACAGGAAACATTAGGGGCACTGACAGATGTGAAACCCTCCTAAAACAGCACTGATTCAATCAGCTATTAGATAAAAGCAACAAAAAGCTTTGCTGAAGCATGTGATCTATATAGGTGAGCCAGGCCAAACTAGCACAATGCCTCTTTTGGACATGCGCTGCGCTTGGTGCAGGGGCACACTGGGCTGAAAGTCAAACACTGTTTGATTGGTTTTTTCATATCTAGAAAGCTAAGGAGACAACAAGAAAAGCACTGATAATGTTGCTGTCACAGGCCTGATAACGCTTCCTCAGAGGGACACACAGACTGCCGTATATGGCTCCTGCGAATGCAAACTCTTAAATTTCTCCTGATCTCAGTAACTTGCAGTATCAGTACTTTTGCTTCACTAGTTCTTTTCTGGAACACTTCCTGGGTACAGCCTGTTTTTCAGTCCTTCACGAAAGTGAGACTTCCCAAGTCCCTGGAACTGGAGCTAGACTATAGGATGCAAACAATCATCTTTCGTCACCTTTGTGAGGCCATAACATTTTTTTATGACAGCACACAGCTAAAGTAAATAGATGTACATGCCCTTTCCCACACCACAAATTTGTGGCCACGACAAAAAGTAGTAAAAATAATCTATGTTGCTTTATTGTAATGGTGACTATTTGCTTTATACTGGAAGAAGGCAGGCAGCCCCAAGATGCCCACACCCTCCAGCTGCCCCAGGTAGGCGATCCTGGGGCCTGAAGAACCTAGTTCTGTGTACCCTTGGAATTCCTGTGTAAGGTGAGGGCCCTCAAGTATTGGGAGCACCTGTCCAGCTTTCTCCGCTTCCAAAGATTCATCCTGGAGACTGCCAGGGTATACGTCCCTGGAAGCAGGGCGCACATCGCCTGTTGTCTCGCAAGATCAGTGGACAAGACAACAAGTGATGGGTTTCACCCTATGAAGCAGATCAGCTGTGCCAGGATGCGACATCCTGGCACAGCTAATGCACTTCATTTGGCAATATCTATTTCTAGCCTTAGATACCACAGTAGCTTAATTATACCCTTTCCTCAAGCTCCTACCCAGAGAGCACACAATCTACAGTTTAGCAGTGTAACATGGGGTGGGCAAGCAAGGTATGGGTCACAGAAGGTTGGGGACCCTTCCTTCCCACACTCCATTTCCACTGAGGGCCGCAGAAAGCAACTGGTGTAGGTATTTGCATCATGGAGCACAAGGTGTTCTGGTAATCACAGTTTTGTAAAGTGGTATAAAGCAAACTATTGCCAGAAGAAGAACCTACCTTTATTTTTTGCCACCTACAATTCCCAGAACACCTTGTAATCCATGACACAGGCTGCCCAGCTCTGGCATGCTGCTTCATCTGGAAGCCAGAACACATGGGCCAGAGCAAAGGGGGTGAGAGAAGAAGGGAAGGGGGTGAGAAGACTACTGTGGGTGCATTCTTCAAATGTAGGCAGACAGGACTCCTTGGGTAAATCCAATGTTTTTTATTAGACTAACTCAAGTAGTTGGAAAAAATTTTTCTTTGCAAGCTTACAAACATGAAAGCTTCCAAAGAATTTTTCCAACAATTTTAGCTGGTCTAATAAAAGATATCAGATTTACCCAAAGAACCGTGTCTGCCTATGTCTTTAGACCAACACTGCTACAACCATCACCCCTTCTTCAGATGTAACACCTGTCTTGTAGTTTACTTTGCCAGGGATATGCAGCAACCGAAACGAAGCAGACACAGGTGTTACAGAAAGGTTTAAAAAACAAAAATCACTCTCTAGTCAGTACAAGACAAAACAACAAACATTTTCCTGCCTGCTTTCTAACCTTTCTGAAACATTCTTTGGGTTTAGGTCAGCCTGTTAATATGTCCTGGATCTCCTAGATTTCCACCATGTGTTAGAGTCTCTTTTGCCACCGCTGTTATTTTTTCCCCCTCTTATCACAAGCTTGTCACAAAGTTTGCAGACAGATCCTTTCTATGAATGTATTCTTCTCTGTTCTTTCCTGCCAAGCTTCCTGTGCCAGGCCCACTGAGCACTCCTTTGTCAGGTGACTCCCTGACCAGAAGATTAAACTCCCCTACCCATTGAATATGACTTATTGTCCTGTCCCCTTTAGGTCACACTGAAAGAAATCGTTTATCATGGCCCGAACACTCTCTTTATCTAAGAGAGTATCATTGGAATGGATGATGACAATTTAGCAATCTTTTAGTAATAACCCTAAGTCAGGTAAAAGAAATTCTCCCATCACCCCTTACGGATTTTATTTAAGAACAGAGAAGACAACCATATTCCACATTAAAAAGGGAATTTGCAGCCTGTTACAGATGCACTGAGTAAGCCTAATAGTAAACATTTCAAAAGGTATGCAGAGTTGTACAAACTGTCACGATCATTCTGAGACAGAGCAGAGGACACCTTTTTGGAGCAGAATTCTAGCTCCAAACAGAGTCTGAATTATGAGAAAGACAGCCATATCCAGTTTCAATCCTGTTCCTTCCAGGGAAACAGGACTTCATATTCTTTACAAACAAATAAAACCGCATCAAAGAAATTGAGCCATCCATTTCCCTGAATAGAAACCACTCTCGAATGTTGATCAGCTGCCGAGGTCAAATGGAATTATAAAATGTATCTGAGAAATTAAAAGCTTCAAGCTTTAAATAGTTACTTGTGTTATTTTAGTCAAGTAATTAAAAAAAAATCTAAATACAGTATGATTCTCCTATCATTTGCAACTACAACAGAAGCACAAATCTCTTCAGCTTTTTTGATCAACATCTAGAAATTGTAGTTCCTTTCTCTTTTTCTTTGTATACTGTGTATAATTAAATGAATTTACTTTCGTTTCACTGAAAAATAATTTTTAAAAACTTGCTTCAAATAGTGTGCACAGATTCATGTTTGTTTGGGGGGTTAAAAAAACTAGTCTTTTCATGTAAATAACACTGTCATCTGAAATAACTGCGACCTGATACCCAACTTCAGTAATGTCAGTAAGAAATAAATGCAATGGTACTGAAATACAACAGGCTACTTCAAATCAACTGCAGCAGGAAGCTCTGAATTGACAAGATGTAACATCATATAGATAAAATACACTAATCACAAGTTTTCTTGTAAGGAAGAGTATAAAAACCATTATGTAAATGGCATGAAACATTAAAGTCAGTGGTGATTCTGCACAAGGAAACATATGTAGGATCACATATTTAAATAAGATGTTTTGGGTGCATAAGAATCTTAATTGCCTTCTATTTCAGAATTCATTTACAGTATGTAAAACTAAGTCAGCAGGAGATTCACCAGTGCAAATCAGCAGTAACCAAGATTGGAATGTAGCCATCTTTATGCACATCGCTAAGAATCTTTGAACCAAACCACTATCTGCTTAAATCTCCAAATATATTGCGAGTGCTGAGACTTGTACATTAGCACAGAATCATGCAGAAATCTCACAGACCTAAGCCTTCTGGTTATTTGCTTATTTTGGTACAATTCCATCTTTCCAACCTCTAACCTCATCATTGCATAAAATTATATCAATTTCTTTTCAGTTACAGTAAGCAGAAGTTATTTAAGGGTCAATCAGCTATTCATTGGAAGTAAATGTCACCAAAACCCTTAACACTATCCTAGCCCATCAGAGAAATAATTTGGCGCATGTATTGACAGTGTACATACTTCAAAGATCCCACTTGCAAATTTAAATGGCTGCCTTGAGTGACATAAGAAAAAGGTAAAATGGAATGTGATGGCTTGAAAGGAATGTTTGTAAGAATACAGAATTTTTGGTCCCATGAGAGCCACTTCCTCCTAATCTTCCTAATCTGCTTCTAAGAATCTACAAACATATGGGTAGCTGGATAATTGACACTCTTCTACAAAAAACACAAAAGGATTTTCAATAGAATTCTGCAAAGCACAGGGGTATTCTGGTTTCTTAAATAATTCTGCAAATAATTTTAGACTACAAAACCCCACCAAACTACCAAAACAACATAAATTTCAACTTTAACTAATGTTAAAGCTGACAAAAAAAGATATCTGATACTCTAGCATTTTTTGCACTTTTCATCAACTCAGCATGGACTGTGAAAGTATTGCTAAATGATCAAATCAATTTTGAAGAAGTTATTTTTTCTTAATAGCAAATTCTGGTAATGATATAAAAGATCATACACAAGATGAAGGAATAGAAAGATTATTTTTGAGTGCAGTTATTATGTGAATAGATTTTCACCTTAACTAGCTTGCTGTATGCACTTGAAAAGAGTCAGGTAAAAATGCCACTTTAGAGAACTGCAGCCTTTATTGGTATAGGTATTGTCCTACATGCATTCTTTGTCCTTTCAAATTCAGTTATTTTCTCCTAGCATCTGACAGTTTATACAGGAGACCACCATTGTGTTCTCTGACAATTATAATTCTTGTCCTTGGATAAGGTTCTACTAAATCTAAGTACTAAATAAATTGCCTTCAGATGTTTGAGGAATACGATGATTTTTTTTTTCCTTAGGATCATAGTTCTTGGATTTCTCTCTGTTGTCTGCATGCAGGTCATCTGAATGGGCCAACATGTGATTTGGTATTTCTTTGTAATAGGGATTTAAAAAAAAAAAAATCATTCTCCCCTTTGTTAGTGTTAAGTGGGTAAACTTTCTCTAACAACTGTTTTTGCCTGAGTTAACAATTGATGAAGAATTTGATTCATTTATTAAAAGGGAAAGCAAGCTTCTGTCCTGAGTGAGAAGATCATTTTGCAAGTATGAACTGAAGAACCAAACCATAAGCCAATACACTGTCTTCTTGAGTTAAAAGAAACATTCAGTCTCTATTGCACATGGGGGCAGAATACAAACAAGCATGAATGTTTTCTACTGCTGTTTTTCAAAAGTACATAAGAACCTGTCAATAATCATGTCATGTCAATTTTACACTACTGTTACTGGGTGTTAACAATATGTTACAGCAGTGGTTCAAAAAGAGACACAAACCAGAAATACATCCTAAAGAAAATAATCAGAACTCTGCTTAATCACAGCTAGAAGCAGTAGGATCTCTGTAAGAGAAGTGGAATAGCCGAAGTCTGCCATTCATCCTTATAAGAGCCAGAAAACTCCAAACAGTTCTACCAACAAGCAGCTGGAAGAAAAAAAGTGAGGATTCCCACCTAAGATGTTTAATAACATCAAGAGATTTAGGGGCTGATACACAGAGCAAGCATCAAAAGCATGACTGAAGAGGCTTCTCAGAGATTACCCCTTCATTCCCTTAGTGTGGCCCACATTGCATTTTTCACCAATTCTTGCCTGCTTCTCCAGTCCTTCAACTGGTAAGAAATTTTTGAATTTCTATTTATGATAACTGAAGACAACCATTTTTCTGGTAATAAAATAATCATCTTACTGTTCCTGGTAATACTTTGCTAATGCCCAACAACTGTAGCCTAAAATTGACACGATTATTGACAGCTGGAGATCTGCTTCAATGCTAGCAATTTTCTTAGGCTTAGGAATCCTTCTGCATCTTCAAAGTATTATTAGTCTTGATATTCTATTATTGCTGCACTGTAATACACTGAAGACATTAATTAAATCTTTGTCCACTTTGAATCCACACTGTTCTGTATGAAATTTAACACTTTCATTTTTTTCTTCCTCTACTAAATAAAACAAGTTTGAGATCATTAGGATGTACAGGCTGTAGCTGTGTTGGTCTAAGGACACAGGCAGACAAGTTTCTTTGGGTAAATCCAGTATCTTTTATTAGGCCAACTCAAGTAGTTGGAAAAATTCTTCTTTGCAAGCTTTTGGGTACAAAAACCTTTAGTCAAGCTGAGGAAGCATCTGCAGTTGGTCTGGATGGAATAATAAAGAAGCCAGAAGCTGGTATACAGACGAGAAAGCCAGTCAGTGAAAATGTAAATTGAGGTAGCCAATGGGTGAGATACAGGGTGGGGGGTGGGGTAGAAAGGGAATGAGTGTAAAGAGGTTTTCTGGGGAGTCAGATGTCAGGCGGGTTATAATGCATCATAAATCCGATGACTACAGTCCATGTTTTTTGTACCAAGTAGGTTGATAAAGTGAAGTTCATAGGTTCATCTGTGAAAGGCGTTTTGTAAATTTCCTGTGAGGATTAGAACTGACAGATTGGAAAGAGTGGTTGTCTTGTGAGAAATGTGCCCCCACAGGTAACTGGTTGTTGTTGCCTTTGAAAAATTTTCAGCGCGTGCTCATTCTGGTATTTAGGTGTTGTTTGGTTTCTCTTACGTATGCTCCATCAGGACATTTGGTGCACTGGATGAGATGTATTACACTTCTGATGTGCAGGTCCAGATCCAGGAATGTTGATGGCTCTGTTGTGGGATGCAGTGATTGTGGGGGTGGTGGAGATACCATTACCTCATTAGGATAGTATCCAGGAATAGATTAAATATGGAGATCTTAAACTTGCAGACTGTCAGAACTTTTCTGTACATTTTAGATGTGGCATAAAGTTCAACAGGAGCAGTGTTTGAAAGGAAATAATGTATGAAGTGGGAATACTGGTTTAATTCCATTTGTTTTAGGAATGTTGATTGGGACACGACCGTATGAGTTTTGTTTCAATCAGCCATGTTTGTATAGAGTCCCTTGGATACGGTCTATAAGTATCAGCAGCCAATTTCACTAGAACCTTTTCAAACATTTAAAAATACACTGCTACAGAGAGTTTACATACTACTTTAAGATGAGGAGCAATGAGGGAATGCAACAAACAAGTGAGAATTTTTTTTAAATCCATATTAAATATATACCCACAATGGACCTCTAGATCGATGAGATTTTTATCTACCATACAACTATTATGCAAGTAGAACTTTCAGCCAAGACTCCAAGAAATGTAACCTTTAAATGAACACCAATCAGCAACTGCTTCAATGTACCTCCAGGATCTACAAAGATATAGACAGCCCCTAAGGAACAAAACTGAAAAACACGTAATTATGTGAGAAATAACATGTTGTTATTTTTCTTTATGTGCTATTGTTTTCTAGGAGCAGTTGCTAGTTAAATATACTTTCTGTTACACTTACATGATCTACCAGACACTGGCATTTATTGTGGTATTAGGGGTTACTGATACTATCTGTAAAACGCTTGTTTCTTCTTGGAAATATTCTCTCTCTCTTATATGATACTCTCACCAACTCAATCAGATGTTTCTCCCCCAGGTTGAATATTTTGAAAGCCTGGAGAAATGCCAGCAAAAGACTGTGATGCGTGAGATAATTGCTCTGAATACACCTTTAAAAATGTTATTTCTAAGATGATTAACTGTTTATTTGGTTGATTTGGCTGTTTGTTATGACTGAGTAGTTTTTCTTTTTCTATTGATTTTCCTTCCATCTCCGTTATAGTGTGATCAATCTATTTCATAAACCTCTGCATATGCTTCTATATGCGATTAAGAAAGAACTGAAATTCTTATTCAAAGTCATTTTCATTTATGGTTGTTTACACACACACACACACACACACACACACACACACACACACACATTTAATTATTTCTGTTAGCCACAGTACCAGTTAAAAGTAATAATTATTTGTTTTCAGGAACCACCCTGAGACAAAAATAATTTTTAAAAAGGAAGGTTCTACACTAGATTCCTTTGTAAAAGGAAAATTAGCAAAATTAGGAAAATCTGAATACAATGTACCTTTTTATTTTAAAAGCAAATTTTGTATTTTTTCCCAATTCAAGATAGTTGTTCTATCCCATCTGTCCAAGTAGTAACATCAGTATAGATACTTAATTTACTTTAATAAATGATGTGCCATATCATTAAAGCCAGATGATCAAAGATATAGCCAGTAGCCATTAATTCCTGCATAATTTCAAAGTCAAAGTTCCAGAAAGTAGCTGTTATTTATAGACTACCATTTTGCTATTTATTTAGAAACTGAAGGATGCCACAAACACATGGAGTCCTGCAGTGCTCCACAAAACATGCAAAATAACTCAGAAAGAACAAAGGTTTCATTTTTTTCAATTGCTGGATAATTTTAATAATTTGGCATTATAATAGGGACCTGATCTTTTAAATGCTGGTGTAGCCCACAACATCTGTTATAAGAGACTTCAACCGTTTAAGGCTGGAAATTTTGTGGAATGCAGTTGGGAGAGCTCAATAGGGGACTGTTGTCCCAAATCATTTGACTAATCAAATAAGCAGAGCAGGATATAAAAATGTAAGACTATTAGCTCAGCCAAGATGCTAGCAATTGGCAGAAAAACAGCTGCCTGAGAGAACAGCAGTAGCAAAGGGTTTGTAGCAGGACTAGTAGAGCATACCCATGGATAAGACATTAGGGGCAGAAACCTCAAAGCAGGAGCAGCAGGGATAAGTGGTAATAGGGAAAAGCAGTATAACTCCAAAGAGGGGCCAGAAAGGACTTTGAGAGGCTGAACACGTGAACAAGAGGCTGAATGTTTTTATTATTTTTAAAAACAACAGACCCTGAGCAAAGATATTTTAATTACAACTATATACATCATATATGAAACTGCCACAAGGGCACAGAGAAAAGCACAGAAACTGATTAAGGTTCAAGAACAGTAAACCTATTCCCATAGCATAATTGGGGAGCAGAGGAAGGGGGTTGATACAAAAACTGCCCTGGGGACGAGGAGAAAGAGGGGAAGGACAGCTGCTACTGGCAGCCACACTTTCACATTTGCAACCATGGCAGCAACTGGGTGTCACTGCTTCTACCTTGCCCCAAGCCATGTCCCTATACTGCTGTCCTATTCCAAGGGCCAAATTCTATCCAATTTGCCTCCAATGCCACATACAAGAACACAGCTTAGAAAGTACATATGAAACAAGGTCATTATTAAAGCATATACTTTTTGTGAAATTTTCCTGCATCTAATTTGCTTCTGGTCACATAAGCAAAAACAAAAAAGCACACTGTTAGCCAATCCCCAATTCTTCTCGACTTGCTTAATAAAAATCATAGAGAAGTAGGACTGGAAGGGACCCTCCATAGGTCACTTAGTTGAACCCCCTGCCTGGGGCAGGATAATCCTCATCCAAAACATCCTACACAAATCCATAAAATAACTTTTTGGATTGACAGTAGTTTTACTGACACAACACAAGGCATAACAACTTAACCTGTCACAGTTAAAGGATTGTGGCAGCCAAAGCCCTGCTTCTGTAAAAGGTTGTTAATATACACTCATAAGATCCTAATGCAGATTATAAATGCCACAGAAAACCCACCCAACACATACATTTTTTTTTCAGCTACAATTCAGAATTAAATCAATAGAAAGAGGCAGACTTTCTCTGCCAGTTTGTGAATGTGGAGGAATAGATAAAGGACTCTTTAAATTTGTCCACACAAACAATCACACATGCACATACACTCCAGTTAAATGTACAATTAAAAGATTTTAACAGGTTTCTCATTCACAATCTGTAAGAGAAAATGTATTTTTTCCACAAGAGAAAATTTTATTCCATCCCATATTTTGTAAATATATTGCGTAAGCAAGCAAAAAACCTCAATATTTCTGAAAGCTAAATGTATTAAGTAGAAGGTGTTGCATATATGAAATATAATAGTGTAAAAATATTACATGGCAATGTTACAAATAGGCTTTGAGACTGCACCGTCTTAAGTCCATATGTGAATTTTTAAAAATCTTTTCCGTTCAAAAGATACTTTTCAATTTCTCATTTGCTTTTAGACAAAAAGTGATTTTCTTGGGAGTGCTTGGAAAAATTCCATTTCTTCATTTTTTAAACATTTGACCATAAATAAAGTGTTACGTGTATCCTTCACTAGGATCTTTTAGAAACACCTTTTTGCCCTGCTAAGACAAGCAAAAAATCTATTGAAGTGGGCTATATACTTCTCCTACACACTAGCCTATTTGAATAAATGAGGTTTCTTTGAGTACCATACAATATAAGCCCATATAATATGAGTCTGCAGTACATTACCACTATGGCACAACAATAGCCAAGTTGTCTGTGGGGATCACTACAGTATTTTTGAGGACAAACCATCTTTGCAGATAAGGTATGGGGTACACTAGGGGTGGACAAAATACGGGCTGCCAGGCCATTCTATCCGGCCCACAGGGCACCTAAAAAGTTTAGAAGATTAATATTTATCTGCTCCTGGCTGCCTGTCAAAGATGACAGAACCCAGGGGAAGCTAGCAGGACTCACCAGCAAGGCCAGCCCTGCCCTGCCCCACCCCACACCCACAACCAGAAGTCTGCCTGTGGCAGCTTTCCCTGCACATGGCCGACTACTCCTGCACCATGAGGCTACACTGGTACCCCGGGTCCAGGAGTAAGAGGGGTATGTGTGCATGCAATGAGACAGAGGCACAGAGTGAGTGAGTTCATAGGGCAAGTCCCACAAGCACATCCCACCATACACATACACCCACACCCCTCCTGTACTGCCATACATGCAGACCCCCACACCCTCCAGCCACCCTCCCCACCACAAACCTCATACTGATCCACACAGCCACATGCTCCCTCACCCCACACCCTCCCACAGACACACCCACCCCTTCCACATATACCCACACACCCACAGCCCCCCACAAAATCTATACCCCCATACCCTCCCCCCAGTATACAAGAGTAAGACTATATTTTAAGCTATTGTACTATCACATCTATGTACACTACACAAACACACGTCAAATCAGGACAAAAATATTTTTTGAAATCAAACTAATGAATCTTGTGGATGTTTGCTTTTTAGAATATAATTTAGTATTTTTCTGGTTCCAAGATGGCAAAACCCCTTTCTGAAAGGAGTATTTCCAGGGGCAAGGGAAGGGACTTCTGGTGGCAAAGGTCAGGGGTTAGGCATGGGACTTCCAGTCCCAAGATGGCAACTAGGGGATGAAGCACCTGTCAAGGGGCTACCCATGCGGCCCTCAACAGCTTGCCAAAACTCAGTAAGTGGCACTCCACCCAAAATACTTGCCTGCCCCTAGTGTCACTGACAAAGCAAATTGGCTCGTTACTTCTCTAAAGCAGTGGGATTCTCAGCTCCTAAAGTATCTCCTTTTGCATTGTAATCTATTCAGAATTTGTGACCCATACTACTTCACAACACTCCCAAGGAGCATTCCATCCTGTTATATGACAGCTCCACCCACAACCTTACTAAAGTTCTCTGCTCTTTCACCAAGGTTAAGTGGTGCTGGTTTCTACACTTGGAGATGTGCTTTCCCACATATTTGTTTAATCAAGAGTAAGCTTGGTAGGATTCTATTTTTTATTGTTAAATTCAATTTCATCTAACTCTCACAGACCGGCGAAAAAATATTTCCATCAGCAATCATCAAAATTTATAGAAAGGGGACGTAAGGGGGGGGGGGATCTGGGACAGGGGGTGCCATGTGCATGCACATGCACCAACACATGCACACAGCGGCCGCTACAGGTAGGGAGTGGGCATGGGCTACTAGTGCCTCCTGAGACTGGGGGGCACAGTTTTTGGGCGGCAACATCAGCAGCTGGGTGGTGAGTGGCCAGCAGCCAATCGTGGGGGGGGGGGCACATGCCCCCTTCCCCCCGTGCCCCTCCTACCAGTCACCTATGGGGGCAGGGCGGCTGCACCACCCTCACACTTCTCTGGCAGACTTGGCCAGCAGCTGCAAAGGGATTGCTACAGTATAAAAGTGGAACCCTGTTACACATGAAAAAGTTGGAGCATGAAAACTGAAAAGTCAGGCACCAAAAAGTTAGAAAATGTCAGGTTTAGAATTGTGTGCACACCCATAATATTTGACCCTGGCTTATATTTAGTGTATTGTCTATAATTATACATTCACACCACTTTCTTCCCCCCAGAATCCACTGCCTCATGTAATGCAGAGTACAGACTGTACTTAGTTAATAAGCAGCTATTTAAAACTTTATTCTCTCATTGTTCAGAGGCTGGCCCCATGCCTTATTCACCACACACTATTCAAATCTTGCTCTAAAGGCAGAACTATTAATTTCCTTGTGGTTTTTTCAATAGCAATTGTATTACCTGATGCTTCACAAACATTATTTAATTTCACTTTGCCCCCACCAAGTTGTTCCCAATTTTACAGATGGAGAACCTAGGCACAAAGTCAAAAGCATCTATTATTTTTGGGTGCTCAATTTGAGAGGCCTACACCTGATTTTTCTGGCAGCAGATTGCATGTTATATGCACAGCACAGCTCCCAGCAACTTTAATGACCATTGTAAGCACTTCTGTAAGTCACCCGGTATCCAAATTAGCTGGTCAGAAAATGAGAAACAAATGGACACCTATGCAAAAGTTAGTGCAACTGTACAGCACCACACAGGGACTTGGCAGCATGGTTCAGAACTAAATCCTGTCTTCTGAAGAAACGCTCACCTGACTTAACTATGAAACCATCCTTTCTCTTGCTGCAATTCCAAATCTCAGCACCCATCTTCTACTTTCCGCAATGAATGAGAGAAGGATCCTATAAACTATTTTACTACATAAATCACAACTGATCCCCAAACAGACTCATTCTTGGGTGGGAAAAGAGAATACTCATGTGAACACACAAATAAGGACTACTTTATAATGAATGCTTCTCAAACAGGATGGCCCAAGCAACCTTAATGCTGGCATGTCCTAACTTCTCAGTGGTTTTCTGAGGACTTTTCAAACTAAGCGTTCTTTAACAGTGGTTTTCAGTTGTAATTGCCTATGTTTTTTAAAATATAACATACTTTAAAAAAAAATTGGGACAACAAACCAGATTCCCACAGTCCTTCAGAAGCACTGGAACTTTTAGATCCACTATATGCACCTGTGCTTCAACAGTCAAATGACATCTCAGGTTCCACTCCAGCCTCTGGAGAGCTGCTCCCATTCCCCCACCCACAATTCTCCCATCCCAGTCTCTCAGGCTCCCCTACCCTATTCACTGCCTGGCTTCTTGTCCCAGGTCTTCCCAAAAGGATATCATATCCGTCTTCCCTCTCCCCAACATTCTTTTAAAGCCCCCTTCTTTCTGTCTATATAGTCACAGTTTTTTCTACTTCCAGCCCACTCAGCCCCAAACTTGTCCTTTCCCCCTCCTCAGAATTGCTTTTGCATTCAAATCAGACAGCTTCTGCCACACTACTGGAGGACTAGTCAAGTGGAATGGAGGACTTCCTGAGAGCCTAGGAGAGATAAGCCCCTGCTCTCGGTTCCAATGGCTGGGCCCACCCTGACACAAAAGTATCGAAAAGGGCCATTAAGGAAGGCTGTATCTTCACCCCCTTAGTCCAAGGAATGGTGCATGTCAGTTGCTCAATAAGGCTTATATAAGCAGAGTGTGGTCAGGAGTTTTAGCATGCTGAGGATAGAATTCTGCAAGACTTTTAGCCATAGTAATGAGTCTCTGTGTAAACTGCAATTTTTCTAAAGACTTGTAATGTGAGCTAATAAGGACACGTGCACAAAGATGGCAAGTCACACATTTACCATGTTGTCCCAAGATGGGGAACATGATGGCATGACAAAGAAAAGTCTTTTAAACAGTTTTATACTTGGGCATAGTCTGTATTTCCCTATACTTATTCTGAATGGTTTTGGCCAATCTTTGAAACAGAATTCAGTCCAAGGCAACCACTCACCATAACAAGTATATTCAACAGATTTACATGCCAAACAATTGAAGGTCAGTAAAGTTCTAAGCAAGTAAAAATAGGGTTGCCAGGCAAGCAAGCTTAATGGGTGGGGCTGGTGGCACACCCTATCTGGGCACCAAAACCATAGGCTGCTCCCTATCCTTGGAAACAGCAACTCTGAAAAAAGACTTGGAGTAATAAGGTGGATAAGGTGACCATGAGCTCCTGGTGTTGCTAAAATAGGTAAAGCTAGTCTTAGATTTACGAACACAAAAACATCAGGTTTTTGCAGCCATCATGACCACTACTGATATTCCATGCCTATTTCTGGCATCCTGGCATGTTTAAAAAAATATACTGATAAAAGTAGAGAGGATTCAGAAGAATGATTAAGACAGAAAACCTGCCTTTTATTGAAAAGGCTCAAACTGCTACATCCATTTAACCTACTAAAAGGAAAAAAAAAAAAAAAGAGTTAAAGGGTGGCATACACTCTAAACACTCACAAGAACAGAAATTTGATACAGAGCTCTTCACTCCAGCAAACAAAGGGTATAACAAAATATTGTTGAAGCTAGAGAAATCAGATTTAAAAAAAAAAGGCACACATTTTTAACAGGAAGGGTAATTAGCCTTCACAATGACTCCACAAAAATCATGGGTTTGTCTCCACCACTGAAGTTTTTAAACAAAATTGGATACTTTCTAACAGATATTCTAGTTGAAGGCTAACTTAATTCAGAAAATTCCTATAGCCTGCGCCACATAGGTCAGACTACATGACCACAGTAGTCCCTTGTGGCCTTGTAAGCTGTGAATGAAAGCTGCAATACTGCCTTTGAAGTTCATATTTAATTTATTAATATAATCAAGATTAGTATGCCATCGTGTTAAGAAAAAAAAAGTATTAAAACATAGACCACAACCTGAAAAATACTGCTAGAAGACTCACGGAGCCAGACAAAACTGTCATTGCTTTTGTAAGAGTATGTTTTTATTAGAGATCAGCTTCACTCCGTAGATAAATAAGCAATGGTTTTATTTGATTTTCTGCTAGCTTGTCTAACTTAACTGCTAGATGGATAGCTAAGTGAATGCACAGCTGAGGCTTTAAAATGCCTTAGTCTTTGAAATTTACAGGAAATCATAACTACCTAAAATCCATGTCTATCAATTATTAGATGAAAGTCTGAAGATCAGCACTTCAAACTGCTGGCAAGAGAAAACCTTAGAAAACATGAGCCAGCGCTGATTTGCTAATGCTACCGTGTGAACAACATGACGGTTTCACATTTCACTGTATGGGTACTAGAAATAATGATCATTTTTATGGTACAATTTGAGTTTCATGTTTAATACTGCTTATAAAAGTCCAATATTATTCCCTGATGTATTACTATTCTACTAGTGTACAGCTGCCAACTGTAGTTAAATCTGATTAAGGCCCCCTGCCGAGTTAATCAATCTGATAATGTCAGACATTATTAAGGAAGCATACATGATATGGTCACACCATCTTTTATCAGTGGCATGTACACCAGTGCCTTTGTTTTCACATGACATTGAAACTGCTCAAACCAGACACAAAATAATATTTTTTTATCCTTTCTGTTTCTCAAAATGTTTGTGCATTATTTTTCTATATACAGATCTATCCACAGCCATTTAGTACAACAATATTTCCTTTCTATTTGCATTAAATATGCATAATTTTTAAAATTTGAAAAAAAAAAAAGGTGTACATGAAAGATTGAGGGTAACAAACCTAGTACCTAAACATTCTGACTCAGTAGACTTATTAAAAAAAATAAAAGATTATTTTCTCAAGGAAGCATACTACACTTTAACATGAAAACCCTATGTATCACAGCCAAATACCCAATTATCTATAACAAAAAAAATAATTCTTCAAGTACTTATTATTCTATTTAATTTAAAGCAGAGGAAGATAGTATGCTACAGTAATATAAAACCTACACAGCAAGTTTTTCAGTGATACAGTTTAATACAAGTGTCAAATTTAGTTCTGCCAGTGCATACTTATGTACAATTAAAAAGGAAACTAAATTGTTGCTTTTTACACAAAGGTTGCTCAAGTTAGTACACTTCAGTATTCTAAGGATAGTTATCATTAAATACAGAGCAAAATTCAGCCACTTGCTATATCACTAAGATTTTAATATCACTTAATCAGTGCTGTTCCACTGCACAAGGATGTGAGAAGATCACAGAAGACAGACAAGTTACACAGTCTACTTCCTATCTGTGCAGGTAAAGCAGGCAAGATAAAGGTGAACAAGGGCCAAGGCCACAATATCTGTCCATTCCTTTCACCCTTCTTTTCACGAAGTATTTTTCTCACACGCATTTGAATACTTTTTACAACTTAGGTTTCAAACTGCTGTCTTATCAGGTTCAATGTGCTGCTGAGTCATTTTAAAAAGACATTACTATGCTTTCTTACCTATGACTCAATCCAGGAGAATAGCTGTAGCTCACCGGCTGAGAGAGAAAACCATAAATATAAAGTGGGCCAGTCTAAATGAGGAACATTAAGCTTGTTGCAATTCAAATAAAGGAAACAATAGAAATGTATAAAACCAGACTCTCACACCAGGCAGTTGAGGAAAAGTTGAGAGGTAGCAGAATGGGAATTTTGTACTACATATTTCTATGCTGGGCACTCTGGATTAAGTTTCTCCTACAGTTATTATAGCTACGGTAACTCAGGCATCCATTTTGGCTGAGAAGTTTTAGATGGCAGAATCTACCCACACATTAGGGATAAATGAATATTCCACTCCACTTATGGTGGAGTCAGAGGGGGTTAGAAGGCAGAAACAAGAGTCTGAAATGCAGTATTACTAGCTTTCTACTTTACTTGCCATCTTGTCATAGTGCCCTAGAAGGTGCAGGGTCCTACTCAGGTTTCTGAGCATATAGCTATTAAATGTAGACCAATAAGAGGCATTCTGCTTTGGTGAAGAACATTTATTCACGAGACAGATGCACGTTAAACTGAGCTGTAGATAAAAGGTTTAGCTAATGCTAGTGGTTTATTTTAAATCATTAGTATTGAGCAGAATCTTAAAGAAATATTTTGTTTCCCTTCAACTCTTCAAAGTTATAAATTAAAAAAAAAAAGCTATAGTGTAATGTTAACTGAAATGATAAATTCTTTTTCATGCTAAACACAGAACAGAAATAAATTGCAATACTGCTCTGCTGTTTGATTAACCCTTGAGCAGGAACAAAGACTGAGAAATGCTTCATTCCAATTACAAACTGCCAATGAAAGACTATAGCATAACATTATTCCAACAGAAAAGAAAAATTGTGACCTATGTTTAATATGAAAACCATATATATTTGTTGGGAAAGTTATTGCTATTTCATCTCATAAAAAATGCACATCATTGGTGGAGGAATGAAGATTTAAAACATGCTTTTATTTGTCCTCCTCCTTCCTCTCCAGCCCCAAGAACAACAGAAAAGGACCATATAAAAGATAGGGGGGGAAAAAAAAGACCAGGACACAAATAGGTCTTGTATACCTTGGCTTTAACAAGGCTTTTGGTAGTCTTCCACAACGTTCTCTCAAGCAAGCTAAGGATGTCAGAGTTGGAAGAACGGACTAAAAAGTAGATACAAACCTGGATGGATCATTGGGCTCAGAAGGTAGTAATCAATGACTCAATGTCTATTTGGCAGCCAGTATCAAGTGGAGTGCCCCAAGGGTCGGTCCTCGGGCCACTTTGGTTCAATATTTTCAGCAATGACCTGGAAGATGGGATAGAGTACACCTTCAGCAAGTTTGCAGATGACACCAAGCTGGGGAGAGTAGTACATATGCTGGATGGTAGGGCTAGGATTCAGAGAGATGTTGACAAATTGGAGGACTGGACCAAAAGAAATCTCAACATTTAATAAGAACAAGTGCTTAGGATAAAACCATCCCATGCACCGGGTACAGGCTTGGGACTGACTGGTTAAGGAGCAGCACTACAGAAAGAGACCTGGGGGTAACAGTAGATGATAAACTGAATATGAGCCACTGCACCCTTGTTGCAAAGAAGGCTAATGGCATACAGGACTGCATTAGTAGCAGTGTTGATAGCAGATTGAGGCAAGCGATTCTTCCCTTCTATTTTGCACTGGTGAGGCCACATCTGGAGTACTGTGTCCAGTTTTTGGCCCACCACTACAAAAAGAACATGGACAAATTGGAGAGACTCCAGCAGAAGGCAACAAAAACGGTTCAGGGGCTGGAACACATGACTTCTGAAGAGAGGCCCAGGGAACTGGACTCATTTAGGAGCAAAATGTGGGAAACTGTGGCTTTTCCTTTGCAGATGGTGAGAGTTCCAGCCTCCAAAAGGACTGTCTGGGGCACCCCCATGTACCCCTCCCTCCACCACTGCTCCACTTATATAGGGAAATTTACTTACCGGTGGCAAGAAGCATTTTTCAGATTCTTAGAGCCAGGGGCCAAACCTTATTCAAGGCAGCAAATCCTTGGATCCAGTCCTACAATCCTTATACAAGCAAAGCTCCCCTTAAAATGATGGTTTAAGAAAGAACCAACAGACCTCTGGAAGTACAAAAGTTTGAGAAGAATTTTGTAATGCAAAGCAGCAAGCAGCAAGAGGCTGTCCATGGGTTCTGTGTCATCTTGCATTGCAACATGTCTTTGATTGTTAGGAAGAGTGGGTACAAAAAGAAATAACAACCTGGAAGGAACCAATCCTTCCAATCTAGCCCTCTCCAGAACAGTGAAGTCATTACTACACTGAACATAACTGGAAAAGCTTCCAAAATGCATGTTATTTTGGAAGATTTAAAGGTATACCCACAGTGGGGTTTCTGCAAATCCAGATAAGGAGAAAGAATACTGCAGCACCATTGCTCTATTTTCAGACCAGTTTTCTAGGCTCCAGAAGGTCATATTCCCTTGAAATGGAGAACAAGGAAGAAAGATAAAACCCATCTTTGCTTCATGAGGGTAGGAAGGAAAGGCAAAAGATAGCTTTCCAAAGAGGAATATTTACTGGAAGCAAGTTATTTAATAAAGTTATGCTTAATACTACAGAAATAAACATTTTAAAATTATAAAATGTCTTAGTCCCTCTGTCTGTCCATAATGCTCTATTCACACTCTGACTGGCTGACAGAAATAATCAATGAGAGTGCAAATACAGCATTCAGACAGGATGTGGAGGCATGGTGGACTGGCACCATGATGGTGGGGACTCATGGGGTGGAGTGGGGGGAGGTGAGGCTGGCCTCACCCCCCCCCCAACCTGGTCCCTGGAGGCAATGGAGCAGATGGAGCAGGAGGGTGAGGCCACCCCCCCTTGCTCCTTGGAGGTGGCTGTAGCAGCACAGGGGATAGTGGGGTCGGGATGCCATGGGGGGGGGGGGTGAGGCCAGGAGTGCTGGCCTTGCTCCCCCCCGCTACCTGCAGGCAGTGAATAAAGAAGGGGGGGGCCTCTCTCTCCCATGCTGCTCCCTCCATATGTGGGGGTGGGAAGCAGCAGGCCTGGGCCAACACAGCAGCAGTGGGGAGGGGAGAAGCCCAGCTGCCACCATGGTGGGGGGAGGTGGGAGGAGCAGGCCTGGCTCAGAAAAAGCAGCAGGGAGGGTCAGGGGGAAGCATGCCATGCCTGGCCTGGCCACAAAACAGAGGGTGGGGGGGAGCAGCTCAGCTCGGTCCTGACACAGCAGCAGGGGAGGTGGGGGGAGGGAGCAGTGCCAGCCCCACAACGGTGGCAGGGAGGGGCGCACTAGGCTGGTCAGTGGGGACATTGGGGGGGGAGCAGGCCAAGCCCCAAAACAGCAGCAGGGAGGGTGGGGAGGCTAGACTGAGCCCCGTGAAGTGGTGGAAAGCAGGGTGCCCCCCACATTACATGGAGGAGGCAGCAGTGTGATGGGGGAAGAACAGGGTTGGGCCCAAAGCAACTGGGGGGGGAGAGAACAAAGTCAGGCCCCCAGGTGGGGCTGGGGGGAGTGGCCTGGCCCCATAATGATGGGGGTGAGGGTGAGGGGAGAGAGCCTGGCTGCAGGGCCTCTGTCCCCACCCCCCAGCAGTCAACAGAGTGGATGGCCAGGCGGTGGGGGGGGGGCTCCAGCAGACCTGGGGGGGTGGCAAGCTAGGCCAGACACAAGCCTCTGTGCCCAGCCACTCCCCCCCCCCATCATTCTTGACAGGCATTTGCCTCCTATGCTATATAGTTCAAGTTTACCATGATGAAAAATCTCAAATAGCCTTAAGAAGTTAATGCAATTTAAACTAGTGTGTTTCATTATTGTTAGAAAAAATAGTCTTATAAACATATAATAGAAGACTGACACACAGAACCCTAATCTTATTTATTATTTAGCTACTTTCAGAAACTCAACTTTATACTAGGATAGCACGTGTATTATGTGTAGACAGACTTCACTGTGAAGGAAACAAGCAATGGGTTATTCAAGCAGTCAGTGATTTATAATGGCCATACCGCTCACTGCATATTTAGCCATAGCCATTTACCCCCAAAAACCTAATTTTGAAAAAAATCAATTTAAATTGTATAAAGCGTGAATATAATTTTACAGTTCGCATTAATACTTATTTTCCACGTTAGTATAAACGTACTTAAATATGATAGGCCATATTCATGCCCGGTGCAATTCCTTTAAGTTTTGTGGTACATGCACCAGAAGCAAATCTGATCTACTTTGTTTTAATGCATCGTACATATATTTTCTCAGGTATGTTCTTAAGGTTCATATAGTCCTTCTCTCCCATAAGCACCCTGCAAATATATTTTTCCCCAATGGTATAAACTGGGTCACACTGATGAAGGAAGATGCACCCATACAACGTAATTTCCTTGAATTGATACAAGGTGGTGGGGGAATGGCAGCCTGGGAGCAGCCATCTGGACAGTCCTGTTCTCAATGCAATTGATATGCCAGGTGTGCCTGCCTTCCAGAGGAGGCGATCCAGATTTTTGCACTAACCAAGGGGAGAACCCCCTGGAACTTGCAAAGATTCCCCTGTAGCAACTGTGGAGTTTGGTATAAAGGACAGGTAGAGCTGAGGCAAATCATTGTCCTGGGGCTGTTTTATTATGATCTTTCAGACAGGCAGTGGGACAGCAGGGAATAATTTGGGGCTCTGGAAGCTCCCAGAGCCCCAAGTCTGAGACAAGCATAATCAAGAGTTTGGGATGTTTTTGTATTTAGGACCAAGTTAGATTCTGAAGAAAAACCCAACTTTAAACAGATCATCGAGTCCACAACTCTGTATCATGTTATGTTCTAGTCAAAGGCAAATCATCATGTTTAGTGGGGGTGTTGAATCTAGTATTTACTGCCTCCATCAGTTAGGCAGGCTCCCTTTACGTAATTTATTTTCTTAGCTCTTTTAAATTGAACGAAGTCTCTCTGATGCCGCTTAAGCCAAATATATGCACTGGATCTACACCTGGAAGGTTTGCTGGTACAGCAAAACTGAATGTTTGGTAGCACACCTGCATCTTGACTAAGGTCTTTTGCTATGTCAGAACAGCTTCATGGATCCCACATAACACCCAGTCATACCTGTAACCTTTTGGCTTGGTGGACCAGATAAGGGGTGAGAAGTTTGTCTGTTTCAGCCCATAGACCCTGCATGCCACGATCAGGCTCCAAGGGCCCCATGCCACCTCTGCCCACTGCATCAGTTATAATAAATAACCCCACTACTTTGAGTCCTACTGCTACTGATGTGCCAAAGGAGATGGGTGCCACCTTTATCTGACTTTATGACCCTGTGACTGTTTTCACTGAACTCTAAAGCAGCAGTGGATACAGAAAAAAGTCCTGCTATGCAGGGCTGAAAAAGTATTAGGCCGCAACAGAATCTCTCTCCTCTCCGTCTCTTTCTTTAAAAAGAAGACAGCCAGCAATACTTTGGCTGCTAGGCTTCACTGTAGGTGAAAGCCATACCTAAGAATAGAGCTGAGTCCACAAGATTTGCTGTAATACTCTGAAGAAAAAGGCTGGATAAAACTGGGAGCCAATGAATGTTGGACTACAGCTGAGGCACAAAGGAAAAAGAAAGTCCGACTGTCAGGTTTTTCCCAGGGGCCAAACCTGATTATTCCAGTCTCTAGACTGATGGGATACAGGAGAAGAAACATTATATAACCTAATTCTTGACATCTTTTTAAATGAAAGGCATTTTCCAGTATTATGGAAATGACATAAGGGAGCCACACCATAAAGTAATTAAGTATATTTTGGCTTGAAAAGTAAATATTTCTCTGAACTGTAAGAAAGGTAAATTCTGTGAAATAAAAGCAGCATCACACTATTCCTTCTGCTGATTATTAATAATATAGAATCTTAATTAAAACAAAAAAAATCAAAGCTAATGTTGCAACTTTATTTTTATCATTGTATCTTTTAAGTATGAAGAATTTAAAAGGTATTATCTGAGCAATTTGTTCATCCATGTACTCTAAAAGGGAAATGAACTCTCAGGTGGTCAATAATTCAAATTTAATTTTTTTTTACATTTGTAGTAAAGAGTGAACAGACTGACAGCAATATGCCATTCATTTTCGTAAAGTTACAGTTAATACTCAGACCTCTGTTACCCACAAATTTAGCTATACAATCAAAGAGAGCTATTGAATTATTTATGACACCTGACACCATCAATTATACTAACATGTAAAAAGTCACCAGGCAGCCATTTAAAGAATAAAAATGGACATCTTGGTGACTTTTTGGAATGTTCTGCATCTGAAGAACTAAACTTCTTAATAAGTCTCTTTCTGCTTTTAATTTATTTTCATGAGGTAGTAAAATTAGCCATTATTTTTGATTGGCAAAAGTTAAAAAATTAATACAAGTACCTTTTTGGTTAAAAATCATTTTTTCATATGACCTGGAAATGAATTTTGGTTTTGAAAAAAACTGTAGATACATTCTTGAACTGACAGCTGGGCAATTTTTTTTTTTTTTTTTTTTAAATCAACACTGCAAGCAAGGTTAGCAATAATGATTATCTTCTCATAATGGTAAAAGCTTTGACCAATAAAAGGCCTGAATATATATGATAATTCTTGGCAACCTACTGAATACATGTTCTGAAATACAGATCACCCAGAATGTGTGACAGAAATGAAACACAGACATGAAATTAAGTTGTATGCCCTCTATATAAAGAGTTTTAGAAGTTATGCATATAGCTTACATGGAGTCTTATCAGTACCTAACAGGCACCAGACAGCTTTCATTATTATAGTAATAAAACACTGTTATTGTTGTGCAGATACATGGGTAGAGACAAAAGAACTAAGAAAACACTGATTTGTAAAGCACAATCTGCAGCTGACTGAAGCATTTCTTAAAGTTGGCTAGTGACTTATTTTTAGGCAAATCCAGGTCTCTGCCTATAGCTATGAGGGCTCGTGCATCGTAACTGTATGGAAATATGTAGGGATGAGGGAAAGTAAATGTTGTACATCCCCTAATGCATATCAGGGGTCCCATTTGATTTAGAACAGTGTACATAAAAGAGTCAAGTGAGGCATGAGAAGGCCATGGGATCTGTTGGATTTTTAGAGGAAGGTGATGCATTAGATAAGTTGGAACCAATCTTCATGGCCTATGTCCACAAGTTACCTCTGTATTCTCCCAGAGTGCCACTCCTATAGTCTGTCCTTGCCAGGCCTGCTGCATAGATTTCTGCCCTACCTGCAGCTATGTCTGACCTCAGCTTCCGCAGAAGTCAAGAAACTAGAATATTAAGACATATTTAAGAAAAAAGGTAGAGCATTTCTCAATACAATACATGGGGATGAATTATTCTGTATTAGTTATACTGCAATTAGCATACCAGGCTAATTAGTGTTCAAGTGGACATTCTATTTTGATTCTACTTTAGATAAATGTGTTACCCAGAATATAGCTTGAGGCAATTTAAATTTTGCAGTTAATCTATATATCTATCTTTTCCTGCAGCATGTTGGTGAAGTATTAGCTACAAAGCTCATACCCACTTTTCCTTGCTTTATAACATATGGGTATGTGGCTTTATAAAAACATACCCTTTAATTTTGAGGGATAGAGCAGGTGACATTACAACAGCCTGCATCTCTCATTAGCACTTTGTCTGATGAATGGGTTCCATGACCATAAGACCTAAACAGAGTTCTTACTTAAGCCTGTAATGACTTGGCAAGACTTATTTTCAAACAAAGACAAATTGGCATTGGAGAGGAATCTTATTAAATGTATCCTCTGGAGTATGCTTCTATGAGTTTGACAGCAATATAAAAGCTATTTTCAAGAGCTTTTTACAAAAATCTTTGCTACTCACAAGAGGAAACATTAGGCTCTTCAGAGTGTGGTAAAAACTGAGTAACCTCCTTTAAGTACCTCCACTAAAAGGAACAAGGCACATAAAATATGTTGCTTATCCAAAAGAAACCAGGGTTTATTTGACTGCTTTCTACATGGGAAAAACTGGAGGGGGGGGCGGGTCTATAAACAACAATAAGAATTTTAGAAAATGGTGCATGTTGTATGCACCACAAAATATGGTATCACTTAATTTGAAAGTAAGAGAGTGCTAAGAAAATGACAAAAAGTATATTCGAGTTGCTGATGTTGGCTATTAAGCCCTCAAAACTGGAGAACCAAAATTGAGAGCATGCTGATAAGAGATCATGAGATAAAACAATGCCCAACTAACCAGTGGCAAAACAAAAAACAAAAGACACACCGAAAAAGATTACCCTTTAAACAAAACATTTTCAACTCATTCATTCCATTAAGTGCTTTAAAATAGCATTCTAAACAAAGATGAAATACTTCATTTTGAAAATCAGATGTTGGTATTTGTAAAACCTCTTTCTTTTCCAGTTTTATTTGAGCTAATACTTCATTTTCTTGCATATGGCAAGTGCAATATTATGCACTTGATTTTGATGGGAAGCCTGAAGATCTTTGATCAAGGTAAATGCAAGCAGCCAAGAAGCCAAACCTGCTCCAGAGCCTCCTGCCAGTCCTATGCATAAGATGAAACCCACACACAGAATGACCCGGCATGCCAGGTCCAGGGCCCCTGCTAAGTCAGACCCCACGCACTGGCTCCAGAGACGCATGCTGAGTCTAACCCTGTATGCCAAGTCTGAGACCACACGCCAAGTCAGAAACACACCATGCGTCTTCAGAACCACCGTACAGGGTTGGACCTGGCATGTGGCTCCCCAGCCACAGCTGTGGACCTGGTGTGCGGTCCCAGATTCAGCATGGTGAATCAGACCTGGCTCCTGGCTCTGGTGCTAGCACATGGGGTCAGACCCAGCACGACAGAATGATATACTAACCCTGCATGCCAACCCAATACAGTGTGCAGAGGGAAGGCAAAGTTGTGGTAGTGTTAGTTGTCATGGTACTGCCTTTCTTTCCCCCTCTCCACCAAACATCCAGACCCATGGGGATCCTTTTCCCCTCGCATATCAACACCCCAATTGTTTCCCTGCTAGTCTGGGGGTGGAAAGGTGGGTTATACATGAGAAAATACAGTACTCTTTGCCAAAAATCTATCCAAATAATTTCAGCCTTCCAGAAACTGCATTCTTCAGTGGATTTATTATTTGCTGGAAAAAAAATACCCAGCTATATTTTAGGTCTTCTTAGAGGGTTCTGTACTGTTCTGAATCCCCCATGGATTTAAGAGTGATATTTTCCAGAAGACTCATCTCCAACAGGAGCGAATACGAAATCTGAAGAGGCAAAGGATGTCACGCATGGCACGCAACTGAATTTTTGATGTCTTAAAATCTAATTTTAAGTAATTTACAGAGAGCTGCTAACCATTTTTATTAAGTTTTTCAGTCACTACTTTCAGAAACTGAATACCTCTTCAGTGACATTAAAGCAGTATGTAGTGTTGCAATCCACAAGAACAAATTGTAGATTAATTAATGTCTAATACTAGCCCATTTTTTAATAATCTTTACCACTCATACAGGGGGAAGAAATTTCCTAAGCAGAATGAATCCTCAATATTATAAACTATGAATCAGACCAGTTTTCTATGAAGGAATTTATTAAATGAAGGAACTCCAGCAACCCTTTGCAGTTTATACAAACACTACTGATTGTGAGTGGATCGCTTCTTATACTTGAGGTTAAAATGTTTTTGCCTACACAGAACAGGAAACCTATTCTGAAGTGCTCTGTGTAGATTTAGCTTTTTAAAAAGGAGAATTATTGTGTGTCAATATATGCCAAGGAGTCCAATCACTTCCCACTGTGGAAAAAAACCATCCAGCAATATTTTTTTTATTACTTATCACCTTTCTTAAGTGGCTTGATATACAACTACAAACATTATAAAACAGCCAACAGATTTAAGTTTTGTTACTAAGATTATTAGTAATAAAGCTGCTTATTAACTGGAAGCCTACAAAATTTGGAGATTCAGGAATGTAAAATGTAATTATACAGTTCCCATTAAACAAGCTGATTGGCCTTAAAACTGCTGGTTACACTACTAGTTTATTCATTCAATCTAGGGTGGAAGGTGCAAACTGTGTCATTATAAACAGAAAAATACTGGGTATCCCTCCTGCTACTTCAACTTCTGGCTTCACTAGGCTATTTTCACTCACATGCTGCAAATACAATAAAAATAATGTACGTATTCTCCCCGTGGTACAGTAAGGAGTATAAATGGTATTCAACAGAGCTACAAAGAAAATGAAGCACAGGATAGATGTATACATCAGCCAATACAGTCAGGATTTTAACTGCAGATCAGTTGTTTGTTCTTCACAAAAGAACAAGAAAATATTTTTAAGGCTCAGGTTGTTGCTCACATAACGTTCATGGGGGGAGGAGAGGGGGAAAGCAAGAAAAAAGGGACAAGTAGGGAGAGGTGCTGGGGAAAGGAAAACAGGTTTTTGTTTTCATTCTTTAAAAATTCATATCAAATAAAGGGTTCCTCAGCTTACGTAAATTCTGTCTACACTCCAGAAACGCCCTATACTATAACATTAAGATTCCACCTAAGTCACTGAAACAGGTAAACCCTCATAAGGGTTTTAGAAAAAAAAAAATAATAATCACATGCATTAGTGCTGATTCCTCAAACATCCTTATTATTAGTTAGCAATTCTATTTCTGGCCTTTCCAACTTTCTTTTAGACAGCGAGGAAAAACACTCAGAAAAACATGCAACTGACACGCAAACCTGGATTGTTAAACTAAACGTGCTATTTAAGCATTTTCAATTAAGCTACTGTAGAAGACTGCACAAATCTTTAAGGCAAATTTTAAGAATGAATGGCATTTGTTCAAGAAATAAAGATAATAATATTTGCCCTTTCAAAGATGAACTATAAATTAAACTTTTTCCCACCCCACTGACTGCATGAGCTTTTAATATTTACTTATATCTACAAGTTCACAAGCAGCTAACCACCTTTCTTGAGAAAGCAGCAAGCAAGCAGCATCTTAAATGAAGTATAATTGCACCGTTTTTAATAGACATGAAGAGGAACAGTATGCCACCAGATATTATTTTCTTTCACACATATTTAAGGATATCAAGATACTTAAGATTTTTAGTTAAGCCAAAGTAGTTCAATGCATGCACCGAACAGGCAATAGCACAGTCCTATGAATTAGAATTTTTGGACCATTATGGATTGTGGATAAACAGCAAAAGGATCTGGAGGTCAAATGATTTTTTTTCTAGTTGTTATTATTATTATTAACAGACTATTTATCCCTGTCTCTCTCATTTAGTAATGTCTTCTCCTAATTTATTGAATCAAGATTGCCATTTCCAACTCCATTTCTTCCTTTAAATCTGCTCAGGAGTGGGGTTGCTCAATTTTCAGAAGCTGTTCCTTTGTAACTATTGTAAGAAGAATGCTGAGGGAGTTACCAAAACACTCTGGTTTTCAGAATAGGCTTCCTGTCCTGGGCTCCACCTTCTCACAATATTGCACATTTCCATAAAGCATGCTCCAAACAGTTTGGTACAAACTACCAGATGGCATTCATTATACCTCTACAACACAATCAATTATGCAAGCAAAAAACTTTCATTACTTCTTTATAGTATCTCAGCATAAATGGCTACTAAAATTAGACACTACCAGTGCTCATTATGGTAAGAAAAATGTAAGTATGCCTTTAAGTACTCATATGAATAATCCAACTAAAGCACTTCTATAGTTGGGCAGTCTCATATCACTGTGGTACTGCGTTATTTACTAATCATCTCTGCATGTTTTCTCTTTGAAACATTGTTCTAATGCTGAGCTATTACAAATAAACTGTGTAGAGTTGATTATGCTGCTACACTAACAATTACAGATTGGCCCCTCTCCATTTTATTTGTTAAAAACTTCATTAGTCATGTGTAAAAACTACTAATGCACACAGAGATTATGAAAACCTCACAACTACACACAAAGTGCTGAAGAGTAAAAATAAACATCTAACATTTGTCCTTTTTGACTACATGAGTTTTAAAAGGCACGTTATACAACAGAAAATTAAATTAACAATAAATGGATTATTATAAATCACTAATTGGCATCCTGCAAAAGTAATAATGCAAATATGATTTTGACAGTGAGCAATGGATGAGTGCAGGAGATATATTCCCTCCCTGTTAAATGAACTACCAAAACCATGGTCACATCAGTGATTGGTTTTTAATTTTAAGTCAATCTTTGAAATCTAACAATTCTACAATTGTAATATTTGCATATTATCAGCAAGTACAATTGACCACATTCACACAAGGTAGTATATACTTGAATCAACTAGAATGTGCTACATTTTCTAGTAGCAGCAAAAAGAAGTGAAATAAACCTCTTACGTGAATAAGGGAAAAATCATTACAGTTCTGTGAAAGAGAAATATCATCATGAGCAGCTAAATTCAGCTACTGCCACATCAAAATAAATTAACAATTCTCAATGCTAAGAAAGATCCCTGCAGCATTACAATTTTTAAATGGAGAAAAAAGAAAAATCCTCCAGGGTGGCAGCAGGTGGAACAAAGCTGACACATCCTATTAGATTAAAACATTTTGAAGAAAGGAAGAGCTATTTCTTCATGGTAAAAGTTTTAATTTTGAAGCCCTTCAGGGCTATAGAGCATCTTTAAGCTGAGGGCTACCCATTCCGAATGACAAAATACCATAGGGGCACTCAATTATTTTGGCTATGCAACATCTAGAAGTCCCTAGTCATACCTGGTCCTCTAAAAGGTTTTGCAGACACCTCAGACATGGGAAGTCAACCAGTT
>NW_017728886.1:67431021-67449891 GCF_001723895.1 Crocodylus porosus | reverse complement strand
TTTCATAAAATCATAGAAGTAGGGTCGGAAGGGACCTTATAGATCTTCAAGTCTGACCCCCTGCTAGGGCAGGAGAAAAAACTGGGTTCAAATGATCCCAGCTAGGTAGGCATTTGTTTTTTACTGTTTTGCTATATATACACACAACCATTTATGATATACTGTTTCAATGGTAAAAAAAAAAGTGTGGCCCTGGGAATAAAGTACTTTTTACAATGAATGTGTAAAACAATACAAAATAACCAAAAATGAATTTGCCAATCCTAGCATGAATTATAAGAGTCATTAATAGGTCAGTGAGGTTCTCTTAAAGTGTGAGACAGAAGTAATGTACAATGCAATAACAAAACCACTAAAAGCAGCCACTAGCTTGTGCTGACATTAAAGGAACATAAGTTTAAATTGTAAATCTTTGGGTCTACACTGGGAGAACCACATTCTATGTAGCAGGGAAGGTTCAGCATGTTAATATTATTGCACTGCACATGAATGATAAATATACACAGTGATGATGAGTTCCCTTTCAAGTACAATGAATAAATAGAACAAAAATAATTTTGGCCGTCTGTTTACCATAGTATTTAGAAGAACTTCATACTTTCTGAATAACAATTATCTTCCTCAGCTGAACAGAGCATAGGATTGGCAGACTGTGCTTCACTTCTCAAAGTGACAATTAACCTTGATATCAGTCTGAAAAGTGTTCTGTACTGGCAGCAGTATAAAACCATCATTATCATCTAAATCATAAAAATTCCACCGAAATTGAGATGGGGTGTCATCCCTCAGCTATTTGTATTTTAATAAGGAGCAAAGAAGGTTGTTACAGAACATCTTAAATACAGCATTATACAACTATTGTATTATAGCCTTGTGTGGCAGTACATGTATCTGACTACCTGGAACTGTACTATACATGTACAAAAGCACCGAAAAGCATTTGCATTTTATTATATCTATAACATGAGAAAGAGAGAGACGCTTTTCAGTGTTTTTGCTATACATGTTAGTTCAGTAATTCCCAGGGCACTCTGTAATATAGCAGATCACAGCATTCAAATCCCAGATTCCAATTTGATTGATAGTGCAATGTTTTAAATGAAAATGCAATTTTCAGATTGATCACATCTCTTCACGACAGCCGTGTCCAAAGTTAGACCCATTTCTCTACATCTGTCCTACTCAGGACTATCTGATTTTGTTGCCTGAATACTGGAGTTTTCAATTCAGCACCTTGAAGTTTGGTTCACAATGTATTCAAAAAAAGGGTTAAGAAAGCTGCACCAAATATGTACTGTTTAAATTCCACAGGATATAGCTGATTTTTCTTCTTAAAAGATAGGCAAGCACACAGGCCAGGAAAGAAAAATTGAGCCATGTTCTCTAAAAATTTCCCACCTTGAAACCTGCAATGACAAGCGACTCCGGAAATGTTTACAACCATTTTGATATGGCATTTCATTTTTGTAAAATGTGCATCTTGTGTCAAAGTGTTTTACTGTTTCTGCTGCTACGAACAGGACATTCCTGTGAATAAGATGTGGCAATGAAGAACGCCCTCCTTGAGAAATATGTTCACAAAGTGACAGGCCTTATTTTATTTGCAACAAAACGAAAATAAATGAGACAAAGCTAATTATGTTCATAGCTAGTTACTTCGTTTAAGCCAGGGACCCTACATTAGTGCTCCAAGATAGGGAGAAAGAACCTATAAGAACCTGCTTTTCCCATACAGGGCCATAAATAAGGTAGCTTGAGAACATAATTGTTGCTCTGTGCTGGCATCAAGGATAGCTGTAGTCTCTAAATAAGAGGCAGAAGGAGCCATGGCCAACTTCTAAAGCAAAGAGACGAAGTATCCTACCTGAAACAACAGTACACACTGCTCTTTTCCTGTTATAGTGTACAAGCAGTTTTGAACAAATGAGTCAGAATTCCTCCTGACAGCTTCTGCTAGAGGAAAGTGCTCCCGAAACACTCTAGCATTAGTTGGTGCTAAAACTTTAAGTAATACTTAAAGGTTAGCTGTCATTCACTTTACTCTGCTCATTGTAATAAGCTCACTGGGAGTAGCCATGTATTCAACATAGACATTAGGCTTTGAAAATACTAATGCCTGTCAATTTTAGTTTATAAATTCAAAATTTATAGGACCAAAAAAAAAAAAAAAATTGACCTAATTAACTCTAGTAATTCAAGTGTTCCCCTGACAACATTTAACAAATGCTACACACCGTTACAAATTTTCAAGTTAATATATTAATACAATGACGCCAACCTATAGACTAAAACTGTGTTAAGACAACAGTGAGGCGAGTGCATTGCAAAACTGCTGGGGGGGCGGGGCTATAATTATAAACCACTTACTGTTTTCCTTAAAATATGAACAGACAACAAGGCAGTTAAAGCAGTCATGTAACCTTAACTGTGCCCTCTAATGTCAGGTACATAAATTTGTTATTACGTAGCTAATGCCTAGAAGGACTAAAACCAGAAAGGCACCCAAACTGCCTTTGGAATCAGAGACTGAAATCAATGGGAGTTTCAGGTGCCAATATTTTGGGGATCTGACCCTAACGATTGTTGTATTGATTCACATTATCTGAGTAAGCAGTCCTACACATCCAGCCAGACATTTATCCAAACACTCCCATACATGAACCAAAACTTTCTGATTTATATACAAAGTTCTATAACAGTGTTATGATAGGAAGGTGTTGAGTTTGAGAGAGTTAACAGTGTTTTCAGATGATAAACTTGTCTGAATTCCTCTTAAAAGGATGTGTCTAAATTTTGATTTGATGGCATTTGTTTTCAAAAAATAAATAATAACAAACAAACAAACAAACCACTACAGTACTTCGAATTGCTCCAATGAAAAGTATAGTCAAGCTGTCTGAAGCCACTACCAGAAGCAGCCAGTCTCCATTTTGACAGATAGCAGTCTGAAAGAAAATAGCTCCTACTGAAAATAAGAGAAGGCAAATGTTTTGAAAGAAGGCAACCCTCTGACATTTTTCACTAAAGAACATTCTTCATCCTCTGCTAATAAAATGGACAAAGTAATCACTGCTCCTTACATATGTATTTGAAAGGACCCTACCTATGATGGTAGTTCCATTCAAGAGCTGCCTCTGAAAATTTGCAGAAAAGACAAGGTATAAACTGAAATAACCCAGAACTAAAAATTGATGGCAAATTCCAAATTACTTCAAGGATCTATACAAATTAACTTAAATACAGGAATGGATTTACTTGTGAAATCAAATATGTATTTGGTACTCAAAAGAACAAGTGATATAAGTTCTAATGTTCACGCATAAAAGTAGCTAGATTCCCCAATGTAAAGAGCAAGACTTCTTAGTTTTATCTATGGAGCCATGATCCAGACCTCAATAATATATACAGTATTAAAGGTCAAATAGTGGAAAGGAAACAAGTTATCATTCCTCTGGAGCCCTTAGTAGACACAATACACATTTCAAGTTAATAGTGCATCTGTACATGACAGATATTCAATGATGCATTTCCACATAGAATTCTACCCTGCCCACCCATGCCACGCGCATTAAAAACAGAAAGAATTAACTCACTACTTTTAATATTAATCAGAAGAAACTTCAAGTTTCTGGCATAAATTTATTTGACTACAGTATAAGGAATAAGTATATAAATGCCATGCCACACAAACATGAGCTGCCATATGCACTGCACTGCTAAGTATGGTTTCTATTAAACCAGTACACAGTAACTGGACCCTTGCCAAGCAACATGGAAGTGTTTAAAAACCCTGCTTAATCCAATTCCACAGCTTTGAAACAAAAATAAATTCAAGTGCTGTAAGAATTGTTAAAGTGAAAAATTAAAGGCATGTAAACAAGTGAAAAAAACAAATTGTAAAAGTAAGTGAAAATAAAGATTATTTCAAGTTACCTTAATTGTAACTAGCAACACTTGGCATGTGTTATGATATGATTCAAAGCTGAAGTCAGTTAGATACCCCAAAAAGCTTGCAACAAACTGTATATGTGTAACTGCAGAATAAGTTTTAATGAACATAAAAATGCACAAGGAATGTGCGAAAATTGGTTTCATGTTGTTGCCAAGATGCTGTGAATTATGCATCTTTATTAGTTTATGAAGCTTTGTAAACTGCTCATAAACCCAGAATTTTCACACAGGAATCCACAATGTTAAAAGTATTCTGACTTGTTGTGACTGAGTTCTTTGCAACAGAAGAACAGCACTATTCTATTTCTGTAGTCCTACACACACACACAGGTAAAAACTAAGATAGCATTTTCTGAGGGGTGTCTTGAGTATGAAGAGGTGCCTAAAGTCTAGAAAAGGCTGAGAACTATTGGTGTAGGGGGAGGGCTTTAAACAACCCTTTATCAAGTTCCCCTCCAAAACTTATCCCCCTAAAAGTTTTATGTACTTTTATTTCAAATTGCACCTCTTGGATGGTAAGTTTTTGTTTGTTTGTTTGAAAAGATGTGGGAATGACCAGATAACTATTTTTAAGTTAAAAATGATTATCTAGTTTCTTTAAATTAAGGAAATATTTTAAATTTCCTAATGACTCCACAGAAAGCCACCAAGTTTGTTTTGTTTGCCCTGCTAGCAAGTACTGACTGTTTATTTAACTTATTTAATTCAGGGTTTTTCTTAAAAGGGAGGTAATGAGTGAATTACAGATGATACAGAAAAAAGCATAACATGCAATCTACAAGCAGGAAGACAGCAGTACATATAGAAGGCGCTGGAAATCCAGGGATAGAGTACTTGGTGAGAAAAAAAAAAAGTCTTCCGAAATTCTTAGCCAGAAAGCAAAGGGAAAGTAGACTGCTTTGTCGGAGACTAAACAAAGACAACATATTTTTTATTTATTGTCTTACTGGACCCAGATGGCAATGGGTCACACATCAGGACTACCTGCTTTATTTGGCACATTTCCATCCCCTTTATTTCAAGATAAGTCTGCTATCTCTTCCCCGTTGCCAGGGGGAATAGGTACTCTTTCTGAGACCCCATTACTCTTTTTTATAGTAGCAATTGATTTCTTTTCTTCTTTTAAACCTGCAGCCAGTCTGTGGGCTGGATCAAATCACACCAGAGCCAGTGCACAGGGCTGGCCTAGCAATGCCATATGCAGCACGCTGCCTGTGCTGACTCCATGCCATATGCAGCATGGCACGGATCAGCCTGACCATGGGACTTGTGTTGCCTGTGGCTTCCTGGACCCAGCACCACAGGCACTGCTGGCAGCCCAGGGGACCAGCGCAGGACGCTTGCTACATGAAGCATTAGACTGACCCTATTTATTGGCTCTGGGGCCAGCCTGGATTGGTCCCTAGGCCATCTGTGCAAAGTGAAACCAGCGTGCAGGGCCAGATAGCAGGGCACAGCAAATAGCACACGCCCCGTGTCAGGCCCCTGTACCACATGTAGCATACCCTGGTCCCACTCCAGGGCTTGTGCTACCTGCAGAACGCAGGCTGGACCCAGCTGTAACAGTAGGTTCAGCTTCATGCCACAGGCAGCACAAGCCCTGAAGTGGGGCCTGCGCATGCTGCATGTAGCACATGGGCTGGACCTGATATCATGCGCAGCACAGTGGACCAGCACACAGTGTGCGCTACATGCTGTGCCCTGCCAGACCGGCCCCAAGCGTTGGCTCTGGCACAGCTCAACCTTGACTAGCCCCGGAGCTAGCATGCAAGTGCAGGAACCACATGCAGCACATGCATAGGTCTAGTGCAGTATTTGCATGCAGCATGTGCCCTGGACTGATCCCATGCCATGTGCAATGTCAGGTTCAGCCCATGCCCCACACAGTCTTCTGTATGTTGTATCATACAACAGGTTATACAACACCCCCATTTTCAACAGTCAGATTAAAACACAAAAGAACAGTATGCCAATCGAGACGGAGCATATTTAGTATTTACACTAAAAATAAACAAAGGTATTTGAAGAAAAATTGTTTAAACCAATTAACCTTTAACTTTGCGCTGCAGCTAAATGCTTTATACCTTAAATCAGTAAGTAGCCCCCAAAGAAGTTTGGGGCCACAGGAAATTTTGCTTTCCAGACCTGGATTTTCAGCTCAACAGGGAAAGCGAAGCATGTTGCTGCCTGCAGTACATTACTTTCTCAGTTTTATTTAGAGTTCCATGAAGATGCCTTTATATTAGGGCAATGCTGTCATAGACTGTTTGAAACTAAAATGAAAACAAAACAAAAACAAAACTACCCCTCACACACACACCAGCTAAAGGTATTAAAGAGAGTACATTTAGTAACTAATTTGACACTTCTTACCCAAGATACTTTAAAATAATAAGCCTGAGCTAACAGCCAGTTATAAAACAAGGTGAACTTAAATGATAAAGTGTACTCTACCTACTATTGTAGGATATAATCCCAATGTGATTCTTTTTCATACAGGAAAAAGGATGGGGGAAGACTAATAATGTGAAATTAAATAGTTTATCACTCTTTCTTTACCTTATGATTAAATAACCATATTTAAATCTATGGTGCAAGGCAGACAGTGAAAAAAATACCCCATCAACTTGAGGGTGCTCTGCCTTAATATGGCCCTGATTAGATGTAGTTGATTGCAACACATTCTTACAGGCCTGGCTAAAAGAAATTTATGTATAATCTTCTGAGTTGTACTTTCTTCAAGAAAAATTGGCTACAGAGCAGGGTAAACCTATCTAGACGGAGGGTAGGGTGGAATATAGAGGGGGAACCCACCTCTCCCAGACAGATCCACAGCACAAAGCCATGAAGCTATTCTGGTAAATATATTAATTTAAGAATAAAAGTTATTTTAGTCTTCTTTGGATCAATCGGATTTCCTTACTCGGTCTAGTTTTCATCTTCCATACACACCAGCACCACTAATAATAGATAATTTCATACTTGCAGCAATTCCCCTTTATACATAAGTCAAGTTATCAAAATTCTTAATATCACCTTCCTTTTAAATAAAAATATAGACCAATCTTTAGGAAAAGAAAGGATTTCCTGCTATATACTCAAACTGCTATATAAAGATGTAGGGAACTCAGTGGTTTCTGGTTTGTAACTATCTGAAGGAATCAAGATGGAGCAAATGACTTAGTGTGCATTTACTGAGTGGATTTAGTAGCATTAAGTGAAGCAGGAGGATATCTCGCTGGACCAGCAAAATTAGGCCCGTTTGGGGTTGAATAAAGCTCATATGAACAAGAAACCACCCCTCACATTAATGAACATTAGAATAATGTGATATCTTTCTACTTCCATGCAAAAAAGGACAGAGAACTCCATACCCTCTAGCCTTGTCTTCCCGCATGGTCCAGAGCACTTCCTTATGGTAATGGGTAAAGCATATTGGCTGCTGACAGACTAGAAAAAACACACCAAACAAACAATTCTACACTTTACAGGAAGAGGCAGCATGATAGTTCTACCAGCTTCAGTGTCTATATAGATCATGGAGTTCAGCAGGGCTTTTTGGTGCTCTTATCTAAAGCTGATTCAATCAGCTATTAGATAAAAGAAACAAAAAAGCCTCAATGAAGCACCTGATATATACAGACCTCGGGCAAGTCAGGTCAAACTAATGTGATGCCTCTTTTGGTTATGCGGTCAGCTCAGCACAGGGACACGCTGAGTTCAAAGGAAAGCACAAGGTCTGGGGGGGGTGGGGGAGGGTTTACGTCTAAGCAGCCATTATGTCCTCACGACCTGTTAGCACTCCAGAGCATCCTGCCTTACACAGGTGCCAGGGGAAAGGGAAATTGAGCTTCAGGTGGCGGTCACTAGCCTCTTACCCTATAGCCGCGTTCCACCTCAGTTCTAAGAGACAAGAATTAAATAAAAGGTGCCAGCTGAAGTAACTTAAAAGCTGATTTCTAGAAAGAAGTATCTGCCCCCTTATGTTATAATACAATACAAAGCTCTGGAATTAGATATCTAACATTAGGTACCTAACTGATGTTTATTTGCTTATGTTGGCACTAGCAGACAAGCCCAAAAGTAAGAGCACCAGAACACATACTTGTTCTCCCTCACCTTTCTGCCCATCTAGAAGCTCTTCCATCTTATTTTGCATCTCTCTAATATAAAGAAGCCTTCAGCTACCAATTATTTTTCCAGAGGGTTGTTTGGCAGGTGGCTGGTTCCTGCACCTGAAATAATAAGACACAATACATCTGCTGATTTTGTTTTCTCATAAAAAAGGGGATGCAAGAATCAATGCATCACCACAACAATGGGTTAAAAAGGGTTATAACCAAATTATTTTGAAGAAAGAGGCAGATAGTTTATTCAGTAAAAATTGCATAATATTTTAAAGACTGCTTACCCATTAAAAGAACAACCACAATTGCTGTTGGGAATTTAAAAAAATAGGAAAAGATAAGAGTAAAATGTGGAGGCATGGTGGTGGCACCAGTACTACAGAACATCGTAAGAGGATTCAGTAGGATGAAGACAGACATGGGACTGATAGGATAGTAAAATTCTGAAGAGTAGTTTCAAATAATGGTCTACACAGTCAGCTGCCTAGTCACTTTGTGCTGGCTCTCCTCTTTATTTCCAGCTGCCATAGTCACACTGAAAGAAGCTAAAAATACATTAAACACTTTCCTAATAATATTTTTTTTTACATAAGCAACTGCTTTTGTTGCCATACACATGGTATCAGTTGCCAGTGGGAGGAAAGGTAGTTTAAGTTATTGAGAATGTGAGGGGTATATTCCACACAACACGTTATTTTTACTGAGATGGGATATAAACTGCAGACAAGTCTGAAGAGTATTTAAGTTCCCAAAAGTTGTTATATTTTAGATTTTTAATCTTAAATATGAAGTATACAAAGTTGGAATAGGAAGCCTGCTTAGATTGTTTCAAGATTTACTATATCCAATATTTCTAGCAATTAAGACATTTTGCTAATTTGAACCCCCCCCCAACACACGAATAATACCACAAGGGTGAAGGTCTCTATAATTTAGTTATTTTTCCCCAAAAGTCTTTACTGGAATCCTAGAAGACTAAATACTTTCAAAACACAAAGACCTGTATTTCCTGTTTTCTTCCTGCAGGTCTTTCCTCATATTAATGCATCTTCTATATAAAGATCAAGGAGAGAGAGAATGCAGGCCAAAAACCAAAACCAAAACACCAAAAATATTCAGTTCTTGCTATTGGCAGTGAAATACACCAGACATACATCTTCATGACACACAGTCCTCTGATGATGGTAGCGATTATACTTTTTCCGCCTAACTTGTCTTCTGTTACTACTGTGACCTACAATATATTATCCACACATGCACACAGGGCATGATTCACAACTCAGTGGGAGTCTATTGGCCTGAACTAGATCCCATTGCTTATAAAATACACTAATTCCTAGTAAAGCAGGCAACTTAGACTTGACACAATAGTAAACCTACTTTTACAACCAAGTATATCAAAATATTGAGGATCGCCGAAATCCATGGCTTATTCATCTGACATGTATATTCACAAAGGTTATTTTTACTTGCATCTCACCGGCACAACTTTCTGACATCGAAACAAGTTTTGCCTAAAGACTAGTGAATAAGGCACCAACCGTATACTAAAAATTCAAATAAAACATTTTAATTAAGTCTGCATACAAGTAGGTAAACAACATAAAAAAACCATAAAATTTGAGAGTACATTTCCAAAATTCAGAGGCCATAACATCTCTCATATTGTAATATTTCAGTTTCAAGAGCAAGTTCCTGTATTCCTTTGGAATTAAAGCTATGTTAAATCTCTAACTTATTTAAGTCACAAATCTATATGCCCAAAACTACCAGGTCTCTCAGTTTTTAGTACAAAATGTTTCAAATTACAAAGAGGTGATAGTTTGCCAAATACAAGGGGACATAAGTGGGTCACACTCACCCACCTTCCTTATTAAGGCCAGTCAGCGCAGGGTCCAAGGTTTCCAGACAGTTTTTCTTACAAGGGACAGCTTCTCTCCCATGGTAAAAGAAAAACATCAAGCCAAGCACACGTGCAAACACAAACAACTAAACCACCGACCCTAAACCTTGAAGTCTTTTTTTCCAAACCTTAGGAAGAGCACGACAGGCTTTGCGTTTCTCCCCAAGCACAACCACCTCCTCTCATTTCCTGTGCTCGCTGCTCCTGAAGCTCTGAACTCCCCCGCTAGCTCTACCCTAATTTCCTGATCATCTCTTGCAGCCGTTCCCAGCTGGGTAGACTCTGAACTGCTTGCTACCTGCAGCCGGTTCTCACACTGAACACCTCCTTACAGTATATGTCAGCAAAATATATGGTCACCTTGTTTTGGAAAAACTAGCATATTTTCTTTGTGAAGAATAAGTGTTGTACAAGTTCAAATAACTTCAGATTTCTAAATAACAAAGAAGTGACCTTAGTCTCAGTTTCAACTCTTAAAGGAGACGCTATATCCAAGGATGCAGCTAAGGGACACTACTGTTTTAGATGCACAGGGTTTTTTTCTAGTTAAGATAAGCCCAAAGTCCTTATCTTTTGTGGTCAAAGGCCCTGGAGAATCTTCTGCCTCATGATTCCACCAAGTCTTCACTAGATTGTAATTTGGGCATGTTTCCCTACTTATTACATACCTAGCTAGACAGCCTATTTCAACTCTACCATTTTACTCCACAATCGGACACAAATGCAGCTATGGAGGTGAACCATCCACATTACCTATAAACCTGTGATGTCTTGTATATATAAATCCCAGCTAGGGGGAGGGAAAACAGAAAAACAAAACAAAACAATGAGTTATCCTCAGGGGGACTGGGACTGAGCCTAAAATTAGTCTAAGTCATTTGTGTTTGAAAAAAGGCACTCATTTGTATCGAAAAAGAAACTGTATTGTTTGTTTATATATATAAAGGGCGTTCCACAAAACCAAGCTGACTCTCTGTAAAAGGGTATTCAGGCTAATAAACTGTAATACAGTACCTACCTTTCTTCACTATATTGAGAAATCATGCCTGGCTGGTATACTTATTTTGTAATGTGCAACTATAATAGAAAATAAATGAGGTTTAAAAGAGCACACTGCTTAGACTATGTCAACATAGCATAAAAGTAAATGAAGTGACTCCTTATAGATCATTTGCTCATAGTAAAATTACTAATGGTTATCTATCAAGATCACGCCACGTAATAATTCTGTACCTTAAAGAAGGCACATTCAGTTAAGTATAATTTATTCATTATATATCTTGCAAGGCACTTCATTGCTACCTTGTCATGTCAGAATAATTCAGAGAACAATAAATCTCCAGATCAGACATTTTTTAATTTATATTAAATGGCCTAAAACAAGTTTCTGCTAAGCCCACTAGTAACCAGCTGACTCTTTCTATAAGAAAAAGAGCAAATAGAAGTTCCTAGTGTATTAAAATGATTCCTTTTATTATAAAGGGGCAGGAATTCAGATAAAAACAAATGATGCTGCTCTGAAGAGCTGTAAGATTTTTAGACTCAGTTCAAAGAGTTCTTGAGGTATGTATTCTTCTACAGACTAGAGTTTTATATTCATCTCAGCAAATCAATTTACTAATAGGCATCAGTCATCAATGCCTAAGTAAAGATCTGCCATTTGAAACAGCTTTGATGTGATTGAATACTCACACAAAGTCATAAGTATGACAGAACTGCTTAGCTATTAAAATGTTTTATCTAGCAAGGAGCTGTTCATCCTAATTGACTGAAATACTCTTTGAACGCTATTATTGCAAGGCCACGTCACCATTTAGTGTTTTAGTACGTAGTTACCCAAGTTACATCCCAAAACCCAGCACAAAACATTATTAAAACTTTCTCTCTCTCTCTCACACATGCACACACACACACACTTTTATTAAGAGACCAGAACAATAAAGCTATCATTTTCATTACCAGTTGTTTTAGTAGATCCGATACTGAAGTGTAGTGGAATTCATTAAAAAAAGAAAAATCAGCCATGTCTATCAGTCGGTCCTTCATTTTACTTCACTATACAATGAATCCTATGAACCACGTGCAATACTTGATATCAGCTGGCAGAACTGGGTGGGAGCTATTCATCTGCATTCAGCCTGACCTCCCATTGTGAGAGGTCTATTTCAGGGCCTCCTTTAAGTACTGCTGCACAACACTGGCATAATACCAACAACGACCGTATGTCAAGTTGACAGATTAGAATTTTGAAACAGCCATCTGAAAACTCTTGCCTGAACCTGAACTTCAGCGTAGCAGGGTTCTTTTTCCTTATGTCATTACTCTTTTCAAAGCAAGTTTAACACACCATAAGTAAACATAACTGACAGAAAAGCAAAGCATGAAGTCATAAAAAGAATTTCTGATAACAGACTCCACTTCATTAAGCTTCCTCTGAATGTCATAACTGATGACCAGAAATAAAAATCACAACAAACCCAAAGCCAACAACATTTGTACTTTTCACATTTTTCTTTTTCCAATAAGCTAGCAATTAGCAATCAAAAAGGAGCCAAAAGCACTAGCAAAAATGCCACCTGAAGAAGCAGCAGCATTCAAAAAGCTAAGTCTATTCCAACCACACATCTAGTCTAATAAAAGACAACACCCACAATCAGTCCAATAAAATACATCACCCACAAAAATCCTCACTTGGAATATATATATTATTTGTATATATTCTAGAATCATAAACAAAATGCTACTGATCTCACCTTTTCTATGTTGACAGATTTCATTTTTTACCCTGAATGTCCCAGCATATCTAACATTGCATTGCTTTATTTTTAGCTAACCTATCCTTACTCACCATCCTTGTAAATTATTTTACATTAAATCATTGTAGACAAACAGCAGTATCTACCACTCTATGTTGATATCACCAAACTGAATGAGCTGCTGAAATGTACCTCAGGCCTCCTATGTAACTTCAAGAAATATTCCAAATTAATAAAATCCATGTCAACTTACCTACAGTTTGGAGGAGGGTCTAATGTAATTTCTGCAAGTTCTTTCTGAATTCTTAAGAGAAAAAGAAACAGAAGTTATATGGACAGTACTTTTCTTTTAATGCATTTCCTCCAGCTTTATGAAAAAATTTCTACTGAGGTCAGTATTAAGAAATATACCTAATTCTCATCTATAATGGAAATTTGATGCAATAAGGTTTCATAAAACTACCTGAAGTATTTGACAAGTAAGACTCCAACGTTCCTTTAAAAAGATATTTAATAATAATTTTTAAAAGGCACAGTGAATTACGGGGAAATGCACTAATTTCTGCATGGATGGACACAGCCCTTAATATAGCTGAACACAACCAAATGTTGGTAACATTTTGTGGTGCACACATTCACTCCAGCAATACCTTATTAAATATTATCACCAATAATATTTTGTCAAATGGACAGTGCATATATACATCTCACATAAAAAACCTTATACCACATTTCCTATGGAAATACAAGGGATATTGTCTTTCTGACCAAGAGTACAGAAAAATATAGGCTCTAGAAAGAAAAAGAGAGGCCTACATTTTAGGAAATGAAACCTCTCCAAAGAAATCTATTGAACACCATCTCTTCACACTGGAGGAGGTGGAAATCGGATGATCTGTTCAGGTGCTTAATTTTGAATTTAAGAAATTGTGCCTTAGGGGGCAATCAGCAGTTACTCAACTGGCAAGACCTCCCAACCTGCATATATGTTAAGACTTCCATAGATTAAGGCAGGGGTCAGCAATCTACAGCCCACAAACTGTATCAAAACCCATGAATTAGCAGGCTGGTTCTGGCCTGCAGCAGCTCAGGAAATCTGCAGCATGCTCCAGCCATAGCAACACAACAGAGGTGTCCCCATAGTGCTACTTCCTGCCACATTCTCCCCGTTCCCCAGGGTCCTAGCATTTGGCCCTGTTCTATTTACTGCATTTACTCAAATCCAAGATGAGGTCTGTCAGTCTGTCTGGTCACCCACCCCCTGCCACTGCTGCTTTCCCTACTACATCAGTTTGGGGGGAGAGGGTGGGGGGGAAGGAGGGGAAAAAAACAATGATTTTAAGACATGCTTCTGCTAATTAGATTCCATACACGGAAAATTATGAACACATTTGTAATTTTCCACATACAGAATACAATTCAAAGTTGTCTTAAATTCAGGTAAAATACAGCATTTCCTTCACAGCATCTCCTAATTGCAGGGGAGTGCGGCCCACAGCGAGGATTGGGCTGCAAGTGTCCTGAGGTGGCAAAAGTTTGTCAACCCCTGGAATAATGAGTTCTAGATGGTCTGAAACCCTTTGGTCATGTCCTAGAACCTCTGCAGTATGGTAATAAAAATGCTTTGCATCTTACGTTGAACTTGGCCCAAACAACCTCCAACACTCCAATGACGTTTAAAGTATGTCCAGTTAGCTGGAAAAAAAATTCCTGGAGTTTGCTAGGGAATCATTCGATAAATAGAACCCATCAGCCATACCCCTTGTAAACCCATAACCTCCCAAATGTGGGAGTTCAGGTGCCAGCAGGCAGTTTTCTGAAAGACTGAGGAAAGGACAAAAATATTCAGCACTACCTCAATAGCCTTTTTTCAAAGATTTGGGCAAAAGAGCAGGGTTTTATTCTTCAGTTAGAGAGAGGAAAACAGAATGATAACACGGCCCACATTCCAGAAACAGACGCTGAAGTCAAGCCTGACCTAAGGTACATACGTATTTTGTTAAAAAGCAGCTGCCACCTACTCGGCACATAAGTAAATCAAAGGAACTGATTTATTGAAGTAAACGCTCAGAATATTAGAGCACTTAATATAAAAATGCAGCTGACTAATTCAACATAATATTAATATACAAACACAGACTTAAACGTTTAAGCCTCAAAATACTACCAACATTTCCCCTATTCCATTAAGAATAATGCATTTGTTTGCTGTGCATGACCTAAGAACATAGATGACCTGGCCAAAAACAAATTCCTACCTACTTTATCTGTCGTATTCTCAAGTAACTTGCTCACACAATTCATACTTTTATGGTTGGATGAAATATTAGAAGATACTCATATTGGGGGGCGGGGGTGAGAGGGAGGGAGGAAAAAATGAGTTCCCAGAGGATGATTCTGATTAATGGAGAATGTAAACACTTATAAAGAAATATAATTGTGGTTAAGTTACAAAACTTAAAAGAAATAATTCTGCTTACCTGGTATTTATAAAAAAAATACATCTTCATAGAGATTTTAAATTTTTTAAATGCCATCTGATTTTTCAGAAGAACTTATAAATAACAAGACTGAAGTGGTTAAACATACCACATATTTTAAAAGAATATTTTCTAGACATATTCCCTCTCCCCTGCTTTGTTTTAAAGAGCATTAACAGTTTACATTTGTATTAAGAGGAATGAGAGGCTCCCATCCCACTGCAACTCATGAGACTAGGTTCTGGAGCAGAGAGAGGAAGGGAAAAGACTATATGCCAATAAACTAAATGTTGACACTTTCATTTTTCTTATATGTATGCTTCCTTTCCCATAAATATTTGAAAAAACCCAAAAACCCAGACTGGAGAATGTTTAGTTCATGCATTCAAGGACAACAGGCAAACCCTACTTCATATTTCATCTTTTCATAGACTGAATGAATAGAAAATTGAACTATGAATGGCTTACTTCATGGCTGAGTTTAAAAAAAAAAAAAAAAAAAAAAAAAAAAAGGAGTTGCTTTATGCAGGCGGTAGATAAAAAAAAAAAAAAAAAAAAAAAAAAAGATGCACTTATAAAAGCCAAGGATTTTTTTTTAAAGATACAAGACAGTTGTTTGGCTTTCCAATATTCATTCTGGTTTGCCAAGTATAGCACTTCTCGCGCATTCTTTTAAAATAATATTCAAGTATAGTTTCAGGCTGTCCCAACTGAGGATTACAGATTGCTCCTTTCCCTAGTGTTGAATTCTAAACAAGAAATCCATGGCATAGGTTATGTTGAAACGCTTTAAAAATTTCTTACCAGGAACAAAAGACCATGTAACTCAATTGCTTAAATTCACAATTCGACACAAATAAAACCTGCAGATTTAAACCCAAAAAAACAGCATGTCTTAAAATTCACAAGCTCAAAAGCAAAATAATATATTTGTTGAGCTGCTAGGCTAGGCTAGGCTAGCCAAGAATGGTTACACTTCTCTCAATCCAAAGGTCAGCCTAAGATTTGCTACTTAAGAGGTAACAAGAAGCCTGCTGTTTTCAAGGACAGCAATTCAATTCCAAGTCTGAACTGTAAATGTGATATGCAGTAAGTTTCTCAGTCTTGACAGGTTAGGTAAGAAAGGTTGCTATTTAAGGTGATGCCCTCTGGGTGAAGAAAACTGAAGGAATAGCACACACTATGATATACAGTGTAAGCTATTACACCTATGTAGCAAGTAATCCTAAAACCATTCATACAGAGGGACCCTAAAGTATGAAAGATTGCAATAGTCTGCTTTTCTGATGTTGTCTAAATAAGTCCTGCTACTGACACTAATACAAGAAACCCTGTATTTTAAGACAAGAATAAAAATATACATCAGACCTTATTTACTGCTTGACATTCTAACTAAAGAGACGCAAGAGGGCTTACAACACAATTCTATTCTGTCCCGGCTCTTGGGTCACACCAATCATCACAATATCTTAGCATCTTAAATGCCCTACCAACTGATCCATGTATCCCAAACTTGTCACTCTTCTAAAACCACACCCAAGGAAAAACACTTCAAAATGGAGGTGAGAGGTACAACCAAAGAAAAGAAAATAATACTCCAAGCCAAACACAGAATTCTTAGTTTAAGAAACTCAATCTCTTGGGATAAAGATGCTGTATGATTCTAACAATTGCAATCTTCCAAAATGTAATAAAAGCAACACCAGGAAATCCAAAACCAAGGATAAACAAAAGGGCCTCAAACATCCTTCATAAGCAAGTCACTGTGGAGAACATTAACTCACAGAAGCAGCATCCTAATAAGAATACACACCAGAGAAAAAACTGGCCCACGTTGTATACTAGTGCATTCCTTTCTGTTAACTTTATCAAAATTAACATTGCTGGAAAAATACTTTTAAGATTTAATGTATAAGAATATACCCACACCTAAAAAGTTAAAAGCAAATATACTCAAATTATAATTTTATGCTGAGATAAATACTCAGTGCAATGCATCTTAACCACAGCATAAGGATTACTCAGACAATGCATGAAACCCATCTATGCTCACAAAGGTCCCGATATTGAAAGTGCTGTGATATTAGCAGCCCCAAAATTGGCTAGTTCTGTTATTTTCAAAAATTTCTAATAGTCACCGTCAGGGCTGCTATTAAAAGCTGTGAAAACCAGGGAAGAAAAACTGCCTATCTTCCATTAAAGCTCTTTGACATCTGCTTCCCCATCACCAGGTCTGGTACAATGTTAGTTACAAAGCAGACAGTTCTGTTAGCAAAGTTAACCATAGCATAAATTTTAATTATAAAGTACAGTAGGGCTGAAAAGTCATACACATTAAATGGTGTATAAATTTAACAATAGGAAGATGATTAGAGTTTGTTACAATATAAACTACAGGCAACAAATTGGGACTGGCATTGTGTTAAGTCAAGCGAGTTTTGCACTTATTCAGTGCACATAAATGAAGTACGCTGTATTACACTGTTACATGGAAACAGACTGGAGTAGGGACAATACAAATTCTAATCTGAAATTGGAAGCCAATGTTACGAGGTGAAATTCTGCATTTGTTACACAAGCATAAGATTTTGGAGTACATGCAAGAGCACATGAATTTGGAAATACTGGCTTCTACAAACACCTGTGCAGTACTCCTCCACCATAAACTCAAAACCTAGTTCTTGTTTTTGGAGAGGTTAACATTCCAATGAAGTGACTAAGGTCAAATTCTGCAACTCTTATTCATGTTACTGTTCCCAGTAATTTAGAAGAGGAAACACCCTTTTAGGTGTCTGCCTTGATGCAATCTATCACAGGCAAGGATACCACACTTGCATGTCAATTTTTGGTTTTTGCCCTCAGTGATTCTTACAAGGTAAATACAAATGTAACAGAATCAGTTAAGGTAGAATTTCTCTTTTCTAATCTTAAGAGTGTCCAGCTGATTTTTATAAATATTATTATTAATAATAATAAAACAACAATAATAATAATAATAATAAAAAACCTATCAAAATAAAGACTTCCATGTGAAATTGCCAGCCTAAATAATTTTCTTTAATGGTATTACAAGCCAGTGGCAAGTGGTTTGGGATAATAATGTGGAAACAACTTCAATTACAGTAACTCTTCAATTACCAGCACTAGAAAGATAATTCCTAAAGAAGTCCCATGTTGCAGCTATATTAAATTATATTATATTAAAAAAAACATATAGAGGCAGTATAACCAGCAAAACTCTCAAAAACTAAATGCTCAATTCTGGAAATTCATAATTGTATGTATTTCTCAATATCTGTCTGCATGTGAAGCTACTGCTTTAGAGTCTGGCTGGTAAACACATCAGTGTCATAGATTATCAAGTGGCATAATTAATTTCAATGGAAACCATGAGACTGGCTTAACTCTTTTAAAAGTTTAATCAATGGTATATCTGCTAAATACACAACGGTGAAAGAGCTAAGCTCTGAAGGTACACAACTAAGATTAATAGCTTGATTTCCAACACACTATTAATTTTTCAATACGTTAGCACCCGCAAGCCCCAGGAGAATTGTGGTGCCATCCTGCCAGACACTGCATTGTTAGGAATGCACAAATTTTTCTAAAAATGCTACAAGTGCTGATCCTGGAAATCCCTGGTGTAGGTGTAA
>NW_017728886.1:67425492-67430556 GCF_001723895.1 Crocodylus porosus | reverse complement strand
TGAAGATACATGTAAGCAAAGAATACAAATACAGTTGGCATCATTAGCAGAACAGAGAGGCAGGGAGGATGGACAGATCTACAGCTATAAAGTGTAAAATCTAGATAAGATGCATGCATGCATCAAAATGTATAAGCACATTAATATTTACAATCTGATGCTACATGTCATAACTAAAATGAACTCCTACTGAATGCAATGGAGCGCTGAACCTCCCCTCCTTTGTAATACATGCAATTCCATTGATTTCATTAGCATGGCTCCCAAATTATATTGTTATAAATCAGTGTAGAATCAGGCCCTGAAAGTTTTGCTAAAAAGTTTGCAGGATTGTGCCTTTTTTTTTTTTTTATGTATTTTATTTGGGTGCCTTTTCATAGGGTTTGAGTGTTGCTGCCTAGATTAACACTGATGCGTGCTGGTAAAGCAACACTTTAAAGCAAGCTCTCCGCGTGCACAGTCCAAGCCTGCCAATCCTCATCATCTAGTGATTGATGTGACAGCACAGAATCGCTTAAATAGCTATTCTCCAAATCTACCTTTCCTCCTAAAGAGGGGTGGGAGGAAAGAGAAGGAAATGAGTATTAAAGCAGGTCTCAGTTTTAAGTAATGAAACCAAGATGCATTTGTTGTTCACTCCAACCTTTCTGACTTGACCATCTGGGACAAGGAAATGCAGTACTTTACAGCGATAAGTATTACAGTAGTCTCCTAGCATGCTGAGTTACTGATCTGTCTGAAATGTTTATGGTTAATTAGATGTAAGTTACACTGACAAGTTTCAACATCAGTCATACACACATACACACAGAGAGATATATTTTATATGACTACAAAACCATCTGAGTTTTACTAGCAATAAAAGAATGTCAGCTTTTATCATGCAAGCTACTATTAAAACCATGTGAAAGAACCAGTCTGTCAAGAAAGAATAAGTATCTTATTATTGTGACCACACTCAGAAAACTGATGTATAAACATAATCATGATGTAATAAATATTAAGAAAATGAATGACAATGTTACATCAATGACTATCTAAAAAGGAGCAGCATCAACAGAGAACAGGGTACCTTTTAGCACTAGTTGACAGCTTAGCAGCTGTTTTGCTGGATATCTTGCCTTCCTTTTTCTTGGGTTGAACCTGCTCCCTTTCCTGTTCCTGTTGAACACCTTCACGCTGATCTCCATCAGAGCTGCCTCCACTAGTGCTTGGACTATCATCAACTCTCTGCCCCTCAGCAGACATCTTAGACTCTGGGCTTAAAAAAAAAACAACACACACACACACACACAAAAAACACCTTTTTAATTTTTATGGGGGGGGGGGAACAGAGGAACACCCCACACATCCTAGAAAAGGCTTCTCTAAGGATCTGATAGCACACTGCTGATTTTTTTTTAGTATTCCTAAAGTTAGAATACTAACGATATTTTATACTTTTCTACAGTACAATATGTTTGTGTTTGTCACAGTACTAAAACCATCTAGTATTTAAAAAAAAAATCTAACCTTTGATATATACACAGTAATTCAGGAGTCAGTCTTTTTTAATAAAAAATGAACGTTTTCTATTTTTATGCAAATTTTCTATTTGATATAATGTTTATCATTTTTAAAAAGGACATACAGCCCAGTTTACTTAAGTGGAAAATAAAATGAGTCAATATTATTAGCCACTGTTAATAAGAAGGATAGGCTCAAAGGAATGGCAAAGGGATTCAGTCTTGCATCACTAGGATACTGGTTCAAGTCTGACACAGCACGTTAAAAACTGGCAGCTATTACTTTCTTAAAGACTACATGTTAGCCCATGTGAAATAAATCTGTGGGCTCAGTCCAACTAGGCAGACTTCCATGTTAATCTGGACAAAATCCACATCTTAGTTTGTACTTTTAACAGACACCTTAGGAAAACAGCAAGGCATTGAAAGTGAACTGTTTTCCTTTTCTAGAGATGGTACTTATAAGCTAGGGGTTAAGCATATTGGTGGAATTAACGCAAGGGAATTTGTCTGCTGACGCCTGTCCTTTGAGCACACGACTGACTCGTCATCGTATAAAACTGTCAAAGAACAACAAGCATTTAGAAATCTAATTTTATTATATTTGATATATTTCATGTATCCAATTCTCACAGTATTTCCACACTTCTTTTGATAGTGAGCTATTTCCATTTCTTTCTTCACTTTCATCAATGGAACTTAAAATACCAACAGTTGAAGAAAAATAAAGCACAACCATTAGAGCTGTCATCCCTTTCAAAGCTGTCATGAGTAAGGGCTGCCTCACCCCTTCTAAGAGATTGCCAGCTGTAGTGGCAAAAAGGTTTAGATGAGTTTATTAAAAATCTGAATCACCACTGGAAAGGCTTTTTTACCTTCCAGTTTATAATCTAAACTGTACCAAAATGACATGACCATGTTCTTCTATATTTATTATTCTTCTTCCTTTCTTTTTTTTTTAAGAAGACAAGGCCAAAATTTTAGGCCACAGATATTGTAACTTTATCCTTTTAAACTACATAAAGAGATCATGCACTTATTATAGAAAAATACATCTCAATTATTTTGTGCTACCATTGTCCCCCAAAGGAGAAAGAAAGGATTTCAGGCTCTTTGACGGACAGCATAAGAACTGCACAATAGTCTGCACATACAACTCACAAGAACTTTATGGAAAGCTCCTAACTAAACATTAATGTACCACTGTAATAAAAACCTTGCATCTCCCACACAGGTATGGAAAGAGAGGACAGAGAAAGAAAAAGGAACACCGTTTGGATACTATGGAGAAAAAAACATTTAAAAAAGATTAATGCTTCTTGTATAAAAAAGAATTTACTCCTGCTATTCAGTTAGGAGCCTTATGAAAATCAGAAATGGTCAAAGAACACCATTATACTTTAGAGACCATTATTTAAGCAATAAGGGGCCAATTTTGTATGTCATCATTCATGGGAATAAATCCAATTGACTTTAGTATGAATGAAATCTCTGCGTAATTTACAAGATTATATATCAAAGTAACTGGAACTTCGGAGGGATAGGATGGTTCAAGAACCTTTAAAGGGAGTAAAATACTGGGAGGTAGTGATAAAGAATGCTAAAATAGATTACCCTAATTTATCATCTACTTTGTTTTGATTATGAAAACTAGTACTGAAAACAGTCTTGGTGGTGCATTTGAGAATGGAAAGCAAGGCACTATTTTATTGCTGGAAGTTAAGAATGAACAATTCTTTTGAGAAAATAACTTTTCCCTACATCAGAGACATAATAATGTCTTTTATGTAATTCACAATTCAACACAGGTTAATTTTTAGGTATTTACATCCCGGTTGTCAAATCTTAAGGGAAAGAAACAGAAGATTTAGAGATAATAAACACACAGCAGCTGTATGCTGACAGTTTCAAGACTGTTACAGTTATTAAAGGCATATTTTGACTTTGTAGCCATATGTACTATTTTACTTAATTTTCAGATGGAGGTAGAATATAATACATTTTTTCTTAAAGCATCTGCAATAGCCTTTATTTAGACACTGATCTTTCATTAAGTCACCTAATTGTAAAGAGAGGGCATACAATGTACCTGTTCTGCATAAATGCTGGCCCAAAAGTCAGCAGCATGTTTAATAAAGACTCTTTATACCCAATGCCTCCTGTGAACGATTCTGCTATCAAACGTCTGTATTCACTTTGTAAGTTCAAGTTACTATCCAACAGATAAACACTGTAACAGTCACCCAAAGCATATAATTACTGTAAGTGGTAATGCCAGCTTTTACAACAAGGAAATATTTAAATCTCTCATTTGACATCTGGCTATTTTCTCACCTCTCTTCCCCCTTCTACACAGACACAAATATTTAAATAAAAAAAGTAACGTTAAGTGGTTGGAAGTTCAATCTAACCATGAGAAAGAGATTTAAAAGGGTTGGAGGAGTCAAACTTTTGAAACATGGGCATAACTACGAAAAAACAAACAGCAAGACAACAGGTTCAGGGGAACAGCAACAGGGGGAAGGCATGGTGGGGAAACATTTCATTGGAAAAAAAAAAAAGAGATTCTTGTGTAAGTAAGGTGTAAGGATTAACAAACACATCCTTACACCATACAAACATACAGAGGTCTTGAAGCCACCTACTCCTAAATCTGCCTCAAGCAGTAGCAAACTCCAAAACAACCCCCCACTACATACCACCATGTCCGCACTGGATTCCCCATTTCCCATCCAGAAAGGCGAACCTCATGCCAAAAGAAAGGGGTGAAGAAGATAAACAAAAATAAAATTGAAGGTAAGAGGAGACCTGGCACCAAACTCCATCAGCAAAATTTAAGTGACAAAGCGTCCAAAAGCAAACATTTCTTCCATTTCTAAACACCGTGTCCCTTCAAACAGACAAAAATAAAGTAAAATAAAATAAAATGAAATAAACCCCCACCACCATCACCAAGGGAAAGAAGAGATCCTGGCAACATGCGGCTGGCTGAGTCCCAGGGGCATGCGATGATGTCTCTCTAAAGCGGCCTTAATTTCCTATAAGCAAAGATAAATGGAACATTTCTGCCGGGTCCACGAGCAGCCGCCACCGCGGCCTCACTTCATCTTCATTAGAAACCGTAAAGGGCAAAAAAAGATCAAAACATTACGGGGGAGAGAGAGGACGGGAGGAGTCCGGGGTCGAGTCCGCCAGGCCGGGGACTGCGGGAGAAACAACCCCTCCGGTGCTGGTGCAGCTTGGGACTAACACCCGGGGGGAGCAAGGACACGGACACGGGGGGACACGGAAACGGGGGGGCGGTCACACACGAACGCACACACAGTTGGAGGGGACACGGACACCCACGTGCCGGGGGGGACCCCCCACATGGCGGCCCCGCCCCGCCCCCGCGAGATGGACGCGCTGGGGGGGAGGGGCGGCCAGGCCGGGCTCAAGGGGCAGCGATGGGGCTGGGGGGGAAGGGGGGAGTCCCCGTTACCTGCGGGTCTGCCTCCGGCTCCGGCCGCTCCCCGAGGCGCGAGCCCGCCCCGCGCTACCCCTGCGGCCGCTCCGGCTC
>NW_017728886.1:67406773-67425392 GCF_001723895.1 Crocodylus porosus | reverse complement strand
CGCCTTAAAGGGGAACGCACACCCCGCGCCGCCCCCGACAGCCCCAGTCACCCGGCGGCAGGGTGCTGCCCCCAGAATGGTGGGGCTGTTCTGCCCTGCGACCCCCATGGACCCGCCAGCCCTCGTTCCTGCCCTGGCTACACAAAACCCCTTGGGGCGGTGCCCCCTTGGGGGAACCACGGGTGCTCTTCGCCCCCTCTCACTCACTCCTGAATGAGGGAACGGGCTCCAACCCCCCCCCCCAGCTAGGCCTCGGGTTTGCACCAGCAGCATCATTTCTACTATCTTCACTAGGATCATCATCATTGTCATCAGTCACAGGCCTGATAATAATATTGATCATGTCTTGACTGAACCCAGCCTCACCCACATAGAGACCCCGGGCAACCATCTGCCTCTCCTCGTCCCCCACCACCACTGATTTTTTTGGCCTTGAAAGAACTGCGTTAGGCCAACTGCAAAGGCCGTTGGAGAGAGGTCGTTTAGCCTTGCTGGGTCTGCAGGCAAGACCGGTGCTGGAACAGCTGTTCAAAAAACATGTGAGGGAAAAGCGTGTCGGGGGCATGTCTGACATTATGCGAGAACTTCGGGGGGGAGGGGGAGGGAGTTCTGCCACTGACTTTGAAAGGGCCAGGATTTTACTTGTCTTACAATTGTTAACAAAACCTGGAATACACTAACGCGGGAGGCAGGCCAGAGACGCGTGGTATGGGCTAACTAAGGAAGATGCACAAGCTTTTGTGAATGGCAGCGCCCTTCATCTGACGGCAGCCTCTGCTGAAGTGAGCTTCAGTTCACAGGAGCTCCTGCTCCACAAGCATCTTCCATAGTTAGCCCACAAGTTCTATGCCCTGCCTTCTGCACCACTCATTGTATCCCAGGTTTTGTTCACAATCGTAAGACTGAACCGTAGACAAGGAAAATCATGGCCCTTTTGAAATCAGTAGCAAAACTCCCCTGACGAATTTGTCTCCTAATGCTGAGATATGCCCATTACAGCATGCTCTCTTATGTGTGTTTTAAATGGCTGTTCAATTGTTGGACATGCACTGAACAAATTTGGTTTTGTAATACAGGAGCTTACAGCTTTCAAAAATATAGACAGTGCCATTAAAAATTACCTAACACAGAGACCCTTGCTCTGAGTGTGTTTTAGGTATATGGTGCAGCGGACTGTACTCATGCACATACTGACAGCACCATACCTAGACTCCTGGTGGCCCCAGATAAACTTTTAGTATCAGGCCCCTCTTCGCGAGAGATGATGATAATAATCAGATAACGGGGGGGAAAAAACATTTTCAGTCTTCCTTTCTGTCCAGTCCCTGGGCGGCCACCCAGTTCACCCATGTCGGTGTCGGCGTCTGCATATTGGGTCAGTGCATAGTTCTTTAACTGCACAGCAACATGGTGATTCCAGTTGTTTTGCTTCTCGACAGCCATGCTTATTTGTCCTTAGCTGTGCCCTGGAACACTTGATTGCACTGGAACAAACTCCAGTTATTTGGATACTGGTGGTTAAGTGTATAGGAGCTCTTCAGCCGCACTGTCTTTTTGTAAGATGCTTATATTCCATTAAATAGTAGAATTGGCGAAACTGAGTACGAGACATTGATTTCAAGGCTTCTAAAACAGCCCTGAACTAATTAAATCCTATCAATGTCAAGGCTGTCATTAGAGGCATAAGGCCCTGAGATACAAGGTGACAATGTAGTAGTAAAAGCAGGGCAGCCTGTTTCTGTTGTTAGTGAATATTATCTACATTGAATTTGGGTAAGTGCATGCTCTAGGTAAGAACATAGCTTTTTTTTTTTTCATTTCTGAGTTTATGGCTTGAATAGAGTCCATTGCATTACATAAAGCACACTTCTGTTAAGATCTCTTGATTTAACAATGCCTCGGATTAGGGCAGGTATCTCAATTAACATCTATAAAGTTAAAGACACCTCAGCCTGCACTTCATTTAAGAATACTTCATTTAGAAAACATTAAGATAAATGTGTGTTACCAGGAGGATTCAGCAGCACTGACCACCCCCCCACCCCCAACACACACACATACACACTCCTACAGCAAGTCAAGAGGATTTCTATCCTCTTCTTTGTAGACTTAAAAGAGCCCTAGAAATCAAGTAGGTCAAGGTATCAAGCACACTAAGTCAAGAAATTAAAGAGTTACAAGTTCCACTGCACTTTTAAATTGTGTTCTTTGTATGTGCATGTAGTCTTTTCTATTCCTATTTTTCTTTTTTAGTAATTTTAGCATTGTTGTTTATACTGTTAAATGTCTACAGATTATTAACTGTGCCCAAATGTTTACTTTTGCATTTCCAAGCTTTTGTTTGTTTGATATCTCAACCTTAATAGCTGATCCATCTCAGATCTTCTCAGTGCAAGTGTATCTATTTTGTTTTCACCTTACTCTGCTATCCAGGAGTTATATCAGCTATACACCCCCCACCACACACACACACAACTTGAGTAGTCCTGTGGCTTTGGCCTCAAGGGTTGCTGTCAGCTATGCCCCTTTTTGCCTACCTGTGCTTGCTATGCTTAAAAGGGAGGTATAAGAGCCTCCGTGGTAGTGCTGTGCTAACCAAAGATTCCTCCTCCAGTGCTGGCTACATAATTTCTTTTTGCACTGGTGGAGTACCATAAAGTAGGCAGAATAGACTAGAGGACCTGGCCTGCCACATATCCTGTATTTCCCCTAACAATACTTATCTTTCTCCCCATTTCCAAGTATTTTTTTCTTTATACTCTTTCCAAATGTGTCTACCTTCCCTGTGATCTTGTTTTGCTTTTGTTGCCACTTGGCTGATCTCTACTCCGTTTGCTGGCACTCGTAAAATGAAATTTGCAAGACTCCTGATCTCTGAAGCACTGAGACGCGGCATTTCAGTGACTCAGAGATCAAGATTCTTATTAATTTTACTTTATAGCTGCCAGCATGCTCTACAGCATATAGAATAGAGTGCTGTGGAGCAGCAGGGAGAGATCTAGTGGAGCGACCTACAATAGAAAATATGTTACATATTCAGTTTAATTGCATGAATTGTGATTGCTAAAATATTACATCCTAAATCAGAGCAGTCATGACTGAATTCTAAATACTGGCCCTAAGCCTTAATGGACAACTACAGTAAGAAGAAAAATTGTTATTTCCCTAGAAGCTTGACAGAAACTATTTTAAGCAAAGAATTTTCCTAGCATCCTAAAGGAAACTGATTTTATGAGTATAGAGATAAGTTATTACTAGCTTGGCTTCTTTATTTGGTCTGCAGCAATGTAAAACCTCCCAAAGTATAAGGATTTGTTCATCTCAATCTGTTCGAGCCATTAAACATGAAAATAGATTCAGTCCCATGCAAACAACCACAGACCTCTCTCCTTCTATCATCTATAAAATCAGGAAACTTCAGCTTCCCCTCCTCTCCTTTGCTAGTGAAGCAGCTTCCACTAACTATCATTCAGATGGAACCAAAAGAAAAAACTAGAACAATAACAATGTGGAATCAGTGAGCCTCACAGTTCTCAAGCACACTGCTATCCAGGATTCAAAAGAATAAAGATAAAACATATTAAGGCTGGGTGGGAGGGAAGTAATAACTTGCTTCCGTGTCCTTAATAAAAGCCTGACTTTTTCTTCAGGGTAGGAAATAAATCACTGCTTAGTGTCATGAATGGAGGCTTGTTTTATGTGCTAGTTTAAAGCCCAACTTAATATAATTGCAGAGGATAATACCATGATAGGTTAAAGACAGAAATTGCTAATAACTGAATCCCAAGACCAAGCTACTGTTTATAGGAATTTATTGCTCTTGTACATTCTTCAGGGATCAACAAACAGACACAAAAAACTGCAAACCCAAAATAAAACTTACTATTTCCAAAGGTATTCTAAAACACTGACCTGCAAATTACACACATTTTCTATCTAATTCACTATGCTATTGGGGCAGTAAGACCTCATGAGGCAGGGGTAAAAAAAATAAGTCAGTAATTTACTTCTGTTCTTTTTCCAATTCCCCTTCTTTTGCTATGGCTTCATAACCTTTAAAATCACATGATCAAAGCTTGGGTTTCTGATCAAAGGTGGATAAACTACAGAAGATCTGTTAATCTCCTTTGTATGTAAGACTACATCCTACAGGGGGAGCCTAACAGATATTTAGCTGTGTTTGAAAAAATAGCATATACAAAATCAGGAACTTGGAGATGACAAGATGTTAAACAGGTTATGCATGGTTGAGAAGGAAGTTGATACAAAAGGAAGAAACTCTAAGCCAATGGTGTTCACCTTTTAGCCTGAAGGCTGGCTATATTTTAAAAACATCAAGTGACCATAATCAAGATTTTAGAGCAGATTGTCTGCTCTCTACAAAGGGAATGGAAATTACCCACAATCTCTCTGCTGGGGATCCCGTCAGCCACACAAGGCCAGACCTTAAGCTTTCTGGATGCAGGCTGCAAACCCTAACAAATACATGATGAAGGTCCTGGTGTGTGAGGGGTGTTCAAGAAGAGGTAAAAGGCTTGAGTTTGGTTCTTAATATGCTTGAAGTATTCCCACTTGTTGATTGGGACTTTAACCATTTGATGTAAATTATGGTGGCCACCAGCTAGAGTCCAGCAGAGAATGGAAAAAACTGAGTGCTGATTCTGAGTCCATTTGTTTTGTCCTGGGCTATCCTTGGTGGATGGAGAGGTGAGTGGAACATTCCTTTGCTTGATGCTCCCATAAGCCTAGATCTTTTCTAGTTTCTACTCTTCTTTTCCTAAGGTTCCAGCAGCCACAGGGAAAGAGGAAGTGGAACAACCACATCAACTGTCCTCCCTTTCCTATAAGACAGCTGGTAGCCAGCTCAGGCAGGGGTTGATAGAACAGCTGCAGCAGGGCAGAGAGTATTTGGAGTACTCTTAAATCACATCAGCTGTTGAATAGGGAAGTACTGACAAGGAGCTGGCAGACAGTGCTTTCTGCTACCTCACTATTGTGATGGGGCTGAGAAAAAAAATTCTGTTTAACAGCTACAAGGAATGGAAGGCAGCAAACACCACCATTATTCATAATCAAATACACATATTTTTTTTTAATGTAGAAAGGTCATAGTTTAGTGTCTGGAGCAATAGAGATGGGACCCTGCCCACCAGTTGAACTCAACAGACTTAAGCCATACAAACTAAACTCAAACTAGTTCTGCTACTCTAGGCTTAGTTAGTACTTGATGATTGCACCATATCTAAGACCGATCCTTGAATGTGAGGCTCTAAGGGAAAGATGATAGCCTACTTGGTGTGGGCTATGAAAGACTGGATTGGAAAGATGTTGCAATATATACATTACATACCCAGATGTGGTAGGTGGGATTTAAAAGTAGAAAAAAGTCTGTTTTTCATATTAAAACATTTTTGGAGCTGACGTATACCCATGCCTTTTCAAAATCTGTCTGAGCATGTGATTCCAGCTAAAGGAGTCAAATAATGTGAAGGGAGAATATATTTGTGCTGCAAGTCAGGTAGAAGGACCTCCTTTTTATACCTTTTAAAATATACTTATCCCTGTAACTAAATTTAGGACCTACATAGCTACCTCTACTGCACTGTTATAGATATGGGGTTCTGAACCTTTCCTGACTCAAAGCACCCCTCAAAAAATACCAGTTCTTACTTTTCACTCATTTCTTGACTACAGAAAAGTAATAGAGCAATTCTTCTGTTGCAAATCACCTTTGCTTAAACCCACTCTTGAACTCATAAGTCAGGTCAGCCCTTTCTTACAAAAAAACCCACAAGACAAACCAGAAGATGAGGTGCTTTCGGTGATTCTCAACTACGGTATTATGACACTCTGCAGTGCCTTGAGGTAATTTCAAGGGTGCAGCTGGTTGTACAAATGATTCACATGCTAAAAACTGACATTTCAAATAGGAATCCACAGTTCCCGTAGTCAAAAATCAGGTGAAAACTAAAGAGCTGGAATTTTCTGAGGGCTGTCTTGAGTCCTTTGAGGTGCCTTGAGTCGAAAAATGTTAAGAATCACTGGTTAGATGCTTCACCTTGGATGTGAGAGATGCAAATTTAAATCCCTCCTGTGCTAGATGGGATGTGTATCTTCTAACCCTCAGAAGCCTGCTCTAGACCCCAATTTCTATTAGAAGGACAATGTTTTTCTTATTTTCCCCATGAAACTTTTCCACTTTGCATGAAAGTCTTGAAGATTTATTGAAGGAGGGGCTGGTTTCTAGGTATCCCACCACCCAGCTGAGTGACCTAATGATGCTATCAAGTCATTCTTATGCTCTCTCAACCAATGAATATTTAATTATTCCTTGAAAAGCATTAGCTGGAGAGACTGTGAAAGTTTGCTGCCATTCATCTCCCAGAATATTGTTATAGCCTGTTTGATAGGCAGAAACAGCCATTTTAATAGCACTGGGATCTTGGGATGTGGGTACCACACTCTTCAGGGAAATAATGGATTTAAATAAGGGACTCCCATCTCCAGAGTGATTGCCTAACCACTTCACCTATTGGTTAAAAGATGGGGGAAGTACATCTTCTTGGCTATTTTATCAGAAATTGATAGCCTTTGTCCACTCACTTGAGCTCCACAAATGAGACAGGTGGAAATATGTCTGTTTATGAATCCCACTGGGACTTAGCTGTAAGGTAGGCATGAAACTGTTCCTTGCTCCCTTGCTAAAACTAAGGGAACTAAGTTATATTGGGAATATTACTGTTTGACACCTAGATATCCAGGGATCTGCTTTCAGAGTTTGGTGGGGGTCAAACCCTGAGAATTTAAATGTTGGTAGTTTGAAAACAGCAGTTAGGCTCCTAAGCCCATCTTGTAAATGTACGCGTTGGTGCCTACTCATATCTCACGGGGTGGTGCTCTGATTTGCGACTTCTTGTGACTGAAACAAAAAATGTTTGCCATTTGAAACCAACAAAAAACTCCATACAAGCCACGTGACCTAGGAAAATACAAAGAGAAATATATTTCAAAATAATTCAAGTACCAGTGATTCATATTTGCTGTAGAACTGGCTACTAAGACAGTATTTGAGATGTCTAAGTATCTAGGGCAACTCAAATTTTGGGGTCTGATATTATAGATGAAGTGCCAATTATCATGAAGTTATCTTTCTTTAAAAGTTACTTGAGTATCATATTAGTAGAACTGGCATTCTACAGCCAGACAGGGTTCTTTGGGTAAATCCAATATCTTTTATTATACCAACTAATAAATAAATCCAATGTCAGAAGAATTCTTCTATTTCTCCAAATTGTAGTATTTTATTAGGGTAACCAATACTTCTTCCAGACCATGGGCACAGGTATAGGCACCAAACTGGCCTCACAATATGCCAAACTTTTTATGAGCCACCTGGAAGAAGAATTCCTCAAGGACTGCACCACCAGGCCCTTGCTATACTTAAGATAGATCAACAGCATCTTCATCATTTGGACTGAAAACCTGCAATCTCTGATTTATTTCCATCAAAAATTCAACAATCATTACTCCTCCATCAGACTCTCTCTTGAATATCCCAACACCAACATTTCTTTTTTAGACACAAAGATCACTATCCAGAATAATAAAATACAGACCAGCATATACAAGAAGCCCACAGAGCAACTACACAGAACCAGTAATCACCCAATATACACCAAGAAAGCTGTAATATAGCAGCCACGCCCTCTGATACCACTGAATTTGCACTGAGGAGACCATTTGTGACTGTCACCTCACAAATATCCGAAGGGCTTCCACTCAACAAAGACACTCCTCCAGAGAGATAGATTACACTTTTGAAAAAGCCACCCAGACACAATGAGAAGAATTGCTGCAGTAGAGAAAGAAAATCCCCATGAATTGCACACCACTGATTTTGACATATCCTTCCTCCCTGGAACTCTATGTGGAAAATCCTCAAACAATTTCAACCCATACTAGAAGAAGACCCAATTCTTAAAGAGGTCTTCCCAGAACCACCCATCTTAGCTTTTAAATAAGCACAGAACTTTGCCAACCTCGTCACCAGAAGCAAACTTCCTATGGCCCAGAACACACTGAATGGATCTAGACCATGCCATAACAAGGAATGTCACCTTCACCCCTTCCTTCAGGGGAAAATGCACAAAAAACCCCCTAAAACTTCCGAGGCTTCAGCCTCGCCAGGGTAACTAAATAACCCCCCTTCCCCTATACCCCTTCGTCTGGGATAACTAAATAAACATAACAATAAAATACTGAATAACAGGCCACTTCCTGCCCTCTTACTAGCCTTCCCAGGACTCTCCCTGAGGGTTTTTGGTTCACTCCAGACCTGTCACCTCCAGCATTACTCTCGTCTACCCGTCACTCCGTCTGGGACTGGCGGTGATGCCCGCCCTGACTGTACCCCCTCAGGGCTCTCCTAGGGTCTTCTCCCACAGCGTGGCTTCCTCTGTGCCCCATCATCCCAGCACTCCCACCTGTGGTCAGTGTTGCTCCTGGGTGCCATTCCAGCTATGTCTCCGGCCAACATGCCTGCTGATCCCTTGTTGTCCTGTGCAGGCTCCTGTTGGGATGCTCTATCTCGCGCTGTCAGTGTCCGCCCCGGCTTGCCATGCTCCATGGGTCCCGGGGGGAAAGTCCCTCTTCGAGCTGGCAGCAGCTGCAGCTCCTCACCCATGCTGTCCACCCCATCTGTGGCATCGGCTGCCATTTTTAACTCCGCTGGCCTACGTCTGACAATGACGTCATTGGCCGACCGTAATTGAACAAAAAGCTGGCTGACAAGCCGTGCAGGCTTTTCATTCCTCCCCTTGTGGGCTGCATCTCAAGCTGCTGGTAAGTGTTTCCCCTTACTTTGTCTCCTGGGACACCTGCATCTCCAGAAGTATAATATATCTCATCCAGTGCACCAAATGCTCTGATGGAAAATATGTAGGAGAAACCAAACTGGAATGAACACACACTGAAAATCTATCAAAGACAAGAATACCCTGTGAGGGCACATTTCTCACAAGATAACTGCTCTCTTTCCAATCTCTCAGTTCTAATCCTCAAAAGGAATTTACAAAACACGTTGCACAGGTGATCCTATGAACTTCACTTCATAAATCTACTGGATACAAAAAATCATGGACTAAATATAAACACTGGATTTATGGCACATTATAACCTGCCTGACATCTGATAACCCAGAGGACCTATTCAACAGCTATATCTTATCACCTCATCTACATTTCCCTTCTCTTCCTCTCCTCCTTTCTCACCCATTGACTGCCTCAATTTGCATTTTCACTGACTGGCGTTCTTGCAAACTGGCCTCTGGTGTCTAGTCTATTCTATTCCATCCAGGAAGAGCACAGAACAACTGCAGACAGACAGTTCCTCAGCCTGAAGAAGGGTGTTTGTACCCAAAAGCTTGCAAAGAAGAATTTTCCTAACAATTTTAGTTGGTCTAATAAAAGGTTAGATTTACCCAAAGAACCTTGTCTGCCTATGTCCTTAGACAAGCACACAGCTAACCAATAAGCCTTTCTACAACCACGTATTTTTGAATAGGAACATTATTGTGACTGAAAACACACAAGGAATATCATTCTGCATCTAACCATTTCTAACCCCTTTAAGTGTCACTATTGTATGATAATGTATTGTGCAATCATGTTCTTTAGATATTGAGAGCCGTTATCTTTAAAAACCCTATTTGGAAATGCAGAAGTCAGTCACTCCTAGGCATGCCCACTAATTCAGCCAGATGATTATTATATTCTGTAATCAGCCAGCCAGAGTTTATTATTCCTCTGAGACAATGGAAGATATAATTTGGTTTTGGAAGAGTTTCAATGGTAGTTTTTCATTCCTCTGAGTCTGCCTCTTTGACTGCACTACATTACTTGCCTACAGTTCCCTAGTGCAGTGGAGACCAGATAAATAGTTTACTATATTACATTTCCCACAAGCTGAAATGCCACCAAAGCTGCGAGTAGCACAGCTGCTTCTACAGCTGCTCACTGAGTCTCCAAGTATAAAACAGAGGAGCAGATACTGGCTGGAAATTTAAGTATAATTGTTGGCTGGAAATTTAAGTATAATGTGCTGGTCACTGCTGGCAGTTAAAAACCCATTGGTCAGAGCCCAGAAGGTGAGATAGACATTGGATCCATCTACAAATTTCCTTTCTCCTCTACTTACATGACTAGGGCCCAAAAATTATATGCATTTTTAATAGGGACCTGATTCAAAGTCCGCTAAAATCAAAGGAATGATTCTCATTGACCTTAATAGCTTTGGATCCATTTCTAATTGCCACCGTTAAATCTTTTAGGGATGCTATACATTTATTTTAACAAAGCAGCACTGGGGAATAGAGATTGTGTTCCTTAAAATGTACATCTCTTTAGAAACCCTAATTTGAGTTAACTCTCTGACATCAAAATTTAGATTTTCTTTGTTTCATGGTCAAAGCTTGAAAATATTTTATTTTACAGAAAAAAGAATTGTGCCATATTGTTGGTTTTCCTATGAAGGGCTTCATATGAAAATTTGCTCTATTTTTATTCCTATGAGTTTATGTCTCAAGCATGGTCCAAAATTCCAGCCAAAACTGAGTCAACAGCATCAAAGTCCTGGTCATCTGACTTCATATACTTTACATTATTTGGTCATCAAACCAGACAAATCCATGTTTGCTCAAAACTGTATATTGACGCATTCTACAAGTGTACACGTCTTAACAAAGCCTACTGACAAAGCTGGATTGAATCTTGAGTTTGTATTGAAGTATAAACCACACTACTTTCATCCCATTTGCCAACAGTCCTTAAACTTATGGGAAGACCATAAAAAGGCAAAAAAACCCTGTCTGTAAATTTCGTCTAAAATAGAACCATCTATAAAAAGTGAAGCAAACATCTGAATAAAGCTTTACTTTGTAGAGCAGACAGAGCAGACCAGTGTCACATGGTGCCTGAGTGGGAATGCACTAGTCTTCAAGGGCCAGTGGATTTTTGGTCCATGGGAGCCTCCATAGACCCCTTTCTCCTGCCAGCCACGTGCTGCTACTGTTGCTGTATCCTGTTGCCTACCTGTAACACTGCTCACCTTGCAGGTAGGCAGCATGGCCTCAGGCAGGACAGTGGAGGTGGTGAGGCCAGGGTGGAGCTATGGGGACAGGAGGGGGGAAAGACTTTGAGTGGGGGTCTGTGCCAGGACTGGGGGAGTGGGACTGGTGGGGTGGGCAGCACAATGTAGGGTGTGATCAGGGCATCAGGATATAAAGATGAGTAGGGACAACTGGAGTGGGGGCAGCATGGTATATATCCATCACTGCAGTCAGACAGGGTTGTCAATCCAAGAAAAGGGTTTTACTGAAAAAATGGAAACTTTTTACTGACAAGCAAACCTTTTTACTTGGTGTTAAATCTCTAAATTTGAACCTAGCCCTTGCTGCTGTCCTGGGCCTTAGCAGAAGTCTTGCATTTGCATTACTTCGGTAAAAACTTTGTAAATTGTTGTTAATTATTTTTCCCTTGGGTCGGTTGAGTTTCATGTACTTCAGGTTTTACTGTGAAAGTTCTGGAGGAAAATGGGCTTTTCTAGTTAAGAACAGGATACTTAGGGAGATTTACTGTGTGACTTTGGGCAAATCACTTAATTTCCCTTTCCAGACTGGGGTGATCCAAACCTCTTTATGTGATTAACAATTTATTGATAGTTATTTGTGAAGGACATTGACAGCCTCAAAACAACATGCAAAATATAACTCCTGAAAGCAGAAGTGAAAGCAAACTGCAAGATTGTAAGTTTGGTTTCATTTTCCACAATATAGCTGTAAAGCTGAATTGTGCTATCATTTTTCACTTGAGGAATACAGGGAAATAAACATTATGGAGCTCAGGTTATAGTTTATATTTTCAGTAAAAACAGCATGTACACTTTGAAGAACCTTATTGGGACCTCAGAAATGCTAAATAAACTCCAAATAAATATTATCGCAGTTCTCAAGTTAAATGCATCTTTGAATCCTTTATGTTCTCCTCTGGGACACCCTACATGAGTCTCATTTCTCTTATCAGCTTTCTTGGGCAGAAACATACATTACTTTCCATCACGCTGGAGATTTAGGGCTATTGTCCCCTTGAAATTCACTGTGATTATCCCAGCAAGTTTGAGGAAAGCTCTGCTTTCTCTAAGGGGCAGTGACAGAGTTAATCAGAGACAGGTAGTTAGCTGTGTTTGGCTGAAGTCAGGCAGAAGGCAGAGTAGATTTTTACTTTATAAACTAACTAAATCAGATATGCATAGCATAAGCTTTTGTGAGTTTAAGGTCACTTCATCAGGTGCTGTGAAAGACATGTACAGAGCACAGTATCAGAGTAGAAGAGATAATCAGATGAGTCAGTTTTATCAAAGCAGAATGCAAAGGTGTTTGGCATATATAATATCCAAGTCTAATTTTTTCAATTCAGTCTGAGTGTCTCTGTGTGTCAGATCAGATCACATCTATTTGTTTGAGAGGTTTCTCCTGCCAGGTCTATTGAACAAAGTAAAGTTAGGCAATGCTATTTTCTTTGGAGTGTAAGTCATGTTACCTGTTTTAGGCTAAGTACAGACATTCAAAAATCTTGAGAAGGAATTGGTCTAATTTATGTGGGTTTCTGTAAGTGGCCTATGCTAGATCTGTAGTGAACAAAACACACATTCACCCTCTTCTGGAGTGAGGGAAGCATGCAGGCTGCCTGCACTGGCGGAGGCCAGAAGGTTGGGGGCTATTCCTGCATACCATGGGCACCCCGGGCTGCTGGAGACTGCTGATTGTCCCTGCCACCTCTGACTGACTGTCAGGTATGGGCACGCATGCCCCTAAAACTCTGCCATGTCACCACACCCTCCCCCATGCCCAGCCCTAGGCTTCCAGAAGAGCCCCATGGCAAGAGCTCTCTGTTGTGAGTTGCACATGCCTTCATGTCCTAGCCTGCCCACACCCTGCCATGGTGACCCACCACCCATGTCCAAGCAAAGAGACCCAGGAACTGCAGCATGTCCTGCTTGTCACCATGTGCAACTCTCACTGGAGGCTGCAGGATATCATGTGCACACACCTGGACATGACCTGGCAGCAAGTCATTATGGCATGCAGTTTCATGCCCTGAGCCAGCAGCCAGATGTCCTGAGCTGGGCCATCCACCACACCCTGTGCCCACCAAGCATTCTCCAATGAGGATGAGGCCACCAAAACTCCATGGGAGATTTAGGGCTATTGGCCAGTGTGCTCTGGCACCACCTCCTTACTACTGAGTGCCAGTTCTGGGCCTGCACCACCAGCACCAATTGGTGGGTGCAGATTGTCTGGGACATCTGGGACAACAAACTGTGGGTGCATACCTTCATGGACATCATCACCCAGCTGGCCCTCCACACTGTGTACTAGATCATCAGCATACAGCCATCCCTCACTCTGGAGAAGTGGGTGGCCATCACTGTCATAAAACACCCCCAGCACTTACCACTATTTAGCCAGCCAGTTTGGCTTGGGCAAGACCACAGCTAGAAAGGCCATCTGGGATGTGTGCCTGGTCATCCAGGATGTCCTGGCCAACTGCTTCATCCACCTTGTCAACCTGCAAGACATGGCTGCTAGCTTCTTCTGCATGGACTTCCCCAACTAGGTGGGGGCCATGGATGGCACCCACCTCTACATCCTCTGCCTGGCCCAGGCTGCCAAGGTGTTCATCAACAACAATGGCTACTTCTCTGTTTTCCTGCAGGGTGTTGTATATCACTGGGACAACTTCACCCACATCTTCGCCAGCTGGGCAGGCAGCGCCCATAATCCCCCTAACTTCTGCAACTCCCTGCTCCCAGGGCTGATGGAAAGTGAGTGCTATGCCCCCAGGGTACCTGGGTTTTTTTTGTCATTGTCAACATCATAATCCACCCCCATCATCAGGGATCCAGATACCGCCTCCTGCCCTGGCTCATGAAGCCCTATGGGGGCAACTGGACTGCTGGCAGGAGCATTTCAAATACTGCCTGAGTAGGTGCCGCATGATGATAAGAGTGGCTTGCTCAGGGCTTGCTACTGGGCTCTAAGTGGGCACCTCAAGGTGAGTGAGGAGAACCTAACATGATTCCTAATCTGTGTGTGTGTCCTCCACATCTGCAAGACCAGGGAGGAGGTGGCATGACCAGAAACCTGGACGGAGGTGATATGGAGCATGGACTAAGCATGGCAGATCAGGCACATACAGCTCAGGGATGGGGTTGAAGCCAAGCCCACCGCTGATGTTGGGGATGCTGGACCTACCCAGTGGCAGGCAATCCAGATCTGTGAAGCCCTGTCCGACTACCTCCTCAACCTTGAGGAGCCCTCCCTGGATGAGTAGGGCTGCAGGTCTTCAAGAGGTTTGTGAAATGGGGCAATATAACCTGGAAGGGGTGGTTAGGATGGGGAAGGGGGAGGGCATTGGAGTCAATGGAATGCTGCTGGGGTCGAAGTCAACAAACATAAAACCTTGAAGGGGAGGCCTAGGGTATGGGAGCCTTAGACCTGGAACTTGAGAGTGCAGACCAGTGACTTCTCCAGGAGCTGGACAGGTGGGCAAACCTGCACCCACCATCCATCTGAGAGGGCTGCAGGGCGGGGGTGGGGGCAGGAGGCAGCTGCTGGGCAGGGTGTGGAGGAGGCTGCAGAGCAGGAGGTATCACCACAGCTTTCCTCATGGGACCCTGTCCCTAGCACCCAGTCTCCCCCTTTGGAGAGCCTGGCCCTGTAACCTTCAGTCATACCTGGGGCTCATGTCATCCAGCAGGACTAAGCCCCTGTCATGTTGGAGCCGAGGCTGTACCCAGCTGCACTGAGAGGGTAAGCCATGCACCAGGACTTGCACCTTAACTTATCCTCCACTCCTTCCATCCATCCAGCCTTCCAGCCTTCCATCCACCCTCTCTCAGGCAAACTCTTACCTATCCATGGACACTAAGACCCCATGGGCACCACCGCAGACCCTGGATGACCCCATCCTGTCCACTTCCACTAACCAATGCCCATCACAGAACTGAGACTATGGGGAGATAAGGGAATTCACCGTCACCAGATCTGAGGCAGAGGCTCAGCTCCAGCTCCAGAAAGGATACTACAACAGGGATGGCTTCAGCCAAAAGATGCAGGTGCAGGGCCACAACTGGGACTAGTTGCAGTGTCACACCAAAACCAAATGGCTGAAGATGAAGGGTAGGCACAAGCATGATGCCAATAAAAAGTCTGGGGCCCAGAGGCAGACCATGCCCTTCTACAAGGAGATGTTCCTCTTCTTCACCATGGACAAAGCCATCGAGACCCTGTACACCTACAACAACACTGGGTGGTAAGAATAGTCGTCAGCAGGGACCCTACTGGAGGAGAAGGCAAAGGGAGGCTCCAGGAGGGCAGGAAAACCAGGTGCCTAGAAGCAGGTCCTCAGGGGCCACAGGGCAATAGCACAGCTTCTGGAGTTGGTCCATGAGGTGTCCACCCTGTTGATGCTGATCCCCACATCATCACTGGATGCTGGAGCTGAGGTGCACCTGCAGCTGGACCTGAGTGTCCTTGACATCTCAGATGTGGCCAAGAGCAAGGAGCGCTGCATTCAAGAGCAGAGGGAATGCTCAGATTCCAAGCTCCAGAAATCAGGACTTGGAATCTGAGCCTGTGCCTTCCACCTCACAGGAGCCCCCCTCACCCGGTCCTTGACCCCATAGACTGGAACAGAGCATATGGGCCCCAGGACACCATTCCCCAAGCTGCTGCCATGGGTGTTCCAGACCCACTCCTCCAAAACCTGGCTATCCCACTCCCAGATGTGCAGAATGCCACACAACACCCCCACTCTCCTCATTACCAGTGCAGTGGCTGCTGCTGCAGCATGTTCCTCTGAACCTATGGTCAGTCCTCCCCCCACTTCTGCTGATGAGTCATGCCCTGAGTGAGGATACCATGCTGCCTGGGAACGTACAGTTTGCCCTCTTACTACACAGCTGTGATGGGGACCCGGGCCCAGGATAATGCAAAGCTCCTTGGGGGATGAAGGAAGGGAGAGCAAGGGGTGGGGTGGTTTGCTACAGGCCATCCCTACAGTCAGGCCATTGTGGCCAAAAGTCCAAGAAGAGGTTGGGGAGGCATTGCAGGGGCAAGGTGGGAGAATGTATTACCTGGCTCAAAGTGCAAGGCCCCAGGTCAGTACATGCTCTTTCAGCACTGGGCAGATCATTCCTCACCTTCCCTCCCCCTGCATCTAGTCCTGGACTGCAGCCAAGGAGCTAGCCCCCGCCCCCCCACTCCCTAACCTTGGGCAGCTAGCAGCCCATCTCCCTTTCTATGGGGACATAAATCTGCCTCATTCACATTTCCCTGCCCTATCTCTCAGGGTCATGCTCAGCTCCTGGAAGAAGAGGAGCTTCCTCCCAGCTAACCAGAGCAATGGTGCTGAAACAGCTTCCCGTTCCTCTTGGACTCACGGGAACAGTTGCAGTAAAACTGTTTATTGAGCTGTTCAGGCACACTGCAAAAAAACAGGTGCAAATGCAGGTGGATAGGTGCCCTGGTTGGTACCATGGGCCTGGGTGGCACAGAGGACCCCAAGGTCAGAGACAGGGACATACAGCTATCTATGAGAACCACAGGAGTTGCAGTACAGCAGGAATGAGAAACATTCCCCCTGCTAAACAACCCCACTCCCTCCCTCCTCCCCTTCCAGTCCAAGAAAGTCACTGATGTGGTGGCAGAAATCCCACAAGGTAATTGTTATCTCAGCCACTTCAGTCCTGCTGCCAGGGAGACTCTGAGTCATAAATCTGGAGAGGCTTCCAAGTGGCACTCCAGCACTTTACCCCCTACTTCCTGCTGCACTGATCCCTGGGTTAAGTCCATGGGTGCTAGGTGACTTGAACTCTCATGATGCAGGCAGTCACTGTTCCGTTCCCTCAAAGCAACCCCCACCCTCCACTTCCTGCAATCAGAAGCCCATCCCAATTCCAGTCCACCTCCAAACCCGATCCCTAAAATCAAAGCATACCTCTACCTCCACCCCCTCCCAGAGTACTCCAAGTAAAAGAATGGTGCTGGAAAGCCAAGGGTGGCACATGGCACGACTCTTTTTTAGGCAGCTGGGGTCTGGGGAATCTTGCCTGGGTTCAGGCCATGGGTTCAAGGTGCATCAATAGCAATGGTGATTGCAAACTTATCTGTGGGTGTCAGCACATCATAGCAAAGCCATAGGTAGCACATGAGGTGGAGTCTCAGGTTGAATAGCAACCCAGGCTTCCCCAGCACACCTTCAGAGCAGTTGTCCCCTCTCCAGCTCTATCGCACTGCCCAAGGGACATCTGCAGCAGGAGCATGGCGCATTGGCTAGCACTACCTTGGGAATAGTGATAAAGCTCTTCTTTCTGGACCCATTTGACTCTCCAGGGACATGTCAGGAGCAAAGTACTGCTCCTGGATGGACGCAGCACTGAAATGTCTCTCCTGTAAGGGAAAGATGGGAATGGGGGTAGTGTAAGAGCTTTGCTGTCCACCTGTTCCACCTGAGCCTCACCAGGACAATGTCAGGACCCAAGTGCCGTTCCCATGGGGACACAGTGATGAAATGTCTCTCCTGTAAAGGAAGAACAGGGGGAGGAGGTAGTATATGAAATCCACCAGCATTCCCCAAGGTGGTCAGTCCCTGCCCACTCCAAGGATGGTCGGTCTTGGTAGTCATGGGGGACCTGAACTTCCTGGACATCTGCTGGGAAGAGCAGTTGGCTAGGTCAGATCGTTCACGTAGGTTCTTAGACAGAGTGCAGGACCTCCATCTAACCCAGGAGGTGCATAGCCCCACCGGGGGGACGCCTTGTTGGACCTAGTGCTGGCCACGAGTGATGACCTGGTGAGAGAGCTGTGGGTGCTCGACCACCTGGGCGACAGCGATCAATGCCTGCTGGAATTCACCATCCAGCGCAAGGTGGCAAAGGCAAGCAGTAAGGCAGTGGCCCTAGATTTTAAGAGGGCAAACTCCAACGAGCTAAGGAGGATAGTTGGAGAAGCGCTGAGATCCCAGAGGGGAGGGGAGCCAGGTGTCCAAGGTGAGTGGTCGCTCCTTAAGGAGACGATCCTCCAAGCCCAAAGGAAGGTAATCCTGACGAGGATCAAAGGGAGCAGGAGAGTACACAAGCTTCCATGGCTCACCAAAAGCATCCGGGAATGTCTCCTTGCTAAAAAGGAGGCTTACACCCAATGGAAAGAAGTGGTCATCTCCAGGGAGGACTATTCCGCAGTTGCTCGGGGATGTAGGGGGGTAGTTAGGAAGGCCAAGGTGGAGATGGAACTGGAACTAGCTTCCCAGATTAAGGACAATAAGAAGTCCTTTTTAAAATACACGGGAGGTAAAAAGAAGGTCCTGGGTAATGTGGGGCCCTTGCAGGACGTGTTGGGAAACTTGGTTGTCACACCAGATGACAAAGCTAACATGTTTAATGATTTCTTTGCCTCCGTCTTCCTAAGTAGGGACCAGGACATTGCAAGTCCCCTGGCACGGCTTTATGAGCACTCGTGGTGCTCTGGAGAGGTACTGGAGGACTGGAAGAGGGCCAACGTGGT
>NW_017728886.1:67404630-67406010 GCF_001723895.1 Crocodylus porosus | reverse complement strand
TTGACCCCAGTACTGTTTCCTGCCATGGCAGGGGGTCGGACTAGATGATCTGCTCTGGTCCCTTCCGACCCTAGAAACTATGAAACTATAATTCCTGCAGGACCCAGGGTCCCTACTCTGAGGGAGTGGAGCAGGTGCCCACTGCAGTGCCTGCAGAGGGACCCATCCTCTCCCTCCCCAGAAACCCATCCCACTACTGCCCCTTTGCACCACAGCTGGGACCCCAGTCTTGCTGTGTTGGGTGGAAAGCAGCAGTGGGGCTGGCTCAGGTGGGGAAGGGTCCAGACAATGGACTAAGAATAGCTGCCTTGATATCTCTGCATGAAAGCCCAAGAGAGTACTGAGAGGGTCCAAGATGCCTGCTGTCATACTTCATTTTTATCAGCAAGAGCTATAATTTTGCACAAAGGCTCTATGACCCCCCCCTTTTAACTACAGAGACACCACCTGTGCAAGGGAGGATGGCATGGGGAAGATACAATGCTGTCCCAAGGCCAGGGAGTTGATCAACTGGAGAGCACATGAGGGATGTCCATAGGAGGCACTGAAGAACCAAGGAGATTCTACAGGACTTGGTTGCCACCTCCAAGCTCCAGGCACAGACAGCTGACTCCTTGCACCAGGAGCTGCGGGACTGGCACAAGAAGCGACTCCAGATATGGAGGGGAGACATGGTCAAGCTGGGGGATGCCTACATCAGAGCTGCCAAGGTGCAGGGGGAGGGAGTCACAATAACCACCCAGTGTTGAGAGACCACCTGCTCCTCTGTGGACTTGGCAGTGTCACAGTGCCTACAGAAAATTTATGGACAGCGTCCCAGACTACTTTGCATCCACCTATGACACCCCTGACAGGCACCAGCATTGCCTCCCACAGAAAGCCTGTAGCCCTCCCAGCAAAGGATGGTGGGAAAGGCTGCTGCCCAGTCTCCCATGGCATGGTGTGACCTACTCCAGGGATTCTTCCCTGTGGTAACAGAAATAGGGGTCCCATGGAAGGGACCCCTGGATACCAGCTTGGGGGGGGGAATGCTCCCCACTATACCTTGACTGGGAGCTGCTGGAGTGGAAGAGGGACTTGAGTCAGGAGGAGTGGCACAAGGGAGTCACTGACCCATTGCCTAGGGCAACAGAAAAGCCCCACATGGTGCCCGCTCCAGCAGGGAATGGTAGATGAGGGGAGCAGAACCAGGGTGACTGGGCAGCACCATCAGGGACACCGCTCTCCTCCCAGAGCCAATCTGCTCCCCTTCAGGCCTGGTGTCGACAGCATGGAGCAGATCACTGAGTCCGACCCCCTGCCATGGCAAGAAAGAGTACTGGGGTCAAACGACCCCAGCAAGGTGTTCATCTAGCCTCCTCTTAAAGACCCCCAGGGTAG
>NW_017728886.1:67394261-67403700 GCF_001723895.1 Crocodylus porosus | reverse complement strand
CAGCTTGCCTAGGATCGAGGTAAGACTAACCAGCCTATAGTTTCCCGGGTCCTTCTTCCTGCCTTTTTTGAAGATGGGGATCACGTTGGCCCTCTTCCAGTCCTCCGGTACCTCACCAGAGCACCACGAGTGCTCATAAAGCCATGCCAGGGGACTTGCAATGACCTCGGCCAGTTCCTGTTATGTCTATAACATTGCTCAAATACTGACATATCAGTCTTTGAAATGTCCATGTTTCCAAAATCTCACCTGTCAGAGTTGTGCACTGCATTTTTATATTGTTCAAAAGCTTCACCACACCAGGGTATAAGGGAAGAATTGTGCCTCAGCAAGGTTTTCCTTTCTTGCTCCCAGTCACTTTCAGAATTTCCTGGTATGTACAAAGAGAGGCTGTGCATGCTTCAATACTGAATCATAGTTCAGGGGCCTTTGCCTTCGTCAGAGTTGGCAGAATAGCAACTTTGTCAATTGTGGCTTGCCCTGACATGGGCCATATGAGTGGTAAGGAAATTACCTGTGAAAAGCACAAAGTGGCCCTAAAAGTCAAGGCTCTATAGCAGAATGTGGCAGGTTACACAAAGAATCTGTTTTATCACTTCCAGGGAACAGATGATAATGTATTATAAATTTGACTTGTCTGTCAGTTTATAGCCTCGTTCACTTATTTATTTAGTAACAAATGGCTTTTGGCATCTGGAATGAAGTTCTCTTTGGCTAACTACCATGAGAAAACTGATAAATTGGTGTGTTTTCAGCTTTATAAATTTCAGCTTTCAGTTTAGCTTTATAAACATATACATCTAAACAAACTAAGAAATTGTGTTAGGGAAAAAAAGGATGTGTTGACTAATAAGAAATTCGGAGACCTTTGTCCGATTTGACTAACCTTCCTGTTGTCCTTTTTCATTTTCTCATTTTCTTTCTCTTCCCCTTTTCCTGTCACGCTTTCTTCTCTGTCACTGTCTTCATGCCTCCCCCTCCTATTTTTCCCCATAACTTGCAGCAGACTACTCATAAACCCTTCCTTTTTTAACTATTTCTTACTTTCCTGCTTCACTAATTCTCCTCCCTTAACCAACCATTCATTCTTTTACACCCACTGTCTTGGCAGATCTTCTGTTACCCTCATACCCTATCCAAGGGCAGGGGATAGGGTGCAGCCAGAGGCCGGCCAGCATGGCCTCCTTAGGTGAAGGAGGCAGGGAGGGGGTTATTTTCCTGCTCCCTCCCTCCGGCATCTGGCAGAAGGGGCAGGGAGGGAGCTTATCCCACTGCTTGCCCTGTGCAGGGAGTGATTGGCGGCAGCAGCAGCTGGGGCTGGCAGACCTGAGCTGTGGTCCCCTGAGGACAGAAGGGGTAGAAGGGGAATAAACCCCCTCCGTGCCCCCTCTGCCTCAGGGGGCCACACTGGCTGGCATCTAGCAGTGCCTCTTGGCCCCTGTTGCTGCTGCAGTAAGAGGGGGAATGCCAGGTGGACCCTGGTTCAGGTCTGTGCCAATGGGACAGGGAGTAGGGAATTAACCCCACTCCCTGGCCAGTTCATTTGAGGCTACTCCGGGGCTGGCCACGTTCCCCCACCCCAGTACAGCTTCTCTGTAGCTGAGGGTTGCTCTAGAGCCTCCTGGTTTCTGGACTGTGCCTGCATTTCATGAGTGAATGTCTATTCACTTGCAAATTGGTTCAATCTAGGCAGGTTCGACTAACCTGCAAAGATTGAATCAATTCAGGCTCTGGCTTTTTCAATGTCTCTCCCTAGCCTTACTGGTGAGCTGTGGAGATCTGGGTGATCATCACATAGTGCTGGTCTGTTGCTTGTTTTGAGCAGCTAAATTGTATCCCACATAACCGCAGCTGTTATGAAATCATGCAGGAACAAGTCCATGCAGTTATGAATAAGAGCTGAGCTTCTCCATGACTCAATAGCTCTGTTAAGATGTGGTCCGCTTTATGAAAATGTTTGGCAATTCCTGCAATAGACCTCAGTTGCAATTCTACCCCTAAGTGTTGGAAGTATTGTCAGTGACAGACTTCAGAAGTGAAAATGTTTCAAAAACTAGAGCTGGTAATCATAAAAATGATTAGAAATGCTGCTAAGGTTGGAAACAGTGTGGCCCTTTATAATATAAGTAGCATTGTAATATGGCTGAGTTTATATGCTCAGAACTAACATAAAGCATGTAGTTAGGGTGGATTGTGGCCAATGCTTTATTGCAACACAAGGCAGAAATAATTATGAGTCTTATCACTCTCAAATGAGTGAATGGGGATTCTTGACTATATCCTCAGTCAGCAGGAGTGTAACTGTTGTTTTTGGCATTTACACGCAATGATCCTATTTCACATGCAGTGTGGGCGCACAAGTGTACATACTCAGTAGGCTGTGCTCTGGGAAGGGCAGTTATTCAATGCCACATATGCATACTTGGGCAGATTATGCAAGATGCCAGCACTTCTCCAGCCCTTCCTTTGAGTATGGCTTTCTGAGAACCAAGAAAGATATGATGGATCAGGAGGAAGCAAGCGGACCAGAAGGGGTCAGTGGCATAGTGAGAAAGATGCTGTTCTGAATGACAAAAACCTTCGCCTCTGAATGACAAGGCCAGAAGCTAAAAACCTGCTGAGTTTTAGCCTGTGGCCTTTTTGTCTCTTACTGCTCTCAATCCACTGTGAGAGAAGATGGTGGGGTAAGGAGGCAAGTATTTTCAGTTACTTCTAATCCTCTTTAATAACCACTTATTACATTCATTTGCTATCTAGTTTGGCTTGACCTTTGTGGACAGGACTGGAGCATGGTGTTGTATAACCTGATTCAAAACTATAGCTTAGGCCATTTCTTTAGATCCAAGCACAATGATTACAAATAATGAAATCTAGAAATATAGATATTAATCAGGGTATGGCTTAGAAACAAATTTTATTACAATGTAAGAATAATATTAAAGCAACCAGGTTTTCAAAAGTAAAAACACTATTTTTTCTCCTCAGATACCCTCCTTCCCATCCTGCCTGTATGTTGTTTAAAAAGATTCTGTGGTAGAAAGCTTTTTTTCTTATAAAATGTACCATAACCCTATCTTCAAGCTGATTTCATGTAGAATTTCATTTTAATGTTTTTTTCAGAACAATGAGCATGTAGTAAGTCATGAAATTCTTACTAATATCAGCAGGAGTCATGGGACTGGATATTCATGCAATGCTGGAAAATTTTGGAGAGACAGATATAGGCTCTGTATTAAATTTTAAATAATTTAAATATGATGATTATAATCATTTATAAAGAACCCTGGGTTAAATATTTTATTCCTTTTAGACTAATGTTGAGTAGTCTAGAAACATATCACAACATTTTCTATTTTATTTATTCTAAATTGTGAATTTAATTGGTGAATAACTCTTGGTTTGCAATTTGCATTGTTAGGACCTGATTCACAAATTTATTTTATCTTCTGTGTACTGCTCAGACAGTGAAAAGCAGGTAGACTTTGGCTGGAACTGTCCAACCACTCAATTGTTTGTAGAATGCAAATGCAAAGAAATCATAGATGCATTAAAAAATTGTAACACACAGCTCAGGTATTTTCCCCACTATTCCTTCCTTTTCTAGTGATGCAACATTATTTCCAGAGAAGCTGAAAAAGTAGCATCATGAGACACAGCAGCAAAAAGAATAGTAGCCATATCCACTTTTCTAAATCAACCTAACCTGGTGTGTATGATTATGGTGCATTATTTTGGACCTAAATTCCTCTCCTGAATACTGTTTATTTTTCATTTTATTTCAACGGTGAAAAACTATTTTGGATGTTTATCATCATACTCCCTCTTCGTGTACAGTAGAAAATCATTAGTGTGTATTACACTGGTAATCTCTAGCCAAGGAAAGCCCAAGAATTATTACAGTAAGGAAATTTTGTTTTCTTTCATAAGGAGTATATTCACTCGCACATATTGAGAGGGAAGAAAGAAGTAATAGATTTTAAAATGAGAGGACCAAGATTTGAGGTCCTTATTCTTCAGAAATGTCTGGACAAATGTTCATTCTGAAGGAAGAATTTAAGTGTCTGGGTCACGACAGATATTCAGAATGGTACAAACTACTTTACTTTTGGCAGAGCATTGAATCTAAATTACCTTCAATTTACAGGAAAAAGAAAAAACTTGTTCAAGGATTCTCTCATCCCCTCTCCTGCTTGTTACAGTAGCGTACTGAGCTATGACTATGCACTCTAAACTGCAGCAAACGAACCCAAAGAGGAACACTCTGCTCTGCCAGTATTAGTGTCAGTAATGTCAGCAAATCAGTCTCCCGAAAATAAACAGCAAGCGCAGCAACTGGTCTTTGTTTTACTTTTTTTCTCTTTTGGCACTTTCACTTTAGCAGACAGGCTTAAACGTTAACAAAACACCAATGTTTACAAATGTTTTCCACTTCACCTTTAGATCTATGCAGTAATGATTGGTGAGCTGCATGCTGGCTCGGCTTGTGTGCTGATGAATGAAGAGGAGTCTCACAATTTAACTCAAAGAATACCTGAAAATACCATACGCAAGGAGAAAAGTGTCTGATATGCTACTGTTTCAGAACAATGCTTCTCTTTGCCCAGGACCTACAAGCAGGAACAGGGTTCTGTGGTGAGTTGAAAAATGTGAGAACTAGAATTTGGGATCAATATCCTTGAAAACACGTCTAGCTTTCCATGGGAAAACAGATAGCTATTATTCTACCAGAGAGTAGTAACTGGCATATAGAAACTGTGACACTGGCATAGAGAAACCATCTAGTGTCTTCTCCAAATACTGGAAGATGAGTGGCTACAGATGAACAGAGGTGTAACTAACTAGAGATTAGTGGCTACAGATGAACAGCTGCGCAGAGGTGTAACTAACCAGACATTTTGGTACCCTGGGCGGACATGGTGGACGGCAGGGGAGGTACAGCGCATCAGAGATCCTTACCAGATCATTAGCTTAATGTGGAATCTCAAACACTGCCACCTTGCCAGTTCCTCGCACCTTGGTTGCATTTGCTGCTGTGGGGGTTTCCTGTGCACTCATTGCTGCTGCCGCCGTGTGGGTCCCTTATTTTGGGCAGTTATTTTGGAACCCCTTCGAAATTGGCACCTTGGGCTGGTACCCCACTTGTCTCCCCCTAGTTATGCCACTGTAGCTGGTTGTTGTGTGATTGTAAGCAACAAGGGATTCAGAACAGTTCCTCATTTATATATGCAGGTACCTTGGTCCCTATGCCAAAGATCTACATGGTGTAGCTGAAGGCTGCGTAGTCTTTCCTGAGTCTCTCAGAAAAGGGCCTTTCATCCATGCCTGGTTTGAAAACTTCTGTTTGCAGTTAAAGTTGGGTAAACCTAGGTCATCTCCCTCAAGTTCAGTGTAGCTGCTTTGGTTTTATAGGAACACGGAGGATAACAGAATTTGGCCCGTTACACTTCATGCGGTTATTGCTTGCGGAGGTGTGTGAATGCAGCCCATTTTCAGACAGCATAATTTTAGATAGTTTTCAGCAAACTTCTCTTGCCTCCTCACTGATTCTCGCTACAAGGCTCACGGTATTTCCAATTGCTGGCTGTAGGGAGTGAATAGTTGCTCAAGGAGGAAATTCTGAAGGGATATATCCTCTTAGATTGGCTTTCCCTTGCGGTTCCAAACAGAAACTGAAATGGAGGTAGTAAGGTAGGAGGATGGCTCTCTTTCCAATAAAGCTGTCTTTCTTGGGCAGTTAGGGCAGCAGCCTTCTACAAACTGCCCACAGTATAAATTATAAATGCGAAGGTCTCCAAATACACCCATCTCTTAGCTTAATAAAAGACAGTTTACCCCATCCCATCCATGGGGCTTGACAGGGTAGGTTAGTTCAGTCCTACTTTGCCAATTCCTGGCCTTTATCATCCCTAGGTGTAAGGCACAGGGAGGATTAGCATAGAGATAAAGAATTATTGTATAAGGTAGTGGAAGATTTATGTGAATGGTCACTAAACCATAGCAGCTTTGTAACTCCTTGCTGTGGAGTTCTTTCTTCCTTTTTGGCCTTGTACTATATAATTTTGGTTGGGCAGGCTTTTAAGTCTGTATTTGCTATCAAAAAGACAGTAGCTCATGCTGAACCAGCTCTGCCTGTGTGTGCAGAATCTTTATGTCTGGCAAATGATTGGAAGTTACCGGCTGCTTTTGAATCACAGGTATCAGTTGCAGCAGAACAAACAGGTTGGATTTTTTGGACCTAAGAATTATTTTTTGCAAAGTACCTTGTCTCTTAATATTTCCAATTATTGAATTTGCATTGAAATCCGTGCTAGGCTTTCTCCTTTACTTTGTGGTATAGAATTCTTCCTAAACTGCATTTTTTAACACACGGTTCTTGTGTGTTTGTTTATTTGTAATTTATGTAATCTCAGAGTGTATCTTGTGTGCACCTCTGTACTCCTGTAGTACGCTGTTCAAAGCAAAACTGTTTTTGATTCTTTTATTAGCATCACAATTACATTTTCATAGAGTTCCGCAATAACAGGAGAAGCTTGAAAAGTAATTAAGAGATTCTCAAGCACAGCAGGAGTTTTTTGTTAAAAGAGAGAACCAATTCAAACTCTAGTTTAAAGATGCAGGAGGAGCTAGGGCTTGAATCTAAGCTTCAAGAAAAGTAGCTGCTCTGAAAACACTGGGGAAGGTGTCATTCCTATACATTCTTTTTCCTTTTTAAAAAAGAGTAAACTAGGAGAACCTTATCTAACAATCAAAGCATCTCATTTAAATAGAAATGCACATGTCAGTTTGCATAACCTTCATTGAAGGGAAGCATTTTATTCAACTTAATTTGGAAATAATAAAAAATAGTATATTAATTTATTTTTGGAGGAAACACAACTGCTTCCAAAAGATTAATGGAAGGCAACACATATGCCTTTAAAAATGATCCTAACCACATAAATTATGGTTCCCCAATATACATTAGATTTAGGTTTAACAAAATTATGTACATCCTACCATGCACATTAAAGCTGTTATTCCAGCCTGTAGTGCCCAATTCTGGTGTTTTCATAATGTATTAGTATCTTCAGAACTGTAGTCTGCTGAGCACAATTTTGCATAGATGCAGATATAGATTGTAATGGATGGTAACAAAGAACCCATTTGTAAATCTTTGCCATCCTCCACTATCTCATGCCTCCCTTGTTTCTGTTTTCCATATCTCCTCTGCCCTCCTCTACCGCTATCTGCCACCTCTCCTGCTGCTTCGATTCTGCCAGGCAGATGTAGGTTTCATTAATGCTTTTCAGTTGCCGTGCTGGCTTTAAACTTTTATTTTCTAACAAAAAGACAAGTCGGGAATTGTAAAACCTGTCTTAATAGGCAAAAATTAATTGGTGCAGCCTCTGGTGCTAAATGACGTACTGAGACCATTCAAAATTCAGTTTCACTTCTTTAAATATAATAATTACCTTTTCAGAATGTGCATGTGCCTTTATGTGCTTTTATTTTTTTATGGTGTATGATAATGGAGGAGTTTTATATGATTCACTTATAAATGAGGGTAAGACTGTACATTCCAGATTATTGCTCCATCATCACATTAAAAGAGAACTCCCTTATGCCAATAAAATAATAGTGGGACTGATGCTCCTTTTAAACTCCCAGGAGAGGGCAACATTGAAGTTGAAGTCTCTCTGAAGCTTGAAGCATACAGCTTCCACCCTTGCATATGTCCATATTTGTCTAAGGTACAAAGTTCACTGGCCCTGTAAAAGGATGAAGGTCCTGAACCAAACTATTTACATCTCCTGGTTTCCCCACAAAATGCCATCATCATAAAACTGGCTCTACACTGGCTCTGGTTGTCCAGTGACATGTTCACTGTAATCCTCCAGGAGTGCCTCCTCAATCATCATCTCACTCAGGATCGCTTTTAAACAGGAATTTCAATTGTGAATGAAGGTGCTCTGATTGAAACCATATTATTAAATTTCCATATTATTCAAATCATATTGGCTGAAGTGAAACATTCACCTAGTACATGCCTATTCATCTTGACAGTTGTCTGTTGGCATCAGTTGCTAATTAAATATGTGGTAGCAAAGTGCATTTTAAAGCATTACTAAAAAAACCATCAACGGCATGCTGTTGATTGATGCAGTATAAGGGGGTTAAGTGTCAGCAGGAAGTTGAGGTTTGCCACATGTAGGTGGACCCTTCCTTCTGTACTGAAATAGGGATTGGTTGCAGCAATGGGGACAGAGACTAGAGCCTCACTAGATTAAAGGTACTTTGCACTATGTTTACATTACACATGTTGGATCGTGGTTAACTAAATATAAGAACTCTTCTTAAAACCTGTCTCAGTCATCACTAAAATATTACACTGAAAACCCACACCCAGCCCATCCCTCCTGCTTTGTCTCATTGTTTTCTCTACCTATGTCCAATGATTTAACTTCAGGGTGCAAAACAGACAGAGTGAGTAGGAATCACTGCTGTTAGAATCAATCCTTCGGGAATGCCTTCTCATGCTGTGCTGCAGGTAATCCATGCAATGCACAGCACGAGATGGAAAATTTCTTCAGGCAACACTCTGCAGACCCAAATCAACTATCCCAGATTTGCCAACCCTTGTGACAGTTAGCGTTTTTTAATTAAAGCCCAAGTTCCAGGAATCATGGGATTATGGGAGAACCCGAGCTTTCCTTTCAAAAAATAAAATCTTTTTAGCCCTCATGCTTGTGGAGGGAGACATGCTTGAAAGTGGGATGTTTAAATACCCCGAACCAAAAAAGGTAAATAAAAAGCCAACACTTATTTTTTAAAAAAATCTCATTACTTTTTAGCTAATTAAATGATTTTTTTAGTGTCTCGGGGTATCTGAATGCTCTGGGGTGGCTTTACCGTAGAGGAGTTGCTGTGACTGCTGTCTGAGGCCTGGTTGCCAGGGTTGGGGCCTCCTGCAAATCAGAGAAGACTTTCCCTTGTTGTGCATTGTGACTGATCTAGCTCTCAGACAAGTCCTAGCTAGGAGAAGTCTGTGGAAGATGTTGGTGAGAGACTGAGTTTTATTGCACTGTTGGTGTTTTCATTTTGTCTCCTTGTGCATTTTATTTTGATGCACTTCTGTTCTATCCCTGCTTGTATAACTCACGGGTAGTGTTCCACATTCTCAGTTTTTACCAATTTTTTTTTTTTCCACAGATAAATCCCCTGATTTTTTTTAAAAAATCATTCAATTTTTTATTGATTTACACCTGGTTTTTTTCAGTTCAAATCCCTGTTAATTGGCACAATTGGGGAATGGCCTATTCCCAACTCATGCTGGTTACCAGGGATTTGAACTGAAAAACAGGTGGTGCTGGTGAGCTAAAAGTGCCACTGTGCCAGTTACCTGAGGTACAGGTTTCTGGCTAGACATGGGGGGAGGCAGTGGTGGCAGCCACATGTAGAG
>NW_017728886.1:67389513-67394161 GCF_001723895.1 Crocodylus porosus | reverse complement strand
CACGGGAATCACTCCCGGGGAAGATAGGTCTGAGCTGCACCCCGGCAGCTCTGGCTTCGGCCCTGCCCTGGGAGCTGTGAGCCCTGTCAGGGGTGGCAGGCGGGAGAGCTTGGCCCACTCCCTGCGGTGGGTGCTGCACCCAGCTGCTCCGCACAGGCCTGTGGGGCTGGAGCTGATGCCTGGGAGCACGAGGCTCTGGGCTTTGACCCTGGGCACGGTGGGAGGTGCCAGTGCTGGGGTTGCATCCCCCTCTCCACATCCAACCATGCACCACCCCTCTTCCCCCCAGACACCAGGGCACCCTGGCAGCAGGCTGCTGCAGCAGGGGGGAGAGGTGCAAATGCAGCCAGGGAAGAAGGCAGGGCGCAGCACCATGTTCTTTCTGCCTCTGATCTGGGAGGCTTGTGGCCCCTGGGAAGAGCCCGGCACAGGCCCCCCAGCCTATAGCACTCCCAGGGGAGGCACGTAGCAGCAATAGCTGTACCCCCACACCCACTGACAGCTCCCCCTGCCTTGCTGCCTGCTGCAGTCTCTGGAGCAGCCGATGGGCTTCGCTGCACCCCTCCGCCCCTTCCTTAGTCCCAGACTTACTCCCTCCTTCCCTCACTTCCAGTTTTTCCATGATTTAAACTGGCTTTTTCCCTCTTCTTCCTTTCAACCTGATTCCATCCCATTTTTTATGTTTTGAAGATAAAACCTGAAAAATTCCTGGATTTTTTAAAATAAAAACTGAGAATGTGGAACAGTACCCCGCTGGTCAGAGTGTGCTATGGATTTGCTTCTGTCACCTTTGGTCAAATGGGCCTATTGAGTCCTCAGCTTGGAAGCCTAACTCTTTTGATTAGTCTGTAAAATTTTAGCCATCTAGCTGTGGAGGTCCCTTGGTTTTGTCCAATACAAGGCTGCCCCACGTGAACAGTTTTCATTAACCTCCTAAGTATCCATTTGCACCTACATCTTTTCATGATAGTCTTGCTTTAACCAAGTTTTCAGCTATGCCCCAAATAAATTGCTCTCCAGTTAGTATCCCCCATAACTGTTCTCATTTACATGATTTAACATTTTTCTATAGGCTTGTAGCATGTGACCACAGTGGCACCAGGTTTCTTGTAGGCAGACTACACCTGAGATTAAAATTAGCTTAGAAGTAATGAGACTTTTAAAATATAATAACTGTTGGTTTCTTTTTATTTGCCATTTAGGTATTTTATTCTTTGAAATAAAAGCTCAGATTCTCCCATAATTGCATGACTCCTGGAACAGGGGCTTTTAAGAAAAAATATGTTTCTCAACTGTTGATTTTGTATAGGCCAAAAATATTTTAAAGCAACATTGTCCAGTAGTCCAGCCCTTCTTTCTCCTCTGGAGTGTACTGTAGATGTCCAGTATGCTGCACATAGCACTATAGAGGATTTTTCCCGCTTCAGTTTTTTAGACTATAGACTAAACCTGGAAACTCTACAAGTGCCCATCCTTGAGTTCTCTGCAGATTCCATTCCAAATGGATTAAGTCTGATGACATCCTTGTCTCCATTTTTGCCAAAGATTAAATTTCCTGAGTCATTAAGGACAAAACACAGAAGTCTGCTAGCAAGAGACAAATTATTTACCTGCCTGACATGGTTGCATCTGACAGGAAGTAATGTAATGGCAGGGATGCAAGTGGGGCAGCAGCCCCAGGTGCTGCCTTTGGAGGAAGGAGCCTAAAATAGCTGCTGCCATAACTGGCGCTGCCTCATATGTTGCGGCTGGCCAGGGTGCAGAGATGCCCTAACAGCTGGGGTGAGTACCTGCTGTCTTTCGTGACTGCTGTTTCATAGCATGGGATGGGACCTGGTGGAAGTGGTGGATCTGTATTACTGCTGTCATCAGCATGGGACTGCCTCACAAGAGAAGTGTCTATTGGAATACTTTCCTGTGGTTTTCAGTGGAGAATTGGAGGTCAGCTGCATCTATGTGTGCTTCCTGCTCTGCTGGAGTGTGGGAAAGGGACAGAGGTCTTCAGTATGCTTCCTGAATTAGCACATCACTTCTTTAAAGCAGAGAAACTACTGTGGAAGGAGGAACAGCCCCTGCTACGCCTTTTCCCTCCTTGTCACTGTTTCTGTAGTTTCATGACCAGACGCCCTTCCATCCTGTGCCAGTTTCCTGTGCTAGTCCTATGATCTGTGTGAGAGCAGCCCAGAGAGTGAAACTTCACTGGGTATGCTTAACACATCTTAATATTTCCAAGTCTCTTATGTGAAACCCCATTGAACATCACTGGATGTCTATTGACGTTCATTTCTGAAGCTCAGTCCTTTATGAGAGTCGTAAAAACCTGCTGTTGTCCAGTTGTGCAGATAAAGTGATGACAACATTCATTTAAAATCAAGTTGACAAAGGAATAACTTTTAAAAGATGTTTTATTCATAGAAACAAGTATATTAAACAAAGTATCTTTTTACTTTACTAGAGGTGATAACTCACCAGTGCTCTGACACTAAGTTATATTTGGTCGGTGAATAGTATTGTTCGGAAACATTAAGGTTTACAATTTTATTATATTGCTTCAACTCTTTAACACTAAGCCTTATGATATGCAGAACAGCATAGTACATATTAAATAAATAAATTCATATGGGGGCAAATAATTTACATAATTATTAGCAGGTCCCTTTCTTTGTTCCACAGGCATTTTTTATAAAATCTATAATTTATTTTTAAATGCTATACAAATCTTTTCTATTTCTGAGAAACTGGGGAAATCTCACTACATCTTTTAAAGATATATCTAGAGATAATCTAAAGCTAGAGTTTATTAGTGGAATATTTATCTTTCAGAAGATAATATTGTTTTTCTGCTCTGGGCTTCTGATTTTATAAATCTATCAAAGTGTTATAGGTTATTACATTCTGTGTATATATAGGCTCTAATCCTGTAGCTATTTATGCATATGCACAATTTATGCATGCAAGTAGTTCCACTGATGCAAATGTGAGTAAGCTTAAGCATGCATGCAAGTATTGACAGGATATATTGAAGTGCAGAAGCATAAAAGTGGTAATGTTGAATTTTAAGATACCACTAAATCCATTTTCTGAATTAACTGAATCATGTAACTGAAAGATTATCCATTTTCATGAATGCTCTATTGTTAGTCTCATATCTGAATTTTTGTGCTTATCAATTTGTGTCACAAAATTAAACATTAATTTTTCAAATGTTTTAAAGTCTATAAATAAAAAATATTATTGAAGTAGCTATCCCAGGTTGTTGAAGAAACAGAGGAAATGGGCACTTAAATATCTAGGAAACTAAACAGAAAAACAATCAAATGTGGTCATATGGAAACTAGAGTGCGGCCCAGATTGGGACTAAATTCATAGAGTGTAGTTTGGAGAGTAGGCAAAGGACAGAGTGTTACACCTCCTAGTTTAAATGCCAAATCCTGGTGCTTTTGGGGATATACATGTTAGAGTCGTCCTGAAAATGCTGTATGTACACTGGAAGGAGAAGGAATTGGTAGACTTCCAGTCCAGTCTAGAATTCAGGGGTTTAAAAGATTTAAAACCATTTTGCTTCTCTTGCTTCTAGAATGTATTCAGAATCAGGACCTACAATTTTCTGAGCTCAGCTCAATGTCTCAGTGTTTATTTTTACAACAGTTTAAAAATTAGCATTGTTAATACTTCATAGCCATATTGTAACCAGGCTGAAACCATATCAGAGGGCATGTCTACACATGCAATTAATGCTCAAAAAGCTCACTGCACAGAAAAATAGTGTTCAGTAAGCTGTATCTGCATGGACATCTTCATGTGTGCCCATCGAGACCAAATCCCCCAGGCAGGGCTGTCCTGGTCTGCTACTGTATGGCCACCAGGGGGAGCTCCAGGCTCCCCTGAGTGCCTGCCCTGTACCGGCAGGGGGACCTGGGTCAGATCTAGGCTCTGGAGGGTGGAGGGAGCTGTCCTGGCTCCAGGGCACACCCATCCTTGCCCCAGGCAGCTGCCTGCTGCCCAACCCCTGTTTTGACCCCACAGCAAGCAACTCCTGGGCTCCAGCTCCAAGATCGGAGCTGGCTGCAGCTACAGAGAGCTCCGCAGGGGCAGGGGGCAATGTGCCAGCCTGGCTCTCATCTCAGAGAGGAGCCTAGGAGCTGCCTGCAACAGGGGCATTGTCCCCACCCTGGCTCCAAGATTGGAGCTGGCCCAGGCAGCAGGCAACTGCCTGGGGCAGGGGACAACTGGCTGTGGGAGGGGAGAGTTGTCCTGTCCCCTGATGCCTGGGCAATTTGCTTCCAGTCAACTGTGTAACTGTGTGCTACTGCGCAGTAGCTACTATGCAGTAATTCAACCTGCATTTACAGATTGTACAAAACTGCACAGTAGCTCCTGCGTATGGTTACATAGTGATGCTCTACTGTGCAGTAGATTAGTCTGCTGATCAGTAAACTGTCTTGTGTAGACACACTCAAGACAGTCATAGAAAGCAGTCTTATACACTTCATAGAGCAGATCTACATGTCACCTAGGCCGTCGTGGCAATGTGCTATGGTAATGTAGTGATCATGTTAGTTTACATGTGACCAGCAGCTACTTTGCCATAGCGGCGCACTCCCACATTTTAGCACACTGCTATGGCGATATAGTGGCTACAACTGAC
>NW_017728886.1:67388315-67389502 GCF_001723895.1 Crocodylus porosus | reverse complement strand
GTGTGCTGTGAGCACAGTGTAGTATGGGTGGATACTGCACTGTGCTCTATTACTTTCTTTTGCAAGTACTAAAGCACAGTGCAGTAACAATGTCACCGTAGGGTGATGTGTAACTGCACCTATAGATTCCTATATTTTAATGCTAGATGGGACCTTTAAATCATCTAGTCTGATTTTCTCTGACACACATTTAGTTACTTTTTAATACTTTTATACTGAGCCAAATAGCTTGTACTTGTTTAAGACTCTAAACTTGATTAAAGGATTTCAAGGGATGGAAGCTCCACTGCATTCACAGGAAATTTGCTCCAATGGATAACAACTTCAAAACATACCATTAGACTCAGTGTAGCCAGGCATTACTAATGTGTCAGTGGCTTGAAAGTGTATTATGAAGCTACAGTATATTATCTCAACACTTTAGTGGTTTAATTGTTCATGTCTCTACTTCATTAGTGTCATAGTATAATCTTTTCTGGGGTCCTTTGTGCTCTTATTTTATTTTTCTCGTACTCCTAGAAACAAGACAAAATGTAATTTTAAACAAGAATTGGCACTATTTTGTTTGCATAGCATAACATTTAGGTTTTCTTAGAATCATGCAGTTCAAAACCTCAATTTCTTTTCTTGAAAAGTAATTATTTGATGTGTGTGAAAGGTGTTTAATGGGACTTAAAGGTTTTGCAAAATGACTGCATTCCCAAGTACCTGGCTGAATATCACTGAATGAAGTGATGGCTTCAGGATCTGGCTAATGAAGATTGTGGTAGGTACTCCAGGCACCTGGTAATAGGCCTTGTATCACACAATATGGTCACATTCCACCTGCCTTCCCCCACACTGCATTAGCAGTGGCAAGGAGAATCCTTGCGTCTTCCCCAGGGATGTCCTCAGCATACACAGCATAGAATAGATGCTCCCAAGGATGCCCCACTACCCATCCTCACATTTATTCTTATAGCCTCTGAACTCAGAAATGCGGTGGTGAAGGCACTTCTGGCAAGCTGTCTCTTTTACTGGGTCTCAAGATTTTTTACTCAGTCTCTGAGTTGGCTGAATGAGGCTGTTAGGGGTTTCCCTGGAAAAGCTTCTAAGTATTCATAGATTTCATAGACATTAGGGCTGGAAGGGACCTCGGGAGATCATCGAGTCCAGCCCCCTGCCCAAAGGGCAGGAAGTCAGCTGGG
>NW_017728886.1:67376273-67388304 GCF_001723895.1 Crocodylus porosus | reverse complement strand
AGTCCACTCCTGACTCCAATGTCCACATCGTTAATGAAGATGTTGAACAGTATGGGTCCCAGGACAGAGCCTTGAGGGACCCCACTGGCATATGTAAATACAAGTGGGATGGGTGGGTGGACTGTGCTTGGGGGCATTCTTGTGAGGGAATAGTGAGAATGTGCTGTAGATATACGTTCTCTTTCTCACAGACAGAAAGATAACAGAGGATGGTAGCAGAGGAAACTTCCAATATTTATCTAAGTAAAGAGGATGCATCTGCTTGGGTGAGTAGGCTGAGCCTGTTGCACTCTTGTGTCACACAGGATATCTCTAAATGGGTACTGAAAGCTGTATACTCACTCTGAGGATCAGGGTAAATCAGCTTGGGCACAGCTCTGTATTAACATGGGTATATTGCTTCTGGTACCCATAATCTGGCTCTACCTAGAACTGCAGTAAATGCACAGGACAGAATGCTAGTTTACCTAGTGGATGACCTAAGTGCAGCTTACAATTAACTTGGAGATTCTGTTACCCACTCTGGGTGCAAAACTGCCTGCAATATAGGAATTGGCTCACCCTCCAAAGATGAGAACAGTCATCTCCCTATTGCTGTAATGGGACCGAAGTGCCACAGGTGCTAACAGAAGCACTCCTACGTGATAGGTAATTTAGTCTCAAGATGCACTTCTTTATCCATGAGATGGAAAAAGAATTCTGCCCAAAGCATCCTGTCTGCTGGGGTGCTCTTTGCAGGGCTCCAGAGATAATCAATTGAGTTTCTGGGCAACTCGCACATTTCAAAGCTAATGTTTCAGTGTGTCTGCAGACATTGTTGCTCAGATCTATGATGCTGTGACTTACTCTGGCTCTGTGGGGCAATTTTCCTTATGAACATTTTCTAAAAGAAATTTTTATTTAAAAGTAATAAATAGTCCTTAAAATCAATTCTTTTGGCAAGCTAGGTGTCCTGTGGCTAAGCTAAAGGATACAGTTTTTCATTTTTTGACTCATGGTTTGAATTCCACACAAATGGGTAATGACTGGAATTCAGAAATGAGAATATAATTTAGAACAAATTATTTGCTCAGTAAACACACTGATTTTTCTCCTGTTAATGAATTGTTCCTGGAAAGTCTTTGAGACGCTTGAATATATTTATCATTCAAAATAATTTGCAGATTTCTTTAAATAATCAATCTTTGTCTAAATCATGTTACGAAAAGCTTACCACCGTGTCTGCTATGGAGAGTCACAAAGGAGTAGAAGTTATGTTTTGATAAAAATCTGCTTTGAAATTTGGATGAATATTCGAGAGCTGTGTTGAGAACACCATTCATTATTCAATGGATTTGGTTGCTTTACATAGAATAATTTATCTTACAAACCAATTTTTCTTACGTTTGCCCAGCTCTAATACTCTTAGAGACATTTTACCCTACTGTTTCCTTTGATGAAAGCTTTTTAGTCTGACAGCTGTTCTGTGGCCTACAGGAAATGGATGGGAAGCCTCATATCAATTCCTAGTGGGCAAATGCATTTACAATGGAAGCGGGTGTTGGTTGCAGCTGTGTTGGTCTAAGGAGATAGGCAGTCAAGGTTGTTTGGGTAAATGTGTTTATCTTTTATTAGATCAACTAAATATTTGGAAAAATTGTTCTCTGTCAGCTTTCATAACAACCTCTCTGTCTCAGAGAGAAGGGCCATAGGATCTCTAAGATCCAAACACCAAACAATAATAAAACCAGCAGATAAAGGAAGAACTAGAGTTATCCTTAACCATGAAGATTACAGAAAAGAAGCCAACAGACAACTTTGACACCACCTACTATGAAAAACTAGAGGAAGATTAAACTCCTCTTTTCACCTGAAAACCACCATCAAATACTTTCCATCTGAACTACAAGAAAAATCACAGAACTTAACCCCCTGGCTGTCCAACCCAGGGACTTTTTACATGTTCCCAAAAATCCACAAACAAGGAAACCCAGGCTGACATATAATATCCAACCATGGAATCTTAACTGAAGAAATATCAGGTTTCGTCAAATCCATCCTAAAACCTCTGACTGAGTTTTGTTCAAAATGCAACAAACTTTCTATGAAAACTTAAAAAACAGACCACCTTCCCAGCAATACCCTCCTAGACACCATGGATATTACCAGCTTATACACCAACATTTCATGCTAGGATGGCATCCAAGCCTGCCTTACATATCTACAAGAGCAAGATGACAACTCTGAGTACAAACCTAACAATATTACTGAACTTGTACACTTCATCCGTACACACAACTTTACTTTCAATAACCAACACTTCCTCCTGACCATGGGCACAGCTATGGGCACCAAAATGGCCCCACAGTATGCCCACCTTTTTATGGGCCACCTGGAAGAGAATTCCTCAATAACTCAATTCTATGCTATACGTAGGATATATAGATGATATCTTCATCATTTGGACTGAAAACCTGCAATCTCTTATTGATTTCCATCAGAAATTCAATAATCACCACCCCTCCATCAGCTTACCTTTTGAATACTACAGCACCAACATTTTCTTTTTAGACACTATGATCAATATTGAGAAATGGTAAAATACAAACCACCATATACAAGAAACCCATGGACCAACATACATATCTACACAGAACCAGCAATCATCCTAAATACACCATGAAAGCTGTAATATACAGCCAAGCCCTCCGATACCACTGAATTTGCACTGAGGAGTACACCCATGATTGTTACCTCATAAATCTCAAAAAGGCTTTCACTCAACAAGGACACTTCTCCAGAGAGAGAGATCACACTTTTGAAAGAGTCGCCTGGATACCATATGAAGAATTGCTGCAGTACAAAAAGAAAATCTCCACAAATCGCACACCATTAGTTATTATATGCCATCCTTCCCTGGAACTTATATGGAAAATCCCCAAACAATTGCAACCCATACTAGAAGAAGACTCAATTCTTAAAGAGCTCTTCCCAGAACCACCCATCCTAGCCTTTAAACAAGCACCAAACCTTGCCAATCTCATCACCAGAAGCAAACTTTGTATGGCCCAAAGTACACCAAATGGATACAGACCTTGCCGAAATGTCAAACCTGCCAACATATCTCCACCACCCCCTCAATAACTACATCCCACAACAGAGCCATCATTATTCCTGGATCTTACACCTAAACCTCCAGAAATGTAATATATTTCATCCAGTGCACCAAATGCTCTGATGGAAAATATGTAGGAGGAACCAAACAACAACTGAGTACCAGAATGAATGCACACTGAAAATCTATCAAAGACAAGAATTCCTAATTACCTCTGGAGGCACATTTCTCACAGGACAACCACTCTCTTTCCAATCTCTCAATTCTAATCTTAATTCACTTAATTTACAAACCACCTTTCGAACTTTACTTCATAATTCTACTGGATACAAAAAATCATGGACTAAATATAGGTGTTGGATTTATGTCACGTTATAAGCTTCCTGCCATCTGATAACCCCAGGTAACCTCTCTACATTTTACCAGCTACATTCTATCACCAGATCAATATTCCCCCTTTTTTCCACCCACTTACCTGTCTTACACCTGTTGTCTCCCATGGCCTTTGATCCTCGCTGCCATGCATTTGCATTTTCACAGAAGGGCATTTTACATATTGGCTTCAATTCCATCCAGGAGAACACAAAACAACAGCAGACTCTCCCTATACCTGAAGAAGGGTGTTTATGCCTGAAAGGTTGCAGAGTACAATTTTTCCAACTATTCATGATGAAAGACACACAACCACACCTAGGAGTAACAGGCCTTTTCAACAGAAAGGCCAAAGGCTGAAAGAACAATGGAGCTTAACAGTCTTCTCAGGGCTCCAGGTAGTCCTTCTGAGGCATAAAAAACTTTAGCACTATCATTGCCTAGATCTGTATCTATTGTGTTGTTGGGAAGTTCATTGTCCAGCTCTGTCACCCTGTTTTAGACTTTTAGTCCAAGGGAAGAAATTCATATAGGAAGGCCCTCTGGGACTATGGGGCCAATTTCCATTCCTTCCTCAATGTCTCATGCATCTGGGCAGACTTCCTCTGGGTTGAATCCACTGACTGTTCAGGGAGAGATTGTTTTTGCAAGTGGATCACAAGCTTCACAGGGTGTGGGTGATCTCACAAAGATCAAATAGACTGATCTGGTTCACTTTTTCTAGTCTTTTTGGCTTACTGTTCCTGGTAACACTTCATAGCTATATCTCTAGTTGACCCCTTCTTTCACTTTTTGTCTTTATTCTCCCTATTGTTTTTAGACTTTTCCCTCATCAAATGGGCAGCTTCTGTTGACCTGAGGCTGGAGCCATGGCTCTTAACCTCTAAAGACTCAAGGCAGCCCTTGGAAAATGTCAGCTCTCATTTTTCACTTAATTTTTTTACTACAGAAAAATAATAGAGCAATTATGTTGCAAAGAACTTAGAAAGACCACAACAGGTCAGAATACTTTCAACACTGTGGATTCCTTTTTGAAATGTCTAGGTTTAGCATGTTTGTACATTCAACATTGCATAGCACCCTGCAGCACTCATGAAAGAATCTCAAGACACCCCATGATGCCATGGCACCCTGGTTGAGAATCACTGGGCTAGGCTTTTACATAGCCCTTGCCTGTTTTCCCGACTCTTATTATTATTTACTATTTGTATTGCGGGGGGGTGCCTAGAGTCCTCAGTTGGTAGTATCATCGTGCAAGGCATAGGATGCTGATAGTGAAAAGATGGTGCCTGTCACAAAGATTTAACAATTTAAGCACTTTAACACTGGTGGTTAAATAGACTGATCTTTAAAACAGAGTTCATTAAAAATATGGAGATTTTAATAGGGGGTGCCAAAATTATATAAGTTTAATATAGAAGACTGACAGTTCTTAAAACTCTTACCTATTTGACAGTTGAGTTTTATTCTTGGTTTGCAACATTTTTTTAACATTCCATCACTATTACAGAATGGCTAAAAAGTCAAATGTTTTGGACTTTTCTCTATTTAAAACATATTTAATGGCTCCTCACTTAATTCTTTTTCCTTGGTATTGGTAGCACTCTCTGAGCAAGGTAGGATAAATATTTTTGTTCAGAGCTGCAGGTGGTGAAAGACATAAAACATTAGAATGGGTCTTTTAAAACAGCTGTAAACCAGAATGATGCTTGTAAACTAAAATACTGCAGTTTTGTTCGGCTTGAATTTTAAGATAGTTTCATGTGGTAATTGAGCCTGAAAGGATTTGGATGTCAGTTTTTTCCCCCCTTAAATTGCATGATGTTATTATGCAGTTGTCACAGAGGAAGCATATGTTAGCTGCCAAAAATCTAAAACTGGATCTTTGGATGTTAAACAGATAAGATTAAGTCATAGACTTCAATGTTAGCAGAAGTAAGTAAAACATTCATCTGAAGCATGTGATGGCTATGTCTTGGAAAAGTGTTTCTAGACTGATATTCTTGGCTGCATTTGGAGACTAAAATAGGAGGTTTATATTCATTCATTCTTTTCAGTTTTTAAGCACTTTTATAAAACTTCAATTGAATAGTTTTCTAAGCTTACTGGAGTGTGGCACTGGTTTAAGAGAATCTTGTAAATGAATCTTTTAACTTCTAAAAGTGCTTAAATGTCTTCAAATTGTAGTTGTTCATATTGGTCATTGAATAAATAATTTGACACTTGATGTTTTAAGCCTGTTAAGACCATCTTTCTTGATTGTGTTAGGGGTTTTGAACCTAGACTTGAAGTATCCATATAATTTATTCACAGTATTTATTGTTATTTTATAGTTATCCTAAATGTGAGATGCACTTTTCATACCAAAAAAGAAAGATGCAGTCCCTTTGCTGGAGAGTTTGCCATCTAATTTGAGATTAGAAAGAGGGTAATAAACAGCAGGAAGAGGATGGTGTTAGGAATTACCTTACATGCATTACAGTATAAGAGCATGCTGTTAAGCTACTTGGGCTTGTAAACACCAGTATTGATTATTAGAAGAGTTTGTTTAAAATTGTAATTAAGATTATTGACCCGCTTCCTGTGGACATTACAGTAGTGAGTCTAACAGAGGAATTCAATGAGCAGAGGTTACTAAGTTTGTGCACCAGAATTGGAAGAGTATCTCATGAGAAAAAATGAGTAATATATATATATATGGGTCCTTGAATGTGAGAGCAAGAACTTTAAATCTGTTGTGATACAAGAAGAAGAGCTAGTGGACTGACCTGAGATCCATGTGAATCAATATTTATATTGATTTTAACGAGTGTCAAATCAGCAACTTAGGGAATGGGATATATGGGTATCAATAGAATGGCAAACAAGATTGGGGAGCTCAGATCATAAACAAGTTGAAGGAAAAAACCAGGAAGATTTGGGCCTAGCCTGGGTCTGAAGGTTAAGATGTCCAAGATGATCTTTAGGTTATAAACTTCTTGGTTGTTTCTTTCTATCTTTCTCACATTTTCTATAGCACCCAGAACTGATTTGATGGCCTGTGTATCTGTTTAGTAGTCACAGTTCAATTCTATCTCGCATCCCCCACCCCAAACAAAACAAAGGGACACCAACATTAGTTAAAAATCTCAACTGAAAAGCCAAAGACTGACAACACAATGAAGGCTAAAACTTTTTCACCCAAAGTGTGCTACTTCCCAACACATGTTTACAGAAGAGCATAGGAAATAAGCATTGCTATTGCCTATGTTCTACCTATTTTGTCAATAAAAAGATTTCCAAGGGGTAAATCAAACAGCATTAACAATGACAACTTCACATTTCATTTTGAAACACAAATTAGAACTATTCTTTTAGTTAATTTGGCCATCATAGCTGATCTAACTCTTAAGGTATTTCACATCGCCTATCCTTTGTATTTCCTTCTTTGGCAGTCTCAAAGGGTTAACATCTAGATTTTATTATGTTGCTGTATCTTGTATATTGTCAAGCAGCACCATGTCGATTAAATCACACTCAGGAGAGAGTTAACCACAAAGCCGTAAGTATTCCTGACAGGTCATTCTTGCTTGTGCTTGGTTTCTCTTGTATAAAGATTAAAAATCTTGTCACAGATTGTAAAGAATGAAGCTCATGCAAAACAGTGGAGCATCAATAACTCATAAACAGCACTTAACCAAAGTGGCAGAATTCAAATGAGATGGGAGTATACATTAAACCAAATAAGACCTGTAGTAATGTTTAAGGTATTTCAGAGTACTATATAATAAATTCTTCAAGGACTGCATTCAAGTAGTAATAAACAATGATTTTTCATTTCTGTGATGAATACATGTGAGAATTTCATGCTTACTACTGTACTGAGGCAAGGCAAATAATAATAACTCATTTGCATATAGAATTTACTGAATATATCTTAATAGTAATATCTCAAATATATTGACTCTGAGTCTTTGCTACGCTGGGGCTGTTTTGCTCTGCACCTCTGGCAGAAAGCAACTCGAAACCTGGCATATTCAGCCACTGGAGGATTCCCCTAATTTAATGGGCCTTTGGGGTATGTAGAGGAAGCTATTTGATTCCCTTCTTCAGATTGCCAGTGTACAGGCAAAGAGAATGGAGGAAGAGAGTGTGAGCAAAATGTTCTTACTCTATGACTTACTTTTGAAGGCCTCTAGGCCATTGGTAGCCAGCAGAAATTAGGGCAGTCTTCAGATGTCCTGATTAGGTTTGAGACTAGCCCAGTGCCTGGATTAGCATTACAAAGGAATATAAAGGTGGCCTTGGGCAAGCCTGCCCCTTCAAAATTATATCTGTTGTTCATAACACCTTTTATTCTGAACAATTAAAAAAGCAGGAATCACTTATTACTGAAATGCATCCATGTCTAGGGTAGTAAATGACAACTGTTTATCACTGGTTTATAGCATTACACTACAATCTAAAACAGGTGTCAAAGACATGGTCCATGGGCTGGATTCAGCTCACAGAGCCCTATCATGTGGTGTGCAGGGCCAGGTGCAGTATGCACTATACTGTACAGCATGCAAGGCTGGATCCAGTACATACTCCATGTGGCACGAGGCCAGATATGATGTGTAGCACCCACACTGGACCTGCCCTGTGCTCTAGAGCCAGTTCATAGGGCCAGCTTTTGGGACTGATCCAGCCTGTGGATTGGGCCCATGCCACACATTGGAGCACCTAGAAGAAGATCAGCAAGAGAGAGAAGGCAGATTAAGAGACCCAGAGAAATGGCTGAAGGACATCACAATGCCAGAGCCACTGCCACTGCCTCTGCTTGCACCTGTGAGGTTTCTGTCCAGCAGAACTGCTCACCATTGACGCTGCCACCCAGGTCCAGGTTTGGCGCTGTGGGAACTGCAGCTTGCAGTATCCTTCCAGTGAAAACTAGGTCAGGGAGTGCTTGCAGTGTGAGTGGTACCTCCTGGTGGTGTCTCTCAGGGAACGGGCAAGAGAATTACAGGAGGAGGTGACAAGGCTCTGAAGAATTCTCTGCCATGAGGACTTCATCAGTTTGTTGCTTGAGGAGACCTCTGGGACTGTGGAGGAAGAAATGCCAGATGCAGTACCAGAGAAGATAGAGGACATGGACACCCAAGAGGGTGGAAACTGGAGGCTTGTGACTTCTGTCAGCAAGCAGAGATCTTCACTTTCACCTGCTGTGATTCATCTGGAGAATAGATATGCAGCCCTAGCAACAGAGAGGAAGGAGCATGTTCTATCAGTGGAGGAGGACACTAAGGTGGGAAGGATTGAGACAATTGCCACCAAGAGGAAGTGATGGCTGCTGGTGGTGGGAGACTCCCTTCTGCAGGGGACAGAGGGGGCCATTTGCTGACCTGACCTGTTGCCTTGGGAAGTCAGCTGCTTGTCCAGAGCCTGGATCTCAGATGTCACGGAGGGACTACCAAAGCTCATCCAGTCCTTTGACTACTGCCCCATGCTGCTCATCCATGTGAGCACCAATGATACTGCCAGGGGAGACCTGAGTAGATCAAAAGTGACTATGGGGCTCTGGGTGCAAATGTGAGGGGTTCTGGGGCTCAGTTTGTGTTCTCATGGATCCTTCCAGTCAAGGGAAAGGGCCCGAGCGGGAGCAGGTGCATCCTGCAGATCAACACCTGGCTGCGCAGGTGGTGTCACCAGCAGGAATTTGTCTTTTTTGTCCATGGGATGTTCTTTGAAGAAGAAGGATTGCTGGGAATAGATGGGATCCACCTGATGAAAAGAGGAAAGAGTGTCTTCACACACAGGCTCGCTAACCTAGTGAGGAGGGTTTTAAACTAGGTTTGCTGGGATATAGTGACCTAGACAATTGGAGGATTGGGCCATAAGGTTCAACAAGGACAAGTGCAAGGTCCTGTACTTAGGACAGAACAATCCCATGCAGTGGTACAGGCTGGGGACTGACTGGCTGGGCAGCAGCTCTGCAGAAAAGGACCTGGGAGGTTACAGTGGACAATAAGTTGAATATGAGTCAGCAGTGTGCCCTTGTTGCCAAGAAGGCCAACAGCATTGGTAGGTGTATTGCCAGTAGGTCAAGAGAAGTGATTATTCCCCTCTATTCAGCACTGGCGAGGCCACATCGGGAGTACTGTGTTCAGTTTGGGTCTCCCACTACAGAAAGGATGTGTACAAATTGGAGAGGCCAGTGGAGGGTGACAGTAATGGTGAGGGGCATGATTTAAGAGGGGAGGCTGAGGGAACTGGGCATATTTAGTCTAGGGAAGAGGAGACTGAGAGAGGACTTAATAGCAGCCTTCAACTACCTGAAGGGAGGCTTGAAAGGGGATGAAGCCAGACTGTTCTCAGTGGTCGCAGATGACAGAAGAAGGAGCAATGGTTTCAAGTTGCAGCAAGGGAAGTTTAGGTTAGATATTAGGAAGAACTTTCTCATTAGGAGGGTAGTAAAAAACTGGAACAGTTTACCCAGAGAGGTGGTGGAAGCTCCATCTTTGGAGGTTTTCAAAAGCTGGCTAGACTAAGCTTTGGCTGGGATGATCTAATTGGGCATGGTCCTGCTTTGAGCAGGCGGTTGGACTAGATGACCTTCTGAGGTCCCTTCCAACCTTAACTGTCTCTGATTCACTCATCTGGCCCACTGGGACCATCTCCTGATTCCCAACTTTTCTAAATTAGGGAGCATTTCTGAACACTAACTGCATTAGTTATAAACGGGCATGAGGTAAAACTACACTTTATAATCCTAAACCAGACAAGGCCTTAGTTTTAGTAATTCTGAGGGAACTGGCTGCTGTGTTTCAAGAGAATGGTGTAGTATCTGAAATCCAGGAAATAATGGTGTTGCACCACTGTAAAAGAATTATGCTATGATTTACCATTCTTAACATAACATAGATAACCATTCTCCAACTACTGTTTCAGTTTATCCTCTGGAAGTAGTGAGGATTTGGGTGGGTTTAGAAAGCCTTTGGATGGAAAGGTTCTGAGCATGTACTGGGACAAAGTGCTGCACAAAATAATACATGCTTAGGACCACCTCTGACCTGTGTATTGGTGTATGCATAATAAATAAAGCATATCAAATGATGAAATGCATATGCATAATTATACACCCAGGTCAGTAAACCCAATTAAAAAAACTAAAAATTGAAAAGGCTGTTGTATCCTCATTCTTCATATTAGTAACTAGCATAGAATTTCAGTTCACTTCTGCTTCATAGAATTGATGAATCCTGTTGTGTTTGTTTGAAATGAGCTGAAAAGTTTGTATGTGTTGACTTAGTGTTGACTTAATTTTTTTGGCCATGCCTTGCATGTAAGAATTGTACAAGGCTCGTCTGCTTTTAACCACGATACTGCACATGAAGCAAATTTAAACACATTTTGTAAACATCTTTAATTGTTGTATGCTATTGCTACAACAATTAGAGCACTGATTGCTGTCATGTGCATTACTGCATTTGACTTGCGTTGTGCAATTGTATAGTAAAGTAATAATGTATTTAAGGTAGGGTGGCCATCGTAGAGGAAAGTCTGGTCGTCCTCTATTGATATGGAACCCGACTGCTATTTTTCTAAAATAGAGAACATAAAGGCACTGGGTTGTGTGTCAATAGAGGACAGAGTAGCAGAAAACTGGAATGTCCTCTATGATGGCCAGCGTAATTTAAGGTAATAATGTAAGGTAATATATTTCATGAAAGAAAACAAAATATGCTATGGTATGATAGTCCTTCCTGGTCCCTTAGCTCACCTTCCTTTCCCCATTCCCTTTTTACAGATACAACATGTTTGCTTTTACTCTCCTTCTCGAAACTTGCTGTCTGAGTGATTCCATCCATCTCCTTATTTCTCTCATGGCCACTGTCAACCCGACCAAAACCCAACCTACCCCAGTCCCAAAAGTGGAAATATCCTTTGCTTTTCCTCCTTGATCTCTACTGTTTTCTTTTACTTCCCCTTTACAATGCTTTAGTCTCTCCCACACTAGGAAGCATGCTCTTGATCCAATTTGCCTCTCAACTATGATCCCACCCCCCTTTTCCTTTTCATCTCTAAGCACATTAAGCATGCTGTTTACAATTTTTGTCCAAAGTTGCTCATTTCAGTTTCATCCTAGATTCTCTCATCTAATTTCTGTCCCTTGCACTCTACTACAATGTCTCTTTCTAAAATTGGCTTCCCAACCAAAGCTTAGGATCAGTGCCCCATCCTCATATTTCTTGACGTGTTCATTGATTTCAACACCATCAATCAGACTCCTTTCCCTGAAATCTTGTCTGTCCATGGCTTCTGTTACTGCCCTCTCCCAGGTCTCCTCCTTCTTCCCTAATTGATCTTGCAGTATATCTTCTGGAGGAATCTTCTCAGCTGTCCTTCAGCTTTCTGTTAAGGTCCTTTATCCCGCTCCCTCTTCACATTTAGTCCTGGGAATCTCATCTTTACTACTACAACCCATCTCTATACTGATGACACACATATATATAGTGTCATCAGTGACTTGGATGAGGGGGTAGAAAGCACCCTGTTCAAGTTTGCTGATGACACTAAGATGTGGGGGGATGTGGGTGCACTAGA
>NW_017728886.1:67370064-67375588 GCF_001723895.1 Crocodylus porosus | reverse complement strand
CTAGCTACTATGAAACTATGAAACTATACATCCCTGTTCCAGATGTGTCTCGTACTATACAAACTAAAATCTTGACCTTTCTCTCTGAGGTGATGTTTAATTTTATTACACTTCCCTATTTCCTTCATAACAGATTACAGCTTTTTTGAAACACCTTTCACTATTGTATGTGAAACCCTGCATGTAGCTGTCAACACCAGTTCTCATCTTTGAAGAAAAAATACCATAACTTCTTTTTAACAAACAAACACTTTTAATAAAAAAAATAGTAAATTGCCTGTGAAATATTTATCAAGGATTTTTAATAAAGGTTTCATCTTTAATAAAGGTAAATCAACTGGTTCTTGCACAAACTTCCTTACTTTGTTGCAGGCACATGTATTTAAATATGAGGTTTCAATTAAGAATTACATTTCAGCATTTTGGTACATTTACACAAGAAGACTAACCACCAAAAAAGGTGGTGGGTCCAGTTCCACCTGTGACCTAGGCTTTTCCAGGTGGAGAGAATGAGCAGCCCAAGACAGGCAGCTCCTGTACCTAAATCAGGCCTTAGGGAATGGATAGACAGAAGCTCATACAGAATAGATACTCTAGGTGAGAAGCCTTCGGGGAACTAAAGACGGAAAAGACTGTGTGAGTTGCTCTACACAGTGAGTCTCTCCTGCTCTGGGAAGCAGGTAATGCTTCATGCAGTTAAGAGTGTGAAAAACAGTTTCTCTATGGGGAAATTTTAGCAGGCTGTAGAGGTTTTGTGGGCTAGCTAGAACTGCTGGCTGGGATTCTTATGTCTGTTCTTAAACATGATTAATAAAGCCAGAGCCCGAAAGAAGACCACTGTTACCTTAAGTACTCTTAGAAGATTATTGGAAGAATGTAGTGGGGACTGCCTGACTAAGTGCTTGTAGGGCTGTGCAGTGCTGAGCAGGGGCATATTTTAGAGTAGTGCCCTAGGACTGTACATGTTTTCCCTCATTTATTTTATTAAAAAAAAAATTGTCAGTCAGTGATTTGTCAGCTATGATGTATGTGCTGCCTGGATGATTCAGCTGTCTTCTCAATATTTCAGAGACTTGTCAGAAAGTTTGGATCTTTACAACAGTGTGATACTCCTAAGATTAATAGGTAACTGGTCTACTTGGAAATCTATAATTTGTATTCAGAATGGTTCAGATAAAACCTCCTTTTTAAAGCCTCAGGAACTGTTGAGTATGTCTAATAAATGTTGTATGTGACTTCAAGATGTTTCTGGGCCATACTAGTTGAGTTGTCTTGCCCTGCCCTTTGCAGAGGTAGAAACTATACCAACTAAGTTCTGTATCTTCTCATTGCTTCTCTTTCTTTTGGAGGGAGAAAGCAATCAATGCACTCTAAAATCAGCTGAGTTTTATATAAGTAGCTGTGCCTGTGTCACTAAGATCCCTTTAGACTAAACTGACCTTTAAAAAATAAGGTTAAATTGTTCCTCCGTTAAATCCATATATTGCTTTTGTCAACAATTCCACTGAAATATGAGATGGCTCAAAGAATAAGGTAATATTCAACCAGATAAGGGGTGGCCAATATATCTCTTCTTAATGATAAGACTGACAAGAAAGTGTAACAAAGTTAGTATTACTATTGTAACTTCTTCTTAAGCAGCACTGTGGGTAATACTTATGTTTATGTTTAAGTAGGAGTGGGAAAAGGACAACTTGCTTTTTTTTTTACCCAAATGAGCCTCTGATTAAATCTGTTCCCCTAACTATGTTAAGCCACTCAGAATAATTGGATGCACAGTGTATTGTATTAATGAAAACAATATGTTTGTTTTGCTCTTCTTTCACTCTGTGAAACTAGCATTTGATTCTTTTAATCAAGCACAGGCAATGCATTGAGTCATTTTCAGACTGGGATTAAGTTGGTACCTTTTAGATATGCCAAATTTATCCAGCATCAGCTTCTGAGCTTGGTTGGTTGAACTGAACCTCCACATGTTTAGAACCTTGGCCAATATTACCTTCTACGTGTTCTGGAGTGACACCATGAATAAATATCAAAAAGCTGATTAAATATCAAACAGGAGAGAGATCTGTAATTGGTAGCTGGATTTTAAATTGATTCATGGAAGGAAATAGAAAGTGGTTTATTGCATGGTACCTTAAAGTTTCAAAAAATATTTTTATTGATAAATAATTAAGGGAGGTAGCTTTACTGCTGTGACATTTTGTATTGCTCAAGTCAAACAGTGCTCACTGAGCTATCAGGTGAATTAAACAACAGTAGCTTCTATGGAGAGGGTTCAAGGTTGAAAACCAGCCTTCAAAAACTTGCAACCTGACAGTACAGAGGTTGGTAAAAGACTAGTTGCTGTGGCTGTAGGGAACAGGATGAGGATTATTGGTCTTAAATTGCAGCAAGGGAAATAAATCTAGGTTGGATAATGAAAGTGAAAGAGAGTTCTTGCTATGAGGGTGGTCAAGCATTGTAATAGACTACCTAAACAGCATGTGGAATCTCCAACTTTGGAAGTGTCTAAAAGCAGGTTTGACATGAAGCTCAGGCCCTTGGAACTTGTGGAGAATGAATGCTGAAAGACTTGCTAAAAGGGAGCCTTATCCAAATAGGACTTAGCTGCTGGGTTAATTAGACACAGGATATAAAGATAAATTGGTTGGATGGAGGGGGATGGAGGAAAGAGGAAGGTGGGTTTCTAATAAGCAGGGGTTCACAGAAAAAGGTGCATTTCCCCCTTTACCTGAGGAAAACATGGGTTTCTAATTTTTAATAAAGAAACCTGCATATTTTATGCTTTTCCAAAGAGCTCTCTGCAGACTGGCAGGTTTCCAGCCTGCAAGGGGCTGGGGAAGAGCGGAAGGAGGGTGATCAGGCAGGGAGTGCCATGAGCCTGTATAAGCACGTGGCTGCCAGGTACCTGCTGGAGCTGCTCTCCAGACTAAATTGGGGGTGGGGGGATTGAGGCCCTCATAGGGAGGGAAGGAGTGGGTTGGGCTGGGGCTGCTGCCCAGCTGGAGGGTGCATGGGGCTTGGAGTCCAGGGCTGGGATGTGTGGCTACAGGGCCCTGGTGAGGAGTAAGACCCGCTTCTGGGTGGCTTGTCTGGGGGCTGGCTCCCTGCCACAATGCGCACTCCTAGGAGAGGGCAGAGGGACCCAAGCCTGCCAGGTCTGCGTGGGGTGGGTGTGGGCTGCAGGCTCAGGTTCCCCACCCTGCTGCCCTCCCCTGAGTCTCCACAGACCAGTGGGTGTGACCCAGTCCTGGGGATGTCTTGCCAGGGCAGCACGGAGCTCACAGAGGCAAGCAACTTCTGCATGTGGCCCCGCTCTGCCCTGCAGTGCTGGGTTGCACCTGCTGGGCTGCAGAGGCCTTGGAGGAGGCCAGCAGGGTAGGGAGCCTGAGCCCACAATGGGCTGCCCAGCCCTGCCCTGTGTACAGATCTGGGGGGCACAGGTCCCTCTGGCCACCCCAGGGAGTGCATACTGCAGCAGGGAGCTGGCTCCACCTTCCAGCCAAGACCACAGTAGGCAGGCAGCGGGGGTGGGAACTGGGCTCCATGCTCCACTCTGCTGCAACAGCCATCACCTTCTGCAGGTGGCAGTGGGGCTTGAGCACTGCTTGGGAGATGGGGGGCAGAGGGCAGCTGGGGGCCCCTTGTGATAGGGCTGGGAGTCAGGATGGGGGTTGTGAATGCAGGGCAAAGGGCACCAGCAGGGCCAGGGGGGCTATGGGCAGGGAGTGAGGAGCATTGGACCTGCATTCTGTGAGTTAAGGGGGCAGGGAGAGCTCTGATTTCCCCCCCCCCATAATAAAAAACCCCTCAAAATCAAATACCAAAATGTATAGGTATTTAGAATTTATTGTATTATAGTGACTGAGGCACTGGTAGGCTTCCAAATTGCTTTAAAATAATAACTAGATCAATAAAACATTGTGTTCAATTGATACGTGTGTGTGTGTGTGTGTGTATGTATATATGTGTGTATATATGTATGTATATATATGTATGTATGTATGTGTATATATATATATATATATATATATATAGTGGCCTTTCATTTTAATCATGGATTGGAGGGGGAGGGGGTTAGCAGAGAATTTGTAAGGATTTTTTTTTTTTTTTATTTTTTTTTTTTTTTTTAAGGGGGGGAAGTAAACCAGGATCCCTGCTCATAAGAAATGTATCTTTAAAACATAGCAAGTAAAGAGGACCACAGTATGTGTAGTATTACAGTCAGTATAACTTTGAGGCCTAGTTTGAAACAGAGAGATCATGGGAATATGCAAAGCTAAGGCTTCGTTAGCAGTGAGATTGGATGTTTCTTTCAGTTACATAATTTATTTTTTGACTCGGTTTAAAACACACAGGCTTGAATCAACTCTAATAGCATATTGAATTCCATGCTTTAAAGGCCTTTAGCTGAGCTGTAGCAGGAATGATCTTACACTGAGGGGCAAGGTACTGATCTGGCTTTCCGTTCTCACGGGGTAAGAGCATACACAAAGGCAGCAACTGTGAAGTGGCTGACGCATCACAAATCCCTGCCTCTGCTTTGTGCAAACTTGTTTGAGTGTCCATGCCTAACGTTTGCCCCAAGCCACAGATTTCATGCATTCAGCATGGGTTGCTACAGGGTACTTTGTAAAATGACTCCAAGTAGCAAACTGCTGTAAGTATCTTGTCTCGTGAATGGAAGTGACTTGCCAAGTATATGTTTATAGTACTTATTGTGCAGGACAAACAAAAGAGTACTGTGCGACTGACAAGTACAGTTGGGTACTATGGCAGGTTGGTGGAGAAATCTATGACTGAGTGTTGTCAAAGCTTAACTTGCTTTATTTATTCAATGTGCCAATCTTGGAAAAGTACCGGTGCACATATTTGTGCCACTGTTACTTGTCCCTGAGGAACACCCTTGCACATGTGCTCTGGTGCATGGCACGTTGCCCCAGGTAGGGTAGGGGAGGCTTAGGCCAGCATCTGGTCTGGCCCCACCAGCCTTACCTGGGATCCTTTGGGCCTCCTGGGACTCCAGTGGCAGTGATCCAAGCATGCAGAGCCTGGCCAGCAGCTAGAGCATGGCTCTGGCTGGCCAGGCTTCGGTTTTAGGTGGCACATGCTGCTGCCACGTTCACCATCCCAACTTATTTTTTTCTGGTGCTGGGTTTTTTGACACCAGCATCTCCCAGTGTCAACAAACCTACCATTTGGCAAATTAGCAGCATGGCAAATGCCTGCATGGGTAGTGTGTTCAGTTTACAGCACCACGGACCTGTCTGCAGCACTGCAAACCACACATGAGGAATTGTTTGGACACACCCTGAAAGACTGAGGAAAAAAATCAAATTGTCCTGTTACTTGGATGTATTCCTCTGCTTTTGTACAGAGCCTTGCATAACTAAGTAATACCACCATAGGATATCTTCCTAGGCATAGGCAAAGGGAGAAAATAGTTGCAGGGGCTGAGCGTGTGTAAGCGCATGCATGCCTTCCTCCCTGCCCAGCAGGTAAATCTGTGGGGGAAGGG
>NW_017728886.1:67367325-67369964 GCF_001723895.1 Crocodylus porosus | reverse complement strand
CACAGGCAGGGGCTGGGGTGAGTGGGGGCCCAGTTGTGCTGGGTGGTGGAACAAGCAGAGGCCCGGGGGGCACATGCTCCTCCAATCTGTGTGCATTGCAGAGCCTGGTGCTGCTCGCGGGGGATGAAGCTGCACCAGCTGAGCACCAAGCCCTGCCCCATCACCTGCAAGCAGTGCCAAGCTTGGCAGACCACATACAGCAGGGAGGGCCATTCTTGGTAGTTAGAATAACCATGTTAAAATGATGATGTGTCAGTTTGTCTTGGTTATGTAGACAGATCAGTGCTGACAATCATGCAAAGGGATTTCGCTTCCTAGAATCTAGGACCTGGATATTTAATCTAAGCTCTTCTGTGCCATAGTCTGTATACCATTATATTTCAACATAACAGAGATGAACTTTCTGGAGGGTGCATCTTGTGTGATCAGTTTCTCATTCATGAAAGCCATAGAACAAAGCCAAAAATCCATGCTATAGAGTTGGGTTGTCATAATTAATTTGTAGAATAAAAAGGTGCCTGTTTTTACGTCAGTAAATCAAAATCTGCACTGAAACCTACTTATTGCTATAGGGACCTTGTTTAAAATTCCGAAGTAGTTCAATTGATTATTTTGATCTAGAAAGCTTGCAGTTCTCTGTAATAGTAAATATCTTATTTGTGATAAAAATGTAACCTTGATGGTGAACGATGAATGGGGTGGGGGGAGGCTAATGCAACAACAAAGAACAGAATTTCTGGAAGTCAATATATAGAAGCTGGTCAAATAAACATTAAATTAGTGTAATACTTTAGTATTTTTTTATTATGACTGCTTATCCCTATAAAGATTCTAAATGGGTGCATTAAGTTATAGATGATAATTATCTATACACATATCCCTGTAGACTTTTTTTTCCACAAGGCTTTGTGGCTGACAGAGTTGAAGGCCTTAAGGACGTCGATGAAGGCCATATACATAGGATGACCATAATCATTTTAGGGAGATCTGGAAACAGGCAGGACAAGCATGCATGCACATACATAGCCCCAACCCCACAGCTCTCAGGAGCCCTGTTGGTATGGATGGGTGACATAGAAGCCTGCAGCTTGGCTCCATCCCTTGCTGCAGAGGCTGGACCCAGTTGGGACTGGTCCCTGTGCAGCACCCCTTGTGCTTTGCCACCCAGCTGTGCAGTCGCACAGTGCCTCCCCCACAGCTGCCTGGGGCTGCCATGTGCAGCCTGGACCTCGGCAGTGGCTGCAGCGGTAGGACATGAGGCTGCCAGTGGTGGGGGACACTATCTCTATGCAGCATAGGCTGGAGAAGCCTGAGGGGTGTTGCACAGGATCTGTTCCCAGTTGGGTCCAGCCTCTGTGGAGGATGGGACCTGGCTGTGGGCTTCTGCGCAGTCAACCTGGCTCACTCCCATGCAGGTGTCCAACCCTGGCCCTCTTTTCTAGCCTGCTGCACCCTGGCTCATCCCTGCCCCAGGCAGGAGGAGAGGTGCTTGGCTCAGCCCACCCCACATCTGCTCAGGAGGAGCCAGGCCAGGCATGGGCAATTGGGGTGGCCCTAATCCAGGACTTCTGCTTCAATTCTTACTGACCCGCTGGGCTGGCCTATGAAATCTGGGACTGTTCTAGCCAAGCCAGAACATATGGTCACCCTATATATACAGGTCCTGATATTGTTCTTGCCACTTTTCTTGGATCTGGCAGGCAACAAAGATCATGTCAATTGCCCTATGGCATAGTCTGAAACCACAGACTCTGAAAAATACATCAAGGTCCTGAGGCTTCTCCTAGACCATATGACTATGACCACTATTTGTTGCAGATCTGAGATGGATCCATTTGTTGTCTGAATTGGGGTCAAGCAAGGATATGTCATCACTCCAATTTTGTTCTTCTTCATTTTTTTTTTTTTTAACCATCTTCTTGCTTCTTGTTCAGTGCTGCCTCCCTTCCAGAATTGACACTGAATATTCTCCTCAGAAGCCTGCCAAACTTTGGGCCTTTTTCTTTAGCATCAAGAAGCCTCTATCAGTCTGCTCAAGGCCATGAGCATGACACCCTCCTCATTACCATTGAGGGAAAGACCCTGGAGGTAGTCAAGCACTTCCCTTACCTTGGTAGCCGCCTTTCTCAGAGTAAATACAGGATCCTGTGTGCAAGCATCCCATCTTCAGGAAATTGCTTTGATGTGTGTTTTGTTAATTGTGATCTCTGGAAAGACACCAAGATCCAGGTGACCCAGTCATCATCCCTGCTCTTCTCTATAGATGTGAAATGTGGGTGACTTACTGTTGTAATCTGAAGAGCATGGAGAGGTATCACCAATAATGCCTTGGAAAACCCTCTCTATCAAATGAGAAGACCACTACATAAAGAGACTTGGGGGTCATCACTGACCACAAGATGAACATGAGCCTGCAATGCGATGCTGTGGCCAGTAAAGCAACCAAAATGCTGGCGTGCATCCATAGATGCTTCTCGAGCAGATCCCGGGATGTCATTTTCCCCTTGTACTTGGACTTAGTACTCCAGCTGCAGCCTCACCATGTCCAGTTTTGAGCTCCACAATTCAAAAAGGATGTGGAGAAGCTTGAGAGAGTCCAGAGGAGAGCCACGCGCATGATCAGAGGTCAGGAAAACAGA